>NC_139253.1:25315456-26515456 GCF_977018435.1 Lepisma saccharinum
AGAGAAAGAGAAGGCACTGAAGAAAAAGAGAAAGGGAAATATAAATGAAGCCTCTTTTTCTCTCTCTCTCTCTTTCTCTCTACGTCGAACTCCGTGGGCGGGGTAGTTTAGCAGAGCGCACGACACCAGAGGTCGCGGATTCGAATCCCGGTCTGGGCATAGGTGTTCTTTGTGAGTGTCCCATCATCAATTTCATCCTCATCCTCTCGATTAGCCAAGAGTGGCAGAAAAACGTAGTAGAATAAACCACATCAATCAATCTTCCACCCTCTCTCCCTCACACACACACGCAGTTTCTCTCATCTCCACCTTCTAGGGATTTCATACAAAGTAACGAATAACAAAATTAACGCTAATTGCTCATACTCTTCCTTAGCAACCAGTCGCCAGTGCAATATGTTTACAGGCCGCGTGTTGAACTTGCGCTAAATCATGTGATCGTACCTGGACGGCCTTGAGCGTTTGGCACTTCCAAAGGTTGCTTACATCTCGAACGGAGGTTCGTCAACCAGAGTCCCAAGAGGTTGCTAGATAAAGCAATACGCTTTCCTCACCCCCCGGATCCTTTGTTCTCGGCCGCATCCTCCTTCCTCAAAGAGGATGTCGACATTGCACTACATCCAGCGCCAACTGGCAGTGATGATACGTGTGCGTCGCCCCTCGCATCTGATACAGTTCCAAGTCACATGTGAGGGATATCGTCGTCACCCCGGGATTCGCTCCTGCGCACGTATCGTTGAGAGGTGGACGCACGCGGTCAGTGTTGCCAAATGTCACACGGAATCACCAAAATCAAAAACAACTGATTGCTGCTGGCCTCCGCTGCGCAGTGGTCAGCGCAACGCGCTACTAAACCCAAAGGTCCAGGTTCGAACTAGGGATGGCCACCAAATCTGGGTAACGGATATTCGAATTTCAAATTATCCGATATCCGTTTCTGATGCAACGGATAATCCGGATAAAGTACGAACATGACGATTAAAATAATATATGACCGTAAATCGGACAAATAACAAAACTGTCCGGATAAGGCACACATCGAATACCCGGACATTTTCGGTTAATTCGAATATCCGGATAATTCTGACATTCCGAATGTTCGGATAATTCGAATATCCGGATATTTCTGATAATCCGAAAGTCCGTGTAATTCGTATATCTGGATAATTCCGATAATCCGAAAGTCCGGATAATTCGAATATCCGGATAATTCTGATCATCCAAATGTCTGGATAATTCGTAAACAGGATATTCGGATAATCTGAATAATCCGGATATAGGATATCCTAAAAATTTGGACAATTCGGTTATCCATATCCATAAGATTATCCTTAACAGTCACACGAACGAAGATGTAGAAGACTGAGGTAAACTCATCATGCATATTGCAATATGCAATTTGAATTCCAATATATTACACTGCGATATTACTAAATATATCTTCTGTGTAGTTGTGCTTCCTTAAATCGTTATTTTTCGCATGTACGAGATTCATCGATTTTTAGTGGATTTGGAGTTCGTGTGGTTTGCAACCCTGCATGGCGTTTAGCAATCAACAGTTGGTCTCGAGGCGCCGGATAATACCGATGCGTATATGTTTCCCACAACAACACAGATAATATCACTCGGAACACAGGCACTAGTATTCCAGAGCGTGCCTAGAATATAAATCAGAGGAGTTTCCACGAAGTTTTAATATACCATATAGTGTTTATAAAAATCATGAATGGCCATATTGTATTGTAAAGGTGTTAACGAAGTCGAGGGTAGCAATCAATATGCAACAATATACGAGGGGGTATCAAAAAATGCCTGTTGAGGTATAATTGGTTTAATAATGGAAATATTGAAACAATGAACATACATATAGTTTGCCTGTAGCGTCCTCTACTCGGAGTTACCCTTCCACACAGTTGCCATCACGTTCGATGCATTTGTGCTAGCGTTTTATCCAGCCCTCAGAAATCAGTTTGGAAAATTCCACAGAACACTCCCTGCCCCACCCTTTAGAGCTGTTTTAACCTTCTGTATGTCATCGAATCTCATGCCACGAAGCACAGACTTAGCTCAGACTTAAGTAGTTAAGTTCAAAGTGGGAGAAACCGAAAGTGTGGACATGCCAAGGAGTGGCAGGCCATCAACGTCTTTGACCCACGACAATCGCCACAGGATGATGAGCACAATCGGGAGGATAGACGCATCACCATCCAGGAAATTTCTGATTCAGTGCACATGTCCTATGGGTAAGCACATGCAATGATTTAGAGTTTAGTTTGGGATACCATAAAGTCTGAACTAAGTCTGTGCTTCGTGGCAACTGCGTGGAAGGGTATCTCTGAGTAGAGGACACTACAGGCAAACTATATGTATGTTCATTGTTTCAATCTTTCTATTATTAAACAAATTATACCTCAACAGGCAAAACTTTTTGATAACTCCTCGTACTTTCCTTCTAGGCTCCCCGATGGCACAGTGGGAGCGTCGTCGGCTTATAATCAAGGAGTCCCGGGTTCGATTCCCGGTGGAAGCACATTGCACGGTGGTTCGGATCCTACTTTAAACTGTAGGTCCAGTCCAGATTACTGTGCATGAAGTGGACTTAAAACACCAACTCAAACTCCTTCCAATGACATCTACTTTACAATGCCTTTGTTTTAAGTCAATATAATATACCAGCGGGCAACTATCAATTGCTTCCAGCCTTGTGAGTTTCAGAATTGTGTGGAACGCCGGTTCCTGATTAGTAGAGAAACTCATTTAACGAACATTTTCTTTTTAACAATTGAAAATATAACCGGGTTTCAAATACAGTTGGTCACCAATCTTTATCTATGACGAACGATGAACTGATGATCCATTCATGGTTGACCAGTTTCGAATCTGGAACCTCAGACGTCTTAGCGCGTATGCACTCTTCCACAAAGGCTGGTTTGTCTAAGGCGTTAGTGGAGGGCACACCCCGCCCGTTTGACCAACATTTCTGAATCGATGTCCAATAAAGAAAGAGATGTTAAAATTATGCTATTGAAGGTTATTTTACGTCGCTAATCGTCACTATGAGAATGAATGATGATATGATGAAATTGATGAAGGGACACTCGGGAAACATCCATGCCCGGGCCAGGATTCGAACCCGGAAACCCTGGAGTCGTCGCGCGACGTGCTAACCTCCAAGGAGTTCGGCTGCACCCCCTACGAAAATCCTAGCCACGCCACTGGATAGGGATGAGGGATAGAATCATTTAAGGTTAAGGATAACGAAAACAAAAGTAGAGAAAGTGGAAGCTTTTCGCGCAATTCGCCTTACATCCACAACTCGGTGGCGGAATGAATGTGGGAAATAGAACTACGTGTTAATTACAATCGCTTGTTGCAGCCACCGCTCGTTCTCCTTGCGTCGCTTTTACTTGTAATTCCGATTACACTTCCGGAGCATCGTCTGAAAACTTTCACTGTTGTCTTCTCGGGGAGAACTACACGGGTTGCAGAGCAATCAAAAGGAGGCCACGGGATTGAATCTTGGGCGAGTTTCACGAAGTTTATATTATCTAAGGAGGAGAAACGGTTCGAGATAAGGAGATATCTTTTTGTGTACGGTGCTCTGGTAAGAAAAACGTTCTCGTCGTGCACTCGTGGGCTTGTTGAACTTGATTGTCCAACTGATGGTTTCACCTCTGTGATTCGCATTATCCCCCACGAGATATCAGACTTCCAAGAAAAAAAGATGGGAGAGACGGGAGATGTAGCGAAATTTGACCCTCACTTTCTCAACACTTATGAACTGACTTTGTTTTCTGCAAGCTGTAACAATGAAGTTAATGTAAACAAACACACGTGGCTTGCGAGGAATCCTATTGGTTAAGCAAATGGCAGCTGCGCAGGAACCTTGCGCGTATAGGAATATAATGCAACTGCCAAAGCCACCCCGTTATAAGTTACTTTAGAATTTACAAAATTCCCATTTAAAATTTAACAGTCTGCCTGTTATTTTTTAAAAAACAGGACGCATGTGTTTTTTCATCTAAATATCAATATCTTATTTTGCGTAAAGATAGATACTAATCATTAATTCCAGTTGCGTGCACTATATATTTTTTTAAAAAATAACTTAAACATAAAAGCTAGATATGTTGGTGCCCTAGGTAGGATTATGGCGCCAACACTACCAGACACCTACATTTTATTTGCGACCTTTGATATTTTCTTCTTATGCTATTGTTTGCGATATTTACATCCTACGAATTTTGAAATGAGGAAACAAAGAAAAACGCATTAAAAATAATATAGGTTATATTTAAAGATTCGAAGTTTGCATTTCTGATTTTTTTTTAAAAAAATAGCATATTTAATATTATTTCAGTTATGTCTTCGTGTCTGAAGAATATCTTTTAAAATGTACTATTAGTTCTACTACTTTGGGAAACTGAAAAATCCAAGTGTAAATTTCTCCGTAGCATATTCTGACTTTGTTGTCTTTCTCTGTCTGCGCTAGGCTTCATCCCCCTCCCACCCCCAGCGTACCTCTCGCTACGGGCCTACATAGAAGTTACATTAATTTGTGTAACTATGGAATGATCATTAATACTATAAAGAAGGTCATGATTAATTTTACATGCATGTATGTGCCCATGTCCGTCCGATCCAGTTTCCTTATGTGAACTTCAATTAGTGACATACCATTACAGAATCAATTCATCTATTTCTTTAAGTTATACGCTGTTCCAGGAGTCTGTGGAGCAAGCGAACACAAGGAAGTCGTCTGCGCAAGTGGCTACTCGAGAGGGATCGACCAGTGAACGCGTGAGAGAGGACGTGAATGCATGGAGGGGGGAACGCGACTGTAGCAGGGCGCATTGCTTCGCTCTGCCAACTCGCTTTCTCCCCTTCTCTAGCGTTATGCGCGGCGTTGCTCCACAGACTCCAGGGACAGACTTCCGGCCCCCGTGGCGGAGTGGTTAGCACATCGCGGTACGACGCCAGAGGCAAAGAGAAGCAAGTTAAACAAGAAAAACCATGACAAAGTGAAAAGTCTTACGAGTTTATTTATAAATACTCGCGCACTTTCGACGTGGCCTTTCGCCACGTCTCGTACTCTCGCCTACGTGGTTCGCTTATTTGGAAAGTTTAGAACGTAACGTTATGTGTGTATGGGCTCTAATATGGTACAAATATTCAAAATATTATTGTCTATTTTCTTAATAATACACTGAGTAAGTAATAACAGTTTGAAGATAGTAAGTTGCATGATTTATATCAACGAATTCAATAGCGACACTAGATTAAATTGGAAAAGCAATATTTACGTCTTTTGTCATTTTTAAATGTAATTGAAACATACCCCCACACCCCCTATACGCCTTCATGGCGTGGTGCTATGCACAGGGGAACACTTTACCTTCTTTTTTTTTACTTAATTGAAACATAATTGTTTTCCGTCGTTTCCCTCAATTTCCCACCTTGCCTTTGTAATAAATTCTGACGATGTGAGTACAACTCAATTACCGTAGTTTTCGGGATGAAAATAAACTTTCTTTAAGTTCCCTAGCAACGTCCGTTTCCATGGAGAAGAACAAACATGGCAAGCTCTAAAGAATTGTTTGTTATTATACCTTTTAACATTAAGTTAAAACAACCACAATGTAGATATTTTCGCACTGAGTATAACAATATATACGTAATTGTATCTGGACTGAATCTTTTATATAGATGTCACTCTTGTTTTGAAGCACCTTTTCAAAACCAGGAGTTCATTCATCTGTGTGTGCGATCTGTGAGAAATGTAATGTAGCTAGACAATTAAGAATTGAAGGAAACAATGTGTGCTGCAAAAAATGCCCGTGGCAACGGGTTGCTATGGACGTGGAAAAGGGCATTTTCACCCTTAAAAAAGGGCAAAGCAAGCGATTTTTTAATTTTCTCGGCCTTCTAAGACTATTTCATGGGGGTCGTAGTCGGGCATTTTTGCCTACGGGGCTTCCTTCATGGAGAATATTTATATCACTGAGTGAGTGAGTGGTGGGATTGGGGCTTTATATATATTGGACATAATTTGTAATATTTGTTTGTATCTAAGGCTCTGTACCTACTCACCTTACACACGCACAACCTTAATGCCGTTCCTATTGGTGCCTTTTTTGTACTGTTTGTAGTTAAGTTTATTTTTAGAGTTATCGATAAGGAGTCTACTCTCTAACCTCAACTTAGAAAACGAGCCTCAACAAAAAGTACTGTAGCTGTGACAATTGAATTTTAATCCAGTGTTTCCAGGTTCGATTAAAGGCAGAGCAGAATTGCCGCTATTATGGTCATATTTAAAACTATAGATTCACTCACTATTAACCTATATGTGCATAAAATGGACTTGAAAAACTAAGGATAGCCGACATAAAAAACATTTTAGCAATGGGACTTGGCAATTCTAATTACCGATCTTATACAGATTTTTATTCAAAGGAGTAGAGGCGTGCGTTGAACTTGGCGACACTGTTCGCAGTGACAGCCCACAGTTTCCACGGTTTAACGGATACCGCGGTTGGTGACAGAACGTGCTGTCAACACGAATATTTACTCCGTTGAATAAAGATCTGTATAAAATCGGTTTCGCAATGTGTATTGACAATGATAATGGGTTTTAAAAACAGCTACAAAGAGATTCAAAACAAGACCAAGATCTTATTCGTAGGACTACCCAACCCTAAGAAAAAGTTGGGGTGTAAGGGGTGACCTTCCACGTAGTACACCCAAATGTCAACCTCACTTCCACGTAAGTGCACCCTGGACTGAAGACTAACGAGGCTCTGGCGACTGGCCCCATGGCCAGTATAATTTTGTTTGTATTGTCCTGTTCTTTTGTCCTTATGTGTGCTGAGTGCCCCTTTACAGCCTCAGCTTTTAACAGAAGTCAGAACATTTTAAATTTTTTAATTATGCAACGTTAGAGTTGTTATTTGTAATGCTAAGGGGCTGGCCCCCGTATAATGTGACGGGAGCAAAATAGCCTAAGTGCTGACGCTCCCAAAAATTCAAATCAAACCTAAGAAAAAGTTGTTTCACAAATTTGATAAGAGCTTCTTTTTGGCCAATTTAAAAGATCTTAAAGTTAAGAATTGTGTGTTAAAAACATTTCTACCTACACTGCATTTAAATTTCATCACGGTCGGACCACAAGTTTTTTTATTTATAGAACTTCAAAGAGAGAGGTCGTTTGGAATCACCAAAAAACAGCAGTGTTTTGTCCGATAAATAATCGAAAGCTACTCGAAAATAAAAATTGGATACCACAGCTTCACGCAGCATTGCATAAGCTAAATTTTGGTTTAACTCTATTTACGTAGGTGTACTGGTTACATTTTTAATTGTAGTCTAAACTTGAGTATCCATAATTTTTAATCCTTATGTAGTATTACTAGTGAAAATCCTGATTTATCATTAAGGGATCTCATACACAGATGTAAATAACTTGTTGGAATTAGTTTAGAATGTTTTATAGATTTTTTGGCAACCTTTATCAAATTTGGTAATTTGGACAATTTCTGGGAAATTCTTGTACAGAATTACTAAACAAAAATTTATTATTGTGAACCTAATTCGTTTTTTTTGCCTATTTCAACAAATATCTGGCCACTTGCATACCTTTTTTTTTTGTTTATTCCATACTAAAATTTCCACACACACACACACGCATATTTAAGTCTTTGGTATTGTATAGTGAATGGATTTTGTAGGTATTCATACAATACTATGATTAATTTGTCCACCTTCCAATCCATAAGGTTATGCACAAGGTGCAAAATTTATCTTTACACCCATCCCAAAATGTCCTTAAGATCCCCTCACCTTAGTTTGAAAATTTTCGATGAACTTAACCATAGGGTGTGCATGTATGTGCAGTGGGTATGTAAATTTCTACATGTTTCCCTTGCAATGAGCGTCAATACGGGTGAAACTTCCTTATCGACACAATAAAAGCAAAAACTTGCGTGAAGTGTTGAAACTATACAATCTTCAAATCTATTCCGGAAACCGAAACACACGTCATTGTTATTCTTATATTACTAATAGATTTACATCATCAGCATACATGACAATATACGTCATTTTACTTGCATATCGCATACCTTTGAGCTTATGTGGAACAAAGATAAACAAATAATGAGAAAATAATATTTTGAAGGGTCAATAAATCAGCTAAATTATAGAAACATACTGATAACAAGTAATATACAATGTCGTTATCTGTGTACTTTTGCTCCACTATGAATAAATCTACGTAAACCACCAGGTTATTGAACAGTTATATGATTTGCTCTGTCATCTTTACATTGTTTCGTCAATCAAGGTGCAATAAGTCACAATGAACCGTTGTTTTCATCAAAGTGCTTAAAAACAGGAAGATTAAGTTATTTACAAAAGTCTGTGAAGTGCAATCACATCATCCACAGTACTGGAAGAGAGTGGATTGTATGACTTTACCAGAAAGTATCTCCAACTCTATAGTCTTCTGAAACCCAAAGGTTTATGGCTGCAGCAACACAACCCTTCCATCTGTCCCTCTCCTGGGCAAAATCAATTCACTCTCTTCCATCCTTACCGATTGTCTTTAGGTCCATCTCAACGTTACCCCTCCATCTTCATCTTGGCCTTCTTACAGGTATCTTACCATCAGGTTTCCCAACAAGAATCCCGTAAACTCTTCTTTCCTCTCCCATTCGTGCCACATGGTCTGCCCACCTACGTTTTCTTGATTTATTTATTCTAATAGCATCTGGAGACGAATACAAATTGTCAGTTCTAAATTATGTTACCTTCCCCACTCACCTGTCTTGTCATCCCTTTTAGGTCCAAATATTTTCCTAAGGATTTTATTTTCAAATACTCGTAGTATATGTTCCTCTTTTAATATACGGCACCAAGTTTCACATCCATTTTGGACTTCAGGGTTAAAAATTCAGTGCTCAGGCAAAAGAAATGTCTTCATATTCTTTTGAAACTGTGGCCTTGGAGGCTCTGCAAATTGCCACAGAGTATGTGCAGAAGACAACAGCTTCTGTAGAATCAGAAACCTCGAGTATGAGAATCATGGACTCATTGTGTCGATAACTATGGACAGTTTGGCCCATGTCCAACAAAACAACCATGCGCTTCCTTCAAACATCTTCAACACGAGCCGAATCAGATTTCGTCACTGCCTGTTCTGTTATAATTATGATTGCGTCAACCGTTTCTCCGCTTGTCACGACCCAACGGTTAGGAATGCAATTTTCGTATCACTACAATTTCCGCTAACTTGCGAAATCTTGTAGTAACCGTTTACTACAAACTAGCTGCTTCCTCGGGTGTGAATTATGCATCATTTTCAGACATTTGTACCGTCATTACATAGATCTGTACTTTTTCAGGAGTTTCAATGTGTCATTTCGCGCCTCCCAATGTCTATACTCAGTCCACTGGAAGAATAAAGTGATACAAACAAAACCACGTGATTTCAACAAGTACTTCCTTGGTTCTAGATTGTCGTTAATTGATTGATCGATTGAATTTAAAATTGTGGTTGCGTCTGCGCTTAGGCTATTTTGCATCCCTCACATCACACGGGGCGCAGGCCCACCATAAATAAAATAAACGCATGTCTGTGGACTAAAATATTCTTACCTGGGTTAAAAGCTGAGGCTGTAAAGGGGCACTCAGAACATAAAGGACAAAAAACAGGACAATACACACGCGGCCCTACAGAGGATTATACTGGCCGTAGGTTCAGACGTCAGAGCGCCTCGTTAGTATGCAAAATGCAGTCCAAGGAATGAGACAGAAAAAGATGAGAGGGGAGGAGAAAATGAGAGAATTGGAGACCAAATGGAAATAGAGAAAATGAAAGAAAAGGAGACGAGAAATGAAATTGAAAGAAAGAGAGGGAGCAAGGAGAAAAGAAAGACATACAATGAGAGTGAAAATAGAGAATGAAAGAACTACAATGAGAGTGAAAATAGAGAAAGAAAGAACTACAATGAGAGTGAAAATAGAGAAAGAAAGAACTACAGTGAGAGTGAAAAATAGAGAAAGAAAGAACTACAATGAGAGTGAAAATAGAGAAAGAAAGAAATACAATGAGAGTGAAAATAGAGAAAGAAAGAAATACAATGAGAGTGAAAACAGAGAAAGAAAGAACTACAGTGAGAGTGAAAATAAAGAAAGAAAGAATTACAATGAGGTGAAAATGGAGAAAGAGAGAACTAGAATGAGAGTTAAAATAGAGAAGGAAGAACTACAATGAGAGAGAAAGAACCAAAATAAGAGTGAAAATAGGGGAAAAAAATAACCACAATCAGAGTGAAAATAGAGAAAGAGAAATATCAATGAGAGTGAAAATGGAAAGGAAGACCTACAACGAGTGAAAATGGAGAGAACTACAATGAGAGTGAAAATGGAGAAAGAAAGAACTACGATGAGAGAGAGAAAATAGAGAAGGAAGAACTGCAATGAGAGTGAAAATAGAGAAATCAATAACTGCAATGAGAGTGACGGTGACTCCCATGCCCACCTGTAAAGAGCCACCTGAAAAAGAAATGAATGTGGAACTACATATTCGACACTGAAGTAGAAGCAGACATAAGTTACTTGATATTTACCGCGCACTTAAAACATTAGTTGAAACTCAGGGGCCGTTACAGAAAAGTCTAAATAAGCAGCTGAGAAGTATTCTACGAACCTCGTCAGATGTGATGGAAATTTCTTGACGTCAGTCCACGATTCGTGTTAAGGTCAATGCATTGGAGTGAGGCCAACAAGTCTTCCCTCGTCTTTGCATACAACAACATACGGTCATCAAGCTCGACTGCCTCTCTATAACACAATGCACCTCGATATGTATACAAAGGTTGAAGTGAAAACCAATATCTCCTACTCGCCACAGAACATTGTTAACCGCGTAATAAATTCACCTGCTGTGCTGTTGCTCTTCAAAGATCATGATTTAACTTACTGGTTAGAAAGAAATGATCATGATTATTTATTGCTCTTTGATTTGACTGTTAGTTTATTGCACGTGTTCTGTTCTATCCACTGTCGTTACTTGGGCCAATATAATTGCATAATTACATTTTGTTTCTGTTAACACTTTTAGATCAAAGTAAATATGCTTGCGTTTCATGCCAAATTGAGCCTAAAAACTTTCATTATTAAAGTACATATACAGGGTGTCTCAAAAGTAATAACGCAAACTGGCACAGGTGAATCTACACGATAATAGAAGCAAAAAAGTCTCAGTAAACATGGGTCTGCAAACGAACCGTTTTCGAGATAATCGCGAATGTGTGATTACAAGCCGCCACTGACTTCATTGTTTGTAAACGTCGCCCTAGTTGGTATAATGCTAATAATGTGTGCGAATGTGTGGTTACAAGCAGAAATTGATTGCATTTTGTAAACACCGAGTGCTTTACTCCTTGCGAGTTCCGAGGTTTGCTCTTTGTTTACAAAACAGAAACTTTCCGAGAGGTGGCGTTGGAATCAAGCAGGATGGATACAATCAGTACACAGTCTAATCGTACCGTGGGAGTCACTTTTCTTACTGTATTATTAGGATTTTACCAACCCGGACGACGTTTACAAGCAATGAAGTCAGTGGCGGCTTGTAATCACACATTCGCGATTATCTCGAAAACTGCTCGTTTGCAGACCCATGTTTACAGAGACGTTTTTGCTTCTATTATCGTGTACTTTCACTTGTGTCAGTTTGCGCTATTACTTATGAGACACCCTGTATATGCATATTTTACTCTATAAGTACAGTTACCAGCAATATAAATGGAACACCAACATACTAGAATACTCGCTCCTAGTGTTGCTCACGGGACGGGACAAGCCTTTTGAAATTCGAGACGGGACGAGACGGAATGCCTTTCTCGTCTCGTTTTCGAGACGAGACACGAGACGGGACGGGACGGCTTTTGAAAAGTCTCGTCTCGTCTCGAATGTCTCGAAAAAATAAAAGCAAAATTTTTAATCAGTTGCAAATACTTGTTTGCTTGGAATAAAGTATTTCAATTAGAAACGTTGATAAGCGTGTATTAAGTTAAAATAAGAAGACTATTCTAGAGAGAGGCATGAATGAATACCTAAACTTATTTCCTATACTCTTTCGAAACACAGCGTTACTCCCCATTTTTTTAAAAAAATAACTTTATGTTACGATAGTACTCCAGATACTAATACAATTCTGAATAACATCAAGTAAAAGGGCAGGTAGAGAAGATGGAAGGAGGGGCCAAAAATCGTGGAATGTCTGCGTCCGAGGTTTATCTTGTAAAAATAGTCTCAGCTCTATAGGTTGGAAAGATAAACGGACCGACGGATATGGTTTATTTTTATTATTTAATTTTTACATCAAAGGGTGTACAGAAGTGATTGTTATTAGGAAGTAGGAAAAGCATTGTAAGAAACATGGCAGTACAAATTGATAAGGAGTTGTTGGGAAAGTTATTAATGAGTCCAAGATATTAGGAAGACTAAGAGAAGGAGATAATTAGGGACAAATAATCTTGCATTATCCCACTCCGAACAGCTGAGAGCTAAAGAGGAGGAGAACATACGTGAAATATGGAAATAAGTAATTTGGTGATTTTAGTGTTTACAGGGAACCACGACAAGATTTTACCACATGATTATTTGCACGGGTTGCGAAATTATTAGAATGATAGGAAATTTCGGATATGTCTTTGTTGAGAAAATTCTTGTTGTTTCCCTCAGGCATTCTGCAGGTGGTTGGATTCGATTTTTTTACGTCCGTTTGAAGATTATTTCCAATGTTTTTTTTATTTCTTTATTTCTTATTTAAGGAGAATACTATTCCTTGGATTGTAATAACGAAATACTGTAGCTGATATAGAATAGATTTCAAATGAAGGAAGTGCACTAAGTTCTGTATAATCGTCGTAGAAGGAAACATTGTTCTATGAGGGGACTCCCCGATGGTACAGTGGTAGCATCGTCGCATTGTAATCAAGGGTTCCCGGGTTCGATACCCGGTGAAGGCACATTGTGATTTGAACCCCACTTTAAACTGTGGGCCCAGTCCCGATTAGCCTTTCTGTAAATCAGATGAAGGAATGTTGTAGCTGTTCTTTTTATTCTGTAAATTTAGCCTTCAAGTTTATGAGCAAAATACATGTAGTATCTACTGTCTACATTTTAACTCGTTATTAAACAAATTTCACAAAGTAGTTTTATCGAACTTCAGAGGGAAGCTGACAGCAATGTCAGGGTGGCGGGAGCTTGTTTACGACCAGGGTGTATTCCGAGACTATTTTTCGCCGTTCCCCACTGACAAAGGTTTCGCTTTGAATAATGGACACCTTTGCTTCAGGGGGCAAACACCACACATAGGGCGAGGTTGACCTGCAGTAGCGGGTACGTGCCATAAATCCAGGCCTAAAGTAGGAATGAAAGTTGATGCAAGGGAGGGGCAATAAAAATTCTGTAATTTGGTTTGCTTGCTGACAGGAAGTTTTGCAGTGAAAGCTGAAAAGGAAAACGGCAGACTTTGAATGAAAGAGGGACAGTGAACACGAGTTCTTTGTATTATTCGCCGACACTCAAGCTTCCATTTCGAAGGTGAGGCTATCAGCAGCGAAGTTATTAGAGGGTTGGAAGCAGTGACGACGCCAGAGGAGCAGGGGGACGCCCCATGTCAAGACACTTCGCCCCCCCACCCGGGTCCCCCAACTGAAGTAAATTAAATATCGAATAATAAGAGAGTTCATTTATAAGAGTATGACGATTTTCACCTTTTCAAAGTGGTGTATTCTGCATGATATCACTTTCCTGCTTATAATACCAACTTGATTAACAAATATTAATTTGTTTCGTCCAAGATTCGAGCGCCGACCTGAGCATAGGTGATTTCTCATTCATTTATGTCCTGTAATAGCCGAGATTAACCTAAGTTTTAACCAGTCTTAAGAACTGGGAAAAAGTGTTGAATGTGGATGATTTTAAAACATCACGAATATTTTCAGGACCACAAGACATCATCTGTAGTATGGGCAAATTATTCTAATCGTGGTCGTTAGTGACAACGCTAATTATTAAAAGACATTCAAAGTTGATTCAAGATTTGGTTGGTTGGTTGATTTGGCGTTTGAAGTCCACTTTATGCACAGTAAGGCTAATCGGGACTGGACTTATAGTTTAAAGTGATCGAAAGGTGATCGAAGAAAAACCGACACTACATGTCAGTTGTTGTGGATTCATCGCGGTTTCTTACTATTCAGGGACTTGAATTTCGAGATGATGAGTCTGAGGAAACCTTAACAAAGGGGATTTCTTCGATACTCTTGAAGCTAATGAGGGGATATTATTTGGAAATGTATTGAACGTGAACCTTAAAATGCAAATTACACTTAAAATTCGATTCAAAACATATCGCGGGCAGGTAAAAGAATGCTTATTAGGATTTGCCACTCTTCAATAATTGGATGCAGGTTCGCTCTTTCTCGTACAAAATCGAAGAACTTCTTCCCATGAACCCCATAGGTGCCTGTAATTGTGCAGCACAGACATACGTTGGAGTGGTAGAGTAAGAGTAAGTATTGCCAGGGTCAGAATATTTCTTGAATTATGAGATAACTGTAACCTTTGTCTGATTTTTTATCCTGTGATAACATTTCCCTGAAAGGTGAAACACAAATTTTGCCCAAAACTCTTCAGCGTTACGAAGATGGTTGTCCTTAAAATCTTTGAAAAGGCTTGCTCGAAACAGGATGCTGGATGCAAACTGCCTCATTTGGCTGTTCTTGCCATTGAGAAGAAATGTCAAGTCCTGGACGTACCAAAGGTGCGCAATGAGTTCTCCAAAGCACATAGAGCAGAATTCTCCTACAGGAGAATTGCACTTCACTAAGTGCCTCACATTGTTTCTAATACTTAAGAAGATTCATTTCTTCCAACGTCACGTTTATTTTGCAAGAAAATTAAACTCTTAGAAGCATTATTTTCATCATTTATATTATTATCTTATAACTTAAATATTTATATCAGTAGTTTCATCTCAAGAAAGACGATGTATTATAAAATTACGAATGTCTTTCAATACTGAAATAGGCCACTAGAGACAACGCAACTTACCAATAAAAAAGAATTAATGTCTTTATTAAAACGAATCATGTGGAGATAAACTCGTAATCAAGAAGTAAATTTAGGCAGTAAGCGCCCACTCTAAATAAAATACACACACAAAACACCATACATGAATATAATAATAATTATAATAATAATTATTATTATTATTATTATTATTATTATATAAGTATATATATATGTCTAGTGTTTTCGGGCGTTTTAATGTGACTGCCCCCTT
The DNA here is from genome assembly GCF_977018435.1 of Lepisma saccharinum. NCBI lineage: Eukaryota > Metazoa > Arthropoda > Insecta > Zygentoma > Lepismatidae > Lepisma > Lepisma saccharinum. The sequence goes on from NC_139253.1 coordinate 25,330,809, forward strand.
ACAATATTTTGTTGCCAGCCTTCGCCCCCCCCCAGTCAAATTTCCCTGGCGCCGTCACTGGTTGGAAGTAAATTTATTAGGACGAGGAAAGTAACATTAGCTGTTGACAGTGTTGCACCAAAGGACGTGATACGTGCTACTTTTTGTATAAATGATAGGAAATTTAAGCAAAAATTTAAAATTGTTGAGACTTGAGAGTTGTTTCCTTCATTTGATCGTAGGAAGAGGTTTTCTGAGACAGAGACATTCAAAGTTGATTCAAGATTTGGTTGGTTGGTTGATTTGGCGTTTGAAGTCCACTTTATGCACAGTAAGGCTAATCGGGACTGGACTTATAGTTTAAAGTGATCGAAAGGTGATCGAAGAAAAACCGACACTACATGTCAGTTGTTGTGGATTCATCGCGGTTTCTTACTATTCAGGGACTTGAATTTCGAGATGATGAGTCTGAGGAAACCTTAACAAAGGGGATTTCTTCGATACTCTTGAAGCTAATGAGGGGATATTATTTGGAAATGTATTGAACGTGAACCTTAAAATGCAAATTACACTTAAAATTCGATTCAAAACATATCGCGGGCAGGTAAAAGAATGCTTATTAGGATTTGCCACTCTTCAATAATTGGATGCAGGTTCGCTCTTTCTCGTACAAAATCGAAGAACTTCTTCCCATGAACCCCATAGGTGCCTGTAATTGTGCAGCACAGACATACGTTGGAGTGGTAGAGTAAGAGTAAGTATTGCCAGGGTCAGAATATTTCTTGAATTATGAGATAACTGTAACCTTTGTCTGATTTTTTATCCTGTGATAACATTTCCCTGAAAGGTGAAACACAAATTTTGCCCAAAACTCTTCAGCGTTACGAAGATGGTTGTCCTTAAAATCTTTGAAAAGGCTTGCTCGAAACAGGATGCTGGATGCAAACTGCCTCATTTGGCTGTTCTTGCCATTGAGAAGAAATGTCAAGTCCTGGACGTACCAAAGGTGCGCAATGAGTTCTCCAAAGCACATAGAGCAGAATTCTCCTACAGGAGAATTGCACTTCACTAAGTGCCTCACATTGTTTCTAATACTTAAGAAGATTCATTTCTTCCAACGTCACGTTTATTTTGCAAGAAAATTAAACTCTTAGAAGCATTATTTTCATCATTTATATTATTATCTTATAACTTAAATATTTATATCAGTAGTTTCATCTCAAGAAAGACGATGAATTATAAAATTACGAATGTCTTTCAATACTGAAATAGGCCACTAGAGACAACGCAACTTACCAATAAAAAAGAATTAATGTCTTTATTAAAACGAATCATGTGGAGATAAACTCGTAATCAAGAAGTAAATTTAGGCAGTAAGCGCCCACTCTAAATAAAATACACACACAAAACACCATACATGAATATAATAATAATTATAATAATAATAATAATAATAATAATTATTATTATTATATAAGTATATATATATATGTCTAGTGTTTTCGGGCGTTTTAATGTGACTGCCCCCTTACAATATTTTGTTGCCAGCCTTCGCCCCCCCCCCCCCCAGTCAAATTTCCCTGGCGCCGTCACTGGTTGGAAGTAAATTTATTAGGACGAGGAAAGTAACATTAGCTGTTGACAGTGTTGCACCAAAGGACGTGATACGTGCTACTTTTTGTATAAATGATAGGAAATTTAAGCAAAAATTTATAATTGTTGAGACTTGAGAGTTGTTTCCTTCATTTGATCGTAGGAAGAGGTTTTCTGAGACAGAGTGGTATTATTTTACACATACATGGGAAAGGGTGGTTGTTTGAAGATAGAGACGTATTTTGCACATTTTTTAAAAGTTCAGATAAAACGAGAATTTAGCCTTACTGTTATGAAAAGAAATAACGCAGTACGCGGAAATAATAACTTTACATTTCTCGCACCTGGTGGGATGCAACACAAGAGTATTGCAGGAAGTCTATGAACGAGGATGAAGACGGTTATGTGAAATTTGACTTACCTGCGGGTGAATTAGTTTATTCTAATATTCTTAAGGTTGATATTGTTTTGTTTTTTTTTGTTTCTTAAGTCCACTTGATTCGCAAGTAGGCTAAATCGCGAACCGACCTACAGTTTAAAGTGCGATCCGATCCACTTTGTGCCTCCATTGAGTATCGACGCGAGGACCCTTCATTACAAGACGTCGACGTTATTACTACGCCATCGGGGAGGCACCCAATTTACACAAATATGTTGATTCCAATAACACGTTATATGCATAATCTGATAATGATGCACTTTGGGTGTATTTAAACATATTTTTTTCAACTATAGCATGTCTAAAAGAATCATTGAAGTTGGGATTTTTATAACTTCAGGAGGCACGGGTCTGAAAATGTGCGATCTAAAATAAATGCAGGTTTGCCTTCCATACGTGGTGGTTTTGTCACGTTTCTTCGCTTCGTAAAAGATACACTTTTGCAGGAAAGGCTTCTTGCATCCTCCTGGGGCCTTGCTCTAGCTAAACAAAAAATATATTTGTTTAGCATAATCGAGGGTTACATATTCCTGCCGAAAGTACTAGAAAACAAGGATTCTATTGGGATCATACTGCTTTGAATGACAGTATCAATGAAGTTTTATGTACGTTACTACTTATAATAATGAGCATAAAATATTAATCAGGAACTTTATTTTTCGTAAACTGGATGTAACATCTTTTTTTGTTATTCATCAAATATTCAATTCATCGCCTTTTTTTACATTAATTTTCTTGCCAGGACAGCTGTTTTTATGCAGATTTTGACGATCTTAACTACACGTAAGCTAGATATTAGCTAATATTCGTGCTGTTATATTACTATTCTTCTACCATCTTTGTAACATGTCATGCAATAACAATAATAGAATTGATTAATTTACATATTCAAGTGAATAGACCTATGAATTATATTAATGCATTAATTTTAACATTTGCTTAATTGTTGTCGTTAATGTTATTATTATAATTTTTTCTGAAACACTTGGCTCAGATACCCTCCACCGACATATATTTCTAGATGCGTGCCTGCCGAAGGATAAATTAGATCAAGCGGTGGTGGTACCGGACTTAGAGGCTAAAGGGAAAACAAAGAAGTATGTGCGTCATAAGCTGAGCATAAGAAACAGCACAATATCACAAAGAAACACTTTTTGAAACTTATGTCATAGAAGATGTTTAACAATATTAAGAACAATAAATGGTTTCTATTTGTAATATACTAAATATTGAAATTTTAAATAGTCTTTTGTGTTCGTACTACACATTTAAAAACTTTTTTGTTGCTCCCCAGCGCCAAGCTTAGATTTTTTTTAAAAAATGTACATTTTCATAGAGCACGGAAGTTCGACATTCAGAAAGAAAGATGGTCTATTGGAAAACATTTCAAGACTTCCAAAAGGTATAGCAGTAATGAAAAAGAGCACTCACTTATACCGTGTTTGTTACAACCTGTCCGGCTTCCCGCGGTAGCTGATCGCTGGCTTTTCTAGCATAAACCAAGCGGTGTTGCTGCTGAAGACCGCCTGAACTCCGTGCTGGGGAAAGCCAAAGCCAGGCAGCAAATTAAAATACGCAACGTGGCAACAACGTCTACGTAAGCTCCTCTCTTCTGGCTTCCATTCGCTCCTCGCTGCCCAGCAGACGACTTTTTTCTCGTTTCTCATTGGCACCAAAACTGTCGAGCGATCGCTAGCGCGGGAAACGGGACAGGTTCTAACAAACTTGGTATAAATGGACGATGGATAGACAGTTGTATGAAGCGAGAAAAACCACAAGGTAGATTTCATAAGATACCTAGCAATCAGTAACCAACAAACTGAATTTTTAATATTAATGTCCTCATGATTAACGAACCTTATTTATTCTCACCACGCAATGGGTAAAATATTTGGAGCTTTCTCCCACTTTCCGGAAAAATATTTCGTGATTCTGCTACTTTTGACTTTTGTTGGCATGATATCCCGGATCACTTTTACGAGACGAGACGGGACAAAACGAGACGGGACGAGACGAGACGAGATAGAACCCTTCGAGACGGGACACGAGACGGGACAAACGAATATTTTCGAGACGAGACACGAGACGAGACAGCATTTTCACGAGACGGGACGGGACAGACCAAAGTCTCGTCTCGTCTCGTCTCGTGGGCAACACTACTCGCTCCCTTGTATGTGTTGCCTAACTCTAAGGCGATACGTGAATTTTAGTACGAAATATTCGATGGCAACTTCTACCGGTGCTGTGGAGTTAGGTAACACACACACACATAACGCCTGGCAGCGAAGCTATTATTTCAGGATCGAGGTCTCCCATTTTTATTGCCCGTGACTGTACATATCTCCTGATATTTTCATATTTAATACATATATATATCCTGATATGTTTATAGTTAATTCACATATACACACGACAGAATGTATGTCTCAGCCTAGAAATTGTTCACTCAACTGTCGCCTCGCTGGCAAGTATGGAAGAATTGGTTGAGGAATCGGTGAAGAAAAGGATGTCTTCCGTTCTGAAGAAAAAGTCAAGTTACAATAACATTTTAGCTATTAACAGGGTGCTAAGTGAAGGTACCTTAATGGTTCTGATGCTTTTGAAACTGAGTACACGCCAGAGGATTTGTGCAAGTTTAAATATGCACCATTATTTAGGGCGAAGCGGAAAGATCATTTAGTCAATGCAAAGCTCTGTTACGCTATAGCAGGAGAGGTTTCATGTTTGAAACACATTTGCTGTTACTTACTGTTACCAGTATCGTGCATTCGAAAAGGAACAGGAATATTATGTTAAAATTTGTATTTCTGTTGGTTTTTCTGACAACCAATGTATTTTTTAAAAAAAATAGGACGAAAATGCTGGTGATACAATGTTTTGATGTTACATATTTCTGATTCTTTGAAAGATTTCAATACATATTTTTGGATTTGTGGGTACTAGTACACAATTATCCATGCATTCTGAGATATTTCTTGATTCTGTACGAACTGGTTTAACTAAAGGAGGTTTTACCACGTACTGATTTTCCCATGGGTGCATTTTGAGTGCATACTCAAACCTGTCAAATGACGATGAAAAAATGACATGCCCCAGCTTCCCCAAATTATCAAACCGACCGAATATCATGCCCACATAGGTTTAACTAAATACAAACGATGCTTTCTGAAGGTGTGTCGTTGCGCATCATCAGAAAAAAAAACTAACTCTCTAGCCTTGCTAAACTCGAAGGCTGCAGCAACTCTAGTCTTCCATCTGTCCCTATCCTGGCCAAGGTCAAACCAATCTTTTCCATCCTTACCGATTTCCTTTAGGTCCAACTTAACGTTATTTCTCCATCTTCGTCTTGGTCTTCCTACAGGTCTCTTACCATCAGGTTTCCCAAAAAGAATTCTGCAAACTCTTCTTCCTTCTCCCATTCGTGCCACATGGCCTGCCCACCTAAATTTTCCTGATTTAATTATTCTAATAATACGTATCTGGACATGGATATAAATTATGTAGTTCTAAATTATGTAACCTCCACTCACCTGTCTCCTCATCCCTTTTACGTCTAGATATTTTCCTATGGACTTTATTTTCAAATATTCTTAATTTATGTTCCTCCTTTAATGCAATTTTCCAAGTTTCACATCCATATAACACTGCAGGCAAAATTACTGTTTTGTATATTTTAACTTTTAGTTTGTTAGATATTATACGAGAAGATAAAAGTTATTTGAAGAGAAAAGTAACACGCATTTCCTGAATTAAGCCTACTTTTAATTTCCTCTTTAATATCATTTTCATTTGTTAATATTATTCCTAAAGTACTTGAATTTGGAAACTGATTCAAACGATTTGTTATGAATAATGAAATTTTGATTTTTACCTAACACTTAGTAAGCATATATTTAGTTTTATCTTTTCTAACTTCCAAATCTACCTATTTATCTGCTTTTAAAGATATTTTACCATATCCATCAGAAAAAAGCACTCTATAAATATGTACGAAGATTTTTCCATTTGACAGGTGATTAATATAAAGGAAGAACAATAAAATATATATCTTACACAGTGATAAGAGAGACAGACATGTTTAAATATCGTACATTGAACGAAAAAACTGTCATGCTGTGGCATATGGAGTCAGCGACACCTGTTTCAATCACCTCACCTCCCCCTAAACAATACCCCCTCCCCGCTCCCGGTCGTAACATTACATGCACAGGAAAGGTGCGAGCATTGTTCTACAGTGAATATTTATCTCGGCGATTTCCTTTATTCAATGCTAATGCACGATTATAACGGAACGCCAGCAGCTCTCTTTCTTATTGTTAAATCTTGTCTTGGGGAGGAAAAACAAATTCATCCATAAACATTGGGTGCCATTATGTAGAAGGTCCTTGGCTTCCCTTGGTTAATGACTCATACGGGGTCGAGCCTTATAGCTAAAGGCGAGTAGTGATTCAGAGGGTACCGAGACCAAACTTTTCGAGACTTGTTTGGGTCTAGGGTGGTTGGGTCAAGGGCTCGTGTGCTGTCATCTCGGTGGACTTGGAGAAATTCTGAGAACATTTTCAGGGCATGTCCCTACATAAGACGGCTCTGGTGTTCGACCAGCCTTTACTAATATGGGTATGTAGGAATAACCATGGGGAGGGCACAGCCGACCGTAGCGTGGTGCTGATCATATCTTCACAGTGGCCGAGGCCGTGAATGTTTGGAGGCCTGCCCTCTGCACCACTTATTTATTTATTTATTCCTTGTTTTGGATGGCGAAGTTAAGGCACAGCCTTTTCTTCCACTTAACCATCTCTACTTTACATTTATAAATTGATTTTTATAGCTAACTGTTTGTGAAATATATAAAAACTAAAAACATTAAAATACCAAAAAAAGAAAAAAAAGAAAAAAGAAAAGAAAAACATGCAAAAAAAACAGAAAAAATAAAAACAGAAAAATACATACACACTAAGAAAAGTAAAAAAAATACACGTAAAACATAAACACACACACAACAAACATACTCAAATTACAGAACAAGTCGGTGGGTGTTGGTCCTACAAGTTTACACGAAGGTTTAATTTTATTTCCCTGTTTTCAGTACTAGTAAGTTGACTCCAGAAGATGATTTCTTAATTTTGATTTGAATTGAATCTCGATGGTTCGTTCCAATGTAAAGGGAACATTTTGCACACACACAAACGCACACACACACATACATACATTGTACATACATACATTACATACATATCGTCGTGTGAGAATCAGAGGGACGTAAATTCAATTTATAAAATTTACAGGGGAGAAGAAATAATGTATTGTTAGGAATGTGCCTGTCTCTTAAAAAGAGTCAGTAAATTGAATATACCTGACTCCACCTTACTGCTAAGGATTAGAAGTGGATATATGTCAGGTCATTTAAACAAAACCGAAAACCGCATTTTTGGAGTTCCGTTCCTCTGGTTTTCATACGACGGACGATATATGCAACGAGAAAGCCAAAATTTGTATCAAGACATTAATGATTTTTGGAAACACATTTTAAGTTTCCTCTGATTATTTTAATTTTATTATTATTATTATGTGGAAAATAATTTATTCGTTTTTCTTAATAAACGCTTCTAACATGGTAAATTGTTGTTGCATGAAGCATGCCGTTTAAAAATGTATGTTATTTTGATATAAAACGATCAAAGCGAATGCTGATTTTAGATGTCAAACAATGTCGAATATATATCCTTCACGTTGAATATTTCATACGAAGAGGTAACGGTAATAGACTTTAAATTACCATTTACTTTAATAATGCAGTATTTTTGTACCCGTATATTGAGTAGTTCGAAATATGGTAATTTTGTCCACGTCTTGTTAGAACAGTGAGAGATGGGAGAGTACAATTCTCTTCCAATTCTCCCCCCCTCCCTTTCCTAGCAAATGTTACGTAATCATTGGTTGTCAGGAACAGTCGACTTACGAAGAATGAGAAGTGATTCTGCGTCTCTTTCCTTTATCCATATATTCGCATTTTCTTATGCAGATGTCTTTTTTTGCGAGAGACGAGAAATTCGAAACAAAAACAATTTTTCCTTTCTAGAGAAAGCAATGGCGGTTCTTGAGATGTTGATCCCTAGACATATTTAATGCTTATTATAGGGTCTACCAATTTGAATTAGATAGAATGAAAACCGCAAGTGATAATGACATATATGTATTTTTCTTTTTTTATTTCGAAGAGCAAACAGTGGCATTATGTTTTGAACAATATGTTGTTCAAATGTCCTCCTCTGCTTCGGTGGGTGGAATGGATTCTGAATGTCCAATTTTCCAGCACGTCTGAACACATTGAACGGTATAGCCTCAATGGTTCGTTCAATGTTCCGTTTCAGGTCACGAACTGTGCGTGGCTTAGTCTCATAGACCTTACATTTGACATAACCCCATAGAAAATAATCCAGGGGGGGTTAGGTCACAAGATCTTGGTGGCCAGTTCACATCACCCTTTCTGGACAGAACTCGTCCAGGGAAGTTTTCCTGCAATAATTCCATTGTTTGGCGAGCTGTGTGGCAAGCTGCACCGTCCTGTTGGAAAAACACATTGTTGATGTCAAGAGTTGCCAGTTAAGGCCACAAAAACTGCACCCCATATTCCTGTATCGCTCTCCATTGACAGTCACGTGATTTCCATGTTGGTAATCCAAAAAATAAGGCCCGATCACGCCATTGGCCCAAAAACCATACCACACAGTCACTTTCTTAGGATGAAGGGATACGTCCAGTTTTCATCTGCCCAAATCCTACAGTTTTGTTTGGTAACGTATCCATGAAGAAAAACTGCTTCATCGAAAAAGATGATGAAATTCCTCTCAATGCACGAAATGTCTGTCGAACTGAACACGAATTTTGATAAGAAATTCGACTGTGTATCTCTCCATGATAACTTGCCACAGACTACTGCACAGATATGTCACAGTTCTCTCGTTATTCCAGTCAGTGTTGCCATAACACTCTTTCTAAGTTCTGACTTTCAAATTGGTAGACCCTTTATATAACTGTACGAATAAGTGGTACTCAAGAATCCATCGCAAATGCCATATTATGCACGTACAGTCAACGGCAATAAAAATGTGACACCTAGATCCTGAAATATTCGATCCCCTTCAAGGCGTTATGTGTGTTGCCTGACGCTACGACGATAAGTGGATTTCAATAACAAATTTTCAATGGCAACTTCTACCATTGCAATAGGCAATACATTAACGCCTTGCAGGGAAGTGAGTTTTTCAGGATCTAGGTGCCCCATTATTATTGCCGGTGACTGTACATTCAAGATTGATTGATTTGGTTTATTTTATTTTGTTTTTCAGCCACTTTTGACACTCACAAAGAACACCCATGCCCAGGGAGGGAGCCGGCCCCGTGGCGGAGTTGTTAGCACATCGCGCTACAACTCCAGGGGTCCCGGGTTCGAATCCTGGTCTGGGCATGGATATTTGTGAGTGTCAATTTCATCATATCATCACTCATCCCCGTCTTCGCAAATTAGCCAAAAAAGTGGCACAAAAAGCGAAGTAAAATAAAGCAAGTCAATCAACCAGGCAGGGACTCAAACCCTGGACTCTGGCGTCATATCTAACCACTCCGCCACTGAGATTGGCGCGTACATACACGAGACATACACGCAATTCTCTTTGCATCCAATTTATAGCCCTGCTGTTTGATCTTACACCCCTCTCCCTACGGTGACTTAAGCTCTATATTGGTGTAGCTTCTTCACGCAGTCACAAATGTGTTGCTTTCTTAAGAAACCACTTTTTAAACTCTTTAAACAAAACTAAATGCAAATTAATACCTCTTGGCGAAATCGAGTACTCGAATGAAGCGAACAGTATTAGGATTTTTTGTCGCGTCAGGGGCGTGGAGTGCATTTAAGACTATAAAATAAAAATTCATATTCAAATGTTAATCAGCGTGGCCAGCGTGTTGTGGGCCTAGTGTTCAATAATACCAACAGATGCCGTGGTAAGACACAAATAAGACACCCGAACACCATAGATATTTGGAATAGATACTGTCGTCACGTCAGTATAACCAATCCAGCATGGAGACAAGCTACAGAAACTGGAACACCATGCTCTATTGCGACATGAAAAAGTGATTTCCAACGTACTACAATGGTTTTGCAGTGGTAACATCCGCTAAGAAGTAGATTGAGCTTATCGTCCATTAGCTATTACTAAGGAGGTGTATACTTCCGTCACCAATAAGCCTTTGTTGACTGACCTTAATTTAATGAGTTAATTTATATTTCCATGGAAACCACTTTTCATTACACTTTCACACTTATAGGAGTTCAAAAATGAACGTAGTGCCAGGTGGGGGATTTGCCACTAGGCTATCCTAGACTATAGCCTAGGGGCCGCAAGTCCAGTGGGGGCGCACAAAAATGAGACGCTGAAAGGACAGAAGTGACAAAATACCATCGATTATTAAAATTCCTTAATACAGTAAAACCTCGTTAATCCGGACTAATGGGGGGGGCGATAAGTTGACCGGTTTAACAAAATTCCGGATTAACTGAAATAACCTAAAAGAACAGTAGAAAGTGCATTAAAACTACGATTATAGCAACAAAACACGTTTATTATGGTGTATTTAAAGGGCATAGGCCTAAATACACTATATATAGTGTACTGTATACAGTACAGTACAAAGTCTGCGGGAAACAGAATTTCATCAGTGGGTGACTGCATTTTCTTTGGAAAGTTCTCTTGTTGACTTCTAGCCACATTCAAATCCCTTGCAGTCTGCTTTTTTTTTCATTTTTTTTTTTTTGGCCTCTTGTGATAATAGCAAAATAAAACAACATGTCAAGTCCTTTTAATTGATTAATTCATTAAAGAAAATGGAAGGAAGAAGTTTCTAGCGTTTAAGTAACTTCTTACATCATTTCCCTATTTTCAGAGGTCACGTAACAGTGCTCGAATATAAACAATTGTTCCTAGATGTAACGATTGTAAACATTATAAGTTGCAACAATTAAAAGTCTAGTGGAGGGATATTGACAACTGATATCTTTGATTCTCAGTTCGCGGCGTAATGTAGTGTCGGTTTCTTATCCTTTGGTGCGTGCGCGTTATTAGTGTTGTGTGGCGAAACGCATAGCGCAAATGGCGCATATAAACGAAAACGAAGTTTAATAAATCATTTTCAATCAGATGCGTCTATATTTTAAAGTTTACAAGTGTTATTAATACAGAACATGAAATTGGTGGAAGTGAAGTACCATAATAACAAAACTGTTAATAATGATAATAACAATAATAATGTAGGCAGGGACCAAAATTGTATAAACCATTTCCTGCGTGGTGGTGAGTAGAATCTCAGTTTGGTGATGCAATGGAGGTGCGTTCGATTCCCGGCTTGGGAAGAAAGTTTCCCGATGGTGGTGGTGTCGCCTTACATTAAAGGGTCTCTGGTTCGATCCCTGATGGAGGCACATTGAACTACGAATCGAATACTACTTTTAGGTGCCTGTCCATGGCGCAGTGGTAGCGTTTGTCGCCTTGTAATAAAAGGGTCGCCGGTTCGATACCCGGTGGAGGCACGTAGTGGCTCGGATCCCACTTGAAACTGTAGGTCAAGTCCCGATTAGCCCATCTGAGCATAAAGTGGGCTCAAACAAACTTTGACAAACTATAACCATGAAGGCAAGAGAGGTTAAAATTGTATTTTTATAATTGTTAACTCAGGATGTTACCACCAGGAGGCAGGAGTGAGTAACGGCGCTCTCTCGAAGAGTGGGTCGTGGGAGAGAAAGAAGAAAAAATCAGCATTTGTAAGTGGAAGCCTGAAGCTCTTCTCACGAATCATTTGTTGGTTAACTGTACATCAAAATGTAGACCAGTTACCTCGACCACACACTGTCATTGTTCTTGGTATTCTCATGGACTTTCCTGAGCAGTGACATGCCTAAATATTTTGTAAATGGGGTGTTTGATTGATTTAGTTTATTTTACTTAGCATTTCTGCCACTTTTCGCTAATTGCGAAGGTAAAAAAAAAAAAAAAAACATTGTGCGACAGCCCTCGAAGAGCCTTGGTCTATCTCCCGACTGCAGTCTCCCTCCCACAATCCTACTTTGAGGTGTATAGATCTTCAACCGGTAATGGGGTGACGTGGAGTCAGCACGTCGAACCCTCAGCCGCTACAGGAGATATCCGTGACCGGGTTACGCTACACACTCGTAGCTCCCCAATTTCCTCACGATGGTGGGTTGCCACCGGTCCTATACACAGGCCGGACCAGAGACTGAACCCATGCCGCCCCACAGTCGGAGTCCAAAGCACAGCGACTTTGACTGCACGACCACGGAGGAGGATAATTGCGAAGGTAAGAATGATGATATTGATGAGGGGACATTCACAAAGAACACGCCGGGATTCAAACCCGGGACCCTTGGCACCGTAGCGCGCTTTGCTAACCGTGAAGGTTGGCAGTAAAGGCTGTGTACATACATGTGTATCATACGTAATAATAATATAACTTCATTAGTTAATTTAGGCTTAATATAAATCAACATTTTCTGCCTATCAATACGATGTCTTGTTTTAGAACGTCTGCAGCATCACAAGTAGCCTTTCTATATCTTGCATACCCAATGTAACAATTACCAATCTTCACAGTAAACACTCCATTATTTTTCTTTTGATACCAACCTATATCGCACCTAACATTAATCTTAATACCTTTTCCATTATTTTTACTACTTGACACAATTAATTTTATGCGTTTTCAATGACATTTATATCCATTAAGTTGACATATTATTAAATAATCTTTTCACCTTTTCTACCATTTTATTAGTTTTATTCTAAACAAAAGATGGTCGTCAAAGCAGCAGAAATACCCTCCCTTAAATAAACATTATCATTATTATTGTAAATGAATATTATGTTCTTATATTCAAATATACTTGACATAGTGCTGTACTTTTAGTACAGAGCTGTTTTTACACACTGTAAAATACCATTAAATTCAATTAAAATAGTATTTCTTAACATACAGAGTAGGTAACACCGACACTAAAATCTCTAGATACTCAAGTATAGTGTTGGAGTGTGCAACGTCCCCCGGTTGTACACCAGTCGTCAGAAAGTTAGTCCGCTACTCCTTTAGTCGGGAACATGAGAATCTTTGTAAATCATCAGGGCTTGCTGGGTAGAAAAGAAACACAACACAGTATTCAATGTTAAACGCAGTTTTATAATCACTTATATATTTCCTATCGTATGTGGACGTACAAGCAAGGTACAGGTTTGCTTACGTTTCTGCCTGAAGAGGAACAATTCTATAGCATATTAAATCACATCACAATCACTAAACACACTTGCATATAGAATTAACGTTGGACAAGACAAACGTAAATACACGAAAGTTTCTGAACTTAATTATTATTTCCGAGTATAGCCAGAATGAAACGAAAATAATTACCAATTACACATTCGGGCATTCCATTAACCATTACCACGTTTCTGTTGATTTCTCACCATCACCTGTTTTCTAACCGAGTCTGTCGTCAGGTGAAAAACATTCAGGTGGGTTCACTTCCTCTGCTGAGATGAGAAAGTGACGTCAACACTAACAGATTATGACGTATTTCTAAACATATATACAAGTTCCAACCACAACTGTATCAATCTAACTATAGTTGTCTGTGACAGCTTGCACATTATTTGAAGTAACAAACATTTTATAAATCTTAACTTCTTACAAATATAAAACCTTAAACTCTCAGGTTCGGTACAATTAATGATTATTGCTACTACTCTAAATTGTTAAAGTTTGTTTTACGTCCACTTTTCTTAAAATCGTAAGCACTTTAAAATGCGTTTCAGAAATAAAACGAACAGTACACACTGTATATTTCATTACATTACACAATTGTCCTCAATTAATCGTGAGGAATGCATGTGTTGCTGTTTTTCACACAAGTTACGATTCTGTAAATGTTTTATTTGTCAGCTAAATGGAGATAAGCCGTTAAGTTATCCGATACCTGCAAGACAAGAACGAAACCACCTTTCTCAAATGACATTGCATTTACCAAGCCTCGTTGCCTTGGCATGCTTGAAAACGCTACATTCTCTAAGGATCCTGAGGTATACGTGACAAGATGCACGGACTGTCCATACCAGTTTCTTTCTTTTGTTTTTGTAAATGATTCCCCCACGCACCGTGGGGGGCACATGAAGCTAATTTAATAATCTCTGAAGACATGTATGTATTCCTGCGTCGGCGTGGTTCGAACCAGTTCAGTTTGATGAAATGAGTTTATTCACCTATTTCCGTTAAGCAATTTTGTAATTTATCCCACGTGTTTTCCCAAAGCACACATCACAGTACGTATAATGTCAAGGATCTTATTGCACTCGTGTATGTACATAACATGAGTGGTCAGATTAACACGCTACAAAGCGAGAGGTCTAAGGTTCGATCTCTGGTGAACCATGGATGCATGATTGTGTTCCCATCACTGATTCATCCATTCCCATCGTCGCGATTAACACAAAAGATAAAAGCGACGTAAAGTACCCCTCAAAAGAAACAGGAGTGTATATATATATATATATGTACACACACACGAATGAGAGGGGAGAGAGATAGTTGACGTAATGCCTACAGAATTCCTTTCACTTGTAGCGGAAAATTGGCCACGTCTTCTGAAAGATTTAGCTAATACATTTGAAATTGCACCACGTGTCTGTAGCACATCGTCGTCACCAGGCAAATACCCTAGAGCAGTCGTTCTCAAACTGTGGTACGCGTACCCCCAGGGGTACATGAACGACTTGAAGGGGGTACGCGATCAGCTCGGAAGACAATTGTCGACATTTTTGCCGAAGGCCTGTAGAGCAGAGTTCCTTGTTTCAGACTTCATAGCTTTAACACTGAAAAGGAAAGTAAGATAAATTTTGTCACTGACACATTTATTTTTATTAAGATTTTTTTGAAATAAAATACTCGTTCGATATCTACAATAGACTAAATTTGGAGCCGAATCTGCTCCTGAAAGTTTCAAGTACACACCCAGACATAAAGAAACTGTGTCAGGACATGCAGGCACATTCTTCTCACTAGAAACTCTGAGGATTTACAATAAAAACTCCGAAATTGTGCTTGACAGTTTGTTTACAAACTTATTTTTGTTCTTTACTTTTTTTTCAATAACTCTGGAAAAAATATATGAAAATGAATGTTTTTCTTCTTAGCATGCATGTGTTTCACATTTTTGTTCTTGTTACTAATCATAAAGGTTGTAAACGTAGGAGAACCCAATAAAATAATAAACGTAGGTTTCTAATGTTTATTTGTTTGGCATCTTTCTACATACAGCCCCAATGTCATTTTGTTCTATTGCAGATTCACGCCTCCGTCATTTCAAAGTCGTTCCACCAATCAGGAAGCCAAAAAAATTTCCCCAAACCCACTATACGGAGGAAACCTATGGTGGGGGTATACATTAGACGTTTTGTTACGACTTAAGTGTACAATGAGGAAAATATTTGTGAACCACTGCCCTAGAGTCATTCAGAATCATTTCGAGTGAAGCAAAAATCGCACACCGAGAAAGAGTTATGAAAAGAGAAAAATAAACAGATATTTAGAGTAAACAATAGAAGAATCAGAGGAAGGAAAATTAGGAAAGGGAGATGCAAAGATAGACAGACGGAGGAAGGAAGAAAAAATAGAGGAGAAAGAAGTAGAAAGAAAGAAACAGATAAAAAGAGGAGAAAAGAAACATGGAGAAAGAGAGGAAGGTATGAGGAAGTAGCTAGAGGAAAGCAGATAATCTTAACAGCCCACTGGAAAAATATTTCGTCTACTTGTGAGCCCACCTGAACAAAATTCTCTCACGACGCCATCCATAATAATGCATTTCCAATACTTCCCTTGTACTATTCCTTAGAGATGACTGTGGTGATACTTTTTCCATAGCGCACTATCACTTGAGTATGTTTCCCAATAGAAAAGGAATAAATAACAGTGGCAACCCCGAATCTGTAACTCAAGGCTGCATACGCACAGGATAGAAAGGACAAAAAAATCGTTTACGAGAGCTCGCAGGTTCGATACATACCTTAACGACGGAAGTAAGAAAAGTTGTTCGTCAAGGAAAAATTTACAACACGTTGCGAACCGGGCTTAAAGCAGAACACAATGCATTCACATACGGAGCAGGCAACCCTCCAATCCAATTTGATCGTCGGGTTCAAGCATGCATTAAGACCTTCAACAATGAATTATTATTCCATCGCCGTTCGTATTCCCCAAGATCACATGCACTGTTGTGCCTGCTGAATCCAATTAATGGTCCAGCCTTTCAATGCTAATGCGCAATGTACAGAAGGTTGCCTTTCCAGTAAAAGTTGTTCCCTTTTCAGCGTTTGAATAGTCCATAGAGATTACGACACGCTCGGTGTCTCCATCTTAGTTTTTAGAGGATTATACGAGGGTTGGTCAAGAAGTAAAGTGAAAATACTATAATGTAATAAACTAACAAACCTATCTTTGGAAAGTTAGAATCTGTTACAGTTTCTTTGCTCAAGAAATTTGTAAATTTGTAAATTACTTTATTCCTGATTATCTATAAGTCTTATAAAATTGACACTATACTTTCATTAATTTTTATAACAAACCTCGTATGTTGAAATATGAAATCATGGAGGTAAGAAAATTCAAAATATACTCTTATATTTGAAAATTACATTACATAAAATATTTGCCCATAAATAAACATATAAATATTAAATTTATATACAGGGTGACTGGTAATTAGATGTATTCCCTGAAAGGGGTTAAAGTAGAGACAATTTGCAATAAATTTGACCATATGATACCCCGTCCGGAAATTAGTAGTTTTCGAGATAATCGAATTTCAATTGTTTTTTTAAAAAATGACAATTTTCCACATAAAAATATGAATTGACAAAAAACTGCTCATTGTATGGAACATATTTCAGCGTTTTCTGATAGCTAACAAATAAGTGGTTCGTTGTAAAAAAAAAAAATTCCCAAATAACAATCACATGTAAGTAACGGGTGGGTCTAAACTTACAAGTGGTGATAAAAAAATGCACTCTTAGTTTACTTGGCAACGTATTAATAACAAAAATGGTATGACACGAAGCGTACAAATTACTTAAATTACTTCCTTTTGACATCTGCTATCCAACAAGGTACAAAAGTTGCTAACATTCACATTTGTGTACAAGAAATAATACTTCATTCATCTTCATGTGAATGGAATCAATGAACAATAGAATTAAAGAACACCTCCGTTACGAATGCAGGCACGCAGGTTTTTACGGACATTTTGTCTCTTAACTCATGATGTTATGGTGTCCTTGATGTGTTGACCAGCTGTTAAGATCCTCTCACTGAGCTCTTCTTGCGAGTTTACCGGTGTCTTGTCATGTGGCTCCAAATGTAAAAGTCGCAAGCCCTCAAATCGGGGTATCGAGCCGGCCATGGAACCGGGCCGCCTCGGCCAATCCATTTCTTTGGGTAATTTTCATCCAGACACTGTCGCACACCCAGGCAGAAGTATGGATGGGCGTCGTCAACAATCATTTGATCGAGCCATTTTTCCTGCCCCAAATCTTAAATGGCATCACTTGGTTATCAGCATGATGACTGCCCAGCTCGATCCCCCGATCGATTTGACTCCTTGGGACTTTTACATTTGGAGCCACATGAAAGAATTAGTTTACAAGACACCGGTAAACTCGCAAGAAGAACTCAAGGAGAGGATCTTAACAGCTGGTCAACACATCAAGGACACCATCACATCACGAGTTAAGAAATAAAATGTCCGTAAAAACCTGCGTGCCTGCATTCGTAACGGAGGTGCCCACTTTGATCAAGACGTGTAATGTTCTTTAATTGTATTGTTCATTGATTCCATTCACATGAAGATGAATGAAGTATTATTTCTTGTACACAAATGTGAATGTTAGCAACATTTGTACCTTGTTGGATAGCAGATGTCACAAGGAAGTAATTTAAGTAATTTGTACGCTTCGTGTCATACCATTTTTGTTATTAATACGTTGCCAAGTAAACTAAGAGTGCATTTTTTTATCATCACTTGTAAGTTTAGACCAACCCGTTACTTACATGTGATTGTTATTTGGGAAAACTTTTTTTTCAACGAACCACTTATTTGTTAGCTATCAGAAAACGCTGAAATATGTTCCATACAATGAGCAGTTTTTTGTAAATTCATATTTTTTATGTGGAAAATTGTCATTTTTTAAAAAAAACAATTGAAATTCGATTATCTCGAAAACTACTAATTTTCGGACGGGGTATCATATGGTCAGATTTATTGCAAATTGTCTCTACTTTAACCCCTTTCAGGGAATACATCTAATTACCAGTCACCCTGTATACATTTTTTAGCAAATAATTATTTTGTTCATGATTGTGCAAAAAAAAAGAAAGTGATGGATTTCTTACTAATTGTTAATTTAAAACGTAACTAGCTACAGTACATTATTGCAAGTAATCTTGTTATTTGCAAACATTGGCGAACACCAATGAAATATCCCGGTTGTTCTAGTACGGGTGTTATCAGGATTGATTAGTAGAGACGCGCTGTCATGTCGATCAACTGGCATATGCTCAAACATGATAGCGTGATCAAATTTCTGCATGCAGAGGACACATGATGCACTAAAATGTCTTCAATTAGTGGAACTATACCCCAAAAAAACCTCATTGAAGGAAACAGGATTATTGCTGCACGATAACGCATGATCTCACAGAGAAAACAGTAGACATCTTCAACTGCTCCAAGTATGGAAGCCTAAATTGCCGATACGTAAAAGCTTTGTACTGTTGCGCATATTATTTAACTCTCCTTTGTGTTTTGTCATTTCTCGCCATTTCCAGGTCAATCACAATAATGGAAAAGCATCTTGAACTGATGAAATAGGTCAGAGATCTTCGTTCTTTTAGCACAGATTCGAAGCCAATACTCAAGAAGGCTATTGAGAGACTCTTTGTTTATATGATGTCATCACTAGTAGGCCAAGGAGCGAAACACGTTTCAACATTACAGTTACAAATGTGTGTAGAATTAGCAACATAGCTTAAACGTAGTATTTATTCCTATTTTTGTGTGGATAAATTGCAATATGGCGATACTGTGTGACTGCGATGCTGATACCGCGTTGAGATACACCTACCAGTGATGACGTTGCATGTAAAAAAAAAGTTTTCTGCAAAGGCTTTGTTACAAGAAGGCATTGGTCGCGATTAAAGTAGAGGAAATAGACATATGGCGTAAAGTAAACAAAATGCAGCAAGTCAACATTCGATAACTTAGAGCGCCGCGAACCATAGGCGTATCCAGCGGGGGCCAAGGAGGGCATTAAGCCCCCCAGGAAACAATTGGGGCAAAATTCCATTCTGTTTGCCGTGCTTCTTTACGTGGAAAGTAAAATAAATGTTCTTTCCTTTTCCAATAAATTTAAATAAAGCATTGTTCTCTTTGAGGAAGTATTGTTTGTCTACTTCAGTGGGCACCCCACTGAAAAAGTCCAGGTACGCCCCTGCTTCAAACCCGTGAGTAGTTCTTGTTTTGGAAGCCTTTGCTTGTTGTCACTTGTTTCTTCCATCCCAGTGCGTGGGAATTTGACAATTTCAAAACAAGAGATAACGAACGGTATGAGGGGAAAGTACTTCATATGTCGTTAACCTTGAATATTTGCTTAGACTCTTATCTTATTCGGCGGTTAGATTAGATACAAATCGCGTACAATTTGCACTGCTTCATAGTTATCCCCCCACCTCGTTTCTTTCTTATCTCGCAGCATGAAATCAAGGAGCAACCCCCATACATTTTCTGAAAGTAGTGCTGAAAACGTTTCTGGCCGAAAAGTTCTAGATGGCTTGTCTGAGTCTGAGAAATATTACACACCGCTTGCTTACAATGGACACTGTAGAATTGAAATAGAATTATCCTGCGTTTCAATTGTTGAAGAAGTGGGAGAAGCCCCCTTCTTTACAGTTAGTACCATCAGCTTTGTACTGTGTCAAACCGAATGTATGTAATCTATGGAATACTTTTGAAAGCAAGAAAAAGTTTCAGCAACTTTTCAAATGTTACCTCAGCACTGGGAAAGTATTTTTCTAGAGAACCACTATTGGATATTTTCATTTACTGCATCAACACCACGGAATTAATTTTACTCTTGAAATATCGTAGTTTTGTCCCTTCTTCTTGACAGGGCAACCCTTTCGGTGTTTCAAGGGTCGGATATTGAATCCTAAGGGAATCGGGTAATGAAGAACCTGGTACGAATCCTGGATTCCAGAATCGGATAATCTGGAACTTTAATGTAACACTGGCGTACACAGAGGGGGTGCTGATGGGGCTACAGCCCCTCGCGAAAAATTGAGAAAATAAAAATTTTCAAATGTAAGCAGTAAGGAACTCGAGAAAAACCAAAGTGATAACTGAAACCCCTTTGATTACCCCCATTACAATTTTTTGAATTTGAACAACCTTTAAGACTAAGGTTATACATGGTAATTCTGATTTTTTTAATTGCGTATTCTCTCCTCAAAGCAACTATGTAATATCCACCTTTTGCATTTCCAGCCCCCTCCGAAAAAAATCCTGCGTACGCCAGTGCACTGTTTAGAAATCCAGCTCTGAGTTGGGTAACTTTAATTCTAGCCACCCGATACTTCAGAAACGGGAAAACCCCCACAGTATTGTCCTAGGGATGAATGTAAGAATCCGAATTTGAATTATTTAAGTCGATCAAGATCTGATATCCGAATCGTCGAAGATTTGGATTCGCCCAACCCTTCAGGGCAGAGATATTTGTTATGAATTATCTCCTGCATGGTGCACTTTCCCCTCTTATCGTTCCCATGCCTCATGTCACTTCCTCTTCCCCCACCAGCATCGAGCAGGA
Source organism: Lepisma saccharinum (assembly GCF_977018435.1). Lineage (NCBI taxonomy): Eukaryota > Metazoa > Arthropoda > Insecta > Zygentoma > Lepismatidae > Lepisma > Lepisma saccharinum. The sequence continues at coordinate 25,351,794 of NC_139253.1, forward strand.
CGATGCCTCCAGAGATCCTTATCTGGACGTCCAAACAGAACAAACTGGTCAGGAAGCCTGTTTCGAAAGATATGGAGGATGTGCAAGGATCATGGGGAAGAACAGGCCTTGCCACTACCAAATGCAGTTTACTGGAATGCGCTTTCCCCAAAGTGACCATCCGCTTTCAACAGCCACTACTGGTTCCGGTTGCTGTTTTCTTCCTCCACCCTTCCCTCACACCACCCTCTTGACTTTGGCCTCTGTTTGTTAGTTGTTTTCGTCCTTTTCCTTGCTTATCTGATGGCTTGCAGATACGGGGGGTCGACAAACAGGAAGGCTGACTCATGACTTTGCTTCCATGTTGACGCCACCTTCAATACTAAATGATGCCTTCATTTCATACAGTCCCATAATGCATCATGCATGCGTACTAATGCCCGGAAGTTCACAAATCTAACTTTAAGTCGCTAATTCATTGTTGAAGGTAAAATCCTCAACATGTTGCTCTCCCCCTGTGTGTTTGTGTGGATGATGCGTCCTATCAACTTAAGTCTAATATGCATATCAACTGCAGAAAAAGACACTGATATCCGTCAACACTCTAAAATGTAATATTACACGAATATTTCCGAAATGTATGTGCGTTCACGTATGTCTTTTTCTTTGTTTAGATTTTGTGTCGTAAAGGTAAAAGGTAAAGTTCCCCGTGCAAATAGCACTTGCCATGAAGGCACATTTATGGGGTATGGTTCCACACATTCTGGATCTAGGCCATTTTGGAGGTGATGTGATCAGCACCACGCTCTGGCCGCCTTTACCCCCCCCCTCTCCAGGGTTTCCTCCAGGTACCCATTGATTTGAGGCTGGGTGAACCCCAGAGCCGCTTCACGCCACAAAATTCCGACCTTAGATCACCCACACCGGGAATCGAACCCGGGTCTCTTGTGTGTGTATGTTTTGTGTTTATTTTTATTTTCCTGTTTCTTATTCATTTTATTCTTTGTGTATGCTCATATCAATGAAATACATAATTGTAACCATGGTTAAGTTGTAGAGAAGCCCCTCAGAGCCTTCATAGAAATAAGGCGAAATAACTAAATAAAAAGAAATAAGTAAATAGAGATTTAACTTTAGCATGAATTCTTGATGGAAGCTCTCCATAATCATATCTGTTCTTCGTGTATTGGTAGATAAAGTCCTGTTACGATTTGGCTAGGAGGTTCAAACCATTAGAGTTTGAGACATTTAAGAGACGGGAAGATGTATTAAGGTTTTATTAATTATTTTATTTATAATGTATGGCTAATTTCTATATGTGTTGTCATCCGTACTTTTATTAGTGATCCTTGAGAAAACTAGAACTTTTTCAATCTAATATTAAAATTTCTCATTGGTTGATTTTTTTACACGTTCACACATCACTAGCATTAGTACAATCTCCATTCTTACACAAGTCCGTAGAAATATATTGTTGTCCTTGCTTCGTGTGTGTGTCACTAAGAGCTTGACTGTAAAAATACGAGTTTTAGGAAAGGAATATTAAATCGATTACGTGAGGAAATCTGAGTATCTGTTGAAATGTTTATCACTCAACTTTTATGTTGATTTAAATTCCAGTTTCTATTGTTTGCTATAGGTCAGTGTTTCTGAAATTGCATGAGAAAAATTCTGTTACAGAATTCCGAGTGACTGAAAATAGAATTGTAATGAACACTTCTACTGGTTAATCGTGGTTGTCTACATCGAGAATTAAGATATCTTGCTCTCTTAGCTCCAATTCATTAACGTTGGATTTAAATGACAGAACAGGTAGGCTAAATAGAGGGGCGTATTCAGAAATAAAATTGGGGGGTGTCCGTCCCCCAAGGCCAATGGCACGTCCCGCCCTCTATAATGTTGCGAGGAAAGTTATCTCGTTTTTGTTTTTTTTAATCGTAATTTCAGAATTCAATGTCTGTTGAAGCTTTTCAGAAGCATTTTGAAATATTTGGCTGAACTCTTCATCTGAAATCTCCCGAAGTTTCTGAAGCAGTTCTCTTACGTCTCTTGGGTAAGAAAGAGCAGAGGTTAAATTGTGATGAGGGCTCTAAAAACTTCGACAACTGTACAGTAGAACTGAAAACTTGTCACAGATAAAGAGTACAATTAAGAAAGTCCCCTTTTCAACTGCGGCAAGAAGATCACTTGCTTGGGATGGTTCATTCGGATAGCTCCATTTAACTGACAAGGCTGAAGAAATTTAACAAAAACGTGAAGTGAATCATGTTTTTTTCTAGAAATCTCGTTTCACACACTGACAATAGTTTGTTTTTACTGTCTGGTACATAATGCAATATATTTGTTTTTATTATTTCACCTCTGCATGTATTATTTCTAAAAGAACACAAAGTTCACTACTGTACAAGACAGGTTCTCACTGAAGTCATGAGATTTTCAGCGGATATATCACTACCCAGTGTAAAACCTAAAAAAAAATAGTGGGTATTATTTTTGGGATCAACAAACCGTCCACGCACAGATAATTTTGTATACCTGCAACATCAAGTGTCTCATCGGAAAGTATGCTGAATTTTCCATAGTATTTTCAAAAAGAAGGGAATTGGTAGGGGGGCGGACCCCTTGGACCCACCCCCTGGATACGTCCTTGGCTAAATAGTAATTGAACATGTATGGCATTATTTTCTCTGTGTGGTAATTTTGTTACTCTTCCTCACCCAGACTAACAGAAAAATTTGAATTGTCAGATTAAGATCTCAAGTGTCGACCCGGAACGGTTATTTAAAATATGCAAATTTGAGATTGACAACAGGGCTGAGAGGTATTATATGTTTATTTCGTATCTCCTCATCGACACCCTACATTTTGGGGAGTAGGGCAGACAACATGGCTGTTGGTCAACGGTTGCTATTGGGAAAGAGAGGTCAAGAGACTCGGTTATTTGGTTTCTACCAGGAAGAATCACACGAAAAGCTTGACTTCTTTCTTTTTTTATCTAGTAGATTTGTGCAAGTAGGGTTGCACAAGTTTGATGAGTTTTAGCATACAGACCCATTACTGATCTACATATATTTCCAAGTTTGAAGTGTGACTTCGTGCCTGTGTACAGAAAAATAATGTTTGCGATGCACGTGCAGTCACTTTATAAGCCACTGCGAAGGTCTTTGAACCCATCTGCCTGCGAACCGAGGCCATTGTCGAAATATTCTCCTCCATTCGAAAGCTTGCTGGTGTGGTAAGAATGCATAGTGATATGGAATTTTCATTTTCCAGAGTGCAAGAAACCACTGCATACGTGTGGAGGAGGCGCCATATTTAAAGTGACAAAAATGGCGTTTTGTAGCCATGGACGCCCGCAGGATTTTTTCCAGGGAGGGGCAAGGAAGGTATTTTTTTCCAGGGGGGCAAACAAGGCACATTTTCCACTATAATAGTGTTGTTCCCTCAAAAAAACATTGCTTAAATTTGAATTTATTATGTTTGTGCAATAATTAATACGTATTATTGTGGCCGAAATGAAATTATGTGTGTGAAATATAAATTTTTGGTTGAGTGCCCGCCCTCCCTCCCTTGCCCCCCTCCCCCTTCCGGACGCCTATGTTTGTAGCTACTTTGATCAGTGTTGCAGTCTTCAGTAGTTTTGTAAATAACTCCTCCCCGCCCATCAAAACATTCTGGAGACGCTTATGGTATCACGTCATGGGTATAAGATTTCTTTGTGAATGTCCCTTCATCAATTTCATCATATCATCATTCATCCTCATCTTCGCGATTAGCCAAAAGTGGAAGAAATGCGAAGTAAAATCAATCAATCAATCAAACCTACGGTGCCAGTGTTAATTTTCATAACAGTTGAACGGGAAATGAAGAAAATTGAAAAGCTTGATTATGTATAAATTTTGTTCTGAAGTCTTAACGGATGTCCTGCTCAGCCATCCACGAAGGCACATCTCTCCGTCTCACAAGTTTTCGCGTGTCATCTTGTTTTGTTTCTCTCCCCTCATTTTTACGCATTTTTTAATGTCTTGCTTTCGTTTGCCTTGAGGAATCCTCATCGTCCGTCAGAGACGACCTTGCTGGAGGATTTCCAAAGAAAACGCCGCGGCTTTCCCTAATCTGTTTGGGATTTGACAGACAAGGCAAACGGAAATTTAGCAATGCGAAGGCAAACGGCAGCTTTCCGCAAAAGTCTATTCTGGTAGGCGAGGATGTTTCCAGCAAAGTCAACAGAGGTTCCAGAACTTTGAAAGATTCTTGATCGAAACGGGAACGAAACACTAGTAGATTCTAGAGCCAGCCACGCATCTAGAAATATATTTCTGGAGGGGGTGGGGGTTAGAAACAAGTGTCTCATAAATAACAATATTAATAATTATAATATAAATGTTTACATTAGAATAATTATATTAAACTAAATTAAAATATGTAAATTAATTAATATTGTATTGTTTACATGCATAGGTGAAATACGGTTTAAGAAAAGAGATATAACAGTACGTATTCATTAGCTAGATTTATGTAGCCAAGATCGCCCAAATTTGTATGAAACAACTTCCGTGGCAAGGAAATTAATATCAAAAATAGATAACGAATTGAATATTTATTGAATAACAAAAAAGGATGTTAGATCTAGTTGACGAAAGTACAGTTCCTGATTAATATTTTATGCTTGTTAATGTACGTAGTAATGTGCCTACAGATCTTCTTTGGTATACTGTCCATGTTCTATGATCCCATCCTACCAATAGAAGAACCTATCTTGGATAACTACGACAACTAGTAGAACTTCCACCTCAGAAAGATGCGCTGGAAGATGATACGTGTAATAGGTTCCTGGTCAGATTCATTTCGCCCAGATGACACATTGTACAGTCACGGACACTTCTGGCTTTTAACTACAACATTGATGATCAATATTTTCGTTACAACCCAGAAGTGTCCGTGACTGTACAGTGGTGTGGATACCACTTGCATGTCCAGTCCCAATTAGCCTTTCTGAGCATAAAGACAACTTAAAAACAAATACCAAGCGATTATCTTGCTGCGTGACAATCCGAGGTCATCTTTCTGTTTGTAGAGTGGTTGTTGGGACGGGCCCTACAGTTGAAAGTGGTATACGAACCACTTGGATTTTCACCTGTTAACCCAAGTCATCTTTCTGCACTGCAATCTGATAGTGTAATAGAACCTTGATATAGGAGCGATTGGAACGTGTTACTGATCACACCATCTACAGTAACTGTCGAGAACGAACATAACCATGCCTACACCAAACTGAATGTAGCGAAAAACTCGCATACTCTTATATATAGGACGTACAAATGACTCCTTAATGCTTGTTGCCTTGGGTGTCAGCTAAATTCTAACCAGAACTAATCAACGAGAAACCCCTGTGGAGTATCTTCCAAGCTCAAAAATGAATGGTTCCATCTTCATTCGCATCTGGTTTTTGGCAGCGTTTAGGCGTTTTTTACCTCCTGTACGCTTTCGGTCACGTCACACATGGGAAGCTGCGTGTAACAGGAGAGAGTTCTTCTCCACCGTGAGACTCGAGTCTTTTTGTAGCAGCTCTTTGTTCCCCCTTGCGATATTACCTGCAGTTATTTTCTTGTCAGTGTTATCTGTCAAACTATTTTCGTCCCCCTGCCGCTTCGCGTGTTGCGTAAAATGCCTTGCTCTTTGCGTGCGAGCCGTGCTTTGTTGGAGTGCAAGAATGCCCATTGTTGCGAGCGCGTTTCATCATGAGCAACAGTCCATTCACATCTATGTAGCTAACATCACTTGATGTCTCAGTACAATTAGATTATTATTGTTACTTTAACAATGAACTGATCAATGAACGATTTTTGATTTGATTTTTTTTTATATTAAGGGCATATCAGCACAGGCTATTTTGCACGTCACAAAATACGGGGATAAGCCCTTTAACTAAAGCAAAATTGATGACAGGCTCCTAACAAGAAAATAAAAGATATCTGTTAAAAACTTCATTTCTGAGGCTGTAAAGGGGCTTGGCCTGTGCTGGGAAAAATAACACAATGATAAGAATAAAAATTACAATAAATGTTTGTAACCCCTCAAGTATTTATGAAACACTCGGTACCTATAATGTTCTATTTGTATGTTGAACAGCGAGGTACCATACAATAGGCATAATAAAACTATTTTGAAAGTCGTAAACATTATTATATGTTCCTTTACATTGATATACTACACTATACAACAATATACAAAGCAAAAATTATACCTTATTCTAAAATAGTATGTAGAACCTGTCATAAGCATTTACTTCAAAATTTATATAAAATCGTTCATTGGGTGTAAGGGGTGAACTTCTTGAAAAGCAGCCAAAAGTCAACCTCACGTCCACATCCATGAGTATTACCACAGACAAGGGTAATCCTTATTAATACCCTTATCTGTGGTATTACTGTGTAAATTGTCCATCACCATCACTGGCGTACGCAGGATTCTTTTTCGGGAGGGGCTGGAATTGTACTACAGGTGGATGATACATATATGCTTTGTAGTGGGGGGTGGCACACACAATATGATATTTCATATTTTTAGAACTTTCCACTCTCAAAAATGGCAAATCGTGGCTCATTTTAAGGGGGATTGCATTTATCACTCTGGTTTTTCCCTACTCCTTCACTGCTTTTATTTGTAAATGTTGATTTTCTCAATTTCGGAGGGGCTGTAGCCCCATCAGCCCCCATCTGCGTACGCCAGTGATCACCATGTTCGTGCACTTTATTTGACCCAATAAGAGCTTCAAGAATTAAAAGAAAACTCAAAACAAGCTGTTTACAACTTCTGCACCATCATACATAAAAATCCATCGCTTAAAAACACATAAGATGTACGAGTAAGAGAAAAATAATGAAAATAGCCATGGACAATTTTCACGGTAATACTCGTGGATCCCACTGTACACCGGTAACGGCTTCTTACAGGCTATCGAGGCTCTGGCGCCTGGATCCTAGGCCAGGACAATCCTCTGTGGAGTCGTGCTGTCCTTCGTTTGTTCTTGTCCTTCTTCACAACTTCTCTTACAACTCAGTCATCAGAGTAGACCAGCAATTAAAACTCCATGAGTTGTGATATGGCAACATTACCAATGGAAGATCCGTTATGCTTTTGCAGGTGAGTGCCATACCCACTAGAGGCACATAGGGATCGGATCTCACTTTAAACTTTACGCCCGGTCCCGATTAACCTTTCTGTGCATAAAGTGGACTTACACACAAACTCGAACAAACCGAATGGCGGCAGCCTTCATTGCGGAATGGTAATCAGTAGCGTGCTACGACGCCAGGGGTCCCGGGTGCGAATCCCGGCCTGGGCATGGTGCTCTTTGTAAGTGTCCATTCATCAATACCGTCGTATCATCACTCATCTTCATCTTCGCGATTAGCCAAAATGGAAGAAATGCAAAGTAAAATAAACTGTATGTGTCTCTTCATCTCTCGCTGTCCCTCTATTTTTCTTTATTTTCTCCTTTGTTTCATTCTTACATCATTTTCTTTCTTTTTCTCTCCCCCCCCCTTTCCCTGGCTAGTAAGTGATGGGGTGGCTAATAGTTTATCTCTGAAAGAAAGAAGGGATGAATGAAAGAAACAGGAAGAGAAAGAAAAGAAGAAACAGGGGAATGAGGGAATTTTAATCTTGTTCTACTCTGTTCATTTCTCGTTTCCTTCTTTTCTTCCTTCCTTCTTTCTATCTTGTCCTCCATTTCTCCCTTCTCTTGCCTTCTCTCATCTCGCCCTTTCCTCTCCTATTTTTGTTTCTCTTTTCACATCTTTCTCTTCCCCAATTGCGGAAGCAAGAAGAGGAAATGGAATGCGAAAATAAATATATATATATATATATATATATATATATATATATATATATATATATATATATATATATCTTGCTCTCTCCCTGTCTCTCTTTTTTTTCTTTCTCTCTCTCTTTATTTCTCTCTTTCTTTCTCTCTCTCTCTTTTTCTTTATTTCTCTCTCTCTCATTTTCTTTCTCTCCCTTTCTCTCTCTCTCTCTCTTTTTCTTTCTTTCTCTCTCTCTCTTTTTCTTTCTCTCCCTTTCTCTTTCTCTCTCTTTCTTTCTTTCTCTCTCTTTCTTTCTTTCTCTTTCTTTCTTTCTCTCTCTTTCTTTCTTTCTCTCTCTTTCTCTCTCTCTCTCTCTCTCTCTCGCTCTCTCAGCCATCTGTTCTAGTTGCTTGTAATGAAGGTTAAGTAAATTCTAAGTGTTAAACTCCTCAATGATCGAGCATATTTTTTTCTAGTTCTATCTCTATCTACAGCACATTCTTTTTACGTTTTCAAGGCAACAACATGGGTGTATTTGCTGAATGTCAATGTATGTGGCCTTCAGAGCCGTTCACTTGAAAAGATGCTTTTGAAGATTTTGCCTTCTTCTGAATGAAAAGAGACATGTTCAATGAATGATTCAACAGTATGATGACCTTCGCCTCTTTTCGGCCATTTGTACATTTTTTTCTTTCAGGTTAACCACGCCTTGGAGTCTCAGAAGGACATCTAATATAGCGGGATGTGTAAAGTTTCTGCACTCTTCGTCTTGAAGGCAATGTCCCGACACTTAATTTTGTATGTGCTGAGGGAATTTCGCCGTGGCGTTGGGGCTGCTGAACCACACTCGGTTTAAATATTAAGGCTGCCTCGTGTTTCTACTTGTATTTTTCTTGTTCTAACGTCGCTTTTCTGCCCATTTAGGGTAATATGATTCGATGATTCTATTAAATCGATGAAGCACATTCGCAAAGGAACACTGAAACTCAATGTAGAACGTTGACTGGTCAAATGACTCAGTTTCGACTACCATACAACTACAAAGAGTCGGGGGCCCAAATATTTCTCTTCTGTAGCCTAGCACGTATTTCATCCCGAATAAGATATTTGTAATTACGTTTTGCAATGTCACAAATATGCACATTAAGTATAAATAATAAAGAAGGAATCTGTAATCTGTAAATAAGTTTATAAAATAAAACTTAATGTGACTTATACACGTAGATTATATATTGTTTACATATATTAACAATATTCATATAATAGAAATAATTTATTAATGCATATTGCAGTTTTTAATATAGGCATATATACAGGGTGTTTCTGTGGCCGTGTTACAGACTTGCTGGGATGATGGAAGGGAACAAACGCAACAAAATGAGATAGGGAACCGTGGTCCCGAAATGCCCCAGTCAAAAGTTACAAGACAAAACTCTCGAAGGGGCAAGAAACAACGCACAACAACACGGAGGGGAACTATAAAAAATGTCTGGGAAAGTGGAAGACAAACACAGAAGAACCATTGTAGTGGATTTAATGAGTAGTAACTGCAGCCATTGTTACAGCAGTTGCTCAAAGTGCCCCCCCGCCTCGATACAGGCATGACAGCGTCGCAATGAGCTCTGGCGCAACCGTTCTAATATCCCAGAAGTCGTTCGGACCAGATTACAGGCTGCAAGTATTCTTGCCAAAAGTTCCTCTACATTACTCACAAGTGTCTCGTAGGCAACACTTTTGACGTGACCTCACAAAAAAAATATCAGGTGGGGTCAGATCAGGTAAACGGGCAAGCCAAGCAACAGGTCCACCTCTCCCTATCCACCGCTGTGGAAAGTTCTGCGTCAGAATATCACGAGCACCGGCTACGAAGTGGGCTGGGGCCCCATCATGCTGAAACAACATGCGTTGACGAACGCGAAGTGGCGCATGTTCCAATAACTCGGAGAGAATGTCTCTCAGAAACACAGTGTACACTGGTCCAGTTAATTGTGGCGTGCTTCTAGACTAGACACGTCGACTTTGACAATACGTCTTCTCCAGATGATTCTTTCCACTGTCATTTATGGTTCCCCTCCACGGTGTGCGTGGTTGCCTGCCCTTCGAAGGGTTTGACTTGTAACTTTTGATTGGGGCATTTCCGGACCAAGGTTCCCAATCTCATTTTATTGCGTTTGTTCCCTTCCATGATCCCTGCAAGTCTGTAACACGGTCACAGAAACACCCTGTAAAATGTATGTGTGTTTGTATATATATATATATATATATATATGAAGAGTTCAAGGGAAATCTTGACAAGTCACATTTTCATGCTTTTACAAGAGAATAAATTCAAACTTTAAAGACTCGCTAATTTTCCCCTGTATACCTTAAACTTTTATATTTCTCAGGACTTTTCTGTCCGTATAGTCACACCATACACTACTACAAATTGTCTGAGCTATTTCATACCATTGAAAACAACAAATAAAATTGGACTTATCAGGTTTTTCCCCTGTACCCTTTCATATGTGATTAACAAGAGGGTATTTTCTACAAGCTATAACACGAACAGCAAAGTGTGGGGTCAATTTTTATGAAATAAAAAAATACGCACTTACTTTTGTTTTCGAATAGGCTACTTTCGAGAAACACATTATTACATTTATAGTCAAGTTAATACCAAAAAGTACCACGTAGCTAACAAGATTAAATTGATTCTGATCTACATGCAAACTTTTCTAAATATATAATTTGGAGGCTTTTAATATTGAAGCCAAATTTTCTCTAAGATGCTGAAAATGTGGAGGGGGGGGGTGGAAGTTTGGGGGCCCCTTCCTTAACGACGTCACCAGAATTACTTGTTTCAGTTGAAAGAAGATCTAACAATCACTTCAGAATGGTATTGTTGCGAAAGGATCTGCAAGGATTGTGACCTTCACACTTGTTCTTGAAGGCTCTAAAACCATATTGAACGGAATAATAATAATAATAATAACAAGAAAATCCTCTCTTCTAATTCCCATACAAGACAACGTCAGAGGTATGTAACTGGTTGAGAAAAATCGCAATCTTTGTGCAAAGAGTGCCTATTATCACTGGAGAGCGAGATATTTCATTTTTTTCAACATTCTCTGCATGTCCCCCCCCCCTCACTCTCCCTGTTCCCTCCTGCGAACGGGAAAGTCCACATTCTGTGAGAGACCCATTACCTGCACCGTTATAGTGGAAGCATTGGAGCGGCTTAAACGACGCTTCCTCGGTAAGATATTTTCTACCGTGATTGTCGCCATGCCTGTGAGCAATTAGATTTCAGTTTACAAATGATTCGTCACGTTCTTGCATGAAGAGAATACTGCCCCCCCCTCCGTAACCGTCCAGTGAATGCTTCGTGGAAACAATTGCTGAGAATTCTCGATATTCATCAAACGTCTTCAAAGATATCCATTTCATATATTTGGGGAGGAGTTCTTAGATCTGGGATTCCCAAACTTTTTCGTTTCACGGCGCCCTTAGTCTTATAAGTAGGGTTAGGATTTTCATGACTTAGCATATTTTTTTTGGTAAGGGTGATGTATTCCCCGAACATATAGAAATTCATATTATGAAGAAACTAATTAAGTTAAGGCGCTCTTTAAGGGCATATTTTGGCATATTTTGATGGATTTTCGGTCATATTCAGCATATTTTTGCATTTTCAAGAAATATACAGTCATTTTCGAAATGGATTCGTACTTACTCCCATGTTTACTTGAGAGTTGTTTTTTTTTTTTTACTATAGCATAATCTTTTCCATTTTTATTTGAAAATTAGAGAAAGTATTCATTGTGCATTGCAACTCAGGGCCTACAAAGTGAACCAAAAATAGCACGTATGTGAAAATATCTCAGCATTTAGATATTGATGTTTGAAACAGTCCAGTTATAAGGGCATATTTTTCAAATTATAGTGCATATTTTGTAAAATTTTAGGTCATAAGGCATATTTTGGTAATTTTAAGGTCATAAAAATCCTATCCTAGCTTGTAAGATTTTTCCGCGGAGCCCAAGTCAGAATGTAGGCCTGTCTAACACTTGGAACGCTCACTAAGTTTGGTTAGGTTGCTTGCCTCAAGTTGAAAAATTTACACATATTTCCAATTCAGAAACATTTTATGTGTAAACAGTAGTAAATAAGCATACATTTGTAACAATCATATCTAACACAATGTGTTGACTAACAAGTGAGTGTCATTTTTGGAACATTTCGCGGTGCCCCTGTAAGCCAGCCATGGCGCACCCTTTGGGAACTACTGGAAAAAAGTGCCCCAGTTGTAATAATAATAAAAAATAGATATTATTGTAAATAGTAATGATGGCCTGCCTGATGGCGTAGTAGTAGCGTCGTCACCTGGTATTCAAGGTGTTCCGGGTTCGATATCCGGCTGAGGCACGTACTGGTTCGAATACCATTTTAAATTGTAGGTCCATTCCAGATTAGCCCATCTGTTCATAAATTGGTCTCGACACAAAATCGACTAAATAATAATGGCCATACTATTCGTAATGATAATATGAAATAGTCCAAAAAACGGTGTGAAATAGATAGAATGGCATACGTTCATTATGTAACTTAGTTCTATTTCGCGACTAAGAAAATTTGTGTAAAAATCTACGAAGGAAAATAATGTAAAAATAAATAGAAACTGCAACATGAATATGGTTATTTTAAGGTGATGAAAAATAGAAATCCCCGATTGTAATTATTATTTTAAAAGCTACTCTCTATGCATAACTGATACCCCCTTTTCGAATCCTGTTTCTGAGTTCGATGGAAATAAACACACTCCATGTTACACAATTAATACAACTAATTTGCTTATTTAATTTTAGTGCTGTAACTGCTTTTAAATTTTATTAACCACAAAACTCTTTCTAAATACGTCCTTTATCCGCTAGGCTTCTTTTGGGGTATATTCTACACAGATTTGTGTCTCATTTTATACAGGATGTTTGTAAATTCTTTACCGGAATTAACGTTGCGATGGTAAGTTTATAAACGATATTTTCGGCATATATTTTTTTATTGATTTCGACTGATGTCGGAAACATTCAATAAATTTTAAAACTACGTTTATATTATTATGTCGGTAAATGTCCGTTTTCTCTGAACTGATTCTGTGTTGTAAGGAATATCTGAAATACGAGGGTGGTTTGAAAAGTTCTCGGAATGGAATAGAAAGAAACGACTTACAACAGTGTTTTTTATTTTATTTTTCAATGTAGTCTCCCTGTACACTAATGCACTTGGTCCAGCGATGTTCCAATGCCTTGATCCCATCTCGAAAATTAGATTCCTCCAGGTCTGTGAAATACGTGTCAACTTCGGCTATTAGTTCTTCCTTTGAAGAGAATCTCCGTCCACCGAGGAAACTTTTGAGTTTGGGGAAAAGATGGAAGTCTGAGGGAGCCAAATCAGGCGAATAAGGCGGATGTGGCAACAATTCGTAACCAAGTTCATGAATTTTTGCCATGGCAACGACACTTGTGTGAGGGCGCGCATTGTCCTGATGCAATATGATTTTCTTTCTTGCCAAACCTGGCCTCTTTTCCCGTATCTTATGCTTTAGTTGGTCGAGGAGATTAGCGTAGTATTGTCCCGTAATTGTTTGACCAGTGGGAAGATAATCGATCAACAGAATCCCTTTCGCATCCCAAAACACTGACGCCATTACCTTTCCGGCCGACCGTATTGCCTTTGCTTCCTTTGGTGGTGGTGAATCAACATGTTTCCACTGCTTTGACTGTTGTTTTGTGTGTGGGGTATAGTAGTGGACCCACGTTTCATCTGTCGTCACAAACCGGCGCAAAAATCTGTTTGGTTTATCTTAAAACGAGTCAAACATTGTTCGGAAATGTCCACTCTGATGCGTTTATGGTCCTGTGTTAAAAGTCGCGGCACCCATCTTGCAGATAATTTTCTCATATCCAATTCAACCGTTAAAATGTGATACGCCCGTTCGGATGACATTCCTATAGCTTCAGCAATTTCACGCACTTTCAGTCGGCGATCCTCCATGACCAATTTATGCACTTTTTCAATAATTTCTGGGGTAGTAGCACATTTTGGGCGACCACTACATGGATCATCTTCTAAGCTGTCCCGACCAAATTTAAACTCGTTTGTCCACTTTGCAACAGTTGAATATGAAGGAGCAGAGTGCCGCAGTGTGTTCAAAAAATCGGCATGAATTTCCTTTGCTTTCATACCTTTCTTTACGAAGTACTTAATCACCGCTCGAATCTCGATTTTTCCATCTTCACAAAGCACTGCACGGGAACAACTACAAAGTGACGTCCGCACCACAGATCTCTACCCAGAACACTGACGCGCCACGTGTTTATTAATAAAGGATGGCCTATTACTATGCGGGAACCTCGTTGTCCTAGCACTGACATCTGGTGGTGATTCCGAGAACTTTTCAAACCACCCTCGTACTAAGTAGTATACTTGTAGTTTTCCTAGCGTGCAATATTTAAATGCTTATTATCCAGTTGTACTACAATAGAAGCGAGGAATCCTAGGTTCGAAGCCAGGTTAGGCACGGACCCTTCATTGTCTAGCCCCTCATCTATTTAATCAATTCATCATTCATCTTTATGACCCAAAATAACCAAAATAGTATACAAAATATAATATCACACATTACATTACCCATTGACTGTTTTCTCCTATTCCAATGCTGCGTACACTACTAGAATAAATACAATAATATTGTTTTTTTTGTTCTAGTGGTTACTTTAACTTCGTCATACAAATGAGACTTTCTTTTCTTTCAGGTATGTATATCCACCTTCACTATGAAGATGAAATATGCTGTAAGGATGCTTCCCTGATTTTACAGTAAGTCCACTCAGATTTTTACTGATGAGAGAAACAACAGAGGAAATATATTGAAAGTTAACGCTCCAGAATAACTTTTAACGTAAGAATATTCACAAGTTTTCCTTAGTGTATCAACGATTATATTCCATAGATTATTCAAAGGAAGTAATGTATTTTATATGCATACATACAAATGTATTCCAGATGGCATTTCTCAACTATCGTCTGGATATGAATACTAAATGCGTCCACTACGTAGAAACCACGACAAATATAGGGTATGATATCAACTGATAGAAGTTCAAACGACAATTCGGTAAACGGAGGGGACCAGTTAGAACTAATTTGCCAAAATTTAGGTTGCACGTATTGATGTTAACAAATATAGTAACTTTACTTTCCATTTTTAAAATTTAGAGCGTTCGATTTGGCGTTAATATAGTCTTTATATTAATCTCTCTACTTACAGATGAATGGACTGAATTTTTGCATCTACTTAAGAGAAGTGACACCTGTTGACTGAAATATTTTAGGAAGTTTCGCGTAGGTTCATATCTGGACCTTCATTTCTGGGTGTGTTCAATGGGTGCGACCAAACCCTGAGATTTTTTGCTTTGTTATGTTTCTTCCCACTCCTTACATCCTCGGTTTCTGTTACAACATTTTTTTGGTATCTATGTCAGTTTCTCCTGCTATTTTTACTATTTCTGTTTTACTTATCGGCATCTTTCTGTTACTCTCTTCTTTCAAAGTTCTGAATGTTACATTTTTCTTTTTCTTTTTGGTGCACGTTTTCTTCTGTTGCATCTTATTTGGGATCTTCCCTGTTCAGATCATCTTTGCTTTTCTGTCGTCCTTCAAATTCTTTCTTTGTACGTTCTTACTTCTTCTTCATATCAAATATCCTTACTTCTGACTTTAACTTCCCTAATATTTCTAGTTTCTTTACTACAATGTCCTTAACTTTATCCAGTCTTGTTTATGCCTTCAGTTTGTTTCCATTCAGATACATCTTCCTTTGTGTATATCTAACATTTTTCTCTTTTATTTTTGCCTTCTTCTTCTATCACCTCTGCACCATCCAGACATCTCTTGCTTTCAATCTCCTTTACACAGCTTCCGATTTGGCATCGTTTGGTACAAACTCGCATATTCTCTATTGAGATCCAGTTTCTGTTATGTTACATTTTGCTCACAAATAAGTTAGTTCGCTTTCTTTCTTTTGGTGTTGAGAAGGACATGCAGAGACAGTAAGAGGAATAGTGAACGATAGACTAACAGGGAGAGAGAAGGGAGAAATAGGGCAAGACAGACACAGCGGCAGAGTGAGTAAACGCAAATAGAGGTAAGTCGGAGAGACAGAAGCAGGGAATTTGAGGGACAGACAGGAAAAACAAGTAG
This sequence comes from Lepisma saccharinum, assembly GCF_977018435.1. Classification (NCBI taxonomy): domain Eukaryota; kingdom Metazoa; phylum Arthropoda; class Insecta; order Zygentoma; family Lepismatidae; genus Lepisma; species Lepisma saccharinum. Next base: position 25,367,825 of record NC_139253.1, read on the forward strand.
AGATAAAAGCAGTCACAAAGGAGATGAAACAGAAACAATGAAAGGAGAGCCAGAGAGAAAGAAGAGGCCAAGAAAAAGTAGGGAGAAAAGAGATAAGGTAGAAAAAGAATGGAAGGAAAGACAGAGAGAAAGTACAGGTAAAAAGAAGTACGGAGAAAAGAGATAAGGCAGAGAAAGAATGAAAGAAGAGACAGAGAGAGAGGTTAAGAAAAAAGTAGGGAGAAAAAAGACAGAAACAATGGAAGGAGAGTCAGAGGGAAAAAAAGGCCAAGAAAAAGCAGGGAGAAAAGATATAACGCAGAGAAAGAATGGAAGGAGAGGCGGAGAGATAATAGAAGCCAAGGAAGAAGCAGGGAGAAAAGAGATAATACAGAGAAATGATGGAAGGAGAGACAGAGAGAAAATAGAGGTCAAGAAAGAAGCAGGGAGAAAAGATATAAGGCATAAAAAGCATGGAAGGAGAGGCAGAAAGAAAAAGAGGCCTAGAGAAAGTAGCGAGAAAAGAGGTAAGGCAGAGAAACAATAGAAGGATAGGCAGAGAGAAAATAGCGGCCAAGAAAGAAACAGGGAGAAAATAGATAATGCAGAGAAACAACTGAGAGAGAGAGGGTGAGAGTAGAACAGACAGATGTGAAATATACAGGCGGGGAAAGAGAGGGTAAGGGGAAAACGATGGGTGGGAAAGACGGGGACGCAGAGGGAAGAGTAAGGGCAGAGACAGGGTGGGAAGGAAAGGAAAAAGGTGAGAGGAAGCGACAAAGAGATAGACTTGAGTCTTTGTACCCACTGTGACTTCCTAGTCGAGCAAAAATTTGTTCAAAACCTCAGGGAACGCTGGTTCGTGCTGATGGTAACCGCGGCATGTCCACGCTCCGTGAAGAAATGGGTCAAGTCTTTGACCTAACAGTCAACAAGAAACCCAAGTCACGCAAGAAAACAGCGCGTGCTGACGGAAATAAACATCTCGTTGGAAGTCCTGGGGGGAGCTTGCAGATGGAAACAAAGCCCCCGAAGGGGTGTAAACAAGGATGACACTCGCGAATATGGCCGGCACGTTTTGGAATTATAAACAGCATAGAAATGGCAGAGAAAGGATGGTAGTAGCTGTAGCTTTGCTTTTGTTCAGGGGCGGGCATTTCCATCTTATATGCACACTGCGAGGTTACTTCCAAGATGGATTTGTTTGTGTGTGAGCGTGGGTAAATCCTGTGTAAACAATTCTTCGTAAGGTACACCCGACGGCAAAAGATACAGTAGACGAATTGTCATTCACTATTTTCATTCCGTTTGCTTTGTACACCGTCATGATAATGAATCGAAACAAAAACGAAAATAAGGAGAGATCAACACCTGCTTCGAATCATTTAATTTCATTCCTTTATACGACACAGAATATGAAATAAATATACAATGATAATAGTGATGGATAATTTGCCTACTATTATTTTTGCCGGGGGATTTGCCACTAGGCTATCCTAGGGGCAGAAAGTCCAGAGGGTGCACAGAAATGAGACGCTGAAGGAGGAGAAGTGACAAAGGTGATCGACTATTAAAATTCCTACGTTTACTTGTATTTTGGTAGATTTTTCGACCATGGAATATAAGGTGCTATTCGTAATTTGGTTCAAAAATCGACCATGCAGTTACAAAATTTCTGTCTTTTTATTATCTTGATACTTTTCTGTTAGGTCAAAAATCAGGCTAAAGTTTGCGTCCCCTTCCCAAAACAAAAAATAGTGGGGGAAGAGGGGGCAAACTCCCCATTTTTATGATTTTTTTTCATTGAAAGTTGTGGGCCGCGACCCACCCAACTCCTCTTACTGGCTTTGGCGTTTTGATTTCTGCACGGTTGAATGCCCTAATGTTCTAGCTGCAAAACAAAAGTTATTTGAAGTAGATTGTTCCAAAATAGCGGGGGAAGAGGGGGCAAACTCCGCATTTTTATCATTGAAAGTTGGAGGCCGCGGCCCACCAAACCCCTCTTATTGGCTTTGGTGTTTTGATTTTTGCACGGTTGTATTCCCTGATGCTCTAGCTACAAAACAAAAGTTACCCGAAGTAGATTGGTCAAATAGTCTCCGAGTTATAACATTTTTTTGTCAAATAAGCGTATGAATTTAAAATTCGCTTCAAAAGGCCTCGGCGAAACCGGGGTTATTTTCTGACGCCCCCTCGGCAGAGTAAAGGATTGTGACAATAGCAAAACGAAACAACATGTCCTGCTTATTTCATGAAAGAAGGTAGAAGGAGGTAGTTGCTAGCATATTAAATAATTTCTTACATCATAACCCTATTTTCAGTACTGTATTTTAACCGGAGTGCAAATCTGAATGGCAGAGTGTAAAGGAAGCCGCGTGAGGTTACGTAACAATGCTCGAATAATAATAATGAAAAATAATAGTAGTAATAATAATGCCGGCATGGCCACAAACCAAAGGATAGCCTAAGGGCACAATTTTTATAAATCCCCTCTGTATGTATGTGTAGTATGTACAGTATATGTGGTTAAAGATATGTTTAAGTGCATGTTGCATTCCATTTATAATACTGCAGGTTTTGACACGGACGGACAGACGGGCGGACTTGAACCATCATACAATAGTACCCTAATATACGAGCTGAGATATAAAGAGAAATTTCATTTACTAAATCTCCTTTATATTTTCCTCCCATTCTTAATCTTGCTCCTCACTACTTTTTAGTGCACTTTGCTTGTGATTTTTTTTTAGAATGTAAGGTTGTCTCCTACGGCATTTTAAACTGGTATTTATTACTTGCAATGCCCGTCTGAGGTTTTTCTCCAAATAAAAAACATCTCGCTTTGGTTGCTTCCCGAACAGACTGGGACTAACATCCTCGAACAGAAGACACAATAGCCTTCGTCGCTTTCTCTTTCCACACAGCTAGCAAAAACTGTGCCATTGTTCTCGTGTGTCTACTTTTTACTCACGGCAACCGAAGTGTCTTTTGCAAATTTGTGTCTACCAACCTTTTCCTTTGACTAGTATTTTACATGTAAATGTATCCCCCTTCCGTTTTTAACGCCATATCCCCCTTACAAAATACCTGTAAATGTCATTATTTTGAAAAAAATGTCTTTTTTCGGGGGAAAACATTCTGGAATTCAAAATTATGAACTGCTTATAGAGTTCGTCATGTAGCATTTAGGAGATTCTTCTGGATATTTTACCTCCCCGATGGCGTGGTAGTAATCAAGGGATCCCGGGTTCAATACCCGATGGAGACATAGTGGTTCGGATTCCACTTAAAGACTGTAGATCCTTTCCCGATTATCTTATCCGTGCATAAAGTGGACTTTAGAAAACTAATAAAAACTAACCCTAAATATTTTTCAGCCTTGGACTTGTAATTAAGAGAAATTTTGGAAAGAAGTTGTTGGAGAGAGAGGTCCAGAAGGTCCTTTAGAGAAGTCTTTAGTAATAAGGCTTGAGTTCCCTTAAATGCCACCGACCAAACAAGCATTACATACGAGGGGCATTCCGAAAGTAAGTTTCGTCATTGTTTTCACAGGCAAGCTGTATTACAAAATGAGAAAGCACATTGCCATAACAAAAGACAATCTTTCCTGAATTCACGACAGGAGGAGCGACAGCAGAGGAGCGATGGCGCATGCGCAGAGTGCCGAAGAATAGTGATAAGCAGCAGACCATCGTGCCCGAGCTCATTCGAGTGCAAACCAGTATGGCTGGAAACGTGGTCACAAATGGAAGTGCGGCACGCTATTGCCACACACTAAGCAAACTGAAGTCCGTCATTCGACGCAAGAGACTAGGGCTCTTTGGTCGAGTGGTTTTGTTCTTGGACGACAATGCAAGACCCCACACAACAAGGGTCACTGCAGAACACATTCGTCGTCTGGAATGGGAGAGATTGAATCACCCGGCCTACAGTCCCGATCTTGCCCCATCAGACTTCCACCTTTTTCCTGCGTTGAAGTCAGCACTATCAGGACGTCACTTCGGAAGCAACGAAGAAATGCAACAGGCTGTGAAGAACTTCCTTAAATCGCTGAGCACCGATCTGTATCAGGAGGGTTTCTTAAAATTGATTTCACAGTACGTCAAATGTATCAATGTCGGTGGCGACTATGTGGAAAAATAGACAAAAGATTGTATTTTGTTATGACATTGTATTTTTCTGTTTTAATAAAGCTTCCCTGTGAAAAAAAAATGACGAAACTTACTTTCGGAACGTCCCTCGTACGAGCACTACCAAATTAGTGAATATACGCTAAAATGGCAACATTTGCACTTAAATAACACCATATGATTCAAATTTGAAATTTTTTCTTCAATACTGTTGACTGAAATTCATTTCTAAAATTCCTGAGGAACAACTCAGATATAACCGGGAGCAACCCAGAAAATCTAGGCGTAAATACGCCACTGTTTACATTCTGACCCTCCCCCTCCTCTTCCTACATTGATGGCGATGTTATTGAAAACGTTGAGATGGACCTAAAGGAAATCGATAAGGATGGAAAAGATTGGATTGATCTTGCCCAGGAGAGGGACAGATGGAAGGCTTGCGTTGCTGCATCCATAAACCTTCGGGTTTAAGAAGGCTGGAGAGTTAGTTAGTTATTGCAAATTACAGAAAAGTTAGTAAATTTACTGTTGAGACGGTAACTACGTTCAAAACAACCAAAAGTGTCGCAGTTACAATTACGATACTAGCAATTACCGAAAGAAGCTTCCTTGTTGCGTGTTTGATCATGAAAGACTTTCATAAGAAGTTCACAGAACTGCTGAGACGAAATCAGAACAAGTAACATTTAACAGAACGTTGAATAATGGAAGTTAGAAAACAAAGCTTAACCATTCTTTTATGGTCTTGTCAATACGTTACGTAACTAACTCAAAGTATAGCAAGTACCCATTATATTGTATAACAGGGTCAAGGGCAAAAGGGTTAGGTGAGTCTTTGAGCTTACTTCAACGGAGAAAACAACGGTTACGATTAGTAAGAGGAGAAAAAGGCTTGTTTTTGATTGTCTTACTCCCTGTTACATAATTCGTAGTCTAGAATGCTCTCGGAAGTAATTTCTACCGTGTATTTATCGTTTGACCTCATCGCCATGATTAAAACATGGGGAAATGTGGGTAATATAAATTGAATCCTATCTTGAATATAATTTCTTGTTATATTTGCAGTCATAAGATGCGGAAAGATGGCGCAAAATAATAAATAATATCTTGCATATAATTTTGTGTTATATTTGCAGTCATAAGATGCGGAGAGATGGTGCAAAATAATAAATAATATCTTGCATATAATTTTGTGTTATATTTGCAGTCATAGGATGCGGAAAGATAGCGCAAAATAATAAATAATATCTTGCATATAATTTTGTGTTAGATTTGTAGTTATAGGTAAAACAATGGAAGACAAACCACGGTATAGATACTACATACTTCTTTAGGATATAAATTTATTATTAAAATAATTATGGGTACATCTGCACTAAGACTGCTTGCACCTTTCACTCAATATTGGGACCTGAGTCAGAATAATAAATCTTTATAGTAATGAAAGTTATTAAATTAATATCATTGGAAAATGCACCTATATACTACATCATGGAAGAAATCTGAGACTGTCAAGGGACAAGGCACAAGACAATACACAGCCGCACAGAAAATTATCTGTCTGTGAGTTTAGGCGCCAGAGGCGCGGTAGCTGTTAACGGGTTGAGAGATCCTGACTTTTGAGTGCCTTGCGAAAAGATTACCTCTCACGTCCCACTGTCTTGTAGGAATATGAATCAATTTGCTGTCGGGGAGTGGTTAGTACAGCGCGCTATGACACCAGGGCTTCCGGGTTCGAATCCCGGCCACGGCATGGGTTTTCCTTGTGAGTGTCCTTTGTCAATTTCATGATATCAATACTCATCCTCATCGTTTGCGATTAGCCGAAAGTGGAGGAAAATCGACACTAAATGAAAAAAACAATAAAACATGAAATCAGATAGGATGTAGGTAAATTTCCACTGTGAAGGAATATGCTTCATGTTTGCATATTTCCCTACGTCCAATCATGTCCTCACAAGTTAGTGTGGAGTTTGAATGGACTTAATTTAGGAAAGCACTCACATGTCAACCTCGCTTCGTAGTTTCAGCATAGTAATGCAGGATAACGAGGCTCTGGCGTCTGGATCCACAGCCAGGATTGGGTAGGAATTAGGCTTCATTGCCTTTCTGGGGTGACGTAGTACACCTTGGACTGCATTGTATAGACCAGCAAAGGCCTGGCGTCGGGACTAACAGCTAGTGTAATCCTCTCGCTGTGAGGCTTATGTTGTGTCGTCCATATGTACCCCTTCATCAGTTTTATCTCATTATTCATCCTCATCCTCGCGATTAACCAAAATTAGAAGAAATGCGAAATAAAATAGAGCAAATGAATAAATCCAAAACCATTGCTTTTCTATTTATAGGTATCAATAGTGTAGTGTATGGGCCCATTGAAGTAAAGGAATGAAGTTTTTGTTTTGCACAGTGCAACATCAGATCTCTCCTGTTGTAATGGAATTAATGTAATTAGTCCCCCTGCTGTATATCTCTTGACAAGGAAAGGGTAGTGAAAACATCACGAAAGCCTTTGGTTTCGAACCAAACCAAGCAACCGCGTTTCGTCAACTCCATGATGGAGGTCCGTACCTTAATGACGGGCGAAATTGCATTAGCCTCCGAAAAATGACTCTCTCAGAGGGTGATGGAGGGTTAAGAGGCGGAAAAAAACCACCACCCCGTCACTATGAATTGATCATAAAAAGTCCTCAACCCTGTGCCATAATTAAACCATAAAGCCACATTAGGGTTGCGCTCGGGATGGTATTCCTCCCAATGGACAAAAATCCATATTTTCCAGTTTTTTTTCCTTATCCGTCCTGGACAATGCTATCCTCACTGTTTTACGTTCGATAAATTGTCCACCAGCGAAATGCCCTTGAAGGTTCAGGGACAGCGTGAGAATTCGACTTATTTCCAAGCAAAATGTCCATCACCATGTTTGATTCTCTTTGTTCTACGCAACGAGAGTTTCAAATATTGATATACAACGCCAAACAAGCTGCATATGTAAAAATCCCGTTATTTAAAACACGTAGGATGCAATGAAAATAGCCATGAACAATTTACCGGGCAATACTTGTACATCCAACTGTACACAGGAAAAGCATATCTTTGCGCTCTTTTTTATGGGGAAATAAATGACATTATTGATTGATTGATTTGGAGATTTAAGTCCACTTTATGCACAGTAAGGCTAATCGGGACTGGACCTACAGTTTAAAGTGGGATCCGAACGATGAAGTTGAAATTATAAACGTAGCGATAAAGATTCGAAACACAACCCTGGGAATAATCGGGATATACAAAGCACCCAATATATCCTACACAAAATTATCACGTTTAGAAACCGCAATCTCTGAAGTTTTCCCGCGTGTTGACAAATTGATTATTTTAGGAGATACAAACGTAGACTTTCTTTCGCCACACAAACCGGAGACAAAATACTTTCGATCAATTCTTAATTCTGTCGGCCTTACGCAAATTATCAATAAACCGACTAGAATAACGGAAAATAGCGAATCACTCCTGGATGTCGTAATAACAGATGACCCTGCCATTGTACGTTCATCAAATGTAACCGTACCTATCGGAAACTCAGATCACTGCATGGTAAGTGTCACCCTTGCCATTGAAAAACCGAAAAGAGAAAAACATTATGTCACATACCGTAATTTCTCAAATTTCAATAAGGAGAAATTTGATGATGATGCTGCAAAAATTGATTGGGCACAAATTAACAGCTACGACAACATCGAAGATAAGGTACAGTATACATCTACCAATATTATCCACCTTTTTGACAAACATGCACCTCTCCACACTAAACCGGTTAAGCATAAAAGTGTTCCGTGGATATCCGAAAACACGAAATTACTCATGAAACTCCGCGACAGAGCTTTATTAAAATATAAACGCGAAAAGACAAACAACAACTGGGAACATTACAAGGAACTAAGAAACTTTACAACTACGGTGCAACGACAAGAAAAAAAAGCATTCTTTAACCATCACCTACGATCTAATGAAACCAACAAAGACCTGTGGAGCAAACTCAAGGCGTGGGGAGTGTATAGTAAAACTACTAATAATGAAATACCCTCTGATATACGAGACGTAGATAAAATAAACGAACATTTTTCAAACATTTGTCGTGAGGCCGACTGCTCGAAATCAGCCTTAAATAAAACCAGTAATTTTTTTAACTCCAAAATATTTAATGAAAGTGCACAACAATTTCATCTTAAAGAAATCAGTGAATATGACACAATTAAAGCAGTAAATAATATACGATCCAATGCCTCTGGCAATGATGGAATAACAATAAAAATGCTCAAACTATCACTTCCGTTTATCTTAAGTCACCTGACACATATAATAAATTTCTCCTTTCGGACTGGACAATATCCAATCAGCTGGAAAACAGCGCGCGTGATCCCTCTACCTAAGAAAAAAGTAACATCGTCCTTAAACGATCTTCGTCCTATAAGTCTACTACCCACCCTTTCCAAGATCACCGAAAAAATTGTTTACAATCAAGTCAGAAATCATGTGAACAGCCTCAATCTCCTTCCGAAATGCCAATCGGGCTTCCGCCCTGCTCACAGCACGGCGACGGCGTTGCTAAAAGTCACGGATGATATATTTCGCTCAATGGACAAGGGTATGACAGTTGCTCTGGTTTCACTGGATCTGACAAAGGCTTTTGACAAGGTTCATCACGACCTACTCTTAAGCAAGTTGAAATATTATAATTTTTCACACCCCGCACTCAAATGGTTCAGATCGTACTTGACAAACAGGCAACAGAACGTGTTCCTAAAAACTGCCACGCCCTCTCTCTCGAACACGCTTCCGCTAGAAACTGGCGTTCCGCAAGGATCAATTCTAGCTCCTCTCCTATATACAATCTTCACAGCAGATTTAGAAACCAACATAGAGCATAGTACCGTACACTTTTATGCAGATGACACCCAAATTCAAATCCCATTTCCACCAAAATCACCAGATTATGCAATAGCATTACTTAACAAAGATTTGGCAGCCATAAATACCTGGTGTAATGCAAATGGTCTGAAAATAAATCCTCAAAAGTCTGTTTTCACCGTCATGGGTTCCAAGAATAGCCTCGCAATGATAAATCCGAATAATCCACGCGTCAAAATAGAGACATCCGAAATTCCACATTCAAAAAGTATAAAGAATTTAGGAGTTATGTTAGACGAACACTTGAACTGGGACCTTCATGTTCAAGAGCAAACTAAGAAAGCCTACGCAGCACTAAGATCCCTCTATAAATTTAATGAATACTTAAATACAAATACTAAAATGAAACTTGTGCAAACACTGATTCTCCCTCTTCTAGACTACTGTGATATAGTATACGGTGCAAACTTGTCTGTTCGAAATAAGGTCAAAATTCAAAAAGTTCAAAATTCGTGTTTACGCTTCGTATATAGCATTAAAAAATTCGATCATATTCTTCCAACCCTGAACGAGAACAAAATGCTAAACATGAACAGACGTCGCAGACTTCATTTCTGTTGCTTTATACAGAATCTTTTGCATAAAAAAATTCCCGAAAATTTATTCGAGAAACTAAAAACCAGAAGGGAAATACACAACTACAAAACAAGAGGAACAGCGAAACTTGAACTCTTCAAACACTCACTGGAAATTTTCAAATCGTCTTTTACACTTTCAGCGGCAAAAACATGGAATGAACTTCCGCCCTCCATTACCTCCCTCCCCAGTCCTAACAAATTTAAGAATAACCTAAAGAATTTTCTGTTAGATGAACAATATCTCTGTTCAAGCTCCCACGAGTAACACTACACAATACAGTTTAGATTACATACGAGCCTCGCCAATCCAATCCAATGCTTGACAAATCTACAACTATATTGTAATATTTACGTATGTGTTGTTCTATCGTATCTCACAAAACTACCATAATCATGTACATCAATCTCAATATCCGTGCGTGAATGTCCTGCTCAGAAATGTTTAGTATGTGTGTTTTAATGTGTGTGTGTGTGCGTGAATGTGTTTTTTCTCTCTTTCTCTTTTACGTGTTGTCTTGATTTTTTTTTTTTTTAAATCTCATCTTTGTTCTTTCCTTGTAACCATTTTTTATTGTATTTTCTTCTCTTTTTTATGATTTTGTTTATGTACACTAGGTAAATGTCAAACGGGGTTAGGTGGGAGAACAGCCACAGGCTGAACCTCGCCCTTTAATAAAGAAATTTGAATTTGAATTTGAATATGTGCCTCCACCAGATATAGAGCCCGGTACCTCTTGATTACAAGGCTACGACGCTGCCACTGCGCCATTAGAGCAAGAAAAAGAAAAATGGCAAGTTGAAAAATTCGAAGAAATTAGAAAGGCTATCTCGGAGAGGAATATTTCGGCATTATGGGGAGTTCTACGCACATTGAGGGGTCAGAAAAACAACTGGGTGCATATTGAGCCACATATTTGGGAATCTCACTGTCGTTCTTTACTTGGAGGGGAGGGGGAGACATCTCGAACAGAAATTGCACGGGAACGTTACTTCCTAGGGGACTACATACCGATACTTGATGAGGATATACGAGTGGATGAGCTAAGAATGGCGATTGGGAAATTGAAAAAAGGGAAAGCGGCTGGATTGGATAATATCGGAACGGACTTCTTTAAAGCAATTGGGGAAGACATTAATATGTTAGAAAATATCCGTAGACTACTAGATAAGATTTTCAAAGAGGGACATTTCCCGAAGGACTGGGCCACATCAATAATTTGCCCTATATATAAAGGCAAGGGGGATAGGAGCGACGCGGGCAATTTTAGGGGTATCTCTTTGCTTCCAATATGGAGCAAAATATATACGCATATTTTAAACCGTAGAATACAAAAGTGGTCAGAAATATTTGAAAAAATCTCCCCTTTACAAGCAGGATTCAGGAAAGGGCATAGTACCCTAGATAATATATTCATATTGCACACATTAGTACTTGAGCGAATTAAAGAGAAACGAAAAAAGTTGTACGCGTGCTTCATTGATTACGAGAAGGCGTTTGACAAAGTTCATAGGGGTATTTTGTGGGGGAAACTGCAAGAAAAAGGAATGTCGGCGCGCATGATAAGGGCGCTACAAGCTATTTATGAAAACGTACAATTTTGTGTGAGATGCGATGGCCACAGAGTATCATCATTACAACCCTCGCATTCCGGGTTAAAACAAGGATGTATCCTGTCGCCAATTTTATTCTCTCTCTTCATTGATTGGGTGGCGAACGAAGTATCATGAGAGCAGGGTGCAACCCCATCTATAGGGGAGCAAGAGATACCTGTACTCTTGTATGCGGACGATATAGTCATCATGTCGGAGACAATAGAGGGGCTACAAAGGGGACTAAATAGCATATACGAGGGGTGCCAAAAATACAAAATGACAGTTAACATTAAAAAAACTAAAATCATGGCTTTCAAAAATGGGTATACTTTCAGCAAACAAGAAAAATGGAATTACGGGGGGGAAGTAATTGAGCCTGTCAAGCGTTTCACGTACTTAGGAGTAACATTATCTATGACTGGAAGTTGGACGCAACATATACAGACACGAAAAAGCAAAGCAAAACTCGCAATAGACCAAGTAATACGTACCATAAGTAAAGTACCGCAAATGCCGTTCTCAGTGATTCAGAGTTTGTACAAGTCAATAATAACAGGAACTTTGAACTATGGGGTTGAACTGTGGGGGGCAAGAGGAGGGAGCACAGTCGCAAGCATTCAAACAGAATACTACAAAAAAGTGTTGTGTGTAAGTAGATGTACCGCCAATTGTGGGGTACTTAAAGAATTAGGTCTAAGCAAAGAGACAGTACAAGCTAGGATGAGAACTTTAAAGTATTGGCTTCAGCTAGCAAGGGAGGGTAACACGACACTTAAGGGTCAATGTCTGATAATGCAAGTAAGAGAAGAAAATACACGGAACTGGGCGAGGGATATAAAAAACATGTTGAACTCTATGGGGATGGGGTGGGTTTGGGAAGCAGGAGGGAGGGTAGATACATCAGTTGAAAATCAAATTAGAGGGAGACTTATGGACATAGACAGACAAGAAATACTAGCCGACTGTCAGACGAAGACTTCACTAAGAGATCATTTGAAATCAAGGGATTGGGGGAAAGCAAGATACATAAACTTGGTAGGCAAAAAAGAAAGGGGAGGGATAGCATGGTTCAGACTGGGGGGTTGGAAACAAGTAAAAATTAAGAATGAAGCAGGGGAAACTATATGCTCTTTGTGCGGGGAGGGAGAGACGGACGAGCATCTGCTCTCTGCCTGCCCCTCTACGCGTGATTTACGAGACAAGTGGGTTGAGAACGTAACAGAGAGGGAAATAATGGAAGTGGTAGAAGACAGAAGAGGAATCATAAGTGAGATAGTGCAACGAGTGGGGAGATATTTGTGGGAAGTGAGGGAGCGACGAGGAAAGGCGTTAGCGGACAGCGATAAGAACGAAGAAACCGCACAAAGTGAACCGAGCGTGTAATACGTGTTCTGTGGGTCTAGCAGTGTGCAATGTATATGTGTTTTGTTTTGTTCTGTTCTGTTTTGTTTTTCACATTATTCAACAAAGAAATCCAAATTCAAGTAAGTCTCCAGACAGGAGGCCGATTGAACCGGACACACAACTTTATTTGCATGCGCAATATTTCGATTGTTAAAATATACTAATTATGTTTAATTTCTCTTTTGTATCTGATCAACTGCTAAGAGTTATTTGTATACTAACGTAAAGAAGGTACAATATTAATACATGACTCTGAGGGAAGAGAAAGTGTGTGTAATGTAAAATTAATGTAGTGCGTACAGCGTACAGCTCGCACAAGGAAAATGTAAATAAATACAATACAATACACAGGGGAGGCTAAATGGCATTATTATTATTATTATTATTATTATTATTATTATTAGGAATAAGTGGAAGTAAACGTAAAAATAAAAAAAAGATGTAAATTTCGATAATGGTTCTGTACTAGCTACATTATTATATGATTGGGCATTATATATTTACTAGTGCTTTTTGTTTTACTTATTCCAACACCGCGATTCGAGAAAGTACGTTTTCTCTCGTTTTCGGGTCCTCTCTTCTCTCGTCTCGTGAGCGGTGAACTTGGGGAAAAGAGGTCTGTGCACTGGATGGACGTAGCAGAAGGAGAAGCCTTAGCAGCCACACTTCCGATGGCGTAGAAAAACACATGATCGGAAAGAGGACACATTGACGATTTGATTTGTAGTAGGAAAAAGTCGAACACTCCCATTTGATTATCCGTAACTTGAAGTTGTTGCGGTTTTTGTTCTCCATAAGGAATGCATGGGAATTTGAAAATTCATATTTATCATAGTTTTCAAACATCGTGTCCAGCTTAATAGTCAACTTGAAAAATCGCTCCCACTTGCAACATGGGGATATATTCATACTCTCTTGTATGGTCGGGACGAGTGCGCATTCCGAGGATATTGAAGTAAATGCACACGTAGAGCAACACTGTCTTCGCCTTCCTATTCATACATAACACGCTGATTCATCACTTCATACATGTGCGAACGGGACGGGACAGAACGGAGTGGAAAATGAGCTGAACGGAACAAAGAAACGAAAATAAGGAAGTAAATGGGGGTTTCTCGGCTTCGCTGCGAAGGGATACAGACCGCCATAAAATTTATGAGCATCGTGACAGTGTGAGATGTTACCGCCTTTTGCCTTGCCTTTCCGCCTCTCCCCTTTCCACGTGTATCTTAATGGAGAGAGGTGGCAATCGCGGAGGGATTTGCAGGACCCAAGGACATACTTTGGTCTCTGAGAGAAATGTGACATGAGTGATGGGAAAATCGTGTCAATAATTTGGTCAATGTCTTCCGGATATACGGGAACATCTGCTGTCTCAAGTTTCAATAGAGGCATTTATTAGCATTTTTGCATGTTCAGAAGAGGGAGTTGATAGATGTTATGTGACACAATTAGGGTAGGCTTCCCGAAGTTTTAAGTTCTCTGATAATGAGATGGTAGAATATAATATTACCCACCGATTCTTTACTTAAGGGTGGCGTCGTCGCCTTGTAATCAAGGGGTACCGAGTTCGATACCCGGTGGAGGCCCATAGTGGTTCGGATCCCACTTTAAACAGTAGGTTCAGTCTCACAAACTCAATCAATTTACTGCAGGTCGTCTGAGATGGCGTAGTGGTAACTTCATAGCCTGTTAATCAAGGGGTCTCGGGTTCGATACCCGATGGAGGCACATAGTGGTTCGAATGTCACTATAAAAACTGTAGATCCAGTCCCTATTAGCTTATCTGTGCGTAAAGTGGACTTAAAACAAAAAACTTATAAATTGTTCGATAGTTTTCCCCACATCTAAGGCGATCGCATAGTAAGCCATTTACGTGTTGTGGTTCCCACCAAGAGCAAAGAATTGGTTGTTCATTGGCTGAAACCCGGAGTAGCACGGTCAACCATAAGTGGCAGAAAAATCAACGCAAGACAAGACATTTACAAATTATTACCGTAGGGTGCTGATATCAGGCAAGAAAACTGATATCGATGTATCAATAAACACCTCAGCATTTTCTGTGTGAATTAAAATACACTAATTGCGTTTAACATATCACACATCTCAGTAACGATTTAGTTCTCGAGTTCTAATGAGTCTCGGCGCAAGAACTCTCAGTGTTACAAGGACGGAAGTGTCTCGCTCCACCCATTGTTTCCTTGAGAATTTCACTGCAAAGATATATGCGAGAAAAATGCTACATTAATAAGAGTAATTCTTGACTATAATAAGAATAGTACCAAGTGGTTACGTAACTCTATCTGGCACACTATTTTTTTTATATTAATTTCCAAGTTTTCTCACTGCTTGCCTCCGAACGCATTAGAGTCTTGCTTTTGCAACTGCAGAGTTAATTACAAGGAGGTAAGTAGATTTCTCATGCATGCTTCAAGTCCTTGCAGTTAAATGGTTTTACTTATTTTATTATTGCAGTCAGCTTACGAGGAGAAAAGCATGCAGTTAAAACAGTTGTGTATCAAAATAAGTTGTGCATTTGATATTAAACCGATAAGCACTTCAAAAGAATTGCATCTTGATATGTTGTGATTGTCAGAAGCCAATGAACACATTCTAATGCCGACCCTCCCTGGCGTAGTGGTAAGCACAGCGCCCTGTGACGCCAATAGTCCTGGGTTCGAATCCTGCCTGGGCATGGGTGTTCTTTGTGAGTGTTCTTTCATCCTCATCGTCTCGATTAGCCAAAATTAGCAGAAAAGCAACGCTAAATAACAAAACTCAAAGTCAAGTACAGCGTGCTGCGACGCCTGAGGCCCCGGGTTCGAATCCCGGCTTGGGCGTTCTTTGTGAGTGTCCCTTCATCAATTTCATCAAATCATTACTCATCCTCGTCTTCGCGGTTAGCCAGAAGTGGCAGAAAAGTGAAGTAAACCAAACCAAATCATATAATCAATGAACACATTGAAGTGCATAAACTGCTAATAATGCATTTTTGGTTCGCCAAAATACGCAGAGAAATGCACAAAAAGGTATTTTAGCAGTTGCTGT
Organism: Lepisma saccharinum; assembly: GCF_977018435.1. Classification (NCBI taxonomy): domain Eukaryota; kingdom Metazoa; phylum Arthropoda; class Insecta; order Zygentoma; family Lepismatidae; genus Lepisma; species Lepisma saccharinum. The sequence goes on from NC_139253.1 coordinate 25,383,525, forward strand.
TCGGTATGGTGCACAAAGCATCAATGGAAAAGAACAGACACGATCATTTCAAGGAAATCAAAATTACACGTTTCACTGTGCCGATTAAAAGTGCATCAGTATTAACTCAATGCATTTCGAGTTCTGTGTGAAGACAGACTAATTTCATTACGAGTAGAAAATGTTAAGAGCGTCAAAATTAAAGTTATCTCTTAATGAAGAGTGGCCCTAGAATTTTTTTGTCACGGTGGAGGCAGAGTAAGATTTCACATTTTGCCCTTCAGTCGTAGAACTTATACCTTTTATTTTACAAACCATAGAATTGAAATTGAATTGAATCGTTGTAGACAAGCTCAGACTGGAGCTCACCATTTATAGGTACAAACTGGATCCTCCTTGCTTCCTTTCCAGAAATGCTTATCACTTTCTTGAACAGTTCTGTCTTTTTGCAGTTTTCTACGAAGCGCAGATATCAAACAGATATCTGTTGTCCTTCATGGCACCTTAGGGCAGTCAGCATGATTCTAATTCTCTCGCGAAATACCGGGTGATCCCTTTGAGATGGAAGAAAAATAAACCGTTGTGTACAATAGGTTAATGTACGTATCTCTGAACAGTTTGTTGTAATATATGCAGAAAGGATGTAAGTTTTGAGTGAGTGCAGGTTTACAGACTTCAGCCATGTGTACTAGTGTGCATATAACACTCGAAAATTTCACATCCCATATGTTACTTGTGGCGTGACCACTATCTTTATCTACCATCTACCATGAACGCTAGCACTCACTCAAAACTTACATCCTTTCTGCATATATTACAACAAACTGCTCAGAGATACGTACATTAACCTATTGTATGTACACAACGGTTTACTTTTCTGACATCTCAAACGGATCACCAGATATTGTTGGACATAGTAAATTGCTATGGCTTACAGCCTGCAAATCGCAGAAAACAATATTATGTGTAATCAAGGTGAATTTATTTAAATCAGGTTGGTTTAAATCGCGTTATAAATAAAGGTTTAAATCGAGTGATTTTGTTTTAAATCGCTGATTTAAATTAATTTAAAGAAATAATTTATAGAATAATGTACATAACGATTTTGTAGATATCATAATCGCTTTTGGTGAAAGTACATTAATCTCGTAATCATTTAATGGTGTTTATTAGGGTTTAAGAAATGAAAAGAAAGGAAACAAAATATGTGTACTGATGGGGTAAAGTTTATATGAAAGGAAATGCAATATGTAAACTGAACAGACACTTAAATTTCTCTTCATTTAAAATTCAATAATTCTTATAGGCAAAAATAGTAAACACTTTGTGCAGAATATCATATAAAGTACTAATCATGTTAAACCGCTAATAGTGTCATTATCACTAAACTGTAAAAAAAACCATGGCAGCTTGATTGTAAACTTTATTAAAAAATTGTCAAAATTCAGCTATACTATAAAAAATATTTTGTTACAATTATATAGTGCATCCAGAATGTTTTATTTTCACTGGATGAAAAATTACTGAAATTATTATACTTTGATTAACACACTCAATAAGCATTTCCTTAGTAGGTTTATATATACAGTGTCAGAAAGAGAAAAAAAGTATATTTACATATATATATATTTTTATTTGCTTTAATCAAACTTTTCAAATATTTTACAGGGCCGTTTACCAGGAAAGGCATTTATATAAAATTACATATATCTATATGTATGGTGCCAAATACCATTCCAGCAATTTTAAGAGTGTCTTTTTTAAAAAATCGATTTAAATTAAAAAATGTCAAAAAACTATTTATTTAATAAAAATCATGATTTTTATGCACCCTGTGTGTAATAAAATGTCGCTACAGTTTCACCATTCGAATCAGGGGAGCAAGTGCCTCCTCTGGCTCCCCCTTGCGGACGCCCTTGCTTCTCACACACAGACTACAACAATGCTGTCCTCCGTGGTGATCAGTGCAATGCGCCACAAAGTCGGAGATCTCATGTTTGACATGTCTGGCATCCTAACTACCGTTGATGTCACCGTAGAATTACCGTTATTTATTTTCTTCTTACAGTGTAGCCGAGAAAGGAAAGATAAGTCAGAGGAGCTTCTCAACCTTTGTACGGAGGCAGCGTCTGGAGCATTTGTGTTCTTTGGAAGGTATTAACGGGAAAAGTCAAATATCAGCAGGAGATATGGAGTAAATGCTCTCTCCCTGGGTTTGTTTCTATTGGGTAGAAGGTTGCATTCCTCCCATAGCTCGACAACCATTGTGGAAAGCATTTGTTGACTATTTGGAAATCAAGGGCGCCCCATCCCCCTCTGTCTCGGTTGGATATCTTTGTTGTGATGTGACTCATTGTTTATCCCTCGTCGAAGGATCATACGCACTCACGGAGTTCTAATGAAATGAATCGTTTTTCTAACAACGATGCAAAGTTACCTGAATGGCAGTGTTTCCAGCGTACGAATAAAGGTACTCATGTTAGTAATTTACCTCGATTCCTTCGTGACGGAGTGGTTCCCGGGTTCAAATCCCGGCCTGGGCACGGATGTCCTTTGTGAGTGTCTCTCCACCAATTTCATCATATCATCACTCACCCTCATCTTCGCGATTTGCCAAAGCAAAATCAATAAAAACAGTAGCAGAAAAGAGACGCAGCAGAAAGAAAATCAAACCAGGAAGTGCATAAGTTACAGGGTGGGCGATAAGTTCTATACCCCTGCGATCAACATGGATTTCAGTAGCCTCTCCGATGACGCAGTGGTGGCGTCGTCTCCTTGTAATCAAGGGGTCCCGGGTTCGATACCCGGTGAGCACATAGTGGTTCGGATCCTACTTTAAACTGTAGGTCCAGTCCCAATTAGCCTTACTGTGCATAAAGTGGGCTTAAAATACCAAATCAATCAATATGGATTTTTTGTATTTCTTTTAAGAATTTGTACAAACTATTGTTAATATTACATGCTTAGGGTTACCAGAACACTTCAAGTAAAACGTTGATCACACTGTTCGAAAATACAGGACATAGTAAATCATATATATAGGGTGACCATAAAGTCTGAAACCAAATGGGGAAATGATAAAAGGTACTTGTTCTCACTAATTTCGAGGGACTGTCATGAAGCATGGCAAGAACTGGAGTTCTGGGCTCTTCACTTATAGACAGTCTGCAACAACGCAGCTTATCGCGAATTATTTTTAGCCATTTTTCAACTGCACTAATACTCCTTGACCTCTCTGGATGTATGCTATTGAACTCGACCGTCACTTCTCTCTCGTCCACAAAAAAGGAATTATCTCCACTTGATTTTCTTTTGTCAGTGCCATTGCTCGCCTGTAATCAGAAAACAGCAGCGCCATTTTCTTCTAGAGTTTATGGCCACCCTGTATTGCTAGATAATATAAAATGCACACCCTATCAATTCGAAACTAATGCTTGTGATAACAAATGATCTCTTGAGGACAAAATTCTGGCATACTTCGCCGAGGTTCCAATGTTCCTCAAATTTCCCTAATTTTTTTTTCTGTTTTTGCAATTGAAATTCTAAAATTACGTAGGACACGACGAAGCCTAAACGCACGGCTATGACATTTGGCGGCTGGGCAGAATTGCACTAGTGCCACATATGGGAAAAGCAAAGGGAGAGCGGGACAAAAGTCGCTGGTTCCCGCGCACTGTGCGGCAACGTCAATCGGGCTGCGTTGCCCAGTTCCAGCGTCAGACCGACCTCTCTCCGGGGGACTTTTGGGTCATCCCTGATCTTTCGAGCAAATACTGTCAGTTTGTATTACATGGATTACAGAGATCAACTCTACAACGAGATCTTTCATTCTCTTAAACCTCCGAACACACGGGACTGTGCTCCAACGCAGTGGCGGCTTCTGCCTATTCGCACATTCGCACGTGCACACCCAGCTGAGATACGTTTGCTCGGAACACAAGTCGCATGGTGCTCGTTGGACGCTGTTTGCAGCACGCAAGAAAAGAGAAGGGATTCGCTCTCCTAGCTCGGAGTATTATGGGCTAAACTCGCACTGCTAGTGTTCACGATACAGCAGTGTTGCAATCCCATTCCATTCGAGATAGTGTGACGAAGTAGAGGCAGCACACACATCATCGTAAATCGAGGGGTGTTTCTTTGAAAAGGGACATTTCTATGGTATCTTCGCCCACCCTGTTCCGAGCATGACAGGGGCAAGGAAGAAGACAGGAGAGAGGGGAGGATAACTGAAAGCGAAACGCGCGCTTTAAACAATGTCTTGCATTGTCTTTGCTTGGCCAAAATAAACTGTCCTTGTGGCGCTGTAGTCGAATTATCCACCCGCTCGGGGGGGGGGGGGGGGCGTGGATCAGTCAGTTGTTTCCATTGTGTGGCAAAATTGTTACACTATCAAAAGCTCGTACCTGTTTCATTGCAATGTGAGCATGATGAAAGGGAAAACTGTACATAGCGAAAGCAGAGACGTAATATTTAACGTTGTTGAATATTTGGAGGGAAGTTAGCTACTCGTACAAAGCGCGCAACGACTGCAATAATAAAACAGATAAGACGGAAGGGAAAGACAAATTCTGAAGTACGAAGAAGGGCAGTGTGGACTGAGTCAGTTTTGTCATTTTCTTTAATATTTTGTAATTTTTCTCTTGATTTCGCTTGAGTTTGTTGGTTTGGTGGGTCGGTCGTTAGAAGTAAACAACTGCTAGATAGATTACAACTGATTTTCTGCATGTGGTCGTTGGATCTGCTACCTTGTTTGCAGGAGTGGCTCAAGATAAAATTTTTCCCCGGGCGAGATGGAATTTTGGCTCTCCCTACTTTCCACATTCCTCCAATATAAATCATAACCATGTTATATATTTACGGTTTTAATGAGAAAAATAATAACCTTATTTTAAAAATACTATAATGCTGTTAAAGAACACCTGTATTCTAGGTATGTGTTTATTTAATTCCTACATAATGACATCAACATAACAATAATCTCTTAGCTTAGATGATTTTGCAATGTACTTATTAAGTTATTCAGCAGTAGCTTCAATTATTTCTTGTCAACATAAATCCAACTCTTAAAAAAAAAAAAAAAAAAATAGCCACGCAGCCATTGGAGACACATAGTGGTTCGGACCCCTCTTTAAATGGTAGATCGTCTGTCTCTATTTGCCCGACCCTGTGGTCGAGTGGTGTCGACCTCCGTGGCGAAGTGGTTAGCAGAGCGCGCTACAACGCCAGGGGTTCTGGGTTCGAGTCCCGGGTAAGGCATGGGTATTTGTGTTCGTCCAGTTGATAAGAGACAAAGAAAAATGTAAGAATTGAAAAGTGTAAAAGTGAGAAAAAGAGTGAATGGTGGGAGATACCTCCGTGTAGGGGGTATTTCCTTTAGCACATCGCGCTGCGACGCCAAGGGTCCCGGGTTCGAATCCCGGTCGGGCTTGGTTGTTTGTGAATGTCCATTCATCAATTTCATCACTCATCCCCATCTTCGCAAATTAGCCAAGAGGCACAAAACGCGAAGTAAAATAAACTAAATCAAATCAAATCAAAGTCTGTCTCTATTTGCTTTTCTGTGCATAAAGTGGGCTTAAAAAATAAACTCACGCTTAGGATTTGGCTCTAATCAAGGAGGATGCCCCGGTTTGGCGCCCTTGGTAGTCACCCGATCCTGCTTGTTTGATGTAGGCAAATGTGATTATTCTTGTTCACATTTATCAGCGGAGCGAGGGGTGAAGTTTTTACTAAATATTTTGCAAATCGACAATAATATTGAATATTGTAGACTGGCATTTCTATGTTTATAGTGATTTTGTCAGGTTATCGAATGTTGAATTATCTATAGGCCTACTACCCAATAACATCGCTCTTGTCGTTATGGGCGGAAATTTCGCCGCGTATTTCAAATTTGTAAAAATTAATATTTTTTATGAAATAAAACTCTCCCATAGCCTAATTTTCAGTAAAAGGAGTTCATAACTTGGGTTACCAATACATTTAGCATCATTATGGACGCTAAAAAAATGGAGCGAGGATTTGAGAGGAGTGATAAAACACTTCTTCTGGACGCGATGCTGAAGTGCACACCCATAAAAAGCCAGACCACCAGCCGTCACGGCTCCAACGTAGTAACCCTTGTTCTTCAACACGTATATTGTATGTATGTATCTATCTATCTAACTATATATATATATATATATATATATATATATATATATATATATATATATATAGAGAGAGAGAGAGAGAGAGAGAGACTCTATATATAAACTACTTTACGAGACCAAATATAAGAACGAGTAGAGTCCGAATTCCATAAGGTCACTTTTGTTTGCAAATAAGTAAAAATGTTGGTCCACCTGTGGTTGCAGTAGCAATGTGATGAGATTAAATACTTTTGAATCGCTTTTCTTCTTTGTGTAATGAGAATGAATTGACGAAATAAATAAGACGAGTATTTTTTCTTATTTGCAAACAAAAGTGACCTTGTGGAATTTTTCCCACATCAGGCTTTCAGCTTTGTATTCTCCAGTTGAGGTTTTATACAGAGGTGCACTGGCGTTACACGTAGAGCGTAATATCTAATTAAACCTGCGTCACGCAAGAGAAATTGCGGATTCGTGCGTATCGTACGCACAATACCGCACAGTTTATACTGAAAGTGTCTCGGAGTCCTTGTGGCTGTGGTTCATATATTATAGCGAAACAATGATGATGTAATGTACAGGTTATGGACTTTCACTAAATAAACACACACACACACACAAACAAACCAATGTAAAAGTAAAGCTACTTTCCGCATATTCCAGCATGCCGTGGAGGCATGTGGTAGATGTGGAGGTGATGTGATGAGCACCGCGCTCCAACCGCCGTGGTGCTGACTGGGCATCGAACCCGCGTCTCTCTCATGATAGTCAGACGCCCTAACGACTGAGCTACCTTGCTGCAAAACACTCCAAAACTAGTATATCTTATCAAACTTTGTTCGTAAAAGCTAATCATGACTGGGCCTGTGGTTATACTTGGACTGTAACACCGAAATATGTTCCCCACCGAACTCTTGATTACGACACTAAATGCACATAAATATATATATTCCGGAATCTTTCAAAGATATTCCGTAATGGCGTTAGTAATTTTCTACCATTAGTCGAGTTATGTAACGGCCAAAATATCCACACTCGCTCGTTATTGGGGCTCTTGCATGAGGCCTTTCAAACAGAATATCACATGCCCGACCTTCCCCACTGCGCACCGAGTTGTTCTGCAAGTTAATTTGTAATTTGTCCCTGACACCAAGACACACACGAAATAAAAAAAAAGCAGTAAAGGCCGAAAGGAAGATAAAGGAAATGTTCAGAGTTGTAGAAGAATATCTTTGGAGTCCGTGACTAGCAGTTCATGTGGCCGGAACGATTATCTTTTGTCCCTGTCCTTGTATCTTCGGCTTCGAGCATAAAATGGGCTTACGGAAAGCAATATGCCAGTGCTCTACACTTCACAGATAATATTCAGAATGCTCTTGTTGGTTTTAGTTTCTGTGACTCCTCCATGGCTGGGCCCCATATGCCCTGCCTAATTACGGCCTCGATTTTAGCGTACCTTTACGTCAATTTGAAGGGAATGGTCGAAAGAGAAAATAGGAAGATTATACAATTTCTCTCTCGTATTGCACTGAGATTCTGTTTCATTCGAATTGCAAATAATTATGTCATTGTCCCTTATCCATTTTTATTATACAGGGTGCTCGGGCTAGAGGTATACAAAAATGCACACATATACTTTAGCATCTGTAAAGTTTATTAACCTTCTTGACCTGGTTTTGTACAAAGTAACTCAGAGAGTTTTTATGTACGCTGATACACCTGCATGTAGGCACCATTTGTAGCTCGACAGATATCCAAACGATACTCAAGCTGGTGCTAAGTGTTGACCAGCATTTGAGGCTTTATTAGCGCAACTGTACGCTGCCTCAAATCACCCAAATCGTGAATTGTTAAGCAGTTATTTTTGTATACCTCTAGCCTGGTCACCCCGTATATACTGTACGTGCGTGTATTGATTGATTTACTCTTGTACACAACATCTTGAATGAAGCCCCATGCAAAAAAGTCTAGTGGGGTCAAATCTGGAGATCTCGGGGGCCAGGCAGTTTCTGCGCATGCATGACTCAACAGCACGATATCTGGAATCGATGGTCTATCGACTGAGCTTTACTACCAGACAATATAAGGAGTGCTTTTTGCATTATAATCAATTATTTTTGTATGCCTCTAGCCCGGACACCCTGTATGCACGTGCATGTATTGATTGATTGATTTGTTTGAATCTTTACTTCGCTTTCTGCCACTTTTGGCTAATCACGAATGTAAGGATGAATGGTGGTAAGTAGAAATTGATGAGAAAGCACAAACACAAGTGGACAGCACACAACACAACTCTCATAGCGGATTATACTGGCCATAGGTCCAGTCGCCAGTCCCTCGTTAGTCTGCAAAATGCAATACAGGGTGTACTACGTGGAAGGGAGGTGGACATTTTGGTGTCTTCCGAAACGGTATCCCGTTTGACGTGGTGTAATCAAAGAAAGGGTATCTCGTGTGGAGGCACATTGCACAAGGGTTCTGTTCCGATTATAAACTGTAGGCCCAGTCTCAATTAGCCTATCCGAGCATAGAGTGGAATTGGAACAAGCCTTTGCATACTTTTATGCATAGAAATTTCCTAGACATTGGCACGTCACCAAAATTTCTGGTAATATTTTCTATTGTGAATTACTAAAACCTCCAAAACTTATTAGAGTACATAAATTCTTGGGGCGGTATTCTCAAAGCCTTAGAGGAATTTAACAAAAATACTGTGATTACTGCGAACTTGGAATGTTCGGTGGCGCAGGAATGATTTTGATTTGGGGGAGGGGGCCAAAGTTCAACTTTCAGGCAGAGACATAACACAATCATTCTAGAACAGGCTCCATTTTTAAAATCTAAAGTAAAATTGTATAACTTTGTACTGTCAATTAAAGAGCAATACTTACTAGGAAAAAAAGATTTACAAGGAAATACAAGGGGTACGTTCAATCGGCATCAGGAAAAGTAGTCCTACTCCGTTTAGATAACAAAATGAATTGAAGACTAAAATTGGTAAACGCTGAAAGTGCCACAATATTTCAAACACCATTTTCCACGTTAAACTGTGAAATGTGCCATGCTTTATAATGTGGTAAACGTGAAGTGTGGCTGGTAGCCCTCCAAGTAGTTCAAAGGGCGTGTAAAGAGGTCACTAGTGTGCACGTTCTTTGGGGCTGAGGTGCGGAACGATGCGATTTCCCAACACTTTCGCTTTTGGCACTTACAACGTTTACCACTTTTAGTCCTCAATTAATCTGAAAATTAGTATTATTTTTAATTGCATTAAGGTGTAAATGTTTCTGAATGCATATAATTTGATATTTCACCAACAAAAATTACTATCGTCTGTAGCCTCTATGCATCACAGACAAATGAAGTAAAAAAGTGTTACATCATTAAAGCGCCACACACGTGACACATTTTTGGTAAAGCTTTTCGTGTATTCAGGCTATGCCATCTTACTCCAGTTTATTTCATTTGCTAGCAGACAGCAGAAAGTACTTCATAATTATATGAAAGCAGTTCATTATGAATATTTAAATCCAATATCATGTCTAGAAGCTTACATTTTGTGTGTGAAATGGCACACACGTAAAGCTGGAATGCTCCATCAAGGGATTTATGGGAATACGGTCCCCTCTCCCCAAATTTTGGGGATTCAGATCACACCCACAATAACCCCCAACTTTCCCAAACACACCATTCTTGACAAAGGCCCAATATGGTCATTTTGGCTCGAAATGTACCCTTACACCCCCTAAATTTAGACTTAAACCACCCAAATAGAAAATTCTGGGTAAACCCCTGGTTCAATGCACCGTCCCACCCCCCTTTCGTGCACTACTGGAAAAAAATGTATTGCTAATACTTTATTTTTTCACGTGCAACTGATTCAAAACATTCCATTGTCTACCTGCTTCTTGCTAAGCCGTTGTTTGGCGAGAATGAGTAAGAATTTCGAAATGTTTATATTGTGATGTGCTCATTTCGAAAGTGACAATGGGCACAATCGGTAGGAAACATGTTCTAACTGCGTCAGACTAAACAAAAAGACAACTGCATTCAGCATAAACAGGTGAGCAACGGAGCCACAGTGACGCAATGAAAATACCTCGCTCTTGACGTTTTCACAATGCTAACTGCATAAATATGTTTACCTTTTTTTAACCTTTGCTCCACGTGCATCATCAGATTTTTTCTAAGGAGAGTCAAAATCGAGGTTTAATCCCGATGGAAGATATGTTGAGGTAAGCGTATTGGATACATTAGTGTACATTTTGCAACCATTGCCTTGGCGAATGAGAGGCTGTGAAAGTAACAAAATACCTCAATTTTGATGTCCCTTGAATTCAACAGCAGAAAACAAGTAAAATTTTTACTGTTGATGGATACTAGAATTCTCTCTTTTCTTTCTTCTCCGTTCTTCTTTCTCTTTGTCCCTTTTTCTTTTATTTCTCTTTTTCTTCTTTCTATCTATTTTCTCTCCACTTTTCTCTCTCTCCTTATCTTCCTCTACTTCTCTCTTTCTCTTTGCCTCTTCCATCTTTTCCATCTTTTTTTCTCTCTCTCTCTCTTCCAATTTTCCATTCTCTCTTTCATCTATTTGATCATTCTCTCTCGTCTCCCTCTTTTCTCTTTCCACCTATTTTTATTTTCTATCTCTCTTTTCCATTTTTCTATCTTACTCTCTTTCTTATGTCTAAATGAGTCTCTCTCTCTTTCTTTCATATACCAATCTTTCTCCCTTTCTCACCTTTCCATCTCTCTCTAATTCTGTTTCTATTTCTTTCTTCCTATCAATCCATCATCCTCTCTCCCCTTCTTGCCTCACGCCTTTCTCTCTCTTTCTCTCTCTCTATTTTCCTATATATCCATCATTCTCCCTCTCTCTCTATCTCTCTTTCTCTGTCCTCCGTTTCTTTCTTTCATCCTCTGATCTTCTAACACTTTATTTCAGTCTGTCTTTCTATCTCTTTATCTCTCTGCCTGTGATTCCTGTATGTACAGTCACGGACATTTCTGTGTTGTAACGAACCCATTGACAATCAATGCAGTCGTTACAACCCAGAAGTATCCATGACTGTACTACTATAATAATTCTGAAAATCTTACATATCGTTTCACACATTCTATTTGGGCGTGGGTCTAAAATATTTCAACATGACATCATCGACAAAAACGGACTCATATATATCTATAACAGTACGTAGTAAAGGCACGTGATATTTCGCTCCATGGTTTATTGTTATTAATATTATATTGAGATGTAAGTCCTTCTGGCAAGGCACTCAAAAGTTAACCTCACTCCCACGTAGTACACCCTGGCAACTGCTTCTTGCAGTGCAACGAGGCTGTGGCGTCTGTACCTACGGCCAGTATAATCCTCTGTAGGGCTCTGTTGTACCGTATTTCTGTCCATTATGTGTTGCTGAGTGCCCCCTCATCGCTTAACCTAGGTAAGGAGACTTCTATTCTTAGAAATAGTATAATTTTAGTTCTTTTTATTTAATGAATGAATACATTAGTTTTAGAAATTGAGTGAGGAAGTGTCTATCAGACGTGTGCATTTATTTGAATATCGGCGGAATGGGCAATGCTACTGAAGAAAAACGTGGGGGTACAATAGAGCATGAAGTTCTCCACATGTGGCAGGCCGAAGAGTGTTTCAAAGTTGATTATTTAGCTAGATACGACCTGTAAAAAATATGACGAATAAGAATTTTCGGAATCACATGTATTTCTTATGGGGAATCAACTTCAACATCAAGTTACGGCTAATCAAATGGGAGTCTCGACTTTTCCGCTTGACAATCACTTCTTCAAATTGCCCTCTTCCCGTTGATATCATTTTCTATTCCATCGGAAGTTTGATCTTCCCAAGCTAACGAATCAAAAGATACTCCCATGTGCCCAATGCATTTCTCCTTGCCTCCTTGTCAAACCTGGTCCGCATAAAAGACCTAAATTTCACCTTAAATGGAATTAAAACTGACTTTCAAGGAGCTAGATTTACGAACTGCTTCCTAGAGTAATGTTTGTTGTCAAAGGGGTGGGCCGCTGCTATTATCGTTAACTCTAAATTGATGACAATTTATCCTTAGTTTTCACCATCTAGATCCGGCGGCATCACCCACCTCATGGTCGTACGAAATCGAAAATAAAGGATTCCCTGATAACAATATTATGTCAATTTCACGTCAACACGGCGCTATAAAAAATAGTAGCTGGGGATATAAGAGGGGATGGGGCAACGCAGCCAATATAACAATATCACGTCACGTGCAAAATGTATAATCATGGCAAAAGTTGGTCTATATGTGCCGGAACCAGTGATGGTATCATAGTGAGGCACTGGGCGGACGCCCCAGTTCACAGGCAAACGAGTGCACGAAGGAGTCAGATCTGGCTGCAAGAGAGCTAAGTTGGCAACACTGGCTCGGAGGGAAAAGCCGGTCGGATACAAAAATAGCCTATGTGCTGATAAGCCCATAATTTAAAAATCAATCAATCATTAAGAGCGTTTCTTGCTTGATGAGCAAAAACACGCCCAACCAAGGCAAGTTTCTTTCAAGTTCACTTCGTGCTTAGATAGGCTAATCGGGGACTGGACCTACAGTTTTACATGGGATTCGAACCACTGGTCACCGGAGACCATGGACCTAGTGATTACAAGGCGACAAGTTTACCACTGCACCCAACAAGAACAGGCTGGCAAGGCCGACCTCCGTGGCTGAGTGGTTAGCACAGGGCGTTACGACGCCAGGAGTCCTGGGCTCGTATCTTTGTCATATTCATCTTCGCAATTAGCCAGGAAAGAGAATTAAAATGAACGAAGTCAATCAGTCAGTCAAAAGAACAGGAAGGCTTGGGAAATGGAGTATTTTTTTTTAATCACTGCTATTTTTCTACAAACAACGCACATTATGTCCAAACCACAAAAAGAAAAAAAATATGGTGTATGTTTTCTGGCCTTGAATGTAACCTTGCTGTACTACAAGGCAATTTATCATATAAACTAATCGTAAACTTGAAGGTTAAACTTTTGGTCGGTTTCGTGCATGTAAAAATGCACAACTCTTAGTTTACCATCCCTGCCACGCATCAACTTTGCAAACATCCACACCAAAACATTGACCTCTTTCTAAGAATGTGTTGCCTTTTCACTGTGATAATAAACATGCTTCTTAACATACGTGCTCAGGACGTTGTACGTGTGACTGAAGTGTAACCAGACGCTTGTTTGGATGCGGGAGTTTGCACCTTATCTCGTGTTGACTTTTATCTGCCCTTACAGTCAACACTGCTGATTATTCTACCGCTTCAGTATTTGTGATCAGGTCATATTCTGTTATTGAAATGTTCTTCAGTGTCTTGTTTGTAACAACAGGCACGTTATCTGAAGGTCGCTGGTTCGAGCCTGAGTCTTGGGGTCAGGGTTATAGTAGCTATGTTGATCTTGTCTCTCCACATATTAGGTAAAACTGTGTTAGATCTGACAATGCGGTCTTTGAAGTCAGAAATGCAGCTCTGTTATCAAGTAAGTTCGTTATCGCAGTTTACACTTTGCCAAATTACTTTTCAACCTAAGACAATATTATGCTATGATAAGAGAACTGACGTGAATATTCTTTGGTTGTTCTGATACCAGAACCAGTTTTCTGCCGAAGTAAACATAAAAATGCGAATTACTTGCATATGGGAATATAATCATTGTTGGAAAAATCTAATCTGGGCAATCAATTTGTCAAAGTTCTCTAAAGTTCTACAAGTCGACCTATCAAAAGGTAAATTTAATTTATTAATCGGAAAAGCGACGCTTTGCTATTAATACAATTACATATGCTTGATATTGTTTTACTGCTTACTACAGTAACTATAGTTACTTCTTGAAACTAATAACTGTAACCCAGAACTTAATGGTTACTTTCTCGTACGCTTCAACAGTAACAAACACAATTATGAAGCTACTCTAACAAATAGGAATAAATTATTGATTGATTGGGTTTACTTTACTTCGCTTTTCTGATTGTTTTGACTAATCGCGAGGATGAGGATGAGTGATGAAGTTGATGAAGAGACACCATCACAAAGAACACCCATGACCAGGCCGGGATAAATAAGTATGAAGTTGTTATCTTCATACAACATATGCTACATAATTTTAGGCCTCCCCGATGGCGCAGTGGTAGCGTAGTCGCCTTGTAATCAAGGGATCCTGGGTTCGATACCCGGTGGAGGCACATAGTGGTTCGGATTCCACTTTAAACTGTAGGTCCAGTCCCGATTAGCCTTACTGTGCATGAAGTGGACTTAAAACACCAACTCAAACCAAACCAAGCTACATAATTTAGAATTTCATAATTTGTATCTCTGTCCAGATATTATTAGAATAATTAAATTAAGAAGACTTAGGTGGGCAGGCTATGTGGCACACGAATGGGAGAGGAAAGAAGAGTTTACAGGATTCTTGTTGGGAAACCTGATGGTAGAAGACGAAGACGGAGGGATAACGTTGAGGTGGACCTAAAGGAAATCGGTAAGGATGGAAAAGATTGGATTGAGCTTGCCCAGGATAGGGATAGATGGAAGGCTGTGTTGTAAAATTAGTGTAAATTAGTAAAGAAAATATAGTCCCTTGCAATTCATGCATTGAACAGATTCTGCGGGTTACATACTCGTATAATATTCAGTACAGTAACTTTGATTTAGTTACTTTAACGTTAACATAGTTGCATTTTAAAGAGAGTGGTTGCATTTGTACCTGAGTTATACTGTATTTGAGGAAAGCAGCTGTTTCTCTTGAAAAGTACCTTTATAGACACTGACCATCGTAGGTATTCTCAATCGAGTTAAGTCTGGACAATACGATGGCCAGTCCACTTCGAACCTTGTCGTCCGTGATAGTGGATGCGCACCGTGATTCACACCTTTGCACCAGTGCACTTGCCACCTCTGCTAAGCGTTTTCGAAAACTTGTACGGTAGTTTCGCGACAAACGGCAAAAGCTGGTGGTTAACTGTGCTTCCTGCCATTGTCAATACTTCCACACGTGGTGACACCTTGTCTCGGATCGCGTGCACGATGTTCCGACAGATTTTTCCCAAACTTCCGCCTCGAGTAATATTCCCATATCTTTCTGGCTGCCATCATTCTATTCGCACGGTTACGCATTATCGACAAAAAACTAGTTTCCTCCTTTGTCCTTGTCCGAGTACGGTTTTTACCTGCGCAACGAGGACTATGACGATCATATATTTACACTTCCTGCTCGCGGTCGGGATATGGCACCAGCAAACGCATGCAATCAACCCCCCTCCCCCCTTCGTTTCCCTTACGTTCACATGTGACCTTGGTTATTCCATGATCGCCCATCGATTGATGCGGAAATGTTGGGAATAGGAAGTTCTGTGAACACTCACTTGGCTGAAGAAATCGAAGACAGGAACTTGGCCGCTCTGAACTTGTTACAAATGAATGATTACGTGTTTGGTCGTGGCTGCCAACATTGATTTGGTCTTCGAGCATGCATGACTGTACTTTTAAATTATGTATTAGTAACAAGTATCCGTGTTATGTAATCTATGGTTCCTGTGTTGAATTCCACAGTTTCCCAGGTGTATATAGGATTGCTTTCGGAGATGACTGGAATTGTAAAGGTAGACATTACATAGCTGCGTTCGGGAGGGGGGATACAAAATAGAATATTTTGTAATAACCATTTTCCAAAAGTTGCTCAAGGACAAGCACTTTAGATTTTCGCGAGATCTTGACTGCTTTCATTATATATATATATATAAAAAAAAAAATCGAAATTTTTGTAGGGGCTGTATCCATCAGCTCCCCCTTTGCGTACGCTAGTGTCTGTGCATAAAGGTTATTTAATTTTTTCTTGTATTTGTGTTTATGTTACTTAGTGTTACTTAGCGTCGCTTTTCTGCCACTTTTGCCTAATCGCGAATATAAGGATGAGTGATGGTATGATGAAACTGATGAAGGGGCACTCACAAAGAACACTCATACCCAGACAGGGATTCGAACCCGGGACTCATGGCGTCGTGGCTCGCTGTGATAATCGCTCCACGAAGCTCGGTGGGTGTTCTTTGCGAATGCCTCTTCGTCAATTTCATCATATCCTCACTCATCCTCATACTTTGCGATTAGCCCAAAGTGGCAGAAAAGGAAAGCAAAATAAACTAAATCAATCAATCAATCAATGATGCTGGTTAATCACATGACAAGTAGAAAACACCTTGCAAAATATTCGAACATGTGGTTTACTTCAGAGTTTTTAACGAAAATATTCAAAAATAGCAGTTTCGTTGAGTATATTTTCCACCCGGAATAATGAACTACCGTCCTTTTCGTGGTCAAAAAGTGGGTACAAAAAGAAGCCGCTTGTTAAAATTCTCCTTGGCTTGTTTTCCTTTGACAGCCCCAGTGTGCTCAATGATGTTTTCCTGTTTCTTTTCTGGCCAAGTGGGTTTCCAGCAGCTGCTACACGTAAAGGACTGCCTCGAAAGCACCAGGAAGTCAACCAGCTGACCAGGTGGCGAAGACCAACAGCGGATGACCTTCGACAGCTGCCCGTGGTCTATGTGTGCAGATTATAAGGGAAAGTGGTCTTTTTTTAGCCTGCACTGGAATCCGGATCCCAGCCACCATTCACCTCATGAATTGGGTTCCTGCCTTTCTCTTCAATGCAAACAGAAGATGCTTTGGTGTTTAATGTGGGCAAAGGGTTCGTGTCAGCTGTCCCTGAAGGGTGAGGAAAGGATGAAGCCAAAACACTTGACGGCTGGGATTATCGAAGTAGAAAAGAAGGCAACGTACTGAAAGAACATACTGTATTCATACCATCTTGAAAGTCTTTGCACACTCCATAAGCACTACGGGATCTTTAGCTGCCGATGCGAGTCATAAGGGTAGCGTTATTTGTCCTCTTTACAAGGGGAAAGGGGATGTAAATGACACTAATAATTACAGAGGTATTTCTCTCCTGCCCGTGTTAGGGAAAGTATATTGTAGTATTCTGTACAACAGATTGAGAAAATGGGCCGATATTTTTGATAAACTGACCCCCCTGCAGGCTGGTTTCAGGTCCAATTATAGCACTATAGATAATGTTTTTGTCCTGAACACATTGATCCAAAGCAAGTTAAACGAGAAAAGGGGAAAATTATATTGTTGTTTTGTTGATTTTGAAAAGGCGTTTGACTCTATCAATAGGCAAATGCTGTGGGGGAAGTTATGGGACATGGGGGTTTCGGCTAGAATGATTAATACGCTAATGAATATGTACAGAGGGGTCAAATTTTGTGTCAAATGTGGGCAGGGGGTGGTGTCTGGGCATCACGAGAGCACGGTAGGCGTCAAGCAGGGATGCATACTTTCACCTTTACTTTTCATTCTTTTTATTAATGACGTTGCTAGCTTCGTGGGAGAAGAAGGAGCTGAAACACCGGAGATAGTCGGGACACCGATACCAATCCTTCTCTATGCGGATGATCTCGTTTTAATATCAAACGAAGTACAGGGGTTACAGCGGGGATTGAACAGACTTAAACAATATTGCACAACATGGAAGTTGAAGGTAAATACACGAAAAACTAAAATAATGGCGTTCAAGAAAGGTTATGTTTTCGCAGCAAAGGAGCGGTGGACCTATGGGGATTCCGAGCTTGAAAGGGTCAAACGTTTCACCTATCTAGGCATCACGCTGAGTATGGCAGGGGAGTGGACAAAGCACATCGAAGGCAGAAAGGGAAAAGCTTGTTATGGGCTGGGCAAGGTAGAGCGACTGCAACGGAAAGTCCCTACAGTCAGTGTGAGATTGCTGGACCAAATTTATGAAGCAACGGTGAAAGCAACCCTATTTTACGGCGCGGAACTATGGGGGAGGGTAGGGGGGCGAGTAGCAAATCAGATACAAGCTCGGTTTTTAAAACAAATACTGGGAACCAGCACGAGTGCAAGCACGTGTGGCGTCCTGAGGGATATGGGAAAACATAGGGAGGATGTCGAAGCGAGGATGAGATGTTTCAAGTACTGGATGAAGCTGGAACAAGGGGCCGGAGACTCACTGAAAGAACAGTGTCTGCGAGTTCAGATTGAGGAAGGGTTCGCACGCCACTGGGCAAGTGGAATTAAGGACGACTTGTACAGAATGGGTCTGGGGGAACTGTGGGAAGAGGTGAGGGGCGGGAGGTGCGAAACTGGGATGTTGCAAATCATAAGGGAGAGGTTGGTGGACGGTAGCAGGCAAGACATCATGGCAGAATGTAGGGAGAAGGTAACGCTCGTCGCCGCACAACCGCCAGGGGTGTGGGTGGAATGGGGGAGAAAACGATATATTGATACGTGTACGTACCAGCAAAGACGTGGATTCGCCTGGTTCCTGCTAGGGGGGTGGAGGCAACACAAACTCAAGGGGCCGGACGGTCGTGCCATCTGCACGTTATGCGGCGGAGAGGAGACGAGGGCTCACATCCTACACGAGTGTGTTTGGTCGGCACCCCTCAGACAACGCAAATGGGGGGACAGTGCAAGGGACAGCATTGAGCAGACCATCCAGGCTATATGTAGGGAGGAGAGGAGTGGTATAACGAATGTAAATATCAAAGCCCTGGGCTCCTATTTTCATGCAGTTTGGAGGGAGCGCAGGAAACTGCTGCAAGGAGTCAGTGAAAGTGAAGGGTACGGAACAGCAGGGGCTCAAGCATAGGTGAAGAGTGTAATGTAGTGTTGTGAAAATGAACAATCTCAAATGCAAGAAGAGGACCACATTGCTATTTATATATGTACATAGTATGTAATTATTTTCCAAATGTTTCTGTTTATAAATGTTTCTGAATGTATGATAAATGGGGTGCATGTTTAAGGCCGGGGTGTTTATGTAACAATATTGTAAGATACGCACAGCCGAAGGGCTCGTATCAATATCAATAAATATCAAATATCAATATCAATATCAATATCAGATAGTCCTGGCGAAGATACTCTGAAATCTAATTTTTCAATTGTTTTAAACCCAGAAGCGAAATATGTAATGTTTTCTTATTCATTTGATTTTACCCTATCATTATCTGATAACTGTAACAAATCGCGTGGTCAAAGTGCTCTACGTGGAAAATCTGGACTGTAGGTTACTTCTGTTGTATAGGAGCGTGCGGGAGGGCAGTTGCCCCCCACATTTTGCCACATTTGCCTCGGCATAAACCTTATCTACGTAGGTAAAGTAAACTCTCCTTGCCCCCCCCTCTCCAGTTTTGGAACACAATTGCCGTCACTGAACTAAACGATTAAATTTTACTCTCATATAATATAAATTACAAATTGTTTATAACATTTCTAAACTCTGTATTTATGTCAAAAACTAAAAGAGTTTAGATTGATTGATTGGTGTTTTAAGTCCACTATATGCACAGTAAGGCTAATCGGGACTGGACCTACAGTTTAAAGTGGGATCCGAACCAGTATGTGCCTTCACCGGGTATCGAACCCGGGACCCCTTAATTGCAAGGCAACGACGCTACCACTGCGCCATCGGGAAGGCTAAAGAGTTTAGAAATGTTATAAATAATTTGTTATTTATTTTATGATATGCGAGTAGTAATTAAGTTGTATTGCATTGTAGCCGACCTCTGTGCCGTAGAGCACAGTGCTCTACGACACAATTGGTTCCGCGTTCGAATCCCGGTCTAGGCAAGGGTGTTCCTTGTAAGTGTCCCTTCATCAGTCTCATCATATCATCACTCATCATCATCGTCGCGATTAGCCAAAAGTGGCAGAAAAAGTAAGTAAAATAAACCAAACCAATCAATTGTATTGTATTGTTGCATTATAGCACAATAAATACAGCAGTAAGCAAGTATTGTGCTCACTTGAGTGGTAGATATTGCGGGGGAAGAGGATCCGGAGACCTTGGACCACCCGTCTAAATACGTGCTTCCTCGCTACAATACAGCGTGTCCACAAAAAACATTCCGTGATTATAAACGACCACAAAATTTTAATTAACTATATTACGAAATTTATAACGATACCGTTCGAAAGAACACCTCAAATAATTTTAGCGGACGTGTAATTGTTGGCGTTAACTACTACAATAGGTCGCATAACAATTAAAGAATTAAAAAAAGAGAAAAATAGCCAAAAGTAGCAGAAAAACACATTTTAGGATGTAAAAGAAAATTAATGAGAATAGTCATGGACAATTTGCACGGTAATACTCATGGATCCCACTGTACAATGCTGTATGAATGAGTGTTGCAAAGAAACTTCAAATAGTAATAATATGAAGAAATGTAATGGTGGACAAGAGAGAACGCACCAAAAGATCTTTCGATTGTTAATGTGTTATTGTAAATATCATTGTTGTCAGAAGCAAATTGTGTTACTGTTGATGTTTACTGGATGTCTAGGTTTGTACCGTGAGATCCATGAGTATTACCATGCAAGTTGTGACTATTTTCATTTAATTTTCTCTTGCATCCTAAAATGTGTTTTTCTGCTACTTTTGGCTATTTTTTTCATTTTTTTCATCTTTTTATTGTTGTGCCATCTATTGTTGTAGTTAACGCCAACAATTACACATTCGCTAAAATTCTTTGAGGTGTTCTTTCGAATGGTATCTGTATAAATTTCGTAATATACTTAATTAAAATTTTGTGGTCGTTTATAATCATGGACTGTTTTTGTGGAGACGCTCTATCTTGCAAGTATTGAGTGTAGTTTAGTAATGCTTTTGTTAATACAATTTAATGCAATCTGTAGATAACGTATAAACGCATGAGGAATGTGTATTATCACCAAGAGTACCTTCAAGAATTTCTGCACGTGTAAGACAAGGGAAATATCATTCTCACATATACTGATAGTAGCCATGGAATAATATAGTTATACGGTGTTTATTCCAAGAACGGCAATAACATTGCTTCCTCTACATCCACATGAAGGTGGCTCAGGTATGTTCGAAGGCCACCGAGGAAAGTGAAAACACGGACCTCAGCGAAGGCCTTGCTTTTGAAACAGTTGCCGGTGTGTGTGTGTGTGTCAACACCAGGAAGGACAAGCCGTGAGATATTCTGGTTATCAAGCGAACTCTCCCACACCATATCAAGAGAAGGCCGATTGCTGTATGACATGTCGGTTAGACACCTACCGTACTTCCCATCAGAGGAAGATAATGAGAGTAATGATGTTTAATAGTTTCTTAACGAGAGGAATATTCCAGTTGTTAGAACTTGTTTTAGGTTTTCACAACTGCAGCCTGCTTGGTTCGGTCTCAAGAATTGACAAATGTGTATCCTCCCATTCCCAATACGGAAAGGAAATTCATCATAGGATTGAATGTGCCATACAGTTCTGAAAGATTCTTACTTTCTTAGCTTGAAAAAGAATATAACACCATTAAGCCTTGCTTCCATGATATGAAAAAATTAAATATGCTGACCAAGCCAGTAATTTATTTTATTACAAAACAATAAACTAAACGCAACGTTTCAACCTTCTAGCAAGGTCTTCTTCAGACTCTGCGCCAAGTACAAATGAAAAAGAAACTAGAAGCAAGTGTCTACGGCGTTGTATACTCTATCCAGGCTATCTCTGGAGCAAGCGAACGAAAACAAGTCTCTGCGCAAAAATGATGCGAAACGCCTCCACCAATGAACATTTGAGAGGGAATGGGATTGCGTGGAGGGGGAAAGCGAGTACGGTTTCCAGCCGTGGCGGCAGCGTGTACGGATTCGCTCTGCCCACTCGATCCAGAGATAGGCGGGGCAGAGTGTAGTGAATTCGCAATCCCTCTCTCAAAGTCGAATAGCAGGGAGGATACGCGTCTTAGAGAACCACCCCCATAATGAAAGCATGTACTATATAAGCTACATGCGGGTGATTTTATATTTATTTATTTGTTATTTAACGTCGCTTTTCTGCCACTTTTGGCTCATCAAGACGATGAGGATGATGAAATGATGAAGGGACACTCACAGGGAACACCCATCCGAGGCCGGGATTGGAAACCGGGACCTCTGGCATCGTATCGCGCTGTGCTAACCACTCCGTCGTGGAGGTCGACTCAATACTCTGCCGCGGGAATCTCTGGAGCGAGAGATTGCAGCTACCAGCCTTTGCAGCAGCGTGAACTGCTTCGCTCCGCCCACTTGCTTTCTTCCCTTCTCTACCGTTATGCGCGGCCTTGACTCAGAGTATGTATGGTATCGGATATAAGGCGATTCTATTGTCTCGGTGGTACCGAGACAAGACGAAGCTTGACGATACTCGGTCTCGTCTGCAGTTACATACACCCATCTTTATCTTACCAGGAGACTCGAAATAAATAGTATATAAAACATACATCTAGCGTTTCACCGCACAAACATTCACAGAGTAGAGAAATCATCAAAACAAATATTTTTTTTAAAAAAATAAACTTTATTTTTTGACGCTACGATTCGACGCCACGGGCCCTAGAAGAACGGAATTTTAACTTGAATATTATTGATTATTTTGGTGTTTTAAGTCCACTTTATGCACAGTAAGGCTAATTGGGACTGGACCTACAGTTTAAAGTGGAATCCGAACCACTAGGTGCCTTCTCCGGGTATCGAACCCGGTATCCCTTGATTACAAGGTGCGCCATCGGGAAGGCCTTAACTTAACTATGTATGCAATCACGCAGCACAGGCTCGGACATTAACTCTCGGTATCGTATCGAGCTGTAAAAGCCTGTCTCGTTCTCGGGTATCCTCTCGGTACCACCCCTAACCTACGACATTACAAGACACCGGAATAGTTAGTTGTGAAATATTGGTAATATGACATTTTGAAAGCCTACCTTGGTTAGCTTCATGGTCATTGCTAATTACCTGCCAATTAAAGAAGCTTCCCAACGCAACCAAGGTTCTCCTTTCGTAAGAAGACAACGTGAAAAATATTGTGCAATTGGCACTGACGAATAATACATACATGAGTTGTTTGCTTTCTTGAACGCACTACAGTGTTTAGAAAGTTACTCAGTCACAATTACATTAAGGGCCTCCCCGATGGCGCAGTGGTAGCGTGGTCGCCTTGTAATCAAGGGGTCCTGGGTTCGATACCCGGTGGAGGCACATAGTGGTTCAGATCCCACTTTAATCTGTAGGTCCAGTCCCAATTAGCCTTACTGTGCATAAAGTGGACTTAAAACACCAATTTAATCAAACAATTAGATTAATTCAAAATTTAAAGGAAATGTTATCCCCCTGGGAAAGATATAAAACTGTCAACAGTACCTCTCCTGCTTCTCCCATCAGATGGACAAGGGAACATATACGAGGGTGGTCTTAAGAGTTCTCTGCCTAACGATAAAAGAATGAATTTATAATTTCATTTTTTTTCTCAACATAATCTCCCTTAAGATCAATACACGCATTCCAGCGATGCTCCAAAGCCATTGTACCGACACTGAAGTGGTCTTCCGTGAGGTCTACAAAATACCCCACTCCAGCTGCAATCGCACTTTGATTAAAGAGAGATTGAAGTCGGAGGTAGCCAAATCTGGTGAATAGGGTGGATGTTCCAACAGTTCATAGTTCAAGTCCCTTAATTTTCCCATTCTCAAACTCCTTTGTGGGCAGGTGCGTTGTCTTGATGAAAAATGATTCTTCTTCTGCAAAATTCTTAATTTTTTAAAAATCTAGTCGGTTTAAAAGATTGAAATTGTGTTCCCCGATTATTGTTTTATCCTTTTGAAGATAATCAATAAATATAATCCATTTAGCATCCGTCATAACCTTTCCTGCTGATGGAATTCACTATTTTTTGGGGCTGTCTACTATTTTGACTGCTATTTCTATTTTCGTATGTAATGGTTAATGCAAGTCTCATCTATAGTTATAAATCGACACACAAAATCAGTTTTATTCTTGCTAAAACACCGTTCAGAGATTGTCATACGATTGCGTTTTTGATCTGGTGTTAGCAAGCAGCACCCATCTTGGGCAGAGCTTTTTCATACGCAATTCTTCATTCAAAATATATCCTATACGTTCTTTCGAAATACCTATAGGTTTCCTGAATGTCGCACTAGGGATCCTGGGTTCGAATCCCACCCTGGACATGGGTATTCTTTGTTGGTGTCATTTCATCAATTTGATCATATCATCACTCATCCTCATCTTCCAAAATTGGCAGAAATGCGACGTACGTAAGATAAACTAATTCAATCAACCCAGAAATTTTGAGACACCTAAATACGGGTTACCTAAGCTACCTTGCTGGGGAAAGCAAGAAGCAAATGGTCTAATCAGTACAACAGTATGGAGGCATTAGACAAAGACTAATCGCGTTATGGAAAATTAGATCTTTGCTTCTATAAAATAAATAATATACTTTTTACAGAAGACACAGATTTCCTTTTACATCTTGCGGGAAATAATGCCTAGTAGGTCCATATCACGAAGTAAAACAGTGTAATTTCAAATGGCGAAACGGTAATTGATACAAGACCCGCCGTAGATAATACAGTAATTATTGAAGTCGGCTTTTTTACCGTTGCTCAAAGCAGCTTCCTTTGTGAGGTTTCCGCATTCCACGTGTAGGCTGGAACCATTCCGCAGAACCTTTCGTTTGTGCCGTACTGGCTGGCCATGAAGCAAGCTCATAGCCCTCCTTTTTTTTTACCGATAGAAGTCTGTAGCCTTATTTTTTTCTTAGTGCACTTTTCTCAATTGCCGGGCCTTTGTTTATACATAGGGAGGCCCGGAGCTAAAGTAAGTCTGGAGTTCCCCACCCCCCACATGCAATTTCAGTTTCAAGGATAACTTTCACATTGAGGTATGTTATGGTTAGTTATATTGGGCACATAAGTGTCTCCAGAAAGTTTTGTAAGGATGTCAGGCCATTGATAGAACTTGAATAGTACAAATTAAATAATAATAATAATAATTATTATTATTATTATTATTATTACGATTATTATTGTTACACAATTACAACTGTTATCAGTTGATAAAAAGAAACCAATTCATTCTAAATTTTTTATTATTATCATTATTATAGCCACCAGATGAGTGAATATGCATCACAGCCGTCTATCGTTATTTCTCTTTACATTTCACCCTGTTAGTGTACTTAAATGCATATTTATTCTATT
Organism: Lepisma saccharinum; assembly: GCF_977018435.1. Classification (NCBI taxonomy): domain Eukaryota; kingdom Metazoa; phylum Arthropoda; class Insecta; order Zygentoma; family Lepismatidae; genus Lepisma; species Lepisma saccharinum. Next base: position 25,408,752 of record NC_139253.1, read on the forward strand.
TTGTTATTAACTTAAACATACCTTGTTCAAAAAAAAATAATGTTTTGGGGAAATTTTAGTTATAAAGTTTGTGTTTTGTTACATATCACATAAAACTCTATTATTTGTAATTTTGCAAACTGTGGAACCACTTATTTGTATTAAATAGTAGATTATGAAAAAATAACATGGTTAATGTCTTTTATACTTTTTTTTTTTTAATCTGGCGCAGTTTTTACTTTAGTTATTCTCTTCGGATTCTAACCAGGGCTTGAAGTGGAAAATGTTAGCTGGTGGTGTGTTTGGTCGAGATATATGAAAGGGCACTCACTCACAAAGAACACACATGTCCAGGTCGGAACTCGAACTCGGGACCCCCGGAGTCGAGTGAATACACGTTATCAGGACATAAAATATTAACACTTTTCATCATTCACTTTCACAACAGAAATACACAATCTCCTATTTCGCTTGAAAAAAATCTATTATACATTCCTCTTCTATAGTCTTTTTCATACTACCACAAGTATTACGCAACGACAAGGTTGTCCGAAACTTTTCCAGACCCTGAATTTTCTTCAAGGCAAAACCTTCGCAATTGACTTGTTGGCGACAGAAAGTTTGCATGCTCACCTCCCCCAGCCAGTAAGATATTTCTATACTTCAGAACCAACCTGTCATTAAACTTGTTTACTGACGGCCCCTTCCCCTTTTTAATGGAATGCAAGAATGTGTGGAAGTAGGGGGAAAGCTGGTGAAGTTTTGATGTGTCGAGAGGGGAAAAACGGGATAACTACAAATGTATAGATAGGGTAGTCCTTCATGGATTAATTTGACGTGGCTGAGCTAGAGGGAAGCTCCTATGGTTTATTGTGGTGACAATGAGACAGCTGGGAGGATGCTTTGAGAAAATTTTGCTATAGTGCAGGAGGCCTTAGATAGATCGCTTCGCGGGCTTACAGCAGACGACAATATGGGGGTGTGTCTGCGAGAACCAATCAGGTCCGCGAATGAGCGAGCCCGGTTGCCACAGCTAGCTCGCTGCACCCTTCTGGAAGTGTGAGTGACCTCTGCCTGTTGCTACCTCGGCCTGTTTGTTCGGCTGAGGAGCAGACGACACGAGAGTATCGGCAATAGTGTGCGAGCGACGTCTGCTGTTAGCCCGCGAAACGCTCTTTCTAAGGCCTCCTGCACTATAATTGGGTTACATCCCTCGGGAAACCCCTCACTTCGAGCGGTAGCCGGGCATTTGCAATGACGGACAATTGCGATGAACACAGTTAGAAGTGCTAGGGCGGGTGGACAATTCCGATGACATTTTAAACCTTGTATCAAATTGAAGGGTGACTTAACACCCCGTACAATACCTCTTACAAGATAATTATGTGAAATACTGATATTTTCGGCTGGGAATTTGGTTCAATCAGGTTTCTGAACATGGGCTAGAGCCACCAGACCACCTTTTGAAGTCACCCCCTTCCTCATGTGTGCGACTACACTTTCCAACTCTTTCGTCGATTTTAATGTCACGCTTCTTCCTTTTCTGACCTTCTAGATTAAGTTCCATCCGCATGTACTTGATGTTGGTGTCTTCTGCTTGGCTCTTGAGGCAGGCCAGAACGTCATGAATTTTGGATGTGGTCTTCCAAGCCACCTATTTATTTTGTTGTTCCAACCTTCTACAGCATTATTAGTTCTGTGGTGCCTTTGGTTAGGTTAGGTTAGGTCCTGATCGTCGACATTGTCCTACCATTATTTTGTTAAATGAACTTCACTGTCAAAATCATCGCAATTGTCCTAGATTCCTTTGAGCTGTACTTTTATTTATTTTATTAGCAATAAAAATAACAAGCTTTCTGCTTTTTTATAACTTGACATGAACGATGCACATTTCCAGGGGGGAGGGGGAGCGACGGAGTGGTTCGACGAGTGATAGTGAAATGTTTTCTGCCAGCACTACATAAAAATAAACTGAAGGTAACAGACTAACCATTAGCAATCTATGTATGTGGATTTTCTGAATCAAAGTTAGTGAAATAGTACTTGATGAGACAGTTTTTAAGAAACTAATATGTTCTTTATTGAAACTATGTACAGCAGCACATTGCTCTTCACTGAAATATAAATTTGACCATCAATGTTGACATTTTTCTGGAATTACCCACGCATATAGATTGATTGATTTGGTGTTTTAAGTCCACTTTATGCACAGGAAGGCTAATCGGGACGGGACCTACAGTTTAAAGTGGGATCCGAACCACTATGAGCCTCAACCGGGAATCGAACCCACGACCCCTTGATTACAAGGCGACGACGCTACCACTGCGCCATCGGGGAAGCCCTTCACACATATAGATATGTTTGTGTGTGTGTGTGTGTGTGTGTGTGCAATGAAATGCACGCACGTAGTGCCAGGCACGTGAGATGTAGATTGAGACATTCATCAGCTGCTTAAACCAACTTTTAGACCCTTTCCCACAATTACTGTAGAAGTTTTCCTCGACATATTAACATATTAAGGCAAAACAAACGTGTTATTTTCTGAATGTAATGATATAATCATACTCTACAATCTTGCTAGTAGAGAAGGCCATTTGTGACGTGCAAGTTACATAATTGTAAAGACAAAAGAAATGAAAAAAATACTTGTATTTCAATATTAAAATTGAATAACTTTTGTCTACACTGCATATAACTTTTTGCACAATATTGCCACATCGCTTTCTTATGGTCACAAAATATGAAACGAGCGTCTGGAATTTATCAGAAAATGTATGGTAAACAAATTATTGTTCACCGGGAGTGTCGTGCCTAATGTTTGTTTGTGGGTGTCATAAATCCCTTGCCCTTTATCTCAACATCTCTAAAACAATAGCTTTAAATAATGAAAAATATGGCAAAATGTAGGGCAGGGTACTAAAAAATAAGACATAATCCCCTTTCAAAAATCCTGGGCACGCCACTGTTCGCCAGCACCATTTTTAGGAATTCTAACAATGTGCCGAAAGGGGTTATTTAGGAAGTCAACCCCCCGAAATACCTTTGACGTAGAACTAGTGTGATATTAAAGTAAAACGTAAAAATTATTTAATTTACAAATCTCTTCGTTCAATGCCTATAGATAGGGGAGAAGTGCTCTGGAATTCAGCAGGGACGCCCTGTATCAAGGTAGACTAAATTGATTGGCCATAGAATGAGAGCGTTAGTTTGGCAATTATAATTTTTTGACAATGAATTGTTATTACACGTTCAGCACATGAGCGTCCGGAAGGGGTGGCAATTTCAGCCACAATTATATGTGTTAATTATTGCATGAATATGATAAATTCAAATTTAAGCTATGTTTTTTGGGGGAATAACACTATTATTGGGGAAAATGTGTCTGGAAAAAAATACCATACTTGCCCCTCCCTGGAAAAAATCCTGCGGACGTCCATGGTTCAGCATGTACCGATTCGTGGAATTTTTATAACGCTCAAGAAAAATTCTAAATACTCCAGAACAATTGTACAAATGCGGAAGAAAATTATGAGTGTGCATTACTAGAATTTATAAAGGCTGCTAATTAATAAGTTGAACAATTAGCGTGCATGAACATCCACAAAAATGCTTGAAATTATTCCAGCATATGAAACCAGCGTTGAAGATGGTGAGTTTGCAACAATGGTCTCCGCAATGGCACCGGACATCACTTACCGTGTGTTCCACAATGTCAGCAAACATGGAAGTTTTCTTCCGTGTCTTTCACAATTAAGGAAGCGCAACCGTCATAATTAAGACGCTTTACCATAAATCTATGCTTCAGCTAACTTATGTGTCCACATTAATTTGTGTGCTTTCATAAGTATGACTAACCAACAGGTGCATAGTTGTTTTTTTTTCCACTAGTTAACATATAATGTAACATACGAAATAGAAGTTTTGCCCTTTCTGAGAACATATCCTGTCACTATATTGTATTTTTAAGAATTTGAATTATTGGAACTTAATTTTAATAAGAGAAAGCAATACTTGTGCTAATGTAATATCAAATTTTTCCTCGATGATTTTGATGAACCTTTCCATAAATATACTTAAAATTGTCGCTATTCTTATAAAGTGAAACACCTCGAATTCACTTCCATTCGATTAGATCTTAACTGGGTGGAAGATTTTTGACTATTGTATTCCTGTCTAGTAAAACACAGGCTTTAATGTTTTAAATTCATTTCAAGTTTCGAGCCTCATATAGCATTTTTCTAGTGTCTGGCCGAGAAAGACATTTTAAAAAATATATATATACACATACAGTACATATAATGTCCATGACAGTTAAAAACAGCAGTTGTGATTGGCACACGGAAATATTACTGCAGTTCATAAGATACACCAGTTCAAGAAGCGGATGCGATACTCGGTGAAGGCACACAGTAGTTCGGATCCCACTGTAGGTCCAGTCCCGATTAGCCTTACTGTGCATAAAGTGGACTTAAAACACCGAATCAATCAATCAATCAAAACGAATGCAAGAACTGTTTTGGTGTTCAGTTCACCACTTCCAGCGGTGGACAAGTGGACCTAGGCTTCATTCCCATCAGCGAGATTAGCCGAATGTGACAGAAAAACGAAGTAAAGAAAACAAAAACAATCTATCAAGATGAGAAAATTACAAATCAATAATTATGGAACTGACAAAATAAAATTGAAACTAAAATTTAATGTAAATTGCCAACTTGGTGCCTTTTTCATTTTATGATTAACTTAGAGGTTCATATTTTCATACTTTTTGGGCCTAGTTTAGATATTTTTATTGTCTACAAATCTATTCCCAAGCCTGTTTGCAAGCAAGAGGTCCGTGGCTCTAATCATGTGGATTCTCCATTCCTTCAACGCTTTCCCTACCATCAACATTACTTTCGTGCCGCTTAGTTTAGTTGCTAAAAAGTAATTTGTCGCACGCACTGGCAACGCTGAAATCGACATGTTACATGCAATTGTGCACGGGTATTTCCCGTTTTCACTTCTCTGCCCATGGATTAATGGCTTAGTATGCTGAGTAAGCAACGTCTCTCTGTGTCACTACGGTAGACGGATGTCATCATATTGTCCTTAACCCTGCATTAAAAAAAATCAACTTTCGTTCAATATTTTTTGTATCGATTTAACGTACAGATAGCGAAGTGTAATTATGTTCACTTGGTGCTGTAGCTGTGCAATAGCTGTTCTCTTACGGTGCCGTCAGTGACAGCGTGCTCGGTCATGGTACCGTAAAAATAACAGTGAGTGCCTCACTGTCCCCAAAGAATAAATAGAATCGTTTCAGTTACAGTAGAAATGCAGCCGATGACCAGATATGAATTCAATAGTATGCAGTAATGTAATATATTGTAAAGGTACCAAAATTATAAATAACTATCCTTAAATTTGTCATAATTGGTCATAAGGTGTTTTAGGACACATGCATGTGTAAAGAGTTGCCGTACCAGTTCAGATCCCACTTTAAAACTGTAGGTCCAGTCCAGATTAGCCTATCTGTGCATAAAGTGGTCTTACTTACACTTTGTCATTTGACAAAATTTCTCACCCCGCTTTGACGCTGCTAATGCTCGAAAACTGCGTTTCTTATCCAGTACATATGATTTCATTGTTCTGCAGTTTAATTTTTAAAAAATGTAAGTTTTGACTTTTTGGATGAGAAACGAAATCTGAATTTTATTTGGATTCTAGATGAAGTGGGATTTTCCGAAACAGGGCTACCCGTAAAATCCCAGCTCTGTAAGGTTTCATCTGAGACTTGGAAATACACAGTATCAGCAGCTGTGATGGTCACTTCCTGATTTCAGAAACGTCAACTTTCCCGGAAATTTCATTGAGCCGGGATTTCCCGTACATCAGGATGGTGTTGTTAATCAGTTTCAGATGAATTTGTTAAATGGTTTGTGTGTATTTATTTGTGGACTGCCTCGACTCTCGACCTCGTCAACAAAGGTTCGAGGTTCGAATCTCGACCTTGCCATGAGCGTTTCTTTTGTGAGCGCCCTTTCATCTAATCACCATTTATCCTCATAGTTACGATTTCCTCAAAGAGGGAGTACGTAAAATTAGAAAACACCGTGCACATATTAATTAATTAACTTCCTTCCTCTGTAATATTATATATATATATAAAGGTAAAGTGTTCCCCTGTGCTTAGCACCACGCCATGAAGGCGTATAGGGGGTGCGGGGGTAACGCCCCACACTTTCTTGATCCGGTCGTGAGTGGGGGTGATGTGATCAGCACCACGCCCCTGACCGCCTTTACCCCCCAGGGTTTCCCCCAGTTTCCCGTCCTCCCAAAAACATGTTGTGCCATTCATGTTGAGTTGAGTTGAGTTGGTGTTTTAAGTCCACTTTATGCACAGTAAGGCTAATCGGGACTGGACCTACAGTTTAAAGTGGGATCCGAACCACTTGTGCCTCCACCGGGTATCGAACCCGGGACACCTTGATTACAAGGCGAAGACGCTACCACTGCGCCATCGGGGAGGCCCTGTTGTGCCATTCATACACACGAGTCTTTGAAAGGGTGGACTCACCAAACTGCTCGAAGTCTGGTCAAAATTTCACTTGGTTTTACCCCTTAGTTTGTAAGAAATTTGATAATGATGCGTTGCTCAATGGACGGGTGTACCTCCTGCTCACTCATCGTGCTACTGACTGATGTTAAAAGTTGACAAGGACTCCAGGGAAGGAACAGACTCCAGATACACCCACTATCGTCACCTCAAGGCCACAGGACTCCACCACACTTTCCCTGCAAGTAAGAAATAAATTCCCGTTTATATTTGATTCACCCACGTACTCTCAATAAATCTTATTCAATAATTGTATAGGGATATTTTCATATGAATTTACAAGATGTAGTCACTTAATATTTACACTAATCTTAACCTTACCAACATGGATATCATTTATATTATTTGGGTGAATAAATAACACATAGCACACACATGTGTAAGGGTAAGTCTGGAAGGGGCTCCAGAACTCCACCGTTAGGGGTATGTAACTCGGATGGCTGGGCTTAGAGCTGAAAGAGAACGCATTATTATCTTGGTAGAGTCTTAATACTAAGTCGGAGAACCTGTAGGGTGTAGACACAATCAAGCGCATAAGTATGATTAACAATAACAATATTTATTATAAAGAACAGTGGTTTGATATATGATGTATATCTTAGCCTTTAAATGCACTTTATCTTATCTTGTGAGTAAACAATTGCATAACTATTCAAGTATTTTACATAATTAAGTTATAAGGTAGAATATATTTTACATATTGTTTTAACTTTCTCATTTACTTGTGTTTTGTATTGTGTCCCATCCGTGACATCAAAAAACAATTAATATCTCCTTTACCTGTTTGTTACATTTTCCCTTCAACTCAACTAGAATATTCAAAGTTAAATTACCTTCTCTCGTTGTCTTAAATAATTTATTTTTCATAATGTAACAGTTCACAGAAATTACTTCCTAGGTGAAGAGGCAGTGTTTTGTCTGTCCCACCCGTGACACAGAATTGTTCACTTGCAGCTACGAATCTGAGGAAGTATTTTAAGGGTAGTTATGTTTAATCAACAGTGTTGTTTCATGTTTCATTGCACAGAAACTGTAAGAAAAATGTTGCTTAGAATTGATACTTTAATACGATGCCAGGGGTTCCGGTTTCGAATATTATCCTGGGCATTGGTGTTCTTTGTGAGTGTCCCTTCATCAATTTCTTCATATCATCACTCATCCTCATCTTCGTGATTAGCCCAGAGTGGAAGAAGAGCGAAGTCAAATAAATCAAATCAAACAATCAATTTCCTTCTGATGGCCTCCAGACAACTTAGGTATTGCACGTAAGTTGGAGGTTCACGGGTTCGAGTTCTCATAGGGTCTCATTTCATCTCAAGTTTCCAGCTGTAGCATACGTGTTGCTAAGTCAAGGGTCTTGGGTTCTCATCCAGAGCTTGTAAAATATGTTTCTTGGTATGTAGTCTTTTGACACTGTCAATTCACCCTCGTTTTCGCATCTATACCAGGAAACAACAAAGAAACTAATACCCAAAAGGATGAATACATGCTATATATTCTGTGCATACATTGACTTTTTAAAAACAAATATTGTGTACAAGTATACAAAACAGTACATGACAGTAGTACAAAAATAGAACAAAAAGGAGACCCTGAAAGGGTTTTCAACCGCGAGACAAAACAGTATAGCACACAACACACTATTTCTTATACAACACAGTAACCATCCGAACTTCCCAACCTTTTGCTGCATCTGAAATAGCTATAACGACCCAGTTCTCTTTCGACCAAACAATGTGACAATTCTCATTGTCTTATTTTCAGACCCATTCCGTCACTTGAACAAGCTTCGGTCTTGTGCAACCCTATATATACACACACGTGATTAAATCACGTGTTCAAAATAGGTAAGGGCACGTGAAACCTGAACTTGTGGCTGTGCCCTTTCGTTGTAAAAGTCTCTTTCAAGGTATGGGTTTGACACTTTCCAGGAATCCATCGTCCAGAGTATAACAGATCTTTTCTGGTCCTTCTATTCATTTCAAGAATATGTTAAGTTATAATGATGGACACCCACAAAAAAGGCCACTTCACTCCCTTCATGCAATAAGGAAGAATTGGCTTCTTCGCTCCTTCGCATTGTCTATTCATTTCTTGCATCTTTCTAGCTTTCCGTTTTTGTTCATGCTTACTTCTCACGTTGTTCATTTTCGTTTCTGTTTTTCCTCGCGTTTTTGTATTATTTCCATCCTTATTCCCTTTCTGTCGTTTCTCTACTTATTTTATTTTTCCTTTCCGTCTTTATCTCTCTTTTCTTTATCTTCTTTCTTTTTCATTTCTTTCTTTTTCTCTCTAGTGCTATATCGTTTTTTATTTCTCTTCTCTTCCTCCTTCTTTTTCTCTAGCTTTTTATTTATCTTTTTTCCTTTCTCTCTCTCTCTCTTTCTCTTCCTCTGGCTTCTACATTTATCTTCGTTTTCATTCATCTTTCTTTATTTCTCTTTTTCCCTCTTTTTCTCTCGCTTCTTTATTTCCATTCTTTTTCCATTCTCTATCCTTCCCTTTTTTCTATCTCGTTTCTTTATTTTCCCTTCGTTTTCCATTTTTCTCTTTTTCTCTCTATCGTTTTTTATTTATATTATTATCCTTCTCTCTCTCGCTTCTTTATTTACTTATATATTTCTATCACTCTCTTTCCCTTTGTATTGCTTTAATATTTTTCCTTCTTGGTTGCTCTATCCTTCGATATCTTCCTTGTTTCTTTATTTGTCCCTTTCTCACGTTTCGAATATGTGATGGACAGAGAACGGATTTATATGTAGTAAAAATGTGCTTACATATTTAGTTATTTTCAGCAAATGTAAAAATGTACATTTTAAATGATATAAGACACTACACGAGCTACAGTACGCCTATACATTGACATTAATTGTAAAATAACACAAAACGTATTTTCATTTTGTGTTTCCAGAAAAAATGAATAACAAAATTATGTTATAAGTGGTCGAACGTGAATTTCCTTCTATTGTCTCTTAAAAAATGAATTTATATCGACTAAAACTAAGTTCAATATCGGAAGTGTGTTTCAAATTTGTCTATTTGCAATAAGTTCGCCCAACTCTTGCAAATATGAAGTATATGTTGAGAAATGTTCTGAAATATGGGAAAAAATTGCAAAGATAACAAAAATATGTAGAATATGAGCCAAAACCTAATATATGGAAAAATATGGAAAATGAAATCTTAATTTTTTAAGTCTACATGCCCTGATGTGCAAAGATAATATAAAATATAACTGATTTCAGCTTCATACATAAATATGTATCTACATATACATCCGTTCCGTGTTGATGGCCAATACAGTTCTATTTCTGAATGTACGAGGGACTCTACTCTTTATATTTGTAATGTTTCTACGTAAGTTTACTTATTGTAAACTTCTCTACAAATATGGAAACAACTTTCCTTACTGCACGTTCAAACACTGTCAACAATAAAAATATTGTTTTGGACACCAATTTGTATTTTGGAAATGATAATATTCAATGTTTAACTCACGTAGGAAAAGCTGATTATATGTCTTGTTTGTTTGTTTGAGTTGATGGTTTAAGTCCACTTTATGCACAGTAAGGCTAATCGGGACTGGACCTACAGTTTAAAGTGGGATCCGAACCACTATGTGCCTCCACCGGGTATCGAACCCGTGATCATATGTTTTATATAAAAATGAACTAATACTTCTTTTACGTTTCGAATACAGGAGAATATTCACACAATGACAGAAATATAAACATAGTAGGTAGGCATTCCATTGTCACGGGTGGGACACACAAACTACAGGAAGAAGGAAAAGGTTTTTAGGTATTTGCCTTCATTCATTCTCACCAAACAGGTTGCTAGGTGCCGGGGCTTGCCCCGAGTTGGTACCTTTCCTCCTGGAGATGAGGCCTGCTCGAAAACTGTCTTTTTAAGTCCATAGAGAGAAAGGAGATGAGTATACGAATACAAATATAAAGTATAGGCCGCACTTAAAAAAGAGAGTAGTGCAACTCCCATAAATCTAAAATAGAATCACCCGATAATTATATTTAGTAAGCTAATCTCCCCTAACAAGTTAATAGATAGTGGAGCCGCTATATTAGTGATTCTTAATATAAACTACCAGAACCGTTAACAAAAAAATATGTAGGCACGCTAGTACTATTTGCCTCTTTCCATTAAACAAGGCACTGAAAAATATGTGAGAATATATTACTAGTTTTAGTGGTCAAGTCAACATGGACACCAACGGCGTCCGGTAAAAATGGCCAAGTAAAAATGGCAAACGGAAAAAATGGCAAATGGAGAAATGGCGAAAGTAGAAATCACAAACAGGAACAAATGTAAATTGTAAAGAAGAAGAATATTGATGCTGTGTTTAACAAAATCAATATTTATTCACCTTTGATATCGTCAGTTTACATGCATTGCAACTTTAGGTTATGTGCTACTCCCCGTAAGAAATCCTGCATTGTTCTTTTGTTATATAGCACTGTCGGTGTAAATTACCCTAGTTTTTCTTCTCCTTGCAATTGTCAAGTATATAGTATGAAATGTTCTCTTATACCGTCCAAAATCGAATCTAGTGTTTTAGATTCACTTGGATTGCACGAATGTTGATTTCGAATCTTCATATCATTATGACATTTGGCTATCATTACAGCATCGTAATCAGGTGGATGATTATGGTCGTAAGAACACACATGATTGTGTTTCAATAACTTCAATAAAAATAAACAAGTTCGTGTCTCTCAAAGAAATTAGTGACACAAATTAGTGTGAGGGTAGATAAGGGCTGGCTTCAAGTCCTGCTAGTAACAAGCACGTGTGATTGGTCAGCAGGTGTGCGCAAGGCGTAAACGTGTTTTCAGTCAAGATGAAAACCCATGCTATGCTGCATCTCCCCTTAAGTTTCATGAAACACACATGCTTCAAATTATTTACAAAGGTTACCTTTTATTAACATGTGATTCTATAGCGTCAGGAACTTCTTTCAGAAGAAATAAATAAATAAACGGCATTATAATTATTTTTGGAAACATCAAATAAAATGTATCAATTCAAAGACAAATTAGTGATAATGACACCAAAATTATATTAACTTTAAATTTCAAACTGTGAAATGCAAGACATATACTTTCATAATTTTAATTTAAATCGTAATTTATTGTATTTTTTCTGTTTATCATTTTTCCCGCTTGCCATTTTCACTTTGCCATTTTTACCTAAATTCGAAGCAAAATGTACGAACATGGTAAGGAATAATTTACCTGGCAGCACTTATATATCACACTGTTCGTCTCACGCCCCCACAATATATAAGTAAGATTCTATGAAATGTTAGCAATTTACACCAGGGTCGTGAATAACTTTAATTTTAGTCTTTAGTATTGTTTTTTGATCTGTTTGTGTGCTAACATTTCATAGAATCGTAATTATATATTGTGGGGGCGTGAGACGTACGGTGTGATATATAAGTGCTGCCTGGTAAATTATTCCTTACCATGTTCGTACACTTTGCTTCATGAAGTGAGTCAGAACTGCAATGAAGCGATTGACCTCTGCACCAGCGGTGACGTCCACATTCAGGATGTCCTGATTCAGGATCTCTTTGAAAAGTGCCTCGATTCGGGATGTGTTTATTACAGATTTGATGTCTCAGTGGAATTTGTCCGGATTGAGGATGTCCTTTAATTGCCTAAGGGAAGGGAGGGGGTAAGACAGGTTTCTTGAGAATTTCGACCTGCAGGAGCAAGGGGAGATCATAGTCCAAGTCACCTTGAAAAGACAAAATTAGGTTAGGTTAGGTTAGGAATCATATCGTTCGATTGCTACGCGAACCTCGCGTGGACGTGCATGTTCAACCGTTGGAATGTCTACCCTATGAGTCACCCACTCTAGGGCTCCGGTCAAGGACATCCTGAGTTAGGACAACCTCAAATCAAATCTTTAGCAAACCGGTTCACAGAACACATCCCCAATCGAGACAATTTTCAATGGAATTTCCACAGATCCTGAATCGAGACATCCTCAGTGTGGTAACATTAAAAATGGTAGCACGTAAGAGAAAATCGAATGAATATAGCGGTCGTCAAGGAGCCTCGTAACATTTATGCACCCCACTATACGTACACTAGAACTAGGCACGTGTTTTCTAAGAAAGCAACAACAACAAAAAAAAAAGATGAGCTGAGAGAATGTGCGAAAATACGCGTACGATAATACTCAATTTCTTATCTAGCGATAAAAGTGACCAATTAGTACTGGCTCAGAGCAGATTTTGGGTCCGAGAGTGTCTCGTAACGTTAAAACATACCCGAGAGCGAAACATATCTGGTTCCAGAATATGATAACTCCAGTTTCAGATGACCCCCCTTTTCTCTCTCTTTCCTTCATAATGAACATTGATCATTGCAGCATCTCGTTTATATCTATTTTACCAAACTGTACCTTGATTTTAGGACTGTTCATAGGGTAACAGTCAGGAATTGTACTTTGGAACTTTTCATCGCCCAGTACTACTTGAGTTGTGGACGTACTTTGGTTTACGTTGGATACTGCAACTTCTACAGTGCGAAGCAGCTCCTCCCTCCCTGCTTCAAATTATTTACAAAGGTTACCTTTTATTAACATGTGATTCTATAGCGTCAGCAACTTCTGCCAGAAGAAATAAAGAAATAAACGGCATTATAATTATTTTTGGAAACCTCAAATAAAATGTATCAATTCAAAGACAAATTTAGTGATAGTGACACCAAAATTATATTAACTTTAAATTTCAAATTGTGAAATGCAACATATAATTTCTCAATTTTCATGTAAAATCGTAATTTACTCAATGACCTTTCGTCCATGTAAGTTTGGCAACATTGAAAGGGTGTTAGAAATCGAGCAGTCCTTGCTACCCCACACCTTCCACCCGACCTCACCCTCCCACAAACAAGTTGCCCACAGGACAGCAGCGCCAGAGAGATTTTTGAGCAGTAGCTCTCGTCCAGGAGTTCCGGGTTTGATACCCGATGGAGGCACGTAGTGGTTCGGATCCAAATTTAAACTGTAGGTCCAGTCACGATTAGCCTTACTGTGCATAAAGTGGACTTAAAACACCAAATCAATCAATCGAAGCAGGACCCTTTTAAAGGTTTTCGCTGTGCTTACAACATGGGTGGAAATGTTAATTACAGTGACAGACATGCAAGGGTTTATTAGCGTTATACGTAACAACTAAGAGCCATGCAATGTTAAGTTCAGGATTTCTTTGTAACAGAACAGCATAAATGTAAATCGAACGGCTTATACGTAGCAACATATCGTGAATTATAATCGGGTGATTTCTATGTCTAGGTCAGCGAGCGTTCCATGCGGTGCGAGCTTCACGACTGCGCATCAAGGCCAGTAAGCAGCGGGGGAAGGCGCCCCCTCCTTTTCACGAAACGCCATCTCTTTCTGCCATGATTACAATGCCACACTGCACTGTTACGAATCAGACAGACGCGACCGACGAAGTCTACTGACTCGCTCACTCCCCTTTCCGCCGTTCTTGCAACGCCACAGTACCCCTGCTCGCTCTGCATATACCAATAAGTGAAATATTTGTACAGTACATAAAAACAGGGTGGAGTCTAACTGAACAACATGTAGGTAAGGCATAGGAACAAACGAAAGTTTGTTTTGAGGTAACTTATAGCATGAGCTAATTTTAAAGTGAAATACGGCCAATTCTGGAATGCGGCTCGAGTGGGAATCGAACCCGGGATATCTGGATTACATGGCGCTACTACTATATCGCCAGGAAGTCCAGGAACAAGTAACAACACTGCATAAATTACAATCGAATTTGTGTCTACGTAACGGCATATCATGAATTATAATCGAATGACGTAGCAGTCTACGTAGCAGTCTACGTCACACCACAGAGCCATGGAAAGCAAGTGAAATATTTATAATAGTATTTACACAGTAAAGAATTTCTACGTTAAGTTGAGTTGATTTCTGTTGCAAAGCGCAATAAGGCTAATCGGGACTGGACCTACCCTACCATTATATACTTCCACCGGGTATGAAACCCGATACCCTTTGATTACCAGGTGACAACATTACCACCACGCCATCGGTGAGGTTCAGGAGTATCTACGGATCATAACGTAGAGATTCATAGAAAACAAATTAATGACTTCTATAACATGTGATGTCTGCTTATGTAGATTATGTAGAATTAAACTATTTTAATTTAGTCTTGTTATTGCATTTGAGGTACGGAAATAGACTGATAACCCACATGAAGCCATTTATAAATGAGCTCATTGTATTAAAACATGGCAACACGCGCCTATATGGAAACTGTAATGTCAACAGAAAGTAGTCCTTTGTGTATTTTCCTCGCTTAATGGAGTGCGCACGTGCCGAGGGATCCTCATTAATGCAATAGTGCCACCCATGTATAAGTAATTGCATAATTACGTATTGATATGTATCCAGGTTAATGTCTGTTGTATTGAAATCTTGCACGTTAAAAAATGGAATGGAGGGAATTGAGGTGCGAGTAATTGTGATGGTGCGCAAATATTTTTGTAAATAAATGCTTCCACGGGAGAAAGGAATGGTTATTGGGCCTCTACTGCTTGACGTTTGATAGATTTTTCAGCAAATCATATCAGCCCTTTCTTGTATCAATATAGAAAACCAGGAAAGTTTATTTAGTTCGTTTCGACAGGAGGGATGGGGTCAAATAACACTGGTTAATTTGATTCATTTTGCTTGTCTTTTCTACCACTTTTGACTGATCGAGAAGATGAGGATGAGTGATGATATGGTGAAATTGGTGAAGGGACACTCACAAAGAAGACCCAGGCTGGGATTCGAACCCGTGACCTCTGGCGTCGTAGTGCTGTGTGCTAACCACTCCGCCACGGAGGCCGGCTTGTTTGTTAGTGTCTCCTCATCAATTGCATCTTATTATCATTCTTTCTTATCGTCGCGATTAGCCAAAAGTGGCGGGAAAGCGACTTAACCCAGTTCAACCAATCAATCAGTGAGGAGTGGACAATCACAAACATACATGGGACAGCACAGAGGATTATACCAGCTTTGAGTCCAGACGCCGGAGCTACAAAATGCAGTCTAGGGTAGGCTACATGGATGAGAGTTCGCCATTTTGGTGTTTTCAGAAAGGTTGCCCTAACACTTCTGCGTGAAATCAGAATAATAATAATAATGATAATAATAAAATTAAACTTCGGAACGTTGACTCAGTATAAGTTCCAAACTAAAACCATTAAAGTAAATAAACCCTGTATATGGTGTGTGGGGTGGGAGGGTGTATGTATTTAAGTGGACCCGTGCTTATGTGCCAGAACTACACCCCGTGGTATAAACTGCCAAGGCCTGCTAAGGGCTTGTTTTTTGTTTTGTTTTTCGGTGATCAGCGCATCGTATCCCATCGTCGCTATTTTCTGTTTTCCAGAGTGTACTTCTATTACATCCAAGTAGGATCAACACGGTCAACACCGAAATTTTTCAGTTTCCACCGGGAATCGAACCCGGGACCACTCGAACCAAGATCTTTCGTATTCGTGTGTACATATTGTATTGTATATCGTAAACTGTTAAGTTTTGCCCGTCATAGCGTCGCTTTCAATGTTATTGAGGCAGCGTGACTCATTTTCGACTCATAGGACCTCCCACTTCCTAACACTGCAGCGGATGATAGCGTATTTGCACTTGGTCACGATATGATAGGCGGGTCAAAACGTTTGTCCTTTCATTGCATGACTCAGACTTCGGAAAAGCCAGACCTCGGCACCGACTTCGGATGAGACACATCGAACGGGAGAAAACGCGAATTGCGCTAAACGACGCTACGTCTATAAATAGAGTTCCTAGTAGGGCTTTTAATCTGCGTAAGTCTCAACTACAATTCCTTGAACTCTTTTCTGATTATCACTAAAGAACTTGATTGACATTTTGATCATGATATGATAGAAATTGAAAGGTGGAGATCTACGCTTTGTTTGTTTATAAGTCTACTTTATGCACAGAAAGGCTAATTGGGACTGGACCTACAGTTTAAAGTGAGTCTTCGTCGGGTATCGAACCTGAAACCCCTTGATTACAAGGCGCTGACGATACCACTACGCCAGCCCTTTGAAATTTACCCTTCTGAAAGTTCTTATTGAGCATACACTAAAAACTACATTTGTCATGCTGACGAGGCTCTGGCGACTGCATACTGCCTTAACTCTGCCATTTAAAACAATGCATTAATAAATAAATAAATAAATAAGAAACATTGTGATGCTTCATGAACTATATGTGGTGCTCTGGCCTCTATGCAGTCTAGGCTTTTATCATCAGGATAAACTTTAATCATAGTCTTTGGTTTTTGGTGCAGCGTTATCATGTTACTGATAATGGACTCCCTCTTGTTCTTGGATTTTGCCGCTGACGCTATTTTATATTGTTAGAATCTGACTACGTATATCTTATGATTGGTTTAAATATACGAGGCACTTTCAAACCCAGCCGAATGAAATGAAAAAAACATATGTGATTACAATATGCTAGGAGTAGCATTCTCGTATTAAAATTGTGGTTTTGGTAAACATTCCTGCCTTCTTCTGTTATTCATCTAATTGTTTCTTGAATGTAATAAGTGAGATATAGTATAGTAGATAGATACATTAAACTGAAGCAAGTCATGTCTGTTCTAGAAACACAAAGGCAAGTAAAATTTAATGGAGTAAGAAAAGATAGAATTCAAGCTTGTCTGTTCTAGAAACATGAAGATAATTGAAAGTAAGTTAAATGACAAAGAACAACTTCAAGCTTGTCTGTTCTAGAAACATGAAGATAATTGAAAGTAAGTTAAATGACAAAGAACAACTTCAAGCTTGTCTGTTCTTGAAACATAAACAAGTGAAACTCTCTTAAACGACAAAGGAACAAATTCAAGCTTGTCTGTTGTAGAAACATGAAGATAATTGAAAGCAAGTTAAATGACAAAGGAACAAATTCAAACTTGTCTGTTCTTGAAACATAAACAAGTGAAACTCTCTTAAATGACAAAGGAACAAATTCAAGCTTGTCTGTTCTAGAAACATGAAGATAATTGAAAATAAGTTAAATGACAAAGGAACAAGTTCAAGCTTGTCTGTTCTTGAAACATAAACAAGTGAAACTCTCTTAAACGACAAAGGAACAAATTCAAGCTTGTCTGTTCTAGAAACGTGAAGACAATTGAAAGTAAGTTAAATGACAAAGGAACAAGTTCAAGCTTGTCTGTTCTTGAAACATAAACAAGTGAAACTCTCTTAAACGACAAAGGAACAAATTCAAGCTTGTCTGTTCTAGAAACATGAACATAATTGAAAGTAAGTTAAATGACAAAGGAACAAGTTCAAGCTTGTCTGTTCTTGAAACATAAACAAGTGAAACTCTCTTAAATGACAAAGGAACAAATTCAAGCTTGTCTGTTCTAGATAATTGAAAGTAAGTTAAATGACAAAGGAACACATTCAAGCTTGTCTGTTGTAGAAACATAAAGACAAATGAAACTTTGTTGAATGACAAAGGAACAAATTCAAGCTTGTCTGTTCTAGATAATTGAAAGTAAGTTAAATGACAAAGGAACAAGTTCAAGCTTGTCTGTTCTTGAAACATAAACAAGTGAAACTCTCTTAAACGACAAAGGAACAACTTCAAGCTTGTCTGTTCTAGAAACATGAAGATAATTGAAAGTAAGTTAAATGACAAAGAACAACTTCAAGCTTGTCTGTTCTTGAAACATAAACAAGTGAAACTCTCTTAAATGACAAAGGAACAAATTCAAGCTTGTCTGTTCTAGAAACATGAAGATAATTGAAAGTAAGTTAAATGACAAAGGAACAAATTTAAGCTTGTCTGTTCTTGAAACATAAACAAGTGAAACTCTCTTAAATAACAAAGGAACAAATTCAAGCTTGTCTGTTTTAGAAACATGAAGATAATTGAAAGCAAGTTAAATGACAAAGGAACAAGTTCAAGCTTGTCTGTTCTTGAAACATAAACAAGTGAAACTCTCTTAAATGACAAAGGAACAAATTCAAGCTTGTCTGTTCTAGAAACATGAAGATAATTGAAAGTAAGTTAAATGACAAAGGAACAAATTTAAGCTTGTCTGTTCTTGAAACATAAACAAGTGAAACTCTCTTAAATGACAAAGGAACAAATTCAAGCTTGTCTGTTCTAGAAACGTGAAGACAATTGAAAGTAAGTTGAATGACAAAGGAACAAATTCAAGCTTGTCTGTTCTTGAAACATAAACAAGTGAAACTCTCTTAAACGACAAAGGAACACATTCAAGCTTGTCTGTTCTAGAAACATGAAGATAATTGAAAGTAAGTTAAATGACAAAGGAACAAGTTCAAGCTTGTCTGTTCTTGAAACATAAACAAGTGAAACTCTCTTAAATGACAAAGGAACAAATTCAAGCTTGTCTGTTCTAGATAATTGAAAGTAAGTTAAATGACAAAGGAACACATTCAAGCTTGTCTGTTGTAGAAACATAAAGACAAATGAAACTTTGTTGAATGACAAAGGAACAAATTCAAGCTTGTCTGTTCTAGATAATTGAAAGTAAGTTAAATGACAAAGGAACACATTCAAGCTTGTCTGTTGTAGAAACATAAAGACAAATGAAACTTTGTTGAATGACAAAGGAACAAATTCAAGCTTGTCAGTTCAAAATAAACATAGACAAGCCAGGCTTAGTTAAATTACAAAAAGAAAAAGGTCAAGCATGTTTGTTCTAAAATCAGAAAGATAAATTAAACTGAAGCAAGACAACAAAGGAACAAATTCAAGCATGTCAGATCTTGAAACGGCAAAACTGAATGAAACGCTAAAATAAGAACTGATAAAGAGTTCATTAGCACCCTCTGAAAACGTGAAAGATAACAGGTGTAAGGTTCACTTGGAATAAGTTGCATGAGAGAAAATATCTAATCAGTTTTTCCCCTTTTTCTGTATTGAAAATTGAGTGTTGCACAATCTCTTGTTTGGAAGCGTTAACTTCACTCGATAACAAAGTTCAAGGTGAGCGTAGGAGTGAAAACAAGCCGTGTGTTCAAGGTGTAACATTGACAGCTATTACTGGTAAATGGCATTATGAATGCCAGAGCAAATTACTGCATATCGATCGAACAGCCAACAGTGTGTTTCGGCTTGCTGTTTCTTAGCTGTGTTGTAGAAGGTTGTGTATATATCACCGGGACATACGTACCTTCATATTTCTACTTGTAACAACTATTTTGAAGATTGTGAGTCATTGCACCACACAATATTGCAATTTTAAAGTTTACTAAGAAGTATATATTACACTCCACAAATGAGTACAAGTAATTTCTTTATAAAAATGAAAACTTAACAAGCTCGAATGTGCATCTCCGTCATATTTCTACCCCCGAACTATGCGCGGGGGAAGATGCGCGGCTTCAAACAAAAGCGCATCGTTTCCAGTCTGTAATTAGAGGTCTGTGAAGGAAATCACTTAATTGTATGCAGTTCTTAAAAGGTATTTTCCAGCAAAACTGCCAAGGATACGCCTGCTTCTCTAATCCCACCGCCTCATATAGCTCGCAGATACAGAACATTCACCCCGATAGCGGTGTGATTATCAGAGCCGCCTGGTAAACAAACCGCCCTGGTTTAATTCCAGCCACGTTGCAAGTGCTTCTGGATCCCGCATTGAAATATGTCTCGAGTCCCGATTAGCCTATCTGATCACAAGTGAAATAGAAACCAACGTCATCGTGGCATGAGTGAAGTTTCGCGCCGTAAACAAAACTCGAACTTACTTGATTTGCAAATTTCCAGCAGTCACTTAAGATTCAATAAAGTATGGTAATGTTTCCCGTGCGCCGTGCCATGAGGGCGCATAGAAGGATGTGTGGAGGGAGATAGGGGTCCACACATTATCGACCTCAGTCAATTTTGGAGGTGATGTGATCATCACCACGCTCAGGCCACCTTTTCCACCAAGATTGGCCTCATTTTATTAGAGGCTGGGTGAATTCTCACCTATATCGTCCACCCCGGGATTCGAACCTGGGTCTCCCAGCCAGACACCATGCAGACTACACATAGAAAAGTAAATTCAAACTTGAGTCTTCGCAGAGGCCATAAAACACACTTTAGTGCATCAATAGATGCGTTTCTGATGCATTAATAGATACGATGCATTTAGTTTTGTGCGTGCAGACCACCGCGGCTCACATCCAATAAACAAAAAACACAAAATTTGTCGTAGTACATTACCGTTTTTTATCACAATTACAACGGCGTGGTTGTCTTTATGCCTGTTGATAATTTATACTTGTCGTAGGCCGGAAACCTGTGTGTCTAACAGCGATTTGGAACCTCCAGGCTGCTTTTTTGCCGCAAAGGTGTGTAGGAGCAGTAATTCCTAGTCGATCTTGTTACTGAGAAAAGACTGCGAAGAAATGTACAACATAATATTTCGTTACAAGAAGGATTAGATATGCAGGACCATGAAAATGGAAGCACAAGAAACTGGAAGCGCAAGTCGGGTCAAAAACCTGAGCCTCTTAATGAGCAGAGATGATTTTTCAGGTGGAAGAAATCTCGTGTTGGCAACTACTTATTTGGAATGCTCCTCCATGCTTGTACATCCGTATATGCGTTGGTTGGACAGGATGTATGGGGATTCTATCTGTCCACTGGTTTGTCCAGAGACGTTGATGATGGAAAGGGTTTCTTCTGGGCGGAGCGTCCATGTCTCTTTGTCTTTATACTTGATGTTGGCCCTTTGGATTTACTGATACAAGGGCCTACACAGGAGTTTTTCTAGAGGGGGGAAAGTAAGGATTTTTTTCAGGGGGTTAAGCAAGACATTTATCCCTAAGCATTGCTTCCGTTTGAAATCATCTCTTGGATTTAATGATCGATTTGGATAATTTCACATCACTTTTTCTTGCCACTTTGGCTAATCGCGAAGATGAGGATGCTAACCACTCCGCCACGGAAGTCGGCTCGAAGTTATCGCGTTCGTACCAGTCTCACTTGCTATCATCAGTCTTTTGTAATAATTAACGCAAATTACTGTTACAATCGAAAATTACATGCATGAAAGATATACATTTATTGATTGATTGATTTTATTTTACGTCGCTTTTCTGACACTTTTTGGCTAAACACGAAGGTGAGGACGAGTGATTATATGATGAAATTGATAAAGAGACACTCACAAAGAACACCTATCCGCTGACCGGAATTCGAACCTTGGATCCCTGCCCCCCGTAGCGCGCTATGCTAACCACTCCGCCACAGAGAGATAATAAGATTTTGACTGACCATTCACCATAGGAGGTAACTATCCCCTTTTAAATAGTATTGCCTGTCTTTATTATAGTCTTATATTCATTCGTTTCAAGACCTGACATGCTTGAATCTGTTCCTTTGTTCCTTTTAAGTTTCAATATCCTTTATGTTTCTGGAACAGAAATACTTGAATTTGTTCCTTTGTTCCTTTTCGAGCTTCAATTGCCTTTATGTTTCCAGAACAGACAGGCTTGAATTATTCCTGTGTTCCTTCTTCAGTTTCAATTGCCTTTATGTTTCCAGAACAGGCATGCTTGAATTTGTTCCTTTGTTCCTTTTACGTTTCAATCGCCTTTATGTTTCTGGAACAGCAATACTTGTTCCTTTGTTCCTTTTTGAGTTTGTTGTCTTTATGCTTCTAGAACAGACAGATTTTTGTGCAATGTGTTTTTAATTAAGTATTATACATGCACACCTTTACATTTAAAATGCAGCATAAAATGTTACAATATATCAAGTGCAACATGTACATATACCCTACTGCATTTATGTGCCCAGAGATCAGATTTAATAAAAGTCTTCCAGCAGTCCTGTTGTGGGAACCTTCAGTGAGACTTGTCCGCGACGACTGAATATTTATTGAGGTATGAATTACACATGCGGCATTGCAGAACTACATTTGAATGTGTGGAAAGCCCGAACCTTTATCGTATCAAGGCTCCATAAGGATATCTGTGGCTTTCGTATGAGTTTTTTGTCCTTTCTACGTCATAGTGATGAGCTTTCGATAACCTGATGACCTCTCTTCTTCTTCCTTAAAGTTTTCCATAAGGATGCTGAGTTGTCTTCTCCTCAACTGATAGCCGAAGATGTCCATGATAGACTGTGGCCTCACCAGATATTTTTTTCTGGCGGGAGGCTTCAAGCGTGGATGAATTATTTTCAGGTGAGCTATACTTTAGTGGTCGTGGCTGCCACCCCCCTCGCAAGGACGTATCTCAGTATCTCAGGGGGGTCTAGGGGGGTCCTGATCCCCCTCAGAAAGACTATTCTTGCCCAAAAATTTTAGTAGCTGTTGTGTATATGAAAATGTTTTGTTTTTTCGCACAACTTGCAGAGACCTAAGGGTAGGATTGTGAATATACAGCTTTGCATTAACAGTATACCTGCGAAAATTTATGCGCACCGTTACTAATAATAATACACATTACTCTTCATCAGCTGGACCTAACAACCTCTTAGTTATTCAATAAATAATCAATTAACAATTTTTTAAAATATATTTCTTTGGTCCGGCTGTTTTTGTACATATGTTAGTGATCTTAACTAGACATGAGCCAGATAATGTATACACATGTTTCTTTTTATTTGTTCATGCAATAATAATAATAATAGTCGGCCCCCGTGGCGGAGTGGTTACATCGCGCTACGACGCCAGGAGTCCCGGGTTGGAATTTCGACCTGGGAATGGATGTTTGTGAGTGTCCATTCATCAATTTCATCATATCATCACTCATATCCCCATCTTCGCAATTAGTCAAAAGTGGCACAAAAGCGAAGTAAAATATAGCAAATCAATCAATAATAATAATAATAATAATAAATAATTAATTTACCAAATTGGATATTGTTTTTATTATTTTAATCTTATTAACCTATTGATTATAAACGTTATTATTATTATTGTTGTTATTACATGTGAGCCATTTGGTTCTGACCCCCCCCCCGAAATATAGTTCTAGGTAGGTACGTGCCTGCCTCCTCTTAATTTCGCTTCTTCTTTCCCCTCTCTCGCTCTTTAAGTCAAAGTTCCAATGCTCAGATAGGCTAATCGGGACTGGACCTACAGTTTAGAACCACTGTGCATTGTGAGATCAGACCCCGAATTACAAGGCAACAGCGTTTACACTACGCCAACGGTTAAGTTAAACAGCTACTCCGGTGGAGGCATAAGTGGTTCGGATCCCACTTTAAACTGTAGGTCCAGTCCCGATTAGCCTTACTGTGCATAAAGTGGACTTAAAACACCAAATCAATCAATCAAACCATATTATAATATTAATATTAAGTCATATATGATTGTAAGAAAATGAGGTTACACTTCTTTCGATGGTGTCAATATCCAGTTTGATTTTTTGAGATTCCACAATGGCAAGTGAAAATACAAACTCTCAGCTGTTCCATACTTTTGTTACCGTAAGAGAAGGGGAGCGAGGAAGAGTGAAAAACGGGCGAAGGAAACAAATAGGAATATAGAGAGTCAGGGGAGGGGAAACAAAAGCAAAGAACAGAGACAGAGAGAGAGAGATGGAAGAAAAAAAAACAGAAAAGATAGAAGGGGAAAGGAAAAGAAGAAGAGACCGAAGGAGAGAGTAAAGTCAGCAAGTGAAAGAGAGGGAAAAGGAAGATAAATAAGCACAAAGGGGAAGACACAAAGGAAGAAGTAAGAAGCCCGAAAGGAGAAAGTGCAACAGATAGAGAGGCGTGATGAGTGGCGGTAAAGATTTTTAAATTGTGCCCCATGTTTTTATTTTTACCCTTTCCATTTATATTATCTTTTAGTTTCAAGACTTCGCATGCTTGAATTTGTTCCTTTGTTCCCTTCTAGAATAGACATGCTTGAATTTATCTTTTGTTGATTTAAGTTTGACTGTCTTTATGATTCTGTAACAGATACATTTTTGTGCAGGGCGTTTTCAATTAAGCATGCACACCTCTACAGCATAAAATTTTACCATATATCAAATGGAATGTATAAATATATAATTCGTTATGCATGTGCCCTGTGTACTGATATATCCAGAGAAACTTAAATGGCCTTAAAGACGAATATTGCTTCAGACAATGAATCCTCTCCTCCGTAGAAATTGAATTATCACATGAACAGTCCATCTTGAACTCATTTGACATATAACATCAAGAACACCATTTTCGTATTATTTGAAAACCGCAATATTTATTTAGTTTACGGGACCTAAGACTATTCCAGTATCCTGGAATATTAGGGAGATACATACCAACCTCACATTTGGCTATTAAGACAAGAAACGTGCTTATTTTTAAGTCAATATTTGCTCGGAGCGACTGAGGAAAAGCGGCTGTAAATGTCGTGAAGGCCGAGTACAACGCTCTAGCCACCCACGCCGATCGCTCGGTTTGTTGTCTTCGCATTGACGCGTTGCAGTCCCACGTGAGAGAAGAGGCTTGGACTTGTCTATCTGTGGCTAAAAATACACCGCGTAGGTCGCAGTTCATTAACTTTGATTCCAGGCTTATTTATATATCCTCGCTCGGAAAATCCCCTTTTATACAGCAACAAGTGGGTTTTCCTGCTAGAAATGTCGTCTTAATATCTCCACCGTGCGTGCTAAGCGAACAACTCTTGTTTTTTAAATACTACGTGTATTACATCTTCGTCATCTTCGCAGAGGTGACGTCATGGGGTTTGAGCAGTGACGCACCAGTGCGGAGCATACCCACGTGCTGCTCGCTACTACGTCAACTTCGCTCTCTACCTGCGAATTTGCCTTGCGACGTACGCTCAGTGTGGCCAACTGCAGTCGCACGTCTCTAAGTGTAGGGATTTTTATTTTAACCACATTCCTGGGGGGGGGGTGATGAGAACAGTCTCGTTGGCCGAGAGCACTAACTTGCCGGTTTTAAATCCCGGCTGAGTATGGATATTCTTAATGAGTGTCCCTTCGTCATCATCATTTCATCACTCATCCTCAGTTTTCGCTATTAGCCAAAAGTGACAGAAAAATGACGCTAAATAACAAAAATACGAAAGTGGATAAGAAGGAATTCACCCTCTCTCAGTACTACATCCCCCAGGTTGCTAATTTTTTGCTCTTGGGGAGCGAAGGTATGTGCGGAATTTATATAATATCCTGATACCCCCGATGAAAAATTCGCAAACACTACACTGCTTACAATTATTTTGCGGATTTTCATAAATATATAAATAGTACATTTTTTGTCAATTATTTTAATGACACATTTTGAATGTATTAGGTACAACATTTTATACCCCCCCCCCCCCCCCCGCCTTTCCTTATGCCACCTCTTTTTCAGGACAAGAGTTTTGGGTGAAGCTGGCTCAAAGGAGGAAGGGGATATATCCTCCATCCTCCGGGTATGGCGGTTTCCATGTCCAAATCCATTATATGAAGCAGATTTAATTTACAGAAACATTTTATTAGGCTCCACAAGGACACTAGGTTGCAAGGTCAATGCCAACTATTTCGAAGGTGCATTTATTTTGTTTATAATGTTTCCACATTCGTTACAGTAAGATGCATATATTCCAAAATAGATAGGTAGATAGGGAAAACCAGGTAGCACTTTGCTGGTACCCATAGCATGGTAATTGTGGCTAAGTGGTTAGCTTATCTCGAATCCTGGGGTGACCATGGCTGTGTGTTAGCCCCGTCATCTTTCACCATTTGTCCTCATCATCACATTTGTCTTACAAAGATAGTGAATAAAATAAGAAAAGTAGCCTAAACTACGCAAGCCAACCTAACCCAATGTATCCGTGTGCGACAAAACGTTTATTTCAAGTCCAGATAGGATAATCGGGACTGGACCTACAGTTTGCTCCAGAGGGAATAGAACCAGGGATTAAAAGGTGACAGCGTTTGCACTGCGTAGTAGCTGCTTAATTGATTGATTGATTTATTTGGTGTATTAAGTCCACTTTATGCATAGTAAGGCTAATCGGGACTGGACCTACAGTTTGAAGTGGGATCCGAACCACTTATGCCTCCACCGGAGTAGCTGTTAAATAAACGTAACACAGATTTAAAAGTTATTACTAATACGTGTTTTTTTTTAAAGTAACCTGCTTAGCATTTATGTATGACTGCTAAATTCAGAGAGTTTACAGAAAACATGAACATTTGCCTATACAAAGGACCTTTTTTCTATTTTAGAGATATTGCTCAATAATGGTTGGCAACACTGCGCATGTGCGAAGCGCAGCAGCAGCATCCTGTTGCCATGACAACTATCTTGGTGAGCGCTGTAGCACGAGGAAACAATGTATTTCTCGAAACCTTGTCTGCCACGGCGCTTTGACATGAGTGCAAGGCAGCATTACGTTATACTTGCGTGTCCTTTTCGGCGCATGCGCACTGCGAGCCTGAAAAGTTTCACGTCAGGGTCTCTACGGTGGCTGTAAACACCTCCCACTTTCTGCCCTCCCTCCAGCGCGCTGCCTGCTGGGAAGTCGAAACAGCTGATCAGGCATTCAGACGAGCTGTGAACGTCGTTGCACGAAGACGTAGGAGCGTATTGTTTTAAAAAAACACAGCTATTTTTGTTTTATTGTTTGTGTGTTTGTTGTGACAGTCGCTGAACAGTTTCTTCTAAAGCGCGTAGTGAAAGGGAAAGACATTGGACTGTGCATAGATTGTGTTTTAATTTATTTGCGAGAGTTCCGGATCAAGACAAACTTCCGAGTGTGTGGAGTGATACAAGGACAGTGTTTTTAAAGGACTGTTTGTAGTTGTACCAGTAGCGCAGCAACTTGCAGCTTAAAAATGTACCTTTTCAACATCAGATCAACATTGTCGTCAGGTGGTTGACTAAGAGCCAATCAGTGCGCAGAACTTTGTTCGACAGCAGCGCAGGAAAAGTGAGAAACAATTACAAAGCTGTACAGAGACAACAAACCTTACAGTTCATTTTTAATGGCATGCATTTAGTGAATTGCAGCTGTTGTTTTTACGTGGTGCCCTCCTACACTAGCGCCATTGCGGAGATTGCTGTAACACTTCGTGCGACCTAGTTTTCCGTGGCCCGGTTCGTTGTGGCACGAAAGTTTGTTCTACTTTTAACTGTGAACTGAGATTGTTGGCGAATGTGTTTTGTGGTGGTGTTATGTATGTGAACGTGTCAGTGATTACATAAAAAGTACCATGCCTTAAAAGATAAGGAGATAAAATAATAGTGGCAATATCCGAGTGTTGTTTTGCATAATATTTATTTTAAAATAAAAGTGTCCATGAAAATAAATCGCAAGTTGAAGAAGCAGTGCATTATGGGTCTGCAGACTGATCACGAAAGCGGATACTTTGAGGATGAGTACGAAGGTGACGATGAAGGCAAGGACAAGGAGAGGGATAACGAAGAGGTGGATAGGGAGACGCCGAAAGCTCCTAATAAAGGTAAGCACACATTTTTGCTTTGCTTTATATGCGTCGCTACAGCTGTAGGGACAAGTGTAGGCCCGCAACTCCTCAATCAGCGATCTTATAGTGTCAGTCTAGTCCAGGGTCCTTCCTGTACGGACGGTTAAAAGTCTCAAGTCCGAATGAATTCAGTGTTGTCAAAGTTAAGCCTTATAATGCGTACTGAACAGAATGGGTGTTTGTACGAGCAATATAGTCAACTCTTTTACCTAAAAGAAAAGCAACTATGAGATTGTTGTGATGTATCCTTCCGGTATGTTGCGCTGTGACTAAGAAGCTCTGGTGGGCATATTACAGTGGGGGTGTTTGAACGAACAATATAGTCACTGTTTTTATAGCTAAGAAAATGCAACAACCATAATATAGTAGTGGTATATTCGTGCGCTTATGTTGAAGAGGTTCCGGGTTCGATTCGTAATCTTTTGACAGTTTTTGCGCAGTTCTGGTTGGCATATTACGGTAGGAATATTTATAACAACCATAAGATTGGCGTGATATATCCGTGCGGTTATGTTACGCTGTGACGAAGATGTTCCGGGTTCAATTCGGGACCTTTGACAGTTTTTACGCAGTTCTGCTGGCATATTGAGATTAGACCTAATTTGCGCATTGTAAGTGAGCGTACCCTGAACAGCTTTCGAATGGTGGTTATTTTCCTTCACTCTCGCCACCGAGGCTGGGGTTACGAAACTTTCGTGAGAAAGTCACTTTCTCAACTGCATGCAAAGGAGAATCGAGCGCCCCCCCCCCCCCCCCCACTCCCTCTGCGCGTCCTATATGTGGTTGTTCCTGGCATTGCTATGTGGGTCATTCTCTGTGTGTTGAGGTCGATGGGGGCCCGTTACGCGGGTGGTGTTTGAGCAAATGCTTGATTGTCTCCGACGCCACAGGCTGTAACACTCGTTGCACCCCTTTGTAATGATTCTGCATAACCGGAATAAAGAGGAGTGAGTTGTTGATCAACCAATTACTACTCAGTACATATAAAGTATTATATTTTTGATAACTGTTATGATTTTTTCAAATTCTCCCAGCAGAAAGACTTATTGTAGAGTTTTAGAAATCATTGTCACATGAAATTAGAACCTTCCTTAAAGTAATGAGCACTGTTTGGATTCGAAAAGAGTTATTTGTGTTTAAAAAAAACAACTTAAAAATTACATTACGCAAGCATGTGGGCTTCTCATGGACGATGTATCTTCTGTTGACAAGCGACTGGAAGTATCCGAGACTAATGGGAATTAATGTGGAAGTAAATTTGAACCTTAGCAGAATGCATTTAGGGACTTTATTTTAATGCTAAGAGAACCAAACCTAACCTAACCACGAAAGCATATATTGAACAAAATCTTAAGTAATCGCTAAAACTCCGCAGTATGTGTAAACAGACGTCAATCAAAATTGAACCATGTAAAAATTGCATTCGTAGCATGATTAAATCGCAATAAAACAAAAGGAACTTGGGCCATATTTTATTTAATAGTCGATCTGCAGAAACCTTGTCCGCCAAAACTGTTTGCGTGTTTTAATCGGTCAACTTTATATGTTCCCAGGTTCGAATCCCGTCATGGGCTGTGACTTGCGAGTGTCCATTCATCAATTTCACCAAATCATTCTCATCGTCGCGAGAGCCAGAAGTGGCAGAAAAGTGTCCTAAAATAACTGAATACCTGTACAAACAAAAAGCAACAGACTTGTACTAAAGGGGTCCCAGGTTCGGTTCCTATTTCAAGCATGATGGCTCGAATCCCACTTTAAACTGTAGGTCCAGTCTCGATTAGAGTAGAGGAGGATAAAGTGACCTTGAAGCAAACCTTTGTTGAAGTAAATGTTATGGTTCTTGCATAAGAATAAAGTAAAAACCACAACACGAAATTAGTTTGGGGGAAAGTTCTCGGTACTTCACTTAGAACTCCGGCCACAAAAGCTAGAAAACACCGACGATGGGAGTTAAGACGCTGACCAATGGAAATCCGTTGTTGTACCAGGGTTTTCAGGTGTTTTTTTTTAGGAGAATGGATATGCTATTTGTCGCACTAGGTTTCAATCACTTGTTTAACTGTGACAGTGTATTTGTGTGATTAAGGTCTCTTTTCTGCCACTCTTGGCTAATCGCGACGATGAGAATGAGTGTTGGTTAGGTGAAATTGGTGAAGAGACGCTCAGAAAGAACACGCATGCCCAGGCCAGGATTAGAAACCGAGAACTTTGGGATCGAAAATCGACAACACTGTGATAACTTGAATCAGTGGAAAGTTAGTCTAGTATTCGTGTAGGCACAATTACTGCGAAGCGAAATTATTTTGAGCATAAGTAAGAAAAAATGTTTATTGTTCGTCGCTTTGTATTTTTTACGCCTCCATGATTTTTGTATCGTAGGCTATCCCCACCCAGTCTACTGTTTAATATCACACTGTGTGTAAAGCTTGAGAGACTTGATGAAGCAGGCGATGCCCGGTTTCGATTCTGTCCTTTATGGAGTTATGTAGAACCGCGGTCGACATTTCCAATGTACCCGAGTGCGAATTGCGCAACTTCTTTCTGGACTACCCGGTTGAGTAACTTACCACTTGTTGACACTGCGCTTCTGTGGTTGCAAAATCGGGTGCGGATCCAGAATATGTTTATCTCCCGAACAGCTGGCGTACAGGGTGGTTGAAGTGTTTTGAAGCTGCGATCTTTAGCTTCGTTTCAGATTTGCATGATTTAAAGCAAATCTTGTGTCCTTTCATTATGAAAATAATTTTATATTTTACCTTACCAGGTTCCCTATTTAGTTAATATTTATTCCTTCTAGCAGTAGCGTATACTGAGTCCAAGATCTGGTCTATCTCAATATGTCACGTGGTCCTAGACTATGAATAGAAATAACTTTATCAACTCCTAAGAAATCAGGTTGCCAACTCATAGGAAATCAGGTTGCCAACTCATAGGAAATCAGGTTACCAACTCATAGGGAATCAGGGTGCCAACTCATAGGAAATCAGGATGCCAACTCATAGGGAATCAGGGTGCCAACTCATAGGAAGTCAGGTTGCCAACTCATAGGAAATCAGGTTGCCAACTCATAAGAAAATAGGTTGCCAACTTATTAGAAATCAGGTTACCAACTCATAAGAAATCACGTTGCCAACTCCAGAATCAGCATCATCATCTCGCTGATATGAATAATAATATTTACAATTTCTGATCGATTTTTCTCCTGAATTTATTCTCTAGACTTCAGGCTTCGCAGATAGCGTAGCTAGCTTAGAATATACTCTCCTGCCTCCTAGCGGTTTACCTAGGGGTTAGTTAAGCGACGTAGACACCCGAGGTAATAAAAAAGTATTAGACTCTTCGATTGCTGTATTGAACGCACTGACACCCATGCACAATTACATTTTAATTAATAGCTTATGGCAATAAACCAAATCCAGTTTTATTTTTGTTTCGATTGTGGTAAAGCGGACTTGCATGGGATGAAATATAGTCTGAAGGCTGTAATTCTTACCCATTCTCGAAGGTTACACTGTGGTGCTGCAAAGTTAGTAGCATTCATATGGCATCTTGATTAACGCATGCTTGTACAGTACTTGTCAACCTCCGTGGCGGAGTGGTTAGAACAGCGCGGTCCTTGGTTCGAATCCTGGTCATTCTCATCGTCGCAATTAGCAGAAAAAGTGGCAGAAAAGCGAGATTAAAATATCCTAATTCAATTAAGCAAGTATGCACGTTATTTTGTTCTTCTTTTGTTTATTTGCTCTTCTCCTTGCATCAGAGAAAAACCGTAGCTGCTCTACTTTCGGTAATATGAGCTGCCGTTGAGCAGATCTTGAGAAAAGAAGGGGAAACAATCGAGAGGGAGTTATCAGTTTGGATCGAGTGCTTACCAGGACTCGGCGTATGCTAATTACTCTTTAATTAGTGTGTAATTAGAAAGTGAACCTTTGCCCTAGTTTGGACTGCGATTGCTAAGAGCTCTTTGTGGTGTTCTAGGTTTTTTAAAAAAAAGCAGAGAGGGAAAGAGTTTTGTTTTCAACGTTACTCTCAACTTTGAAGATGTTTTGTGAAAGTTGATTTGCTTCCGAGGCTAGGCAATCGATTTAGAGCATTAAATGTATTGCTTTCAGCTTTAGCTCTTAAGCAGTATATATCCCTGTTCCTCTCTTCTTTCAGTTAAGTGTTGTCGACTCGCAATCTCGCCACTGAAAGTTCCAGGTTCGAATCCTGCCCCAGTCTTATTCCTCCTTTGTGGGTGTCCATCAGTAACTATTTCTCATTCTCATCGTCACCGACCTCCGTTACCAGGGGTCCCGGCCTCGGTATGGGTGTTCTTTGTGAGTGTCCCTTCATCAATTTTATCCCTTCACCATTCATCCTCACCTTCGCGGTTAGCCAAAGGTGGCAAAAAAAGTTAAATAAAAATCAAATTTATCAATTTTCTCACTCAACCTCATCGTTGCAATTAGTCAAATGTGACAGAAAAGAGACGGCAAGTAAAATTGGAATCAAACCATTATCATCTCAGCTGAAGTGGTGTGCTGTGAACCCTGTTGACACTTTATTCTAAAGAGTAGTGTTCGGTATTCCAATACTTATTTTCTGTGTATAGTTAAAAGCAAAATGCACAATGGCCACTCTTTGAGACAAAATCTCGAACGACCAGTCAGAAACTTTATAACAAGCAAGCAAGGGCCTGATTTCGTTTCTGGCACCGATGATACCGTCAACAGGTTTGTTGCTGTGTTCACTCTCCACTTCCGCGAGGATCTTTAAAAGAGCCTTCCTTGACCACCGCGGTGCCTTGGGCATTGAGAGCACAGCTGCATTGATTGTTGTGGGACGACAATGTGTTTTCAAGGACTACCTGATGGGACGGAATGCTTCCAGCTGTTTCTTGGTCGATCGGCCGTTCGATATCTGCAATGTGATCAGACCATACTGTTACTTCAGTTGCTCATCAAAGTGCTTTAACTTTTCTCTCCTTTTTCTTCTACTCCTTCTACCTCTTGTCAATATATTTTCAAGCTTTTTTTCTCTCGTGTTCTATTTCCTCACCTCCAACCCCTGTGGTTGAAAACTTTTCTCGCTTTGATCAGCTTATATCTTGTATTTTCTCTCCAAGTGTTCCACCTTTTTCTCTACTGTATACCTTTCTTCCTTGTTTCCTCTCTCTCTCTACGTTATCTCTTTTGTTTCTGGCTTCCTCTCTGCTTTATCCCTATCTTTCCTGCTTTCCTCTTTCTCTAAGTTATCCCTTTTTCCTTCTTTCCTCTGATTTATCCCTCTCCACGTTATTCCTTTCTTCCTGTTTTCTCTCTCACTTGTTTGTTCTGCAACTCTTCCTTCACATGTTTTTTTTTAAATATCTTCCTCTTCTCCCCCCTCTCTCTTGTGTTTGCTTCATCAATTTCCTTCTCCCCCTCTCACTTGTTCACATTGCTTATCTTTTGTGTCTTTCTGTTGCTCAAGTAATTTAACTTCCTTCATATCTTCCTCAACTCCATCAACTATTTCTCCTGCATGTCCAAGTAATTTGTTCTCTATCTTGCTCAGGATCAGTAACTTCCTCTGTCTCAACTTCTCTATCGTTTCACCCAATTTATTAAACTTTCCCTCTTATTTTAATAATAAACTTTATCACATCAATTATTTGTCACGGAACCTCACTTATGAGCCATAAATGGACGCACTAGGTTTGTAGCTATTGTGGACAACAATTATTTTCCGGGCCAAGACCTATGAAATCAACTTTTTGGCGGGTTACTCTGGTTAGCACATTGTCTTCATGTGACTCGAACCCGGGACCGCTCGAACTGAAGGCAAGGAGGTTCCTGTCGGGAACTAAATCTATTTATGTGTTGCAAAAATCGAACCATACAAGTTTCGAACATAATACTAATCCGGATACCTCAGACAGGCTGTGTAGGCGTCAGGTTCATTCTATGTCTGGATCTAATTGTATATTTGCAACCAAAACTCTCCCACCGGTAATACTGCTAGAGCGACAATTAAAACTTTCCTCATCTCGATAGACACCCGAGTTAGTTCCTTTTTTGCTGGCGCTGAGGGAAAGGTATGTCCAGTAGCTCTGCTTTTCTGCATACGCGTTATGTATTAGTTTACCTTTGCGTGTGATACTGATAATAATAGGAACCTGCTGGTGGGCGTCTTGCTTGTTATGTCTCAAGGACACGGAAGTTGAACGTGGACATGGTTGTCGGGGAGATATTTCCTGTTGGTCTTTCACTGTTCAGTGTGATATATTTTTTTATATACTCCATACATCTGAGAGTGGATTAGTATGAATTGTGCAGGAGCAATTTACCTGTTTGTGGCACTAGGACTGCACAATTGTCCTCGCTAAATCCCCCTCCCCTCCTCTCCCTCAAGGCCAAAAAAGCACGAGGCTGCAATATTAGCCGACGTTCCACTCTGACATTTCAAAGAATATGAAAGGTTTTATTACCCATAAATAGTGTTCTTCCCTACGCCTGTGGATTCAATGGCATTGCTGTCGCTTTGTAATCGATGGGATTCTGGTTCGATTTCCAGATAGGGGCATATTTCAATGATTTGACATCGCACCTAGTGTTATATTGGTGAACAAGTGGATGGACTCGATCTTGGCATTCGGACCGCCAGCAGGAAGTACTCACTGAGCCAATGGCGGATTGGCGATCTCTCGTGGGGCAGGATGACCTGTTTATTAGATGCCACCCGCTAAGTTCATTAACATCTTTATTGCTAGTTCTATACTCTTTCCCGGTTATCTCTGGAGCAAGGCCGCGCATAAGGTCAGAGAAGGGGAGAAATCGAGTGGGCAGAGCAAAGCAATACACACTGCTGCAAAGGCTGGTAATTGTTGTCTTCCCCTCCACACAATTCCATTCCCTCTAATTTGTTCATTGGTGGAGCCGTCTCGCGTTACTAGACCTCTTTCTGTTCGCTTCCTCCAGAGATAGCCGGAACAGAGTATAGACGCCATCTTTGAGGATGGTGGCTTTATTTTAGAGTCCAAGAAGGGGGCATTATTAAGTATGATCCAACGCTACTTAGCTATTTGCTACCACGTGTGTTTCTATGTGAAAACATTTTGCAACTAGTATCGGATAGCATTGTGACCGTTGGTCTCCAGATTCGAGTCTTGGCATGGCATGGGCGTCCGTTTATCAGTTTCATTTGAATGTAATTTATCCTGATTGTCGCAATTAGCATGAAGGGAGTTTCAGAGCGAGCGATACACGACACGCTTGAGAAACGCACAAACCTTTCGCGCAGAAGTGACACCACGACATGTCGCTTGCGTATCGCACGGACTGGACCGTTTTTTTCAATATCGTGTCACCTCGAGCTGGTGGTAGCGAATGCCCGTGTCGCTTATCACTTCGGAATGAAACTTTCCGTGTCGCTTCGGTCTGAAATCTCGATAAGGGAGTCATTGTTTTTATAAAGGGTGGCGCAAAAGTCATCGTCCTATTTGACCTGACCTTTATTTTGACATCTTGTTGTTTATATCAGTAGTGTTTTTTCATCAGTTAAATAGAAGATACTCACGAAATGTATTGTGTGCGAAAATGAATAAGTATACGCCTCAAGAACGTAGAAAAATTGTGACACTTTTCCGGGCAGAGTAATATGCCGTTTTGGTGATTGCCATGGCCGGCCAGGTCCCCCGATTTGACCGCTCCAGATTTTTTCCATTGGGGATATTTGAGGTCATTGGTTTATGTGAATAAGCCAGTGACGTTACAGAAACTAAAGGACAATATTCAGCATGACATTGAAAACATTTCCCCGCAGATTTCCAACACCATGGAAAACGCAATAAAAAGAGCCCAAATTTGCATCAATTCGAGTGGTGGTCATTTATTGGATCAGGTGATGACTTTTGCCCTACCTATTATTACTCTAAAATATATTGTGAATAACATTAAAGCGTAAATCGTAACTGGAAAAGTCATAGGCTATGGTTAATTTGTTTTTGGCTAAATGAACTTGATTCCTGTATCTAGAGGTCCAACAATCTATTTTGCAAGCGTTTGTCAAATTGTCCACGCGCAGGAGTGAACGAATGCGACTTACCTAAAAAAACAGGTGTACAGTACGTTGACGCCTTTGCTTTGAGGGTCAGAACAGATACCTGAAGCCGAAGGCCCGCGTGTGATCTGTGGAATATGTGGGGAGTCCCTGACCTGGTCCACTGGCCTTCGGAAGCTTAAGGGGGCGGGGCGGTGACCGGGAGGGGAGGCAGATGGCGCTGTGTACGCAGAAGCGCTGTACATTGACCTGCGTGCCACCGGAACTGGTCCAAGTCACATGGACAGAGCAACGCCTCGTCGTTACAAAGTATAGCGCCGCTCGGGTTAATGATTTGCCGCTTACGGAATCAGAAGACACTTCACAGCGAAAGTTTCCTTTTGTAGAAAACAACCGTGTTCCTCCCATATTTGAACTTGTGTGCATCTGTTCTCCCCTATCCAGATAGTGGCGACAACGTTTTCTCTGAATGTCTGCCAATATAGATAATACTGTTTGCTGTAGATAAGCAATCGTTGAAGAATTAACTCAGTAAAAATAAAAACAGTGTTATTTGCGGGTTTTTCTTTCATGCGTGAGTTCTGCTTTCTCTACTCGGCCATCTTGACTCTGTTGTCGTTATTATCTGACCCGATCTTTGCAACATTGACAGCTAAGATAACAAATTGTAACAACTTTACCTTCATTCTTTGTTATTCAGTATCCTGTGTTGTTTTTAAGGAATGAAATTAGGCTCAGGCTAAAGTAGATGTTGTCTTCTTGTATTTACATTTGTTATCTAGTGTCTTTTTGTCTGCCTCGTTTTACCCAATCGCGCCGTTCAGGATGATTAGATGGAATTGATGGAGGGACACTCGGAAAAGAGCACCCATGCCCAGGCTAGGATTCGAACCCAAGAACTTTGGTGGTAATATTGAAAGTCGACAGGCCTCTGCTTTTAGCGTTATTTCAAATCGTGACCTTCAAATTGAGGAAAACAGGGTAAATCAACATGGATTCATCTAATTATTACCTTTATTATTATTTGCCCACCACGGTGGCTCGCAGAAACTTGAGTGAGACCTACAGCCGATTTGACGTACGCTATTATATTTATCCTTCCCAATGACGCAGTGGTAATGTCACCTTGTAATCAAGGGTTCGATACCGGGATACGATATCGGATGCCACCTTAAACTTTAAACCCAGTCCCGCTTAGGCTGTCTGTGCACAAAGTGAACATAAAAACTTAAAAGCTATTACAGTGTGTTCTAGGCAAGTTTACACAGCGCCTTTTTGTGCTACACTGTGCAGAGATGTCCATTGTAGAATCTACCTGGCATAGCGTGCTCTGACCGAAGCCAGGTGCGTCCATCCAGCGAGTTACGTTGGACGAGTGTGGGTTGCAAGAGGTTAAAGCAGAAGTGCTGAATGTGGAATCATGTAACCTGGAGATCCCCCCCCCCCCCCCCGTTTTATTGCTCTAGGCGATGTGTGGAAGGAGAAAACCGTGCGCCTGTGGCAGACCCCAGTGATTTCCTCATCGGTGACCTTGAGGTGGCATCTCCTCTAGATCTAGAATCCATAATGTGAGAGGACCCTCATAGTCCACGTGATGAAAGAGCTAGACTTTCCGGCTCAACGAGGTGATGTTCAAGGGTTGTCGCTTTCCTTCTGTACCCTGCTGGCCGTTCGCAGTTCAACCAAAACGGCCAGGGTTGTTGCATTTCATAAAGTTGTCCACCCGCTTAACTTAACTGTGGCGGCTGTTGGGTTTGGCAATGCAGTAGGAAACAGAAACAAATCGTCCCCGTGGAACAGACCTTCCTTGGTTGTTTAAACGGGACAACACAGCTTTTTTTCTATTCACCTACAAATGTGTAAAACGTTCAGTGACTTAGTCGCTTGCGTCAGAAACACATGTCCCAATTTAGCGTTGCTGAAACTATAGTTTGTCATTTATTTAACAAAACTTGCCGAAACTTGAATTGTTGGAGTGGATTGCAACATGGAGCTCCGATTACGGAATTTTATAATAATGGCGATTGGGAATTTTAGAACGTGTGAGAGTTGATATCATTCTCAGGTTTTTTGAATGTGAACATTTAGATAGTCCGTCACCTGCCAGACGTGTTATTGAAAACCTGAATGTAACTGGATTTTTCATAAATGACTGAACGGTTGCAATATTTGTGTTTGTAATGTTTTCTCATTAAAACGGACATCTCAGTTGCATTTTAAAACGTCATTTTATTGAAGCATTCTATATATTTGTAATGCCATTGTTTGGAAGAACAAGCATTTGACTTTACAGATTAGTGAAAGTGTAGTCAGAGACTCTTTTTATGATAAAGGGAGTTGCTGGTGGTGGTAGAAAGCCAAGCATTTATCAGGAAATGCGTAGCCGTATCGGATATAATTAATCCCACAGACATGTCACTTCTGAGTGATAGAAACTCAACAATGTAAAGTGGAAAGTAAAATTTGTCGTCGAACAAAAGGCTAGTGAGGTCAAGAAAGGAAGACAGTAGGAATTCAATAGTGTGTATGTGTAAACGTGCAGGCATGCATTGTTGCTTTACATGTGCATGTTCGCCGACCTTCGTTGCGGAGTGGTTAACACAACGCGCTATGACGCCTAGGGTCCTGGTTTCGAATACAGGCCTGGGTGCATAGAGGGTGTTTATCAGGAGAGTATAATAATAAAGTACAGATAATAAAGTACAGGAGAAAAATCGATAAGAAATTGTAAATAATATTATTCATATCAGTGAGATGATGCTGATTCTGGAGTTGGCAACCTGATTTCTTAAGAGTTGGCAACCTGATTTCCTATGAGTTGGCAACCTGATTTCTTATGAGTTGGCAACCTGATTTCTTATGAGTTGGTAAATTTACGAGACATTGTGAAATAGCCCAGATCTTGGACTCAGTATACGCCACTGATGTTTATGAATGTCCCTTCATCAATTTCATCACATCGTCGCGATTATTCAAAGGAACATAAAAGCGACGCTAAATCACAAGAGTCAAAACTTATGTATGGTCACGATTAGGTTAAATATGAAGTTCCGAGGGTACGTCTCAAAATTAGTCTGACTGCAGGGTTTAATTAAACGATTATCTTTAGATACGACGTCTCAGGGAGATTTCACACCGAAGCGACAAGCTTCCACTCTGTAGAAGAGCATTCACTGCGCATGCGCTACAAACAGGTCGACGCGACACGAGGTACTGTATTGGGAAAAGGGCCCTGTCTAGCGCTACGGTACGAAATATTGTATTTATTTCTGAAGGTTGGCAGGTGCCCCCCCCACACACGCACTTTGACCTCTTAATACTTTGTCTATAAACTCTCCTTGCCCCCCAGTTTTGGCATCCGATCGCCGCTACTGCTTAACACTATATACGCCGTAACTGACAACACACGCGTCAAAGTTGGTCGGCATCGGCTGATATCACAGATGTTTCACAAACGAATTCCACGTGCACAATATAATATGACAGTGCATATGTATTAGAGAATATGACTTTGTTTCTGTTCTGCAGATGTTTCGTTGAAGGCGGCCCAGCGCTCACTAGCTGGTGTATTCCATTGTAAATGTCGGCTGCCCTATTTCTTGGCAGGCATCGATTTGCCCTACTTTAACACGCTCTCTTTTCTCTTTACAGTCAACCTCACCGGCAAGGGCCGGGTGGATATGTCCAACTTCGAATTGCTTCGAGTTCTGGGAACCGGAGGTAAGTAAATGATTTTTATGTCATTATTTTGTATATTATAAAGGTATTGAATGTACAGTCACGAGCAATAAATGCAGGACACCTCTGCAAGGCGTGTTGCATTACTCTACGGCGGGGATAGAAGTTGCCATTGAAAATTTACTATTAAAATCCACTTATCGCCGTAGAGTATTTCAGGATCTACATGTGTCCCATTTTTATTGACTGTGACTGTACCTGGAGGACGTTTGTTATTGACTGTAGACGCGGTTCTGCTGAGATCTACGACCTTTGAATGGGTTTTCCTCGTGACAACTTTCTCAGACTCCACGAACGAGTGGTGCCTTTACAGAGAGTTTATTTTCATGTTTCTACCATTTTTAGCTGCTTGTTCAATTTGCACTAGTAAGTGCTTATCTAAAAGGTAGTTTAGGGAATGAGCAACGTGATATAATGTTACCATGTACAGTCACGGACAATTCTGGGTTGTAACGATTCCATTGAAAGTCAACGAAAGTGTTGACAACCCGGAAGTATCAGTGACTGTACAAACACATTTAATCAAGGTGCGAAATTACTGCAGATTGTTTGAGGGAAGGAGCAGAGAGACAGACACACTATATATTCAATATATATATATACACACATAATGTTTTTAAATAAACATGTGTCAATTATTAAATAATCAAATTATATTATAACATTTACAATATATTATATCGACTGTCTATTATTCAACATTTGATTGCAAATTGAAGATTGAACAATGATTTTCATGTCTAAGGCAGGAGGGGCAAAATTTAAGACACATTAAGAAAATAATAGTTTCCTACATAAAATTTACATATAATTGCTATTGCGTTTTTTTATTAATATATTTATATATTTTGCGGTAGCCGACAAAAGGCGATTAGAAATTGAGAACAAGCAACAAGCGGACTAATTTCTTAGTTCTACTATTTGCTGGGTTCAGTGTACTTAGAGATGAGCCTCTTTGTTGTCCGTTCTTTGTGTATGTATTCTATATTATTGCAGTAAAGTATATTCGATTCCAAAACTAATTGTTTAAGTTTATTGTGTGAATAAAAACTCCCCCCCCCGGAAAAGTTTGGTGGGGGAATTTCAGGACAAAATCGTTGGTGGGGGGAATTCCCCCTGTCCCCCCAGGATTTCGCACCCTGCATTTAATAGTAAACATTAAGCAATTAACCAGCTGTTTAGTAGATTAACAGTTCAGGATGAACCGACACACTTATCCGATGTTCGGCAATGATGAGAGTGGTTCCAACCACACCATTGTCCATCAACAGATAACGTCGTCGCCTTGTAATGAAGGGGTTTCGGGTTTGATACCCGATGTATGCACATGGAGTCTCGGGTCCGATTTTTAAACTGTAGGCCCAGTCCGTATTAGTGCATAGAGTGAAACCGACCTCAGTTGTGGAGTGGTTAGCACAGCGCGCTACGGCGCCAAGGGTTCCTTTTGGAAGTGCCCTTTGTCGATTCCATCACTTATCTTCTCAATTAGCCAAAAGTGGTAGAAAGAAAAGGGAACTAAAATAAACTAAATCAATGCATCAGATTGGACTTGAAAACAAACTCTCCATCAATATACTTTAGTAAAGTTGATATTTGGAATCGAACCAATTGACACGTGACTATATTCCTCGAATTACAGTGCTGGATTGTTATGACCTCTCTTGAGGAGGCATCCGTTGGAATTTCAATAGCCGCATTGGTCAGTGTATGTTGTCTCGTAGCAGAGCCGGTGCTCGTGCGTGGACAGAAAGTGGTTGGTTACACTAGGTATGCGTATGAAGGAGGTCAGCGGTCGTCCACTGGTATGGAATGGGAGGTATGTGCCGCAACTCTTCTGCCTACATCAGAGAATGCCGGGTATGTGGCTGGAAAGACTGGGTATTCATTTTGCAGTGCCATACATTAATTACCGACCAAGCCTTGTAAAAATAAACGCTGATGTTTCGCGCATGCAGACTTGATGTAGCTAACAAGCCATGTCAAGTTTCTGTTCGTTATCATTCGCCACATTGATAATGAATTCTGAACTCTACTGGTAGTTATCAGTCAATATTCACCGGTTGGATTCTTGAGAGTATCATATGCTGTAACCCTGAAGGTCTTGTCAGCAATAAGCCTGATGGATTGCTATACTCTGTCCTCGGAATCTGCGGAGCAAGATCGCGCATAGTGGCAGGGGAAGGGGGGGGTATCGAGTGATGCAGTATACGCTGCAGCAAAGGTTGGTAACTGCAGTCGTTTTCCCCCCTCCACGCAATCCCGTTACCTCTCTCGTGTTCATTGGTGGAGCGGTCTCGCGTCATTAGTTGCGCAGAAACTTCCTTTCGTTCCCTTGCTCCAGAGATAGCCGGTACAGGGTATAGGGTTTTGCTAAGGGACTTTCAGATTAGTTTGGAGCAAGGACATTCGCATCAAAATGCCACTGCGTATAGGATATTGTTAATGGAGATTAAACTAGCATTTTGTAAACTGCAATCAAATACCAATCTATACTCTATCCATGGTAGAATACGATCTGCAAATGACATAAAGATGATGACGATAAAATTCCTATGCGTGGACATAAGCATTTCTCCATCAGCAGGATAGGTGTGTAAAGAGTTACACTCAAGTGCCACGTAATTTCCTCGTAGTACATCCTGGACTGCGCTCTTGCAGACTAACGAGGCTCTGGCGTCAGCCAGTATAATCCTCTTATGAGGCTTGTGTTGTGTCCTGTCCTTGCCATTCCAACCATTTCTTCTTGTGACGATTCATCCCAATCCTCTGGATATGCCAAAAGTGGCAGAGAAGCGACGCGAAATAACCAAATCAGTCAATCAACCAACAGCAGGATAATGACCTTCTGATTGGCCACAGATCCACTACTTCCCTTGCATTGATATTTCGCTCAAGGGGAATGTTGGTATGATAAATTTCATTCATTTTCCTTCCAACTTCATATCTAACTCTCTAGTCTTCTTAAACTCGAAGGTTTATGACTGCAGCAACACAAGCCTTCCATCTGTCCTTATCCAGGGCAAGATCAATCCAACCTTTTCCATCCATAACTGTACACGTAAGCAACGCTAATTCAGTTAATATATTATATAACTTACTAAGTTGAATCATGGTTATTGATCTTCTGGTGGGAATCTCCATCTAAAAGTAAAAACGCAAGTAAATAGCCCTATTAATAAATCCCCCTCTTCTATATTGTTGTAGACCACATATGGCAACTTCAAGTTATCTCTAATTATATCATCATCCGAGGCAACACTATTTTTCTTTTTAAAATGCCGTAACACGACCGCGGCACATTATGTAACATTGTTACACGTAGGCAGTTCTGCATTTATGATGCATCTGTAGTCTTGGAATGCTGAGAAAGGTTAGTGGCTTTTTTTTTGTTTAGCAGAAAGAAGTGCGTGCTGACTAACACATTACAGACTCTGTAGCTCTGAGTCCATTGATCCTGGAATATTTAGATTTCAGTCCCTTGTGATCTGACTTTCATTCATTTCTTTATCATCATTACAGTTGTTTTTAAAGGTGTATAAATTGTTCTCTACATGTTGGATTAGCATGTATTGTTAGTTGTGTGCGTATGTGTTCTATACGTAATGTCCATGGAGTGTCCATACATGGGTGCCAGCGGGGGCCGTCACTTGACCCATGTAACTCTCTCTTCTTGTATCTCCGTTCCAGCTTTGTTTCATTTTCTTGAGTTTGAGTGTCTTTTGTTCATACGTCCTGATCATATCCTGTTCACATAAAGTGGCACATTTTATAATGTTGGAAAGTTGAAGTATGTGGCACTTTATCTGAAGAGGAGTGTACTATGGCGACCTCCGTTGCGGAGTGGTTAGCACAGCTCGCTACGACGCCAGGAGTCCCGGGTTCAAATCCCGGTTAGGGCGTAGGTGTTCTTTATATGAGTGTCAGTTCACCAGTTTCATCATATCACCTCTCATCCCACCGTCGCAGTTAGCCAGAAGTGCAAGAAAAGCGACGCTAAATAACAAAAAATCAAATCAAATTCCATCTCTCTTCAGCAACAGCTGAACCTCGTCCAGCAATCAAATAAATTTTATTTTCTCTTTCTCTCCCTCGCTTCTGAATTGTACTTATTTTTCATTTCACCCCGTCCCACTTCATTCTCTCTCTTTCTCTGTGACTTCTTTCTTACTTCTTCTCTCGTTCCCCTTCGTTTGTTTCATATCTACCCTGAAAGTAGAATTTGAGTTTATTATAAGAA
Source organism: Lepisma saccharinum (assembly GCF_977018435.1). Taxonomy (NCBI): domain Eukaryota; kingdom Metazoa; phylum Arthropoda; class Insecta; order Zygentoma; family Lepismatidae; genus Lepisma; species Lepisma saccharinum. The sequence continues at coordinate 25,452,811 of NC_139253.1, forward strand.
AAGCTTACTTTACGTAACTCTCAGATATAGTATAAGATAATGTGGTAAAGCTACAGTTAATGTGACCAGCGCAACTTGTCATCTGTGCTCATAAACTCATTAGTTCATTAAACACCCTCGTATCGCTGCATTGAGCGGCGACCTGTTCTCGGTCGCGATGAAGTGTCAGTACGGGCGCTTCGAATTACGCAGTTCGCCCGTCCCTTTGTAGCGCCGGAATTCTTTGAGTTCGCGAAATGTGTAAACTTCACGGAATCGATAGCTTTCGGGTTTCTAACAGGAAAGTACCGAGTTCTCGGATTTCCTCCCCGTCTCGTCTCTTTCTGCGACCGGTTTCCCGTCGCTGCAGATCGATACGCTGCGCTTTCGAGGAAGTTGGTTTGACTCCGGAGAAGTCACGTGGAGCTGCCGGTGCGTCGCCTCGGTTGCCATGGCGACAGGGGCCAAGAAACTTCCCGAGAGTTCGGGACCGGAGGAAAGTTCTGGACGCCTCGTTTTGCGCAGTTGTAAATGGCAAGAGAGGGAGGATGCTCGCTCATCTCGTTGCTTGGAGACTGAGCGCGAGTGGCGGCGTGATATGAGATGAAGTTCTGATCCCTGATGATCCATCTCTGTTCTCCCCCCCCCCCCCCCCCGGAACGACTTTTAAGAGGTGACTGACTCGTGCTTGGGTTCAAATCCCGCGTTCTGAACTTATTTACCCATGTTTTTCTCGTGTCACCCTGCAGTCAATTCTCAAGTCACCCAAATGTCAACCACACTTCCACGTAGTACATCCTGGACTGCATTTTGCAGACTAAAGAGGCTCTGGCGTCTAGACCCATGGCCAGTATAATCCTCTATGGGAATTGTGTGCTGTTTATATTTGTTTGTGACTGTTCCTTCATCAAGTTCATCTTGTCGTCATCAACTTATCATCTTGTCTCTTATACTGGATATATTACTGTATGGGAATTGTGTGCTGTCCATATGTTCGAGATTGTCCCTTCATCTCTTCATCTTACGCTCAAAAACGGTGGTCTAAACAAGGTTACATCGGTGGTCGAGATAGAGAATGTATGGAGCCTTGTTGACTATCCCATCATCAACGTCGGGCTTCGCGTCTTACCTCTGGTACCATCGGTCCTACTGTCTGTCCCAGGAGCCTGTGGAGCACATCCCCGCACAATGTTAGGGAAGGGAAGAAAGCGAGTGGGCGGGGCAAAGCACTGCGCGCTGCTGCAAACGGCTGGTAGCTGTATTCGCGTTTTCCCCTCCATGCAGTCCCTTTCACGAGTTCATTGGCTGGGCCTTCTACTTGCACTTGCTCCACAGATTTCTGGGATAAATTATATCCATTTGGGCCCTTGTGGTTGGCTGACATCCGTAGCGGAGTGGTTGGTTTATAAGCGCTACGACATCAGACCCGGATTCGAATCCTGGCCTGGGCGATCTTTGCGAGTGTCCTTCACCATAACATCACTCATCCTCATCTTCGCGATGAACCAAAGGTGGCAAAAGAGCGAAGTATAATAGACCAAGTCAAGCTCCTTGTGGGAGTTCGATGATTTTGGTGTTGACCCAGCACCAATAACAATTGGCGAGCTTCTTGAAAAGAAAAAAGTAGCGGGCTGAAGTCTAGAAAATAACATATTAACGGATCCTCCTGCAGCGCACAAAGGGAACAATAACAAGCGCCATTTTTACGCACAGTGTTGCATACCATAATAATCACTGAGGCGTGCACAAAGAAGGAGCATTGAGCTATTGGCGTCTTGCTATGCGGGGGCTATTAGCATCCTGGTCCCACCTGTTGCTATTTATGCTCCAAGAGCTTGTTTCCTGCCTCTCGGAACGGAATTACCATAGCTATAAACGCCAGATACTGCTAGCTGATGCTTAACGTTTCAAGCTGAGGCAGTGGCGTATCGTATTGGGCTTGGTCGGGTGTAAGAATTTTCGCTTTGTTTCGTCGAGTTTACCGAAGAGAATCGCTGTCTCTCGTTATGGAGCTATACATAACTTATTATCGTCACACACCAGCACCTTTTCTGTACTTGAAAACCTCTTTGGGAATAAAGTTTACAGATAATGTACATGTTTGATGCATAACATTTGTTTTAATCGATGCACTGTTAATTTTAATTGTAGCAAATTTGCGCGAGATTTCACAATGAATTATTTAATGTTATTTCCACAGATACTGCTATTGTGTTATGGTATGTGATTTTTCGAGCACCCTGTATTGATTCACAACGCTGAGAAGAGCCCAAGGACCAAATCGGTACTCAGAAACTATATTGTTTACTATTGGACACTAAAACTGAATCTTTCTAAGACTTTTATGCCAAGGCGATATAGGTGGTCATGTTAGATTGATAAATTAATTTGATTTATTTTATTTCACTTTCCTGCCACTTTTGGCTAATCGCGAAGATGAGGATGACATGATATTAATGAAGGGATTCGAACCCGGGATCCCTGCCATCGTTGCGCGCTGTGCTACCCAATCCGGCACAGAGGTCGGTATGGTCGTATTTGAGACAGAAGACCGATTGTCCTACATTGCTGCATATATTGGTATTTTCCTTGATTCTCAGGTAACATTTTTTTACAGATAGAGAGAACCTAGAGTGAAAAGATAAAAATTATGGGACGAGCCAAAAAACGGTGATAATGTGTTGACAAAGCTCACAAAGTTAGTGGACAGCAATATCTACGTACAGGGTGACCCAAAAGTATTCGCACTATTTTCTTCCAAAATTTCGTAGCAAGGAGAAGCATCATGTACTTTGTAAACTGATATGAGAGCGAGTCTGAAAGGGCTTCTTCAGTGTATGTGGCTAAATCGTTTCGGGCTGCTGTGGAAGTTAGAAAGTGTGGCAGGAACAACTAGTGAAAGTATCACCTTCCCCCCCCCCCCCCCCCCCCGTTTGTACTTACTCAAGTACATAACCATTGCAGCGCCTTGTTAGCGATTCTCGTAGTGTCACGTTGTTGTACTTTCGTACACACACACACTTTCCAATGTCGAGAGAAAAGCTCGCTGTGTGTTCGTTCACTTAACAGAGAGCATGCCGGGGTAATGGCTTTGGTGACATGCTGAACACGAGTTCTTTTATGTGTGTTTATGTCTTGATACGCTTTTGCCAACATAAGATGGTACGTTGGTGATAAGAAAGCAGTCTTTGGACCATCTTGCGTGGCTATCGACGAAGACAGGGTGCAAGTTCGAGCCGGATTATACTTACAAGTAAAACTTGTATTTTTATGGCATAAAATTTCTTTAAAGATTATACTCATAACTGGAGCTAGAATTTTTATGGTACAGAATTTTCATAAATATTTCCTAAAATCTAAAATATGCATGGACAATAATATAAATTTCTATTTAATACATTGTTTCTTTTTCCTTTACGGAGTGATCTGTGTGTGCAAGAATTAGAACAGAAAACGTAAGGAGTATGAAATTTTGGAAGTATGTAGGCCTATTTATTTTATTGCAAGAAGCAATACTGAGATATTTCCATATGCTTGGATCACCTACGAGCCCAAAATTGCAATGTATAATGCTAATCTTCAAATATAAATTATAGCCTGTTGTCAGCCAACAAAACCTCGTGCCTATAGACCAGCGTCCGAGTGGCATAAAAAGAGCAAATCCACCTCGAAAATAGATAAGAGTAAAGGGAAGTTTGTTAGAACTTGAAAAGGTGAAAATGTGCTTAATGTGGCCGTAAAATTGTTAAAATGTGCTCTATCACTTAAATGGCCAAATGTGCACATTGTCCTAAAGAAGCACCCTAATGAGTTTTATCCTAACTTGAACTTCTGTATACTTCAGGAAGGAATATGCAATCACGAAAATCATAGCTCTGCTCGTGCCAACCTCCGCAACGGAGTGGTTAGGACAGGTGTTCTTTGTGAGTGTTCCTTCATCAATTTCATCATTCTTCCTCATCTTCGCCGTTAGCTAAAGGTGGCAGAAAAACGATACTAAATAATGAAAAATCGTCAAAATCAATATCAAAGCCCAGATCTGTTCGTAACTATTGAAAGAAGCGAATGTCGTATGGTATATTGAAGTGGATCTGAACAAGTTGACAGGAAATTCTTGCCCAACGTGGATAAGCAGGGAAAATGGCATACATTTCCAGGAAGTAGGATAATGATGCTGTTCCCTAGCATGGAAAATGAAAGAACATGACTCGATCCAAGTTCATAGACATAAACAAGTTAGTCATGACAAGGAGATTTGTGTTTGCACATATTGCGCGTCCCGTAACTTACAACAGCTTCGCACAATTTCGCACAGACATCACAGAACTCACAAAATATACTTGGCTGCGAGTATACCTATGAACGCTAATAGTCTTGAGAAGGACACAGACATTTGGGAATCCCCGTTTGAGTGTTTTAGTGCGTTTTATTTCCCCAACGGACGTGTACCGAGTCTGCTGAACCGGAAGCTCTGAACTCATTGTGTTTTTCTTGTCTTTTTACTCGCAGTAAAACAAAAGTCTACACATCTGGTTGCAAAACCAAACCAGGAAGATTGTACTGGTAGTGTTGCATGTTATTTTTCAAACGTAAATAACCCTTGAGCTCCCACACATAAATACCACATGTAATGTTTTGTATGACAAGTAACTTCTGAGTGTATTTTCTTAGCAAGAGTACACACACAGGGCTCAGGCTGTGTCAGCTGACGCAAGTATACATATTTTTTTTTACTCTAGTAACATATTAAATTTCATTAACTGTTAATTATGCACTTTGGTAGCATAGATTGAGACGACCAGACACGATCATTTCACTAACACTAACACTAAAATTGCATGGACTTGGATTTGACACCTTTCGACAAACACGTCACTAGCGTAAATTACAATCTGCTCAGGTACACTGCGATAGTAAATGCATGTAGGTAACACTAGACATGCCCTTCTTGTTTCGTGTGATTGATAATGTCGTCGCGGTACGATCAAAGGATCCTGGGATTGATTCCCGATGCAGGCAGAAACTGTGTGTCCAGTCCCCAGTGTAGCCTATCTGCCCACAAAGTGGACTTACAGCAAAATCTCAATTCAGTTGTTCCATATGAAGAATTTTTTGTATTTGTATTTGATTTGCTTTATTTTACTTCGCTTTTTGTGCCACTTTTGGCTAATTTGCGAAGATGGGGATGAGTGATGGGATGAAATTTATGAATGAACACTCACAAACATCCATGTCCATGCCAGGATTCGAACCCAGGATCCCTGGCGTCGTAGCGCGATTTGCTAACCACTACGCCACGGGGGCCGGGCCGTATGAAGAAATACTGTGAGTCTCAAATACCGGTTCTCGTATTGTTTTTCGATATATATATAACCCAGAAGTGCTCATGACTGTACACCACATAAGTCTCATATTACAAACGACCGATCTGTGGCTAGCACAGCGCCCTACAACGCCAGGGGTCCCAGGTTCGACTCCCGGCCTGGTCATGGCTTTTTGTCGTGAGGGTCCTTTCATCAATCTCATCATATCATGCATGAACTCATCTTCATCTTCGTAATTAGCCAAAAGTGGCAGAAAAGCGAAGTAGAATAATCCAAATCAATCGTATTGTAATCATCCCTGCATCAAGACCATTGTCTCTTGCGTTCTTTTCACGACAGACAGCGAGTACCGAAACCTGTCAAGCAGTTGCTAGTGCGTTATCTTTTGTCAGTTTTGGATGAGCTTTGGATCTTTACCAAATGTGCTGATAACAACGGCGCTGCAGAACGCTACTTTCTTTATTGATATCTCTGTCTGAATTCCCGAGCAAACTTAGAACCCACCTTTGCGCAAGATCGAAAGACCAAATCGAAGCAACGTCTTATTGTTGAAACAGGCACACATTGTCTTAACGGTTAACAGCGCACGCCGCAACAGAAGGCAAGTGCTCAAACAAAAGCCTGCTTCAGCAACACGCGCAGTCAACGTGTTGATTTTCGCTTTATGTAGTCCTCCAGTTTTGTGGGTCAATGCTCTGAAAAAGACACAGGCACTGGCAACCTTGCTGTCGGTCTTCTATTCTGCTGATTCTTGATACAAGATACTTCGGGCCAGGAATCCGCCCTCCCCCATTTCCTGTAGGATCCCCTCTGAAGTGTCAAGTTTCAGATTGTATGAGATAAGTTAATGTGGTCAAATTTCTAGCTAGCTTTACTGTGCAGTACGGGTCTCTTTGTGGCTCGGTTTCTTTATATCCACCCCCCTAGCAGCGATGCGCCCATTGCCTGACGGGAAATTGAATTTCTGTATATACTACAAGGATCACATGGTGCTGACGATTAATTTAGTATACATGCCCCCAAAATTAAACCGTACATGCAATCCTCCCAGAATATGATTTCCGAAAATGCTTAACCCATTCCTGTGTTAATCGCGACGACGATGATGATGAATATGGATTTAAACCTAGGACCTCTGGCTTAGAAAATGCCCTAATATGATTATTTGAAGAATGTCTTTAAAAGTAAGCGCACAAATGTGTGATAATTACATGATACGAAAACTGCATTTATAAAATGTTAATTATTGATCTACCTAGGTATATATAAACACGACCTCGTCGTTGAAAGTTGCGGGTACGAGTCCTGGCCTCGACATGGAGGTTCCTCTGTGATTGTCCTTTTGCCAAATTAACATTCTACGACTCCAGGGGTCCCGGGTTTGAATCCCGGCCTTGGCATTGGTGCTCTTTTTGAGTGTCCCATCATCACGCATCCTCGTCTTTGCGATTAGCCAAAGGTAGCAGAAAAGCGAAGTAAAATAAACGAAATAAATCAGTCAACCAATCAGCAATCATCATCACTATTAGCTTAAAGATTGATTGATTCGGTTTATTTTAGTTCGCTTTTCGCGAAGATGAGGATGAATGATGATAAGATGGAAGTGATGAACGGACGCACACTCACAAAGAACACCCACGGCCTACGCCGAGACCGGAATTCGAACCCGGAACTACCCGGCGTCGTAGACTCGTAGCGCTCTGGGCTAACCACTCCGTCAAGGACGTCGGCGCGACTAGCTTAAAGAAACAGAAGGGACGTAAAACAAAGAAAATTACAAGTTACTTTCAGCAGTAAATCTGCCTTTTTTCTTACCTAATAGAAGCAAGACAAGTAAACACTAACAAGAATGAACTGGATCTCCCGCTCCACGATACTGTTGCCCTGACGGAAGATGGGGAAAGTTCAGTGAGGATATTGAGCTAATTTCGAAACACCCTGCTCTGTAATAATCCTTCTCTAAATGCTCTTTCCCCTTTCGGATCGGGAGGAACGCATGCATCTTCCTGCTCGCCGCTCGTAACGTCCTTGAACCAAGTCGGCCGGGGTTGACGTCTGATCGGCCATTGGCACTGCGCGTGCGGACGCCCAGGGAAACGGGAGCAGTGGCTGAGTGGTCGCTGAGTGGCACCTGGCCTCAGGTAGAGTCCTCCTTCCTCAACAAAAGAAGGCGGGGATCCCAAAGAAAGTGATGGTTGCATCACAGGGGCATATCCTGGGGGCTTCGTGCAGTGGCCACTCTTTTTAACGCACATTTTGCAATAGTGAGTCGTTCTCCCTTGTCCGTTCCTACGTTTATCGGAAGGAATAAGTGTGGTGAACTTCGTAGTGTCATGCCATGTAGCGTCCCAGGATTTGCTAAACAGGGCTGAGGACCAAGTGTTCAAAGCTCTCACATTGATTTGATTTTTGATACATAGCGTCTCTTTTCTGCCACTTTTGTCTAATCGCGGCGATGAGGATGAGTGGTATAAAACTGATGAAGGGACACTCACACTCACAAGCAACACCCATAGAGCGCTCTGCTAACCACACCCCGTCATAGAGGTCGGCAGCTTCTACATTGTATTTCTCCATTGTCCTTTACTTATGATAGCTTTTCTAATTCGGTGCTATTTTTTAAAAAATTAAGTTCACTTTATGCAAGGTTAGAATAAACGGAGTCCCACCTATACTTTCAGGTAATATACTGAATATGCCCATCATGAATCGAACACACGGTGTGTTGAATATAATGAGATAACGCCATTTACTACGCTATCGGAGATACCACAGTGTAAATTGTTATCTGTTAGAGCGATACTTATTGCTCTAAGTGAGGGGGTGCGGGGGTGGAATCCCCTTCAGTTAGCAAAATTTTCGCAAAGCATTCTCCCAGCTGTCTCATTAATTGACTTAGTTAATTTTACTTCGCTTTTCTGCCACCAAACGCCTAGTCTGCAAATGAAGTCCAGGGTGTACTAGGTGGAAGGGGGGTTCACATTTGGTTATCTTGGGAAAGGGTCTCCCCTTACACCCCTTAGCTGTCTCATTGTGAACATGTTAAACCATAGTAGCATCCACCCAGCTAGTCCCAAGGCTTGACCAATCATCATCCAGCTAAGAATTTACACTTGAAGCGATGGTGGTACCTTACACCGATCGTATACAATGATTTCTGTTTGTGATCTGAGCCATAACCATCTGTTACGAAACCTTCGTGTCATACCAGAGTTCCATGTTCGAATCCCATGCAATATATTCATGTTTCATGATGCCTCTGTAGCTCACCTCATCAGCGTATGCCGGGAAAACAATTCGTTGTTTAAATCAATCACGTGAAGGAAGAAACCAGCCGAGTAGTTTCTGGAATCTCACTCAGACATTACGTCACACACATCTTCAACGAAGTCGAGAGCTTCGTTGAGGTAACTGAAGATGAGAGTGACGTTAACTCCCGAAGTTGATAAGCCGGATCTGCCTTCAATGTATCTCGATAAGAACCACGTTCTCTTTCACTTAATCTCTATAATCGTGTATCAACTGTTATAGTGGCTTAGCCTCTGTTGGCATGTTCTTTCCCAACTAAAGGTCACGGTTCGATTCTCTCAGAGTACATTGAACGGTACCTTGCGCTGGGGTTAACGTATTCTTAAATACCAAAAGCGAACAACTGACTCTGCAAAATTCTGATAAACAGTGGCTTTAGCAGCGATAATCGTCAATCAACTAGACAGTACAGATGTATCGAAGCATGCAATCGCAAAGCATTTTCCTTACAATTTTTATGCCATGACCAAAAAGCTACCGTGAAAAAGCGAAAAATCTTATGGCGCCATGGCGTTTCTCAAGGATAGGTTCCGTCCTATTTCCGTAGCATTTTTCGTAGCATGACCAATCAGAAGCGAGCTCTAGGTCACGAGTGCAGTTGCAATGGCGACCGCGTGAGATGTAAACAGTGTATCACTTCACATTTTTAAAAGACGATAACTATTAAACCGAGAGGCATAACGTTTCATATAAAAAGGTTTTAGGTACAAAGCAATGGCGCTGCTTAAATACATACTTTATAACGTACACAGTACACGTGCAGAAGAATATTTTAGTTGTTTCAATTGCAAACACCATGTAGTCATCATAGATGGTGTAACTCGACGTGCCTTTGGTGCTGTATATACGTATTACACATTGTAATACGTAAAAACTAACCGAAATGTTCCATGAAATTCTTCCGTGTAAAGCAATATCTGCTATAAGATTTTTGGAAGCATTTACGTAGCAATAATGTTAGCAGAATTGTTAAAGGAAATGCTTCCGTCAGAAGCGGGCTTCATGCATTTTCACAATCACGTCTGACTTTATTGTTGTGCGAAAAGTAGCCTCTGTCTCGGTTTTGCTGTAACTCGTAACGGTACGCGTATTTACAAACCCTATAGTACTGCAGAACCTCCAGCGATATTTGGCTTCTGATTTTCTGATTTGCTGCCATTCCGGAAGTTAATGCAGCGTTCCTTCAAGGTAACGCTAGATGGCAGGGTTCAAATTAACAGTGCAGATTTCAAATATCCATTGCAACAAGATAAGAAACCCATTTATACTGAGGTTGATATTTTAGCACAATTATTTAAATCAATGTTTTAGAAGACAGAAATCAGAACTCATCTTGAAGTGAATGATTTTTCTGTTTAAAGTCACATCAGTGCAAACATTGTAACTACCAATGACAATTGAGAAAATTATGTATGTTCAACGTATATCATTTTAAACATTATATTTATTATATAAACGTATATTTCTTAACATAATTTCGACAATCTGATTACAAACTTTATTACTATATAATCACGAGTCTTATTTTTCAATACGAAGAAACAAGGAACAATGGACACGGAACATAAACACTTCCGGTGCACACAGCCAATAAGAAAGCTTTATATACTTCTGGTTCTGCAGCACTCTAGGGTTTGTAAATACGCTAACGGTACGACGACTACTCACACATTGTGGCATGATACTCGGTGTGCAATTATCAGCGAATACGGCATGCAGATATTTACAAGCTGGGTTCAGTTTCCCGTCGGAAACCGAGCGAGCGTTGTACTTTTGCATTTAAATTCAAGACGTAAGGTGGAACAACCAAAAGAACGGGAAATAACGACTCTCTCCTAGCGAGTTATAATTTCCGGCTGTGAATCCGGTCTCTATCCGTGTACTCTGGGAAGGTACCACCATTTCTCAATGGCGGTGGACTTCTCTGGTTGTGAAATACGACCTTGGATTCTGATTTGTCACGGTACCCTGCGCCAGATTGACCTCCGGTGGCCTTTGTAAGGTTTGTGGTCGCTGAAGCAACGATTTTGGTCACAATGACACCCACAGCACTCCTTTCCTGCTGTTCTCAGGTTATGTAACTTAAGATCATCCAGTTTCAACCTTTTTGGTCGCAGTGGCTGTTGAAATATTTTGGAGTTTTATTACTCCATACCGTTCATATGCATTGGTACTGTATTTGGAGAGTTTATTACAGTTCAGACAAAACAATATAATTACAAAATTTCTATAATTTACAATTTAAATATTCACTAACGTTATAATTATAGTTTTTTTCAATTTGTTTTTGAACTTTGTCATATTTTCTGCTTTTGTATCATTTGGTAGGTTATTGAATATTTTAATTCTCATCGGTTCTTGTCCTTATTGAACTATTGTTACACTGGTGAAGTAAGGCTTTAAGAGCTGTTTATTTCGGGTGTTATGTATGTTCTATCGAACTTCGAGGCGTAATATTTTTTCTCGCATAAAATGCCATTACATATATATAAAGTGAAGGGAGGGTTAATATTTTGTATTTCTTAAACAACGTTTTGCATGATTCCCTGCTATAATCCGAATGGCTTGCTTTTGTTTTCTAAATGCTTCTAAACATGCCGGTGAGTTCCCCCAAAATTCTATTGCATAATTTATTAGTGCATGAAACATTGCATAATATACCTGAATTAGTGAAGGGTCTCTCCGATGGCATAACGTCCTCGCCTTGTAATCAAGGGGTCCCGGGCTCGATACCTTGAGGAGGCACATTGCACAGTGGTTCGGATACCACTTCAAACTGTAGATTGTCCCGATTAGCCTATCTGTGTATAAAGTGGACTTAAAACATGAATTCAAACGCAATTTAATTCAAACTGAATTAGTGAATTTGTATTAAACGTGCAATAATTTTTACATTTAGTTTTTGAACAGTATATTTACATGTTTCACCAATTTAGATCTTCATTTCTAGCTACTCGTAAAATTTTTGTTTCATTAACTAATTTTATTGGAACATGGCTATTCTTTACTGTATCTTTAGTTTTACTGTGTGACGAAACAAGTCCACATGATGGTCTGTCTGTTTAGTATTCACCCCAGTCTGAAGCTTGGTACATTATTCCACCCCTTATTTCCTTTCTTCAAAAAATAATGGCGTTAATGAACTCGCGTTTGTCATTTCCATCTCTTTATGCCCGTTGTATCCCGGCAACCATGTCCATTATCATTGGACGGCATCACCTCTTCCACAACAAGGTTGCTTCCTTCATAACGTATGACCTCTACCGGTTAGGTTGTTTCTTGGAATGGTGTGCTGCACGCTACACGTCGCTTCATGCCTGAGCTACCTGGTAAAAATAAAAGCTTAGGGCTTCTGTGCCATCTGTCGAAGCGTGCACCAGGTGCATGTTTCGGCAGGTGTTGGGGCAGCACTGTCTGCCTGCCGCCTGTCTAGTTCGGCGACAGAGGAACGCTGGAAAAAACTGACGAACAGGTTTACACTCTCTCAAGTTCATGATCAAGGAAGCCGGAGTTTGCAGGGAACCGAATGGTACAACTGTGATGTTCCAGAAAGTTCTTCTGGATTTCAACCTTTCGATGGCTAATGCCACACGACTTATAAGACCTTTTCCTAGGTCCTTTGCCTAACAGGTCGATAAGTTCCGGGACTTGCCCCGAGTTGATACCTTCCTGGAGATGAGGCCTGCTCGAAAATGGTTTTATAAGTCGTGTGACATTAGCCATCGAAAGTTTGAAATCCAGAAGAACTCTATGGGAACACCACCTGGCTGGCTGATATAAATGGTTTCGTTCCACTCGGATGTTGTTAATCTGGACTGAAAAGGAAAGCACTGATACAGAGATGTTCACACCATATGTTTCTCAACATCTCACCTCAGTGGTATTACAATAGTGTTGACAGCGATCATTTATCTGTGTTATTTTAACACCACAGTTCAAAATATGGTGTGGACTTCCTTGAAAAACTGTCTGTTGTCTCAACACTTTATATATATACTGTGGTAATGATTGTGATGAGGTATCTTCGTCATAGTTCTTGCCGTAGATATATATTTGACTTCAGATTTAAATCCTGTATCTAATTAGTACCCTGGAAGAGAAGAGGTGGAGGTAAAGGTCGAGAATGTCCAAAGCCTTATCTCTACGGACTGTTGAGTGGAGTTAAAGCACGCAGATGGTTTATTTAAGTCAGTAAAAGTTCTGCATTTGCAGCTCCCGAAACCTCCCTATAGTGAGTCGTTGACGTCATTTCATTCCAGGACCAATCTCTGTTCCCTTCGTGCTCATGCTCTGCAGTGTTGGCTAACTAGACTGTAGTAGTCATCTGGGGACGTTACGAAAATAATCTGACTTTACATGTTAAAGCTTGACATTCTTGGGAACACTGTAGGGCCTTTTCTGATGGATTCAAACGTAAAGGTTTGGAATCTTCCAGAAGTTTCAAACTTCACTATTGTTGAATAGATTCTCTAGGACTATCGACCAGGTGAGTTTCGGAAATGTTTTCCAAACTCTCGAGAGCTAACGTCACTTTTATCTTCAGGATTGAATTTCGGAAAGCTTTCCAGAACTCATCTTGCCGATAGCCAGAGATATTCTATTCATCATTCATCGCCAGGAAAGCTTCAAGGCTTACTTCTATCTTCACTATTGTCCATTCGGAAGGTAATTTCTAATTTAGAGGTTTGATCAAAGTTTGAGTAAATGCAGCATTCCATCAGATCGAAGCCGATGAGTCACGGAACGCAATTCCCTTGTTCTTCAGCGGCGAAATCCCATAGCGTGCGACCGGTGCATGCTAGTAGCCGGGTTCATCGTCTCAAGTCGACACCCACTCCCCCGTCATCGAGTGTTCCAGATAACCGCGACCTTGGTGTCCGTGCTGTTGCACGACAAGAGGTCAGAAAGCAGCTTCGTATAGGTGGAAACACTCGTCAGGACGACACGTGCCACCGTTTTAGGATCCTTCGTTCCGGAATCCGTTCTGCTCTCTTCAGCGCGTTGAGTGGGTGACCAGTTATGTACGCTCTCAACACGCTGATGATAATCCTGGCTCCTTCAGCTTCTCGGAGAAGCCGAGATGATCAGGGTTGCCATCCCATTGTTTTTGCCTTGTTCCGAGGAGGGGCTTTGACCTGGGAAACGGGACTTGGGACAAGTCATTGGCCGGCACCGAAGTCAGCGGAACATGGAAGACCGAGGTTCCATAGGCAGAGTGCTTTCCATCGTGCTGGAAGTCAACAACCCATGTCCTACATACTTGGGATTCCTTTAATGGTCGCGTGGTGGATCTTGCGATGAAGCGCCGTTGCAGCGCGGCGCTTATTTGATTTTGTATTAATATTATCTCTTCCAATTCTCTTTGCCCTGATCTAAAGTCGTCCGTTCTAGTCTCTACTGTTCTCTTGCATGCTTTGTATTAGTTCCATTTCTGCCTTTATTAACAGGGGTTGGAGATCTGCAGAACGGGTGCAATGCACTACGCTGACTATTAGCTATGAGCAACCCGTCATAAACAAAGAATTCAGTTTTCAATTCATAGATTTAATTTGACTTGATTTTTCTTATTCAGCGTCGCTTTTCCGCAACTTTTGGCTAAGGCGACGATGAGTGATGATATGATGAAAATCATGTAAGATACTCACAAAGAACGCCCAGGCTGGGATTCGAATCCTGGACTCTGGCGTTGTAGCGCTCTGGGATAACCACTCCTACAAGGAGATCGGCTCGATTCGTTTAGATGTTGGTTGTATTTATGGTCGCTCAAGTTAACGTAGGCAGGAAGGAAATGGAAAAGGCCTTCGTTAAAGGTACCATCCCAACAATCGCCTGGGTCGACTGACGAAAACTAGAAAGTAGAGGATCTTGAATCTTAGCTTGTAGTTGTACATTCTAGGTGCGCTAGCGATTCTCACAGACCTTAGTAAACAAATCACGTTCCAGTGGCAAAAATCGGACAAGTCAGCCCACCAAGAAAGATATTCCGCTATCGCAATAAATTTCATTTGATTTGTTATTTAGCGCCGTTTTTGTGCCATTTTTGGCTAATCGCGACGATGACCATGAGTGGTGATATGATGAAATTGACAAAGGAACACCATGCTCAGATCGGGACTCGAACCCGGGACATATTGCAATAAAAATAGCACGACAGTGTACGGTAGGAGCTCGTGATACCAATATAGCATCCGGGAATAAATTATTATTAGTTTATGGCACTTGTGTCATGTTAAATCAATTGCAGAATTGGGTGGTTTACATCTGTTAAGTAATTTTAATTGTATAGTATTACCGAATCTCTTCATGCTTGTGTTTGGCGTTCAAATTCTTCAAGTAGACTTCACCTAGTAGTAAACCCCGATGGAGGCGTATTGGTGGTTTGGTTCCAGCCCCAATTAGATCTGGGCATACAGTCAACCCTTTTTGGTCAAATGTTTTCCGACTAAGCAATGATAAAACAGTATATCATGCTGCAATGGGTGTGGTTGAAAATTTTTCAGTGCAGGTAATTCCAGTGACTTGCTGTGCGTGCGTGCGTGTTTGCATGCGTGCATACGCATTAAAGAGACTATCGAACTTGAGCCGCTCCCCAAAGAATTCCCGAACTTGCGTATTCAATATGTGTGGCAAATGTTTTTCTTTTTTCCCTTTTAGCTCTCTAAACAACAGAATCACCCGGCCATGGAAAATATTTACAAAAATGTGGAGAAATTTCCGATATGAAATGGTGCGAAATTATTTTCAGTGCATGAAAGATTTGATGTTCATAAACAAATCTAGTCCATCCTGGCAAGTGTAAGCATACAGGAGGGAATTTTTTATCATCCTCCTCCCCCCCTTACAACTCAAAGAGTTTGTATATTTTACGTACAGAGAAGCCAATCGGGACTGTGCTTCCAACGGGATCGAACTCTGAACTCCTTGATTACAAGGCAACAGCTTATCACTACGCTCTCGTTGTCCCTACAAGTATTACACTGGCAGCAGTTATAATAATAATATATTTGGAAGAAAATATCCAGTGTTTTGTCTTTGAAACTTAACCCTAATTTACCCGAGAGGGAGTGGGGTGCTGCCAGCCCCACAACCTCGAAATTTATGTTAAAAAATTGATTATTAGTTACATTGTTTCCTATGGTGTTGTTCCCAATATTTCTGTATTACTTTTGTACATAAAAACATAAATGTAACGTACATAGGAGGTAAAATTCACTTGGAGGGCCTATAAAGATGCGTGTTATTGGGGACATTCGTGCCAGTAACACTGTACAATTTATTAGTAATGATGGTAATTTTTATTATTTTATATATATATATATATATATATATATATATATATATATAACTACATAAACGAAAAATGTTGAAAAATTATTTTTTTGTGAGTTTTAGTGTATGGTAAAATATGTGTTATTATTTTTATTAATGATGCTAATTTTGTAATTATTATAATTAATAAATAACTGCACTTGTATAAACAGCAAAGGAAGCAGTCAGTGACTGAATAACAAAATGGGTTCATGAATTTTAGTGACAATTGAAAGTGTGGGCCTGTGCTCCCCTTCCCCATCTCAGGTAATTAAGTTAATCGTACGGGACGGGTAAGGTATTGTTAAGATAGTTCTTTTTTACTGTACTGCAGGCTTCCGCAATTTGCCCATTGTTGGCCAACGTTAGAGCGAACCAAAACAAGCAGTTGCAGTGTCAATGTCCGGAAAGGAGTCACGACAATGCGAACGCTTTTTCAGCCAACGAGGGGGAAAGGGTTCCACCTGTTGATTTCGGTCTCGAGCTGTTCTCCCATTTGGACATCCGCTACACCCCGCAGCCACCCACGCTTTTTCCCTTCGCTGCAACGGGCAGGAGAAGAGGGGCAAAACGACAGAGCCGCCGCAGAAACGACTCATTCAAGATGTTGGAAATGGTCGTGTATATCTTTCTTGCCCGCGAATGAAGTGGCGATGAAAAACGCTCGTCATGGCCCTGTGAGCTCTGTGGAGGTTCACGACCGTGCCGCATCTTACCAGAGGCCACTCACCCCGACGTGTAACGGGTTGCCCCAGTGCTGGTGCGACGAGTGTTACAGCGACGGTTGCTGTTTCGGAGTCAGCCGTTCACCATGCTCTAAGTGCCTGTTTTGGAGGACTGGCATTTGTCACATATAAGTACTTCAGTAAGTACAAGAACCAGAAGAAACACTGTAGCTTCAGACTTTATTACCCTCCACCCCAGGCCCGTAGTCAGAATTTTATTTCGGGAGGGGCACATCCCTCATCAACAGCCGTCATCTGAAAGCGAAAAAGTGTGCGGTAGAAGCCCTGCGTTTGAATTTAGATTACAACTTATTATACAAGATGTTAAATCCCGCTAAGGAAGTAAAATAAATTACCACTACACACTATTTAATTTTTAGACATTTGTAGGATTTCGGAATGGGCTTCAGCCCCAGAGCCCTCCTCCTGGCTACGTGCCTCCCCACATCAGCATAAAGTGGACCTGAAACGTACTTGCCAGAACGTTTTGACGTATTGATCAGCAAATATAGCTCGTATCTCAAACGAATTTTCGTCATCCTCCGTGGCGAAGTGGTTGGCACATCGCGCTACGACGCCAGCGGTCCCGGGTTCGAATTCTGGCCTGGGCATGGATGTTTGTGAGTGTCCATTCATCATATCATCACTCATCCCCATCTTTGCAAATTAGCCAAAAGTGGCACAAAAGCGAAGTAAAATAAAGCAAATCAATTAATCAAAGAAACGAACGAATTTTCAACTGTTTCTGGCATGCCATATTTAACCTTTAAGCAACAATAAGAAGGGTTGAACGATATAGTTTGCCGACAGAATTCCCTTACATCTCTGACGTAACAACTGAATAGGAATATACTTCCGGTCCACAATATCCTTGTGTGTAAGTCGACCTCCTTGTCGGCATGGTTATCACAGGGCGCTACCAAGTCAGGGGTGCCGGATTCGAATCCTAGCGTGGGTGCTCATTTTGATTGCCTCTTCATCTATCTCATACTGTCACCATTCATGCTTATCGTCCCGTTTAGCCAAAAGTGGCAGAAAAGCGAAGTAAAATAAAGGAAATCAATCAATAAGTCGTCGTGTGTGGCTACTACATGCATAAACGGAACCAATGTGCATTTACATAAGCAAAAGTCACCAGGTCAATCATAGAATACTTGGTACGAGTAAACCCATTGGCCTTCCAAAGAGATTTTAGTGCTTTCTTCTTACTCTGTATCGACTGAAGTGGACCTAGAAATACAATAAGGTAATAGGGGAGAACATACAATGAGTATACCACTGAGTGGTTCAGTGGACCCAATAGTAATGCCTTGGTGGCTGTCCGAAATGGTGTAAAGCACCATTGGAGTTGATTTCATGACAATCATGATACAGTACACATTGTGTAATACCTACGTATATGGATGTGTTAAGTTGCACTACTTCTCAGTATTTGAAACCCTACTCCTTACACCATGCTCTTACAGTGTTGTGCACTTAAAGACTAATTGGACTGGACCTACAGTTTCAAGTGGGATCCGAACCACTATGTAACTCCAGTTTCGTATGTTGAAATACACTAAGTTTATCTGCTAAACTACGGCACTGTAGAAACTGATAAGTTGAAATGTGGCTATTCACAGGAAAGTAGCGTTTCGCGATCAGTGCGCTGTACAGAAGCTGATATTGCCCTATTTGATTTTACTGTCTTTGAAGAATACGTAACGGCATGCAGTCAGTAATCAGT
The DNA here is from genome assembly GCF_977018435.1 of Lepisma saccharinum. Classification (NCBI taxonomy): domain Eukaryota; kingdom Metazoa; phylum Arthropoda; class Insecta; order Zygentoma; family Lepismatidae; genus Lepisma; species Lepisma saccharinum. The sequence continues at coordinate 25,471,182 of NC_139253.1, forward strand.
GTGGAATACGGATGACACTGCAGTTATAATGGGCGTGTAATAAGTAGGTAATTACTGGCATTGAATATGTCCAGTGGTATCCAAGATAGGGGCGACAGAGAATTTTGACTTCCGTCTACACGTGCCATCTACTGGATAATTTGGAAAGCGGAATACTCTAATTTCATTGACTTCTGCCTCTATCGGGGACAGCAGGGCATTGATTTCCCAAACCAGGATGTACCAGTGCTTGGTCCATGGCCGTCTATCTAGAAAGCTGTTTGGTACATTGTTCATGGATGTTGGGAATCCTCCTTAATAAGTTGCTATAGTTGAGAGTGTTTTGTTTAAAGATTTCCCTGTTTGTGTTATTCCACTTTTGTTTTAACCTTGCCCAGACGATACGTAAATATTGCTTGTTTGTGAACAGTCTGTGAAGGGGAAACCAGCAGGATGATAATTTAATGGGTTTCATGTATTTTAATAATTAACTGCAAAACACCCCGAAGTTAGCGTGCGTGTCACAGAGTTGCAAGAAAACAACAAGAATAGTCTACATCGTGTTGAGCAATTACGGATAGACCTCATTATCTGGACCGTTGAACCCGTGTTTCAGAAATATCTTTGTTTTTATGCAGACCTTTCTTAAGCTCCAGACTGTTTTTAATGCTGTAATCGCATAAAAGAGGCATTTCAAGTAGGTATTTATTATGCAAGATATTTACAAAGTTTGCAAGTTTCGTGCAAATCATTGCAGAGACTCTGACACCAACGCACTTTGCTGGAATGGGAAATTTTGGAAGAGACTGTGGAGTCAGTCTAATGTCGCAACTCTTAACCCAGCGTCTCACGGAGACGATAACATTAAAAGCTAAGTCCATTTCACTTCTGATTTCCTTTATCTACCTTTCTGAGCCTCGCTGATACAAGTTCAGTCACGTAGCCTGGATCCGTTAGGAATTTGCTCTTTGCCTACAAGTGTATCTGCCCCATTCTGTTCCTCTTGCTCGCTTGATCAATGAGAGCAGCGTGACATGCGAGGCTTGCAAAGTAGCAATGGTACGTTCGTACTTGCTGAGCACCTGTTTTGCTTGAGCGTCTGTAACCCAATATACTTATCAGTTGTCGCAGTTCTATACTCTGTCCCAACTATCTCTGGAGCAAGGAATCTAGTGGCCAGAGCGAAGTAGTACACGCTGCTCGAAAGCTGGTAACTTCCCCCACTCCACGCTATACCATTCCCTCTCACGTGTTCATTGGTGGAGCAGTCTCGCGTCACTACTTGCGCAGACTTGTTTTTCTTCGCCTGCTCCAGAGATCGCTGGGACAGAGTATAGTTAATTTTTCGCCCCATCTCTCTATTCTTTGTCCTGAAGGAACGAAGACAAAATAAACAAATACATGTGGCTTGTGAGGAATCATATTCATATTAGTTGTTCCAATAGCAGTTGTGTAGGGGACCTTGCGCGGGGGACCTTATATGAGCTGTACTGTACGTTCAAAATATTTAAGGGCAAAGTACCACAGCATTGTCACACAGGAAAGAAAGGAAGTAAAGGGTGTCTCAGAAATATTTTCGTTTTTAAAACTATTGAAGTAAATACTTAAATTTTTTGTATATAGATAAATTTATTACCATTTATTAAACATTAAAATTTTATTTGTGGAAAAGAGTATTGGACAAATGTGAAGTGTGCAAATCTTAAACGTGTTTCTGTTGTAGCCATCATGGTTCTGAATTGCATTAGTTAAAAAAGTCCTAATCATTTGGCAGTAGCGCTCAGAAGTTACAGTTTGAGCATTACCATGATCATCTTCAAAAGAAAAAAGGAGATCCTCCCCCATGGCGCAGTGGTAGCGTCATTGCCTTGTAATCAAGGGGTCCCGGGTTCGATACCCGGTGGAGGCACAAGTGGCTCGTGTCCCACTTTAAACTGTAGGTCCAGTCCCGATTAGCCTTACTGTGCATAAAGTGGACTTAAAACACCAAACCAACCAACCATAGTGGTAACGCTACATCCTTGTAATCAAGGGGTCATGGGTTCGGTTTCATATTCCACAGCAGCACGGTTTCCACCGATTAGCATATCAGCATGGACATTACCGATACGTAATTGTACCCATGACTTGTGCTGCATGCGAGGTTCAGGGACTTTTTTTGATGGAAAAGTCGTTTCGGGTTCACATACCGGGAAATATCCCGGCAGCAGAACTATTCCATTAAAATTGGCATAAGTACAACAGACAAGAAGAATGTAAAGTAGTGGGATTTGCATATCGCGCCTTCTTTATTCTAATTACAGCGTATAATTGATGCTACCCGTCTTCACAGGAGTGCCTTAAGTTATGAAGTGCATGGACCTGATAGCGCCCCGAGACTGTCTTTTTTAAAAACGGGGAGTCTCTTGTTTGAGTAGCCAGTCTGTCGCCATATTGATCTGTCCAATTTCAAGTCAGTGAACTCCCCGGCCACGTGTTCCCGCCGCTTACTCTCTGGGAACGTAACACGAGGCGGGGGAAATATGGTCCTGAAGAAGAGGAACAGCAAGCATTGGATTTCCACGAATCCGAATTTTTTTCTTCTCTTCATCCCAGCAGTGGTTGCCGAGACGAGATGGGACTTTGTGCACAATTTCCTCGTTTCTGTTTCGAATTTGAATTTTTCAAAGTCCACTTTATGCACAAATAGGCAAATCGGGACTAGACCTACAGTGGGATCCGAACCACTGTTGCCTCAACAGGGTATCGATCCCGGTACCCCTTGGTTACAAGGCGACGACGTTACCACTACGTTATCAGGGAGGCGTTTCTGTCTCGAGGTAAACGTCCCCATCTCGCCTGGAAATAAGGTAAAGTTGTCCCCAGTGCATGTCATCGTGCCATGAAGATGCACAGGTGAGGGGTGTGGATGCCGCCCGTCTTCACCCTCGGGTTGAATTTCGTGTGTAAATAAAATTGCCATCTCAACTTGGAACCAGTAAAAGTAATTACATCTCAGGAATGAACTACACATTTTTAGCAGAATGCAACTCGTGTGTTACTATTATTTTGACGAAACAATCGGAATTTGAGACCCCTGATTTAGACGTTTGGTTCAGTAACCACCAATAAAATTTTGTTTAAGAAAATTGTGGTAAGAATATTGGAATACTGTTACTGGAAATTTGAAACCGCGACTGTTAGGGAGTTCAACTCATGCAAGGTCACGTTAAAGCCGCTAATGGGTGTAAAGTTAAAGAACGTAAAGTAACTGTAATTTACAGTTGCTACGGAAATAAACCGTAACTACAACTGTGAGTTAGTTACTTTCTCAGCTAAAGGATTCCATCTCCTTCAATATAAAAGTAACATTCTGAGAGCAGCGAGACAAAAGATTCAGTGGAAGTGAATGTGGGTCTTTGAAAAAGAAAAGAGGCAAAGGGGCCTCATGATGAACCTGAATATCAATGCACAGTGACCAATCAGGGAGGTGTAATGAGGCATTGTTGACGTAACCGATGTGTATCAGCGGTACAAATAGCTCACCTGGCAAGAATAAGGCAAGCAAGACCTTGACAAAGGCTGCTACAACATGTTTGAACTCGTTCTCCGTCATGGTTGGCTGTACCTTCCATTCCCACAATGCAATGCCCCCTTTGCCACAAATACAAAACTGGACATTTAATTTATCACAAAAGTCGTGCTTTTATTTTTAAATAAATTGCTGCCTCATTTTTCTCCGGCAATTTTTGGTAGATGATATCTGTGTGAATTTTCCCTGCCTATTACATTGTCATTTTCATGAAGAAGAAGGAGTCTGTCTGATGGTTGAATGTAATTTTGTTCATACCATCTTTTTTTCATCGTCGTTGCCTTGAACACGATTACTTGGTGAGGCCCAAAGAGACGTATTTGTTAACAGGGGCGGTGCTAGTGTTTCTAGAGAGGGGTCATAGATCCGCTCTTAAAATAGGTCGTGCCCTACACGAAAACTACATTAGACTAACGAAATGGATAAATTTTAGCTGCAGATAAACTAAATTCACTGGAAGGCGGCTCCAAGAATGGGCTAGTGTAGATTGGCCCACCCTTAATATATAATAGGCCGAATTCCTGATAAGAATACATTTTATTTTGAATAGTTGTCCCGTTTTTATCTTTGACAGTCATCCAGTGACCCACCCAGGGGTGTATCCAGATTTTCCATCTGGGGGTGGGAGTGAATTTTCATATTTAGAGTGTGTAAGAGTAAATTTAGAGCCAAGTCATCAATTGCGTCTTTGTGAAAAAATTAGGGGGCTCTTGAGAAAATTGGTGCCACCACAGCCGGTAATGGAACGTCGGGCCCCTTGATTATAAGCGTTCTCGACTCCTGGGTCCTGAATCCCGGCCTGAGCATGTGTGTTCTTCGTTAGTGTTCCTTCATCAATTTCATCATATCATCACTCATCCCCATCTTCGCAATTAGCCAAAAGTGGCAGAAAAAAGAAGTAAAGTAAATCGATCAATTTCCGTGAGAGTAACGTGCATATCAAAGTTCCATAGCGAATGTTTTGTTAAGCTACCTGGATCATATTTTCGACTTTCCTAACACTCCAAAGCACGCGATAAGGGAAAAAACTTTTTTAGAATCCGAACCTTGAAGAGTCATTTTGTCCACTGATGGCGCCACACTCTTTCACAATGCCAGTAAGTCGTTCGGAGTCGAAGCACGTGCATGTTTCTGGGAACCAACAACATGGCCTGCTGCCTGTTTTACAGTTGATGATCGGGTTTTGAGCAAACCTCGATTGCAACATGATCTGAGCAGTTGTTGACCCGTGTAAAGCACTCGGTGTTATCAGTGTTAGGATGTGCAAGCGCGTGAAGACCCGAGTTGACGTGTTCAGAGCTTTTCCTGAACAGCAATTCCTAGGTGGTTGATGTCTGCATCCTCCGTGATTTTGATGTCTTCAATGCGCCGTTTGTTTACTCGTTGAATCTCGTTCATCTCAAGAAGCTTATTACATGTATTTGGTCACAACAGAGGAGTTACGACTAAACGAACTCCATCGGACTTCTTCTCCTCCGTCTCGTCTTAAGTGGAATGGCGTTTCAGGATGGGACAAATACAATAATACATCCATGATTTACCCAGAATTCGAATTTTGACCCGTGGCTTCTTATGGCATCAGGCTAACCACTCAGCCACGGAGGTGCATTGTTCTCTGTTCCTTTAAAAACAATATTCGTCTTTAATCCATACGTGCACTGGCGTACGAAGAGGGTTAGGGGCTGATGAGGCCACAGTCCACCCGAAATTTTGAGAACAACAACGTTTTCAGATAAAAGCAGTAGAATTCGGGAAAAAAACAGTGATAATTCCCCCCTCACTAAAATGACCCCCGATTGCCATTCTTGAGAGTAGAAAGTTCTAAATATACGAAATATCGTATTGTGTGCAAATTGTCCATCACTATGTTCGTGAACTTTATTTGAACCAACAGGAGCTTCAAGAATTAAAAGAAAACTCAAAACAAGCTGTTGACAACTTCTGCACTAACACATAAAAATCCATCGCTTAAAAACACATAGGATGTAAGAGAAAAAATAATGAAAATAGTCACGGACAATTTGCACGGTAACACTCATGGATCCCACTGTACTATCCATCTTTATTCCAGCCCCTCTCGAAAAAAATCCTGTATACGCCAGTGAATATGTGGTTTATCTTCTCTGTTTAGATATATACGAGTTTTACAAGTAGTAACCAAACAATAACAGGAAGTTGATTTTATCCTTCTATTGATGGCTTTCGTAGTAATATGCATCATGCAAACTACACCTACTCATGCTTAAATCTGCATAAAGGAGCGGATTCATTTCCAGCCGACCTCGGAGGCGGAGTGGTTAGTACAATGCGCTACGATGCTAAGGGTCCCGGGTTCTAACCCGGACTGTGCATGGGTGTGCTTTGTAAGTATCCCCCGCATAAATATTATCATCACTTATCCTCAACTTTGCGATTAGCTAAGTGGCAGAAAAGCGAAGTAAACTATTCTAAATCGATGGAAATCGAGGAGCAGGTTCATAGTGAGTTGAGTATTATTCACCCCAGTGTGAATATCTCCACATTCTCTGCAGCTTAGAAACAAATACAGTACAAGACAGTGTAGCACATCGCGCTACGACTGCAGGGATCCCGGTTTCGAATCCCGGCCTTGGCATGGATGTTTTGAATGTCCATTCATCAATTTTATCACATCATCACTCATTTCCATCTTCGCAAATTAGCCACAACTGGCACAAAAGCGAAGTAAAATAAAGCAAATCAATCATCAATCAAGTTCAAGACAGTGCATAGTGTAACGTGTCATTGTGGTATAAAAGGTATAGAGGCCTTAGGAAAATTCGAGGGTACGCTTTCGAATAAGTTCGTTGTGAATCTGTGGGTTCAATGTCTTTTGTTTCGTCATTCAGTTCTTCATAATCATTTTTTGCTGAACCACAATGAATATTAGGCAAAAACGCGCTTAGATCTCTGACACGTTTCGCGACCTATCTTAACCTTTCCGAGCGTCGACAGTGCTAACATGAAGTGAGTCACCCGACCTTGAACCTTCCTACGGCCCAGAAGTTTCGTTGCTCTTTGTAGAAGAATACTTGCTCCTCCTCCTCGAATCATTTTGAAGCCAGTTTCGCCAAAGTGCGTCGTCGACAGCGTAAATATTGTGGTAATGACGTCCTTGGGAGGACAGCGACTTACCTGTCTGCGAGGAGCAGTATCCGCTGAGGTTTAGCTTGGCAGCACAAGATCCAGGAGTCGTCTGCCGTAGGAGACTCAACTCAGACTGTGCTTGAAATAGACACGAGCAGGTCTCCGCAGAATGCAAGGCTTGGGTTTGATGCTTGAGGACGAGAAGCGAAGAGACAAAGGACTACATGTGGCAAGGGAGTTTGTTCAACTGCTTCGTAGTCATTACTAGTGAACTTACAGCCAGAAAGAACATACATCTGTTTATGCAGGTGCATGCCAGGATGTTCCATAAGAAGTAATCAGAAATTAGTAATCCATCCACAGAAACGACACCTTGTACTGTCAGAAGAAATCAGAATTGTATATCCACAAAAGGTTGTCATTGTTAGGAACTAGGTGAAAAACGCATTGAAAATGGCTGTAATTTTGCATTGGTGCCTCATGGTTTTTTACAATGATCTGACTAGTTTGCCTAGAAGGAAGGTAAATTATGGGAACTTATGCTGTGCTTTAATGATTCCGTAACGACAGCAGTATTCCTGACTCTACACACCTCTTCTCAGAAAGTGGCAAATTGAATATGGTTTGACAGTTGAAGTACATGCCGTTTTAACTGAACCAGAAGTCCTGTTTATGCACGGAAAATCTAATCGGGACTGAATCAACAGTTTAAAGTGAGATCCGAATCACCATGTGTCTCCTCCGGGTATCGAACCCAAGATCCCTTGATTACAAGGCGACTTTTCCTTGTTTTGAGAAATATCAATGCTACCCGTATCTGGCTGGTAGGCCATATCTCTCTGCGTTGCACGAAATGTTCCCACACTGCACTAAATTATTTTTCGTTTATTTTGTGCCGCGTTTCTTTCTCTTGGCTTCATCGCAACGACGAGGATGGATGATGAACTGATCATATTAATCAGGCTGAAATCCAAGAGCCACATATGCCATGTTGCCTGGAATTATGATGCTTATATGTATGGGTTTTCTGGTTAATATGCCTGAAGTAAGTGACTTTTATGTCTTAATGATTCCTAAGATTGAAGCAAGGATTCAATCTGTGATTTCGCATTCATTTGTCTGGTATGTGCAATTAGGTTGTTTTACATCACTTTTCCGTCTTTTGCAATGCATTCGAGTCCGTAAGGATTGCGCCGAGAACGTGGGCTGGCTGTTCTTATCGATGATGTATCTTCCATCTATCACTTCCACTTTATCGATTTGTCGTGTATAACGTTGCTGTCGGCAGTGAAAGGCATCACATTCCCAACAAATTTCTTAATTGAAAAATGATTTGGAAATACGTTTCGGCTCTCTTCGCACATTCCTCAAGTAAGTGAAATCCAGAATCACACAGCCACAAAAAAGCGTGCCGATTGCGACCCTGAACATTTGTCAAAGGATTTGTTTTATGACAAGCGTTTATCATTGTTTCATCCCATGGCATGGTGCTGTCGTAAACGTGCGTGCGACAGACGAAGGTCACACTAACGTGTTTAGTTGTCGATAAACACATTAATTAAGTCGTTGGAGGCAGAGCGTGCAGTTGATTACAGTGGTGCAAAAGCCACCTTACTGGTCTTCGAGAAATGGATGAATTGTTAGCAAGACTGTGGCGGGTTTACATAACTTCCTTTGTCGTAGACGGGGGTCCCTTTTATTATGTATGCATTTCAATACGTCAGTAGATACAGTGCCTACTTCTGTGGCGAAGTGGTTAGCACAACGCGCTACTACGCCAGGGATCTTGGGTTCGAATCCCAGCCTGGGTGTTCTTTGTAAGTGAATTATATCATCGCTCATCGTCGCGATAAGCCAAAAGTGGCAGAGAGCGACGCGAAATAACAAAAATCAAATCGAAACTTGTTAGTTTTGTGTATTTATAGTTTTCGATTTCTTATTCACAAACTGCACTGTGCAACACGAATATATTAGATGGTTACTCTAGCCCCTGGTGTTCATTCATGGTACGGGCACAGTAATGGCTTCTCCTCAACGTATTAGTAGACTTAGAAGAATTTTTGTTCTCGTATTATAGTCGTGCTCTGTGGAGATGCAGTAGGTGCTACCAATCTCCCATTATAGAGAAGAGGGAGAAAGGGACAGAGAGAAAATAAAGGAAGAGGAGAGAGAGAAGGGGAGAGAAAGAAGAGAGGCGAAAGAGAGAGAGAGAGATCACCTTCCTCTCACTTTTTCCTCTCTCTCTCTCTCTCTCTGTGACGAGAAAGGGGGGCGGAGGTGGACACCCGAAAGAAAGAAAATAGTACTCTCCCTTTCTCTCTCTCTCTATTATATTTCTTTCTCTATCCTTTTTTCTTCTTCCCTTCTTTTTCTATCTTTCCTTTCCTATTTTTTTTCTCTCTCTCCTTTCCCTTCTCATTCTCTCTCTCTCCATCATGGAGAGAGAGAGAGAGAGAGGTAAAGAATGGGAGAGAGAAACGAAGGTAGGAAGGAAGAAACAAAGAAAGAGCTCTCTCTCTCTTTTTCAGGAAGAGAGGATATATATATATATATATATATATATAAATATCCACCCACACCCTCCACCGCCCTCACCCAACCCCTCCTTCATTTCTCTCTCCCCAAAGATCAATTTCCCACGTTAAAGAAAATCGTAGCAACGTCTTAAAATTGGGACAATTTGAATTATGCGTCAGAAAGAAATGAAGGAAATTTTATTTTGGATCCTAATTCGCTATATTCCCACTGCTGTTATTCTAGTTTGTTTAATGTAAATAATAAAATAATATTAAAAACTGAAGGGTTTACCAATAGTTTATTTAAACAAAATATCACTAAGCCAAATGGAAGATACAGGATACAGGCAAGATATGCAATTCCGCTTCATATATTCATTGATTGATTTGTTGTTTAAAGTCCAATTTATACACAGGAAGGCTAATCGGGACTGAACCTACAGTTTAAGGTGGGATCCGGGCCACTGTGCCATGTGCCTGCACGGGGTATCGAACCCGGGACTCCTTGATTACAAGGCGACGACGTTGCCACTGCACCATCGGGAAGGCCCCTCCGCTTCATATAGTCTATTTAAATGTCCTGTTAACCATTCACAATTTTTTTTTCATAGAGCAGGGGTTAGATTGCTTTGTAGCCACATGTATATTTGTGAACGCATGGCTCAGTGTTCGCAAATATTTTTTTAGCTTTCTGAGAAGATGAGATCTCTTTCACTGTCTGTGAGAAAGTTTTTTTTTGTGTGTGTGTGTGTGTGTGTGTGTGTGTGTGTGTGTGTGTGTGTGTGTGTGTGTGTGTGTGTGTGTGTGTGTGTGTGTGTGTGTGTGTTCGTGCAGGTCCCTTTACAACCTTGGACTTTTAACCTTTCTCAAGGGGCTCTTTATTCCCCTTTTTAACTTTAAAGTAAGGGTTTTTGTTAAGAGAACGGTGCAAAATGGCCGGCGCGCCCAAAAATGTTAACTCGATCATTCTTTCATGTCTCGTAATGTGACGCAAGTTATTTCCATTTGCTTTTTAGTTAATTTTTTATTTCTTCCTTTGTCTTTGCAGCATATGGAAAAGTGTTTCTCGTGAGGAAGAAGGGAGGCAACGACGATGGGAAGCTGTACGCGATGAAGGTGCTGAAGAAGGCAGCCATCGTGCAGAAGAAGAAGACGACAGAGCACACCAAGACTGAGAGGCAGGTACTCGAGGCTGTGCGACAGTCGCCGTTCCTCGTCACCCTCCACTACGCCTTCCAGACGGAGGCTAAGCTCCACCTCATTCTCGGTAAGTGCATCTCTTCGTTGATAGAATATAATACAGCGTGTCCACAATGAGACTCCAACATTTTGAAAGTCTTATAACTTTTTCATTTCAGATTGTACAGCTGTGATTCCGGAAGCAGCAGAAGCAGAAACTCAAAAAGTTTATGTGGTAACGTTTTAGTGCGCGGAATAGCCGTAGTAGCGCTGCAACAATCGATTGTTTGAATATGAGATTCCAAACGAGCGTGCACAGGTTCATTCGAAAGGAGTCCACAGAAGTCACTAAGACAAGCAGTGAAGAACTGTGTGAACTGTCGACCGTTTCATACCAAGTTCTCTTGCTGCTTGTCTTACTGACGTCTGTGGAGACTCCTTTCGAATGACCTCCGCACATTTTCTACAACCTGTTCCTGGATTCTGGGTTTACCACCACCGTGTCCTTTCAAAACATTGCCGGTCGCCAAAAACTGATCACACCACTTCTTTATAGTCTTGAATGTCAGAGGATCATTATTGTACACACGACGAAAGTTTCGTTGCACTTGAATAAGTGATTTCGTTTCTGCATACCACCACACAGCCTGTGCACGCTCGTTTGGAATCTCCATTTTCAAACAATCGATTGTTGCAGTGCCACTACGGCTATTCCGCGCACTAAAACGTTACCACATAAACTTTTTGAGTTTCTGCTTCTGCTGCTGCCGGAATCACAGCTGTACAATCTGAAATGAAAAAGTTATAGACTTTCAAAATGTTGGAGTCTCATTGTGGACACGCTGTATATCTTGCGCAGTGTTGTGAACAGGATTTTGTAAATGGGAAGGTTACGTATACTTTTTTTAGTAGTGAGTTTTCATTTTGCAATCATTTAGGAACGCTGGACCAAAGGGGAAGGTGTTTTTTTTGGGGGGGGGTATTACCCCCCCAACTCCCTAACTTGGGCACGCCACTGTTCCCCTCAGATTTTTTTTAAAGTAGAAAGTTCTGACAAGTCATTGAGCTACTTTGGGTGACGACACTCAAATGTCAACCTCACTTTCAGGTATTGCGGACCAACAAGGCACTGGCGCCTGGACTCACAGACAGTATAATCTTCTACGGGGGCCTCCCCGATGGCGCAGTGGTAGCGTTGTCGCCTTGTAATCAAGGGGGTTCCGGGTTCGATACCCGGTGTAGGCACATAGTGGTTCGGATCCCACTTTAAACTGTGGGTCCAGTCCCGATTAACCTTACTGTGCATAAAGTGGACTTAAAACACCACATCAACCAACCAGTCAACCAATCTTCTACGGGGCTCGTGGTGTGTCGGCAATACATGTTTGTGATTGTCCTTACATGCATTTCATCTTATTACCAATCATCCTCTTGCTGGTCTCCGTGGCGGAGTGGTTAACATATCACTCTACGACGCCAGTGGTCCCGCGTTCGAATCTCGGCCTGGTGTTATTTGTGAGTGTCCTTTCATCAATTTCATCATATAATCACATACTCATCTTCGCGATTAGCCAAAAGTTGCAGAAAAGCGATGTAAAATAAATCAAATCAATCAAATAAATTTGCATATCCTGTAAGCAATTACTGGAATTTATATCTTCTGTCATTACATTTATTCATGGAATTACATTGACAGTGTCAGGTGAAAGGAAACTAATTCACATGTTGTAAATTACATTAAAATATATATCAGCAAATGAAAGGAGTTGTGCCGTACCACTGCACCGCTGGTAGAAATGTAATGCACGCTGAATAGCGACGTTATTTGAATCGCAAACAGTGGATGTTCATAGACATTAAGAAGTGAAAGCCAATTAATTAATGTGTAACCATAAGCTTTGACACGGAATGGTTCAATCTTGAACCATGCTACTAGTTCCATCCCATACATAATGTAGTCGTTCACACTCACTTTCTCCCTATAAGTTGTGGTGGATTCATATTCATGTTTAACCATGGCATATTGTAATATTTCACGATCCACTGCCACAATGAAAGGACAACCCATTGTGATTTTAATGATATCCAAAGTATCAGTATTCTCTTGTCATTATTCATAATTAGCCCCATCTAGTTCGCGGCACTTTTTGACTCTCTCTACATACTCATGTGTCCACGGTGAAACACCCAACTCGTCTGTTTCGTTTATTTGGTGTCAAGGAGTGTATTTGGTGTCTGTACCGTTTGCACTGCCTTCTGGAGTGGTGCAATGTGTGGTGTATGATCGCGTGTTGCGAGGTAACTAATCTGAACTTGAACACCGGGATACAACTGCACTGCAGCGAGTGTCAAAAAGTTCAGCGAACTAGACGAGGCTATTATTATCTATAGTTGAAGTCCTGATTGGAACACCAGTTCGGTATCTTTGGCGGCATATCTCGAGAGGAAGCCGACTGGACGCGTATCTGGTTTCGAGCCAGCGCCTGTTTTTTCTGAGAAGCTCTGTTGTTACTTTTAATCCAGAGTGTTTAGATATACAACACGAACTGCGACAACGTTACACTCCCAAGGTCTCCACATTGTATAAAAAAGTAGCACAACACAATAACACAACCTAGCAAAGACAACCGCACCTCACGTTGTGAAATATGTAAAGAAACTTAATTGGCAACATCTCGTTTACTCCACGTGGACTTGACAAGTATTGTCAGTTCCTAAAACGGACGCTATTGGTGGGAAATGTTTGAGGGGAGGATATACTGGGCTCCACGCGCTCGTGTGGTTGTCAGAGGGAAACCGATCTTTCCAAACTTTGAAGTAAAGTTGCGTTCCAATGAGGACTTCAACCGTACATTCTCTGCAAAATGAATTATATCAATTTTATCTTGATTCTATCATGAATATATCAAGTAGGCCTACTTCTTTGCCGCTCCTAGGTATGGTTAAGTGTATTTACACCTTCAGGAGCCACTATCTCATTTGCTCCATATACGTTAGCGCTATAGAAACACACCTCATGTACACACTTCTTGTATTACTCCATTGACTCAGCTCATGTTATTTGTTGGGAGATACATTATCCTGCAGAAAAGACTGACACTGAGCATCTAGGTCGAGGTGTGTAACTTTCTCTACTCAGAAATTATAATGGTACTCAGACAATTGAACAAAGCATTCCTCATCTACTTTGTGAAATTTCACTTTCATGGATAAAAAGAAAAGAAGCTTATGTGAGCGTATGGAATCTAACACTTATAATTCATGCCTCTTTGAATCGTTGATTTGATCTAAGAGATTTGAAATCTCGTGACGTGTGCTCTTGGAAACAAGGTTGTAGTTGTCTGGAGATTATTAACCGACCTCTGTGGCGGAGTGGTTAGCACAGCACACTACGCCGCCATGGTCCCGCGTTGTTCTGGGCATGGATGTCCCTCCATCAATTTCATATTCATCCTCATCGTCGCGATTAGCCAAAAAGTGGCATAAAAGCGAAGCAAAATAAACCAAATCGATCAATCAAATCTTAGGTAGGCAAAGAAATTTTTGTTTTCAATAACATTTTCTCTCTCTCTCTTTCCACACACACACTACATAAATTAACAATTGTCGACGGTAATTTATTGGTAAAGTACTGTATCGCGATAACTCAAATACACTCTTCAAGGTCGAAGGATGACAAGGAATTTTCCGGTCTTATTGAGGTACCTACCAGTGTACAACGTCAACGGTGCATTCTACATTTAAAATTCCAACACATTAGATTGAACCATATGAACCATATCTTCTCCTCTTTATATTTCTTGCTATCTGAATTGAATCTGAATTATGATTCACCCTGTGTGTATATATAGGCTTATATATATTGAGAGAGGAGGGGGTTGGTTATGCTGGTGACCAAAGGTATGTTTAAATATACATGGAACCAGCGACAATTTCGTTTAGTAATTCTGACCCAATCAATCTCCTCTGTTTATACTTACCAAATAGTTTAGTTAAAGTAACACATTTATTAAAGGCTATTGTGGATTTTCTTTGTTGTTGGTTAATAAAAATCTCAACCGAATGTTTTTGGTTCAAACAAATATTTTCAGTTTAACATTTGAAGTGTTCATATGAACTCCATCAAATTATTACAATTATTGTTCAGTTAAGAAGCTTTTCGTAGGAGCCCACTTTATCCGAGGATAGGTTAATCGAAATTTGACACAGAGAACTTCAGACTAGACATCTTAAACGCTGTGCAATGTGCCGCATCCTAGAACAAACCAAAAACCCCTTGATTATTATTGTCCCGTTTATCCTAATGTTATAACTACATGAGAATCCAATTATGTATCCTCATCGTCGAGATCGATATATAGAGCTAGAAAAACGACATACACATTTTAAAAAATGCAATGTTTTAAAACCGAATTATGCACAAGTCTCTTTTACTTGTTTTTGTACGGCGATTTACAAGGCAGTAACATTGCAGTAATTTTACAATTGTTGGTCAACTTTTATGGATTTGATTTTAATGGGAAGGCTTTGTATATTACCCGACACGTTATATTTACAAATCTGCACTTCTATCATACGAGCTGCATTCACAATTTTGTGGGGAAAAAAGTATTGCTGTGAAGAATCCTTCATGAGTTTACTGAGGTTCGTTCCCCCAAGGTCCCCCTAAAATGACAGATGCTCTAATAACTGCCACCTCACGTCAGAATTCCCGACGTGACATCAGAGGGAGAATGTCTAGATTTTGTTCATGTACTCTCGTCATCAAACTAAAACTGTTGATATATTCCAAACGAGGAGAGAACTCGCGGAATGTAGTTGTTTGCGTGTAATGCAATCTGAGTTCGCTAATTCAGCCCTGTTTTTGTTAATGGAGACACGACAGACATAGAGGGAATGTAAGCAAAACTATTTTCATTCTCTTTTTTTTTTAGGATGTGATTTAACTACATGGAGTTTCATTGATCCGTTCTTTTGGTGCAATTAAAAACTGATTCATGTCCAAAGTCTGTGTGTGTCCGTAATACTTCCAATGATAATAATAATATAATTATTCGTTATAGATTACTGATAAACTTGCATAAGCAGTACCCAATAGATTGACCGGAGAATACCCACAGAAATCTATTTGGTGAACGAATTTGTCATACGAGTAAAGTTGGGATAATTATGGTTGAATCAAGGGCTATTAGGAAAGCTCTATAGGGATACCCTTGTAAGGAGGAGAGAATCATGTAAAAGGGAACAGGAACAGGAGCAGAATTTCATAGAGCTACGCACAGGAAACTGAATACATCAAATCTATTTGATGCACCAGTCTTTTTAGACTTGGTCAAGAATCGGGTTTAGAGTTTGATGCATTATTGTGTATCGTTTGTAAGGGTATCGCCAAAATGCATGATATGATGCTAGTGAATATTTCTTTCTATGTCGAGGAGGTGTACTTTAATGCTACAGACTGTATGCATTTTTTGTTTGAAATGATGCATTCACTTTTCTGTGTAGAAGACCATAAAGATTATAACTTTGGATTGAAATGGTGAAGGAATTGTAACCAAGGAAGAGAGAGAGAGAGAGGAAACAAAGAGGAAGAAAGAGGAGAAAGAAAATAAACGAGATAAGAAGAAGAATGGACACGAGAGAAGCAAACTGGAGTGAGAGAGGAAGAAAGAGGAAGAGAAAATAGGAAAGAGACAAACGATAAAAACGAAAGAAGATGAGAAAAGAAATGGAGATAAAGAGAAGGGAAAAGCGGAAACAAATTGTAAGGGAGAGAGAGAGAAAGAATGAAAGAGATCTAGCGGACTCTCAAGAATTTATATAAAACCATGTTCTTGTTCTCATTCCCTTATTATTTTTTCCCTTATTAATCTTTGTCCACTCTCTTTCTGATGTACTCTATTTACGTGACTTTTCCAAAGCCCTCCCTTTTTTTCCCTTTTTTTTTGTTATCTTCTGTTGGTCTTCCTGTATTTTTATCCATCTTTTCCTTTCTCCTAAAGCTTTAGTTTCTGTACTCTGGGTGTTGTCGGATTTCTCTCGTAGCAAAATTTAAGAATATTACCTGATGTTTCTCTTGATGGAAGTCGTAGGGGTTCTGCCTTTACAGAAATTATTTTTTTCTTGAGTTATCTACTTCCTCCGCCCAATTATCTCCTGCTCCTGCATAGTTAGAGGAAAAGACCTATTTGTATGTCCTCTTGATAGCAGTCTCACGGAGGTTCCTAATGTGTTTTTGTGAAAACCTCGAAAAACTAAGAAGAAATGTTGGCAGATGTTTTTAAAGGTAGTTTGACATGGCTTGTGAAATATCGTACTTGCATTATCGCCATGGTAGGTCTAACGTGTCAGTTTTAGAAACATTAGGAAGGAAAGTGAATATGGCGGACCTTGACACTATTATTATTATTAAGATTGTTGAGGATAAATGGTGGTCTGTTGATGATAGGAAAGACAACACCAGTGTCTTGTCCAGGAATCAAACCTATGTATAACCTCTGGCTTCGCTACATATTAACGCAATACAGAAGATGGCATTTTGCTAATATGCATGAGTCACTTATTGTGATGGAAAATAACATTTGCATCCAAAGTTTCTCAAAGTTTACTGAGAGTGAAACTCTCAACTCCAGGGAGAATCGAATCCGGGAAACTTTGGTATCTGTTGGAATCAAATATAGGAGCAATTTTTCGGTACTGCTGCTTTAGTTGTCCTTTGTATTAATTCCATGCTTTGAACTTTCTCTCTCTTTCTGTAGGTGATGTTTATTTATAATAGTCTGTTTCTTCTATCTTTCATGTTTTGTACTTTCTCTTTCTTATTACATTCTTGGTTTGTTTTTATGTTCTCATGTTTCTTCTAACTCTTACTGAATTTTCAGTTGATTTTCTATTCTTTCAATGATCTCCCATTCCTTGTATCTCTCTAACTGAATTTTCTGTTTCATTTCCATTCTTTCAGTGATTTCCTATTCGTTGTATCTCTCTCACTGAATTTGCATTTGACTTTCCCTTCTTTCAGTGATCTCCGATTCCTTGTATCTCTCTAACTGAATTTGCTGTTGCTTTTCCATTCTTTCAGTGATCTCCGATTCTTTGTCTCTCTCTTACTGAATTTTCTGTTGTTGCTTTTCCATTCTTTCAGTGTTCTCCCATTCCTTGTATCTCTCTCACTGAATTTTCTGTTGTTACTTTTCCATTCTTTTAGTGATCTCCGATTCCTTGTATCTCTCTTACTGAATTTTCTTTTGCTTTTTCATTCTTTCAGGGATCTCCGATTCCTTGTATCTCTCTTATTGAATTTTCTTTTGGTTTCTCATCCTCATTCAGTGACATCCCGTTTCTTCTGTCTTTCCATGTTTTGCAAATAGTTCTTTCCCATAACGAATTCTTCATATTTATAGTTTTTTTTCCCTTTCTGTTTGTGACCTTTCTCTATCCAGGTATGATTTCCCCTCTGCGCATCCTGTTCCAGCCTCTTCAACTTCTTGGTCTACCTTTCTCAATTCTCTTTTTACTGGAGTAAAACTACCCAAGCCTCTTCTCCACTTTTTATTTTCCTCCGAACTCTCGGTTTCTTTTGCTAATTACTTTTAATATCCAGCGCAAAGAGCTCCTGCAGTGTTAACTTCGAGTACGCCGGCGAAAGGAGAAAGTTTTCTCTTATCAATATTAGCTTAAATTACCCACCCTTGCTTTCCAATACAAATAACAATGCTTTGCCTTGAATACGGATCGCAAAGTGATCTTCATGGTAGTAAATAGCGCTTGCAAATTAGGCTTGAAAGTATTGCTGGATTTCTAGCGTAGATAAACACGATTGCGGTAGTTGGACTGACCTGAGCTTCTTTGCTGCACCTGCCACTTCTCAGGCCATTATCTCAACCTGGGAATACAGTTTGCACGCATAAGTGGAGCGTGAAGAATAGACGAGAGGTTGTCGCATTTGCTGGAAGTTTCTCTTCACTGTGATGACTGATGAGAAACTGCTGTATTTTTTACTTCGCGTATTCAGATGGGTTTTTTTAGCTGTAATTTTTCTCCTTCATCTTCGTTTCACACTGGGTGATCCCCTTTCTCCCACCCCAGTACATTTGTTGTAATGAAAAGAATATATTAATGTCTGATGAATTTGCCTTTTGGAAGTATTTGTTGTTGTTGAGTTTGAGTTTTAAGTTCACTTTATGCACAGTAAGGCTAATCGGGACTGGACATACAGTTTAAAGTGGGATCCCAATCACTATGTGCCTCCACTGGGTATCGAACCTGGGGCCCCTTGATTACAAGGCTGTTGTTGAGTTTGTTTCCAAGACCATTTTCTGCTCAAATACGGCCAATCGGGACCGGATCTACAATTTAAAGTGTGCTCCGAACACACTACAGTACCTCCCCGTGGTCGAACCTGAACACCTTTGATTGTAAGGCGACAGTGGTTTCAGCTTCGAGCTCAGGCCCGATCATTGATATCCTTCGTCGTTTTTTATGTAATCATCATTCATTATTGTCACGTTTAACTTACAGAGGCAGAAAAACGACGTAAATTAAGAAAAATACTAATACGTGGCGCCGTCTTCCGTGGCAGATCTGTAAGCACATCACTACGTCGCCAGAGGTCCCTGGTTCCAGTCCCGGCTTGGGCGTGAGTGTTCTTTGTGAGTGTCCCTTCATCAGTCATCACCGTCTTCTTGATTCGCCAAAAGTGGCACTAATTTATTTTTTGAAATTACAGAGCTAAAATATAAAGTAAATCTCTCTATCACTTCGTCAGTACTTTATTTTGCCAGACTAAAATACTTCCTCCACAACATTACGTAATAGAATTGTGGTTGTTATTCATATGAATAATTCTGAGCCATATTTACATATATTTTTCTTGTAATAGTTAAGGGCCAAGGACGTATTTAGGGGGAAAGTTCAGAGGGTCTGGACCCCCAACCCAGAAAGATTTATCAAGTACTAATAATGAAAAATATATTATAGTAGCCTTTGTTGTATTATTTCCTCTGAACTTATTGGAAGACAAGGATTGTATTGGGATCTTACGACTTTGAATGACATTACAAAGAAGATTTATGTACACTACTACTTAAAATAATATGCATAAAATATTAATGATCAGAAACTTCCTTTTCTCCAACTGCATGTAACATAATTTTTGTTATGCGATAAATATTCAGTTATTCATCGATTTGACATTAATTTCATTGCCAGGGCACTTGTTTTTTATGTAGATTTTTTCGATCTTAACTACAGGTAAGCTACGTAATGAATGTGCACTGTTATATCTCTATTCATGTACAGTCTTTTTACGTATTCATGTAATAATAATATAATATTAATTTATGTATTGTATTTAGTATTAATTTTATTTATTAATATTATTATTTTAATTTAAACATTATTATTATTATTCCTGAGACACTTGTTCAATTTGGGAACATTTAATTTTGGATTAACCTTAACTTTTCTCACCACGAAACGTTCCTCTTTTTCAGTTAGCCTTTTCTTCTTTCTTCTTCTTGCCCGATTCTTTGTTGAACCCACATATTTGAATTTATTTACTATACACTGAACAGTAGAATGAGATTTGTTCACTAATGATCCTATTTCCCGCAAAGAATGTCCTTGAAGAGCAAGATTCACTATCACACCTTTAAGGTCAGAGCTGAGCTCATGTGGCTTACCATTATGGACTGCCCACGCTGAGGAGCTAAACAGACCTACAACTGAAGCTGCACGTTCAAAATGCAGTGTGCTGCACACAACGACGTGAGGTGATCACTACGTGACTCATGCGTACGGACAAGAAAGGTACATACATGAAACAGCCTATAACGATTTATAATACTCTCCATCCAATACAATTACTGTATCTCGCATCTTTTGTACAAATTACCTTTTCGAAGGTCCTCCCTGAATACTGAACACCTTTTGTTACGATATTTCGCAAACTGACCACGTAAAGAGGGGTTTCATACAATGTATACAGCCTGTACTAACAAGTATGATGCATACTGTAGCTACTCTTCAGTGCACGTCGCTGAGTACCAGTACGGTTCATAATCTACCAGCTAGTTTGCTGTCCGTGTCGACCTCCGTGGCGGTGATACGCAGAGCACGCTACGACACCAGGGGTCCCGGTTTCGAAACCCGGACTAGACATGGATGTTTGTGTTTGTCTGTCCTGAATGAAGAAGTAGAAATAATCTAGTTAAATTAATATGATGTTGAGGTTGGGAAAAGTTTTCCTTTTAATAATAATACTAATAGATCTGTAGATCCAGTCCCGATTAGCCTTTCTGTGCAAGAAGGTGGACTTAAAACAACAATTTAATGAATAATAATGACAATAATAAACATGTTAGGTGATCGATCGACTATCGGTTCGCCACGTATGTTCCCGTTCTAATCATCGCCCATCATCATCGTCGCGATTATTCAAAAGGGTAGAAAAGCGACGTAATATAACAAGAATACAGTAAGAATGTAAAGGCAAATGGTAACACGTGAGCGAGTTTTCCATATATCTATTACACGTGTCATGGATAAAGAAACACATGTACTTTGTTCAGAAGAAGTGGAGATTCTGGTTCGAGTCCAGCGCATATCCTACGTTGAATCCGTGTCCTTACGTATTGGATTTTAGAGCAATATCAAGTTCACAAAATTGAAGATGAGGTGACTTCTCAACATGGATATCCTCAGTTGAGATCGGTTGGGTAAGATTTTCGAAATAATGCAAGGCACCTGTGCATCCATTCATGACCTCTTCCGAGTAATACCTGAACGTCCTCGAATCCTCTATTGAAACTATATGATTCCGTAGAAGGCAGAGCGCGGAACTAACAGTCTACTTGGAAAAAAACTTGTTGGAATGCTCGCAGTGTTGCCATACGCTGCTGTTTTTTCCTGACTTTTTTTTAACTCTCTGTGCGCGAGTGCTTGTATCCTATCCATCGTATGAAGGAATAATTTCAAAGGCTGTTATTTTACAAAATACTCCTATGTAAGGAGAAAATGGAAATTGATCGTCAGTGAGATACAATTTCAAGTTTAATGTCTACATATCAAGAAAATTCAAATAAGGGATTTAATGATATAGCCTCTGCCATAATATGTAAGTGTTTGAGAAAACTTCCCTTGCCCCACAACCGTATGCATAGGTAAATAATATTAATAATAAGTACTGATTGCGGAAGACATTAATAATAGTAAACCTGTTAATAATTTTAAAATATTTCCAATTGATGCAATATTACTTTCTAAATATTACAATGTGTATATTGATGTGCACTAATCATTGCGTGCATTTAGATTTTTTATTTTAAAAAAAATAAAATTATCTTTCGAAATATGTTCATTTTTCATTTGTTGAAAATGTAGTCCAGTTTTCATGTCTATTTGTAACACAGTAAATTCTGAAAGAGTTTTCTGATGCTAGGAATAAAGTAACATTACTATACTTAAAACATATATGTCTTTGAACACCTTCGACCATAAGTTATATTTTCAAAATGATTTCAAATAATATAACGAAGAACGCAATCCAGTTGGAAGGGTTTGAACCCTTTGCCCCCCTCCCTCCATCCTATATACGGCCATTCGTTTTTCCCTTTAACTTCAAATTTATTCGAAACTCTCCTCAGTCCAGGGATATTTATTTCCTTCTACTTACCATCAGTGATTCTGAGCTTATTCTGTTTCGAGATGATTTACTGTTGATTTTGATTTGATTTAGTTTATTTTACTTCGCGTTTTGTGCCTCTTGGCTAATTTGCGAAGATGGGGATGAGTGATGAAATGATGAAATTGATGAATGGACATTCACAAACAACCAAGCCCGACCGGGATTCGAACCCGGGACCCTTGGCGTCGCAGCGCGATGTGCTAACCACTCGGCCACAGGGTCGGGCGATTTACTGTTTAGTTGTTTTTGTGGTCATATGGAAGCGCTCGGGTTGCTCAAATGTGGAGATTGTGTGGTGTACTGGCAACACTGCTGGGGGGCGTGTGAACTTCCCCTGTCCTTCCCTCACGATACATCTCGTGACCTGCAGAGACACACAGCGGAGATTCGGGGAACTTCCTCATTGTTGGCTCGTCTTCATGTTGTGATCTCGATTTTCCAAGAATCATTAAGCGGCGTTTTCCCCCCGAATTTGTTCCGCCTACCTAGTTCCCGTACTGGAATCGGTTATTCTGCGATGCTAACTTGGTTCCTGTTACCCTATTTTCGCCAAAATACCAGGGGTTGGCGGCATTTTGTGGAAACTGAGCGGTGAAAAAAATAAGCAAATCTGTCCTGTTCCAAGAATCCTGATACGGATAGCAAATTTGCCAAATAGGGTTTGGAATCCAAGCGGTTCTTCTCCACTTGTGGAGGTAAATAAACAGTTGGTAGTAACGGAACGTATGTCCCCCCCCCATTATTGTAATTTAGCGTCGCTCTTCAGCTTTTGACTAATCTCGACGATGAGGATTTTGGGGAAAATGATGAGACACCCACAAAGAACACTCATGCCCAGACCTGGATTCGAACCCGGGACTCCTGGCGTTGTAATGCGCTGTGCGGACGTCGGTGGACGTCGGTCAATGGAACGTAAGAAGGGCGAAATGGAGCTGTCAGTAGCGTGTCCAGCAGGAGTTTATCAAGAAAGTTTATCATCTGGGCATAAAGTTCGTATTTAGGAGAGTTAAAGTGTAAATTTAGTGCCAAATTATTCATAAATTGGACCTTTATGAACAATTTAAGGGGGGGGGGGTTAAATAAACTGGTATACAGATTATATTTCGATGAGGGTGAACGTGTAGTATTACTAAAAGGTAAATGCTGAATTCGAAGAAATGCCCATTTCAAGTCTTGAACAGTTGATCCACCTGACCGTCTTGTTAAAATATTGCCGCCGATCAAGAGTGATTGATTTGGTTTATTTTAGTTCGCTTTTCTGCCACTTTTGGCTAGTCATGAAGATGCGAATGAGTGATATGATGAAGGGACTCAGAAAGAACACGCACATCCCAGGCAGGGATTCGATCCCGGTCCCCTAGCGTCGTAGCGCGTTGTGCGGCGCCGATCAAGTAAAAAGAGGATTGAATATTGTGTCACGTCTTAACGTAAAAAATATAGAAATTGTGGAACGTAAAGTCTCATCCTTCTCTGCAAATTACCAGACAGTTATTTCTATCCTTCTAAAAACGCTGGACGCGTCCTTTCACCTTTGAATAATGATTTTGCCTCGCACATGAAGTGAAAGGTGATTGGGTATCCAGAGTTCCCTACATCGCGGCGACCTTTCGCCGGGGTGCATTGCTTATTGCATGTGCATGGCGACCTTGAAGATTCACCACAAATGCGCCGATCATCCAATGGTGCAGTGTATTATTCTTCAGCGCGTCATTTGGCATCGCATTCAGCTGCCAACCTTGCAGCCCGTTGCGTACTTTCAGTAGACCCGCTGTATATGGGTTAAGGTCTTCCTCATCTTCCAGGCATTTTGTTCTGCGCCGATCGATCGACCTTCGCGAAAGGAGGGCGATTCAACTCGCAATTGTTGAGGCTGGCGCTGACTGACGACATATTGTTCCGAGCTGAAACGATAGATGAAACAATTAATATGATCGTCTCGATGGCCTAGCGCATTGGGCGGTAGACTCACGATCTCTCTGCCTAGAGCTTCAGGTTTGAACCCTGGCCTGTTGTTTCTTCAGTTTCATGTAATCACCTTTTCACTTATCGTTTCGTTCGGTCAAGCTTTCGAAAAAGAAAGTACTAAAATAAGAAAGAAAAAATATTTGTTATTGAGCGGCGCTTTTCTGCCACTTTCGGCCAATCGTGATGATGAGGATGATATGATGAAATTGATGGACACTCAAAAAGAACACCCATGCCCAGGCTGGGATTTCAAACCCGGGGCCCCGGCATCGTAGCGCGCTGTGCTAACCACTCCTTCACGGGGGTTGGCTCCTGGCTTTGGATCGCAAGTCCGATTGGCCTTGTACTTTTAATTTTGACCAACTCCTTTTGGGAGGGGACTTTTATGAACTTCTCCATTGTTCCCATCATCATCCCTCTAGGCGAATACTGAGATGGTACCTTTCACAAAACACCAGAACCATTTTTTCCCATGTCCTCTCTCTGTATGTAAGGGGGTTTGAAAAGCATCCAGTAGAGGTGAACTACTTCTCCATGTAATCCATCCTCTAATCTGCATTGTTGCAGGCGCATGAGTCTCTGGACAGTGGACACCTATGTCTGATGTTGCATGTTGTTCCTTCTATCTCTATGCTGAACATCCCGTTACAGCCTCCGCTTTGCCCCGTGGCGGAGTGGTTAGCCTGGGCATAGATGTTTGTGAGTGTCCATTCATCAATTTCATCATATATCCCCATCTTCGCAAATTAGCCAAAAGTGGCACAAAAAAAGCGAAGTAAAATAAAGTAAATCAATCAATCAATCATGATAAGAACTTCCAACTCCATGATATTGGTACTTTTAATTCACCAATTTAAATATGGTTAGGGGCTTATGCCTCGTTTTCTGGGAAGGGGGAAATAGTAGCGTCAGTACTAACGTACCCATTACAGTTTTGACTTCCAGTCAGTACAAATAAAAGGGGGTAATAAATCAACCAACCAACAAAGTCATGACTATCTTCATCGTGCCGTTAACCTAGCATTATAAGCATTCTGCAGATACCAACAGCGGGCTGATGTTCCTAACTATAGATAACAACCAACCGATAAGAAACGCGTCTCTCATTTTGATACGGAGACCCTGAACCTAGTCTAACATGGCTTAACTGCCCTAGCGTATTGATTTTGCACGTGACTCTTCGTTATTTGCACAGATCGAAACTCTTTCCACGGATTACTCATCTCTTTATTCATATTTTCTTGACGCGTGCTGCCCCAAGGTTCTTTTCGTTGATATCAGCAATTTACATGCTTGCCAAGATGGACTGTGAGTCACCGGAACATCAACAGGTGTCGCTTGCAACCGGCTGCCAAAACCCCTAGTCCCTTATCAGCGAGCATCGGTCAGATGACGCAGACCGGGCATAACATTGCACGAAGGCCATTTCTTCATGGAAAGACCATGTCCTCCGTTGGCCGATCTTTTCTCATTTTTAATTACAGTCTTGCCTGTATCGGTATGTGCGTAACAGACTGTACGTGAGGCTGAGGGCTACTTTCTCGGCGAAATGATTAACTTTCTAGACCTGCTCTGGGTTGGCAAGGAAGATTTATGCAACGGCACGGGTACCCCCAAGGCATTCCATGCGCGAAGGTAACGTTATACTGTAGTGTCGATTGGCTGTCGAACAAGTTGATTCTAGCAAGAAAGTGGTTCACATTCTATCTCAGTTACAGGGAATAATTAATTACTGTCGTACTGAGGTGTGAGGTCTACTGGTTTTGGAATGCTCGTGACAATAGGTGGATAACGACTGAAGGTTTCCGTTACGTTTTTCTAGCTTTTCTTCGATTGCTTTACCTCAGCCAGATTACCCCTTTGGTTCTTTCCTTCGTATTGCTTTCGAAGCTTCTGTTGATGTGAAGTAAAAATTGGTTCTGTCTCCCGATTGGCTATGGAAATTGGTTCAGATGATTATACCGCCTTGTAGGTCAAGCAGGTTGAGTGGTCGACTCCAGATCTTATCACGGAAGGTTCCACGTTCGAGTCGTGGCCTAAGTGTCCTTGCATCAACTTAATTTAGTCATCATTCATCTCCATTGTCCACCATTAGGCAGAAAGAATGTTACAGAGACGCGACGCATTTGTTGTGATTGTGGGAGATAGAAATTTAAGGAATATATCCGGTATGTTATTTCCAGTAGGAAATTTCAGTAACTACTCATGAAGGATCATGATATACTAATTAGAGAGAGGGACATATACATACATACATATATATTAGTTTCCCCAAAGTATCAAAATTATAAACCGGAGGGGGAATTTCCCGCCCCCCTTCAAATACCACCTTCAATGTGTTATAGTGGGTGCTCTGTTTGGTGTTCTAAAGGTAAAAGGTAAAGTTCCCCGTGTACATAGCACCGTGCCATGTAGGCACACTTAGCAAATGTGAGAGTAGGGCCCCGCACATTCTCGATTTCGGCCATTTTGGAAGCTATGCGATCAGCACCACGCTCCGACCGCCTGTACCACACAGGATTTACCCTCCAGGTACTCATTTATTTGAGCCTGAGTGAACACCAGAGCCGCATTATGCGGGGACAAGGTCGGAAATTGCCGACCTTAGATTGCCCACCCCGGGTTTCCCGTGTGGCAGTCAGACACCCTTCCGACGAGACCACCGCGGCTCTTGTTTGGTGTTCTAGTGTTTATATACTATTTTAAGTCTTTTGTTTTACTCCAGTAGAAGACAATATTAGAGCCAGAATAATTACCTGCCTTGTTTCCAATGAACAATACTGTTAAAAACAGCAATGCATAAAAATAACGCGAACAAAGCCTTGAAAAGATAACCAACGATCTCCTAAATGTACACGAGATAAGTTCGGCTAGAACACCTTTATAATTGTACCGCGGTGGAAGATTGTCGCATAATATTACGTAAGCAGGCCAGCTTGAGAACCTTGCCATCTTTCAAATGCGGTTCCTTTTCTTTTCCAATTCCGCATTCTTGCCTCGCGAAAGTAGGTCAGTAAGGTAAACCGCTTCCCATCTTCCTCAGCGAAACTGTTTCTTCCTGAACGCCACGTCTCATTTGCGAGGTTCAAGCTTGCTTGTTAGGGGTTCGACGAAGGAGGGAAAGAGTGAACATTTGCTGAATGGGTTGTAGGCGCTTGTAAAACACTCGCCACCTTAGAGAAGTGATTTTTCTGTGGTGAAGAGATGTCGGGACGCCCCCTCCCCCCTTTCTCCGGCACACGAACTCGCTGAAATGTAGGCCATGCTGTCGATCAGGTCGTGCTAGTTCGCCGGCGGCCCGCGTGGCGGCGCCAGTGTGCGGGTGTTTACACGTTGCAGTTTTCGCCTGGTTGTTTTTCTTCAGCTGTCCACCTAGAAAATAATCTTTTCACGTTTTGCTAATTATGACGATCACAAAAGGTATTTAATGAGAAGGAGAGTGTGCTTATGTTTCGATCTCTTTTAAAGCTCCTTGTTTAAATATTTGAACTAACGATATTTGCAATTTCCTTTGCAAGTACGTCTCTAAGGTGCTGATAAATATCGCAGGATTAATTCCATCATTGCTACTATGAACCTATAGAAATATAAACAGCACCAAACTAGGATTTATATAAATAAATGTACCCTGTGTGCAATTCAATTAACTTTTAGACAAACGTATGCCACGCGTTTAGTATATTTTTTATATTTTTACCACATTTACAGACATCTCGTTGTTTTTAATTTTGTAGCTCTTTTCAATGAATTTATACCCGAGCCTTTGGCTTCTGCAAGTCTCCGTCCTCAATCTAGTTCTAAAATACACATCGTATACCAGACAACAAATATAGCATCTGTGTCAGGTAATAAAATAAAATTATAAAAATCATCAACATAATGAAAGGTGGGTAGTATTAATTAAATAAAAAATAAGGTACAAGATGCAGTCCTTCATGTGGGCAAATTTAATGTTTAGACCTAATTGCTACGAATTTGAGACCTGAAGGGACAATTGAAAACTTTTTGAAAATCTCAGTCAATAAGATAATAGCATTGATGCTCTATCACTTCACTTGCCTGAAAAAAAAAATTGGCAGAACAAACCACTTCGCTGGCTAAGCGCACTCTGTCCTAAGGTTCAGAGTTCGAGTGCCTGGGTGTTCCTTTGCGAGTGCCATTTCATCAAATCAACATTAATCCACATAGCGTAAACGGACAAAAAAAGCGACGTAAAATGAAAATGCACAAAATTCCAAGTACATCAGTGTGCAAGACGTATTGTGAGTCGTGCTCTTTCCTGTTGATAGTTTAATAGGCTTAGGTAGCCACGAAAGTATTGAGTATTGACAACAGAGAAAGCAAACTACACGAAGATTCACGTGATAGCTCTAAAAGAAATTCTAAGCACATGTAAGTTTCCAGAATTTGAAATATCATAGTAGTTTTTCTAAAGGAGAAGAGTTCTCGATGCAAAATTACTGTCCCTAAAACACATACATTTATTGCCGAGTCCGTTAATATCGAATGTCAATTGTAATTGAATTCAACGTAAGACAATAGCAAATAAACGAAACTCTTATTGTTGGACGGAAGGTCGAGGGAAACGAGCCTATTTGCTCTGCTGTTTACCCGAGGTCATTGTTGAGGTTAATAAGGTGAGATTCTGCCTTCAGAATTCTCTCCCAGGGATCGTATGCCCTTCGTGTAATCCATACCCGGGTTTCAATGCAGGCACGACTGTGTCTCCCTCGGGAAAGCCAAGGTAAGAAGCAGTGGCTGTTGTAAAAATCCCCATATTGCGATTGAGCGAGCATTTCGCAGACGATGTCCTCGTGTACTCAAGGCCAACTGTGCAGAGCCGGCACGTGATTCATTTTTACGCTAGTCCTTTGGAGGCCATTCTGGTCGGCGAGCTGGTTTCTCTTAGCGGCTTTTCCCGCAATGGAAAATACTGGAGGTTCAAGAGAAAATATATTTTGACTATGAATTTCACAGGTTTGTCGTAAGTTCGAATCCCACCAGTGGCAAAAGAAATTTCACCAGAAGACGAGACAAGTGGTGCTCTCTCGAAAAGTAGTGTTAGAATGAGTATAGTTTAAAGTACTGGACAATGGATAATGTCCAATTAACATTATTTGCTAATGTAGAACCATTGTCAATAACATTCAGATAATTTTTGTTTGTGGTGGTCGTGGAGTTGTAGCGAGCTGCGATAAGTTAAACACTCATTTTTTGCCACGGCTTTGTAATCAAGGGTAAAATGTACATTATCTTCGTTGCGATAGAATAATTGGTGCTGCTTCAGTTCCTGATCGCCACCGAGTGTTCCGGGTTCGAGTCCTGGCCTTGGCACTAGCGGTCCTTTTGTGAGTGCCAATTATTTTTATCTAATCGCCATTCATCCTTACCGTTTCAGTTACCAGAAAGTGGCGAAAAGCGACTCACAATAAATATTTTTAAAAAAATAAGGATTTGATTATCCTTAAAATCTGTCGAGATATTTCTTTACATTTAAAAACTACTTAAATTTTCAAATCATTTGTATTTGAGTACGTGCGTCGTTACTTTTGAGTTTGGGGTGGAGAATACTATGGTGGGAGGCGTCTCCCTTGTTCCCTCCACTATACAAAAGTCATGCTTCATACTACCTGCATCTACCAACCATAAGTATACATAACTGTGCTAGACTTTCTAATTTATATGTTTCACTGAACATATGACAAGAAGCGAGTTGTATAATTCAATTATTTACTTAGCACTTTCCATTGTTATAAGGGGATACGTAGTTAGTATATATTGGTACACTTCATGTACTCGTGAACGTAATTGATTTCCTTTTTGCTTCGAAATTACTATTGTTTCAGAACTTGATTTGCAATATGTTACTCTGGTTTAAACTGCCATAAAGAATTCTGAAAATGTACATTATTTAATGCTACATGTATCCTTCTTTTTTATTACACTTTTAGCTTCGGTATTTCTTGTGAGAATGGCAAAGTGAAAGCTACAGTTAAACATTGCACTTTCACTTCGTGTTCGGAAACTTTCCCTCGTTTGAGGTGGCTCTGATTAAGAAATACAATCAGTTCCATTCTGATATTACGATGTGATTCCCTGTATTGGAGAAGCAGAATTGGATGTTGGATATGCAAGGTCAAACCGACACAGGATTTTCTGTGTTTATTTTTAGAGAGAGAAGCATGGTGGCATCCAAACGAAACAAGTGCACAACATAAGGTCGACTTTGGTCCTGTCTCGTTTCTTCGGCAAATCTCTGAAGGCAGCGTATCTTGGCAAGGCCGCGTTTCAAGG
The DNA here is from genome assembly GCF_977018435.1 of Lepisma saccharinum. Lineage (NCBI taxonomy): Eukaryota > Metazoa > Arthropoda > Insecta > Zygentoma > Lepismatidae > Lepisma > Lepisma saccharinum. The sequence goes on from NC_139253.1 coordinate 25,501,477, forward strand.
CCATGGAAGTATATGGCAAGTGTCTACACGTTCTCTCACGCAGATTCAAGTTAACCTAACAGATTCCATTCCATAAGCTACGAGTTTTCCTTTTCGGGACGTTCAGAGTGGTTTGCTACGACCTATTCTGCCGTTAAAGCTCCTATATTTGTCTATTCAGTTCGACATGTATTTCTTGTTCCGTCCATATTCAGCGTGCGTTATATTTTCAATATTTGCTTTCACATTTATCTAATTTTACCTCTATCCGGTGCATTTAGGTGGATTATACGCCGTTCTCAATATCTTCATGCGGGTATTTTACCCCTATCATTAGTTATTCTCAATGTTCGGTTAAAACTTGTAACTTGATCTCTCATTCATTCCTAATCGCTTTCTGTTTTTTCTTTCACACATTCACGTGCTCTTTTTATTATTTTTTTTACACTTTTTTGTTTGTTATTTTAGGTCCCTCTTGTTAGTATCGACTGTAAGAATGAACATGGAAAGAGAAAACGCAAAAGCAGTGGCGGCGGTAAGGGGGCCGTAGGGGGGCAGTTGCACCCCACTTTTGCCACTGCACTATGCTAAACCTTATCTAACAAGGGATAATAAACTGTCCTTGCCCCACAGTTTTATCACCTTGTCCCTCCTACTTTTGGAGACCAATCGCTGCCACTGCGCAAAAGTATAGTCTTTACACTTTTAATGTAGCGGTTACAGCACTGTGGCGTCTTCTTATTGTAATTATTTTCTTATGTTTAGTCCAAATCGTTATTTTTTTTAATTGCATAATGCTTTTAATTTTCCTTGTAAGTTTATGCTGCATAATCTTGTCAGAGCTGTATTGATAAGATTTCCAATTTGTTTAAGTAACAATAATTGATTATAACATAGCCCTAACAATTTACATTCTTCGTTTATCTTCGTGAACTTTGAATTCCAAATGCCCACTAGGGAAGCAGATTTAATATTCACTTACATGTTTCTATTTATTTATATTTAACGAATTCTGGTTCAAGAGTAAATGCTTATTAAACCAGAATATCCGTCGTCGCCTTCCAATAAAGTGACCCCGAGTTCGATATCCGGTGGAAGCAAGCCTTTCTGTGCATAAAGTGGACCTGTGTTAATTGCATTGTCACACTTTTATTTACAGAACGCTGTAATTGGTCATTTGCCTGTTGTGTTCTTAATAAATAAGTGAGTAAATAGAAACAAACTCAATAAACCAGAATAACAATGACGATTATAACATAGTATAAAGCAATATAGTAACAAATAATATAACCTGAGATATATTCCACGTTGAGATCTTGACACGTATTACGGTTCCATTGTTAACATAACTCTTGAAACGTATTACGGTTCCATTGTTAAAATAACTCTTGAAACGTATTACGGTTCCATTGTTAAAATAACTCTTGAAACGTATTACGGTTCCATTGTTAACATAACTCTTGAAACGTATTACGGTTCCATTGTTAAAATAACTCTTGAAACGTATTACGGTTCCATTGTTAAAATAGCTCTTGAAACGTATTACGGTTCCATTGTTAAAGTAACTCTTGAAACGTATTACGGTTCCATTGTTAACATAACTCTTGAAACGTATTACGGTTCCATTGTTAACATAACTCTTCTTGTTTATCGTCTACGAAATATATTCAGAGCTATTTACGGGATTGTTTGGAATAACACGGAGTCTAGGAAACAGTTGTTTTCGAAAATTGTGACTCCATACAGAGCCAACAGGAGGTTGTAGAATTTCAAAACAAAGCAGAAACCAGAGTTGCCAGTCATGTTTTTGACAAAATCCAGTTCGACTTCCCTTCTACCATGTTCTTTATTTTCCTGTTCTCGGCGCCAAAGTAGTCGCAGAAATTGCTTTCTGTATGGAAAATCCATTTCGAACAGCGACAAACAATCAAAATACGAGTTTGTTTCCATTGTTCTTTCTTCATTTGTTTCTCTTCTCCAGTTCAAGATTTTTGTACGGTTAGTGTATATCCGGAATGATAGGGGTCGTGCTCTCTTACTCAAGAAATTCGTGTGTTTTTTGACAAAAAAAAAAAAAAAAATCAAAATTTTTAACACACACGTAGCTGAAATAATTATGCTCATATTGTGATTTGCCAAAACTAGAAGTGTGTGCCAATGCTTTCTCCGTCACTTGTAGGATAAAATCAAATTAATATTCGCTTTGCTCGAGGTCTGGTCGACGTTCTAACTGTAATATCATTAACTGAGTGGGATTAAAATTTAAGATATTCATTACAGCAGTCCGTCTGCTCTGTTTGGTTGAAATATACTCTCTGGCGACATCTATGAAAATATTTAGTATTCGGCAAAGAAGACGCAGAATCAAGTAGACTGGCTCTTTTGTTTTCGTACACTGCTGTTCAGATAAAGTTGGACATACTTCAACTGTCCAATCTTATAAAATATGCCACTTTGTGTGAACAGGAGTGTACAAGCGAGGATTTTTTTCTCGTATAGTAATTGCTTCATTATTCTTGATTATGTCATTTAAAGTTAACCAACTGAAGATTAAATAAAATATTAAGTAAAGCTGAAACTTATTTCGTACAATCCTGTTTAATAATTACGTTACGGTTGTGTGCGAGAAGTGCATTATTTTCTGCATAATTACAGTACGCAGTAAATCTTGTTTACATTTCCAGCAATGCTGCTTGGGAATGTTAAATGCAGTTTCCTCTCTAACGGATATTGTAGACCTTAGAGAGATGGTTACGAATGAAACGATATAGAAATACGGTTAAGATGGAGGCATAGGAAGGAAGACGTTGAATGCCAGTGTGACGTAACGGTTACGCAATCTGTTTCACGGCCTTGGGTTGGAGAAATAAACAAGGGACTCTTCAGTTACCGCCAATGGCAATGTATATTACAATGCTTGCACATTTCATATTGCTACATTTTTTTTTTTGCACAAAACTTCCCTGTAGACACAGGGAATATGCTAGACAACAATGCTTGTCATACTGTAGGGTGAAGGTAGGAAACAATCAGAAAGTTATCATCAAAATTCGAAATTGTGTTCAGCGTATACATGTAAATATATGTTCATGGATATGTCAGTTTATTTATTTACACATATTTCGATTGTTTCGCGACGCCAGGCGTTCCGGGTTCGAATCCCAGCCTTGGCATGTGAGTGTCCCTTCATCACATCACTCATCCTTATCTTCGCGATTAGACAAAACTGGTAGAAAAGGGAAGTAAAATAAAACAAATCGATCAATAGCACATTTTTCAAACAGTATTTCAGATTGGACATTTCAGAGGTTCATGAAACATTAGTCTGAAACAAAGACCTATGCATGGATGAAACATTTTCTTGTAAAAATATATTCTTGAGCACCTAAGATCTTATTATAAAGCGAGTATAATATGGACCAATTACAGTGCAGAAAATATAGATTTGTTTGCAATGATAATAAAGATGATATTGCCCAAGCAATTGTTTAAAAAGGCGACTGAGAAATAATTACTGAAAAGCACCAATCAGTCTGAATTACCAATTTTAGTAAAGGCCTCAATGCAAACAGTTCTGGTTAATTCAAACCAATACATTTTTCTAGGCTCAAATTCAGCCGATGTCTTTACATATGACCTATATGCTCACTGTACTTCATCTCGAGTCGCTCGTATACCTCGGCTGTTTAAGTGGGACGGCGGAAGGGGGTTTTCAACATATAAACTTAACAACTCGCCAATTACAACCAGAGTTTATGGTGATCTTGCCCCTCACCGTTTACAACTAAAATTGAACGACCTTCCTCCTCCGCTGTAAAACAACTTTAAAGCAACTATCACGCGACCTCAGTGGGCAAGTTGTTGGCTTATGGTCTCGCTATTGAAGATTGCGGGTTCGAGTCCTGGTCTGTTCTGCGAGTCCCCATTCATCAATTTCATCTAATCATTCATCCACGATCTCCCCGATGGCGTAGAGGTAACGCTGCCGCCTTGTGATCAAAGGGTCCCGGGTTCGATCCCAAGTAGAGGCACACTGCAGTGTTTCAGATCCCACTCGGAACTGTAGGTCCCGTCCCGATTAGGCTCTCTGAACATAAAGTGGACTTAAACCAAGGTGAGAGTTTGCCATCATTGATCCTCATCGTCGCGATTAGCAAAAAAAGGTAGGAAAGCGACGCAAAGTACCGATACAAAGTAGAGACCTTCAACGATCATGGTGGTGACAGTCTATAATAGATCCACTCTTACGACATAATGTCCTCAGTCCGTCCCTGTGTGTAGCGTACCTGGTTATACCCTAGCGTTCACGATATACTTAGCGTTTCACAATCCCTTAAGGTTGTTTGTTTGAAGTGTGGTCTGGGAAGAAAACATATTTTTGTGTTCAGATTGCGTCCCAGGAAGGGACCATATTTCCAAATCCAGTTTCCAGAAACATTTCCGGACATTGCGTTCGCCTACAAACTGCCAAGGCCATGTTACAGCGCTTTGCGATACTGTCAATAGTTGGGCAACATGTTTTCTCCACGTTTGTCAGTCTAGATTGATAGCGTCAGCGAATCGAAATTTGAACTGAAACAGTTATTTGTATTTCCCTTATATGCGGTATCAGTTCCACACACAAAGACTTAATCTACGCTAACATAACAGTTAAAGCTATAGTCGTGGCAACAAGGAGCGATATATTTGATTATTTATCAGAACTTACGGCTCTTTGTAGATGGTTAGGTTGTTTCCTAAACCCAAAGCTTTATTTATATTAATATAAGCACTACGTCATTGTTTCCCAGACAATAGTTCTTATCAGAATAGTAACTATGGCCTGCTTTCCGTTCTGTAGTGTCTTTGATTTTTCTCTGACCCAACCTTTCCCGTTGCTTTACTCAACCACTTTTCAGGGCATGGTATACTGGTAACGTCATCACCTTGTAACCAAGAGGCATGGGTTATATACCCTGTGGTGGCATAGAGTGGTACTTTAAACTGTAGGTCCAGTCCTACAACGAGCTACAACGCCAGGGATCCTGGGAATAGAATCCCTTGGTGTTCTTTGTGAGTGTCCCTTCATCAATTTCATCATATCGTCACTCATCTTCATCGTCGCGATTAGCCAAAAAAGGCAGAAAAGGGAAGTAAGATAAACCAAATCAACATGCAAAAATTTCAGGAGTACCGTTCGGATTCGTGCTAACTTTTTCAGTGTGGATTTGTTTTCACCTTTTCGCCCAAAACTAACAGAAAATGAAGGTATTTACAGAAGTACACAACCAGCGCATTAAAAATACTAATATAAGTAACCAGCAGGGCGTAGAAAGGCGATATGGTTATTGTAATTTGTTCATGTAAATAAACGTGTGCAAATGTTTTCATGTGAAATATTAGAATTCATCATTTGAAGTTTTATAGCCCTAGCATGCCTCACGAACCTCACATGTTAAAGTCACACTTGTTTCATGTCCTCGATTCACTTAATGGTTTATATCTGCGTGTGTGTTTCGCGAAAATTAAAAATAAGTATTTCTGGCAAAATGAAAGAAAAAAAGCACGTTGTATATATTGTAAAGGAAGTAACTACGTTGGGACGGGTCCACGGGTATAGGATGTTCACTCGGCGTCGAATCGCAAGATGTGAAAGTTTTTCTTTGGATGTATTGTACACATCCTAATGTATCCTTGTAATGGGAAGTCGTTTCATACTTTCTCAAGAGCTTCAAATGCTTGACCCACTTTTCAGCTTCGTCTTCTGTTCGGTTGGCTGGCGGATATCTGTGAACTTCCTCTGGGTTTTCCAACTGGGAGCCAAGCCTCACTTAAATTGAAAACCTTGCTGACAGCTGGAGAATGATATTGTTTATGTTTTTGTCTGATGAGGACGAGTGGGTGATTAGATGATATTGATGTAGGGACACTCACAAGGAACATCCATGCTGAGACCGGGACTCGAACCCGGGAAATTCGGTCACGAGATCGAAAGTTGATAGCTTCTCTCTCGGCTACCGAACCGACGTCGCAATGATGATCCTATAAAATTATGCTTTTTAGTTCTTCATGTTGAATATATCTAAAAGCATATTGTGCTGCATTGTTGCAGGTCAACGGAGCTCTGGCGTTTGGACTCTGCCAGTATAATCCTTTGTGTCCTGTCCATTCGTGTTTGTGCCTTTCATCAGTTCATCGACTGGGTGCCAAACTGAGGGTAGGGGCAAGGCCATTTTTTTTTCTTGGTGGGCAAGGCTTAGCATTTAAGAGGCCATAGTGCATAGACAAAACTGGCAAAAAATAGGAGCAACTGCCCACCTAAGCGCCGTCACTGGTTTCATCTTACCATCTTTCGTCCTCATATTCGCAGTTAGCCAATCAATCAGCCAATCAATCAAAACAGGAAAGGTAGAAAAAGAGATGGACGAAAGAAAGAAACAAAAGAAGAAAGAGAAACAAAATTTGAGGAAAAGAAAAAGAGAGAAGGGAGAAATAGAAAGACTAAGAGTAACAGGAAAAAGAGAAGAGAGAGAGAGAGAGAGAGAGAGAGAGAGATATGACAGAAAAGCGGAAAGAGTAAAAGAAAAGAAAGTAAAACAAATAAAATGGTAGTTAGAGAGAGAGAGAGAGAGAGAGAGAGAGAGAGAGAGAGAGAGAGAGAGAGAAATACAAAGACCAGAAACTGAACAGAGATAGAGAGAGAAAGAAATACAAATACCAGAAACTGAACGGAGATAGAGAGAGAGAGAAATACAAAGACCAGAAACTGAACAGAGATAGAGAGAGAAAGAAATACTAGGACCAGAAACTGAACAGAGATAGAGATAGAGAGAAAGAAATACAAAGACCAGAAACTGAACAGAGATAGAGAGAGAAAGAAATACAAAGACCAGAAACTGAACAGAGATAGAGAGAGAAAGAAATACAAAGACCAGAAACTGAACGGAGATAGAGAGAGAAATAAATACAAAGACCAGAAACTGAACGGAGGTAGAGATAGAGAGAGAAAGAAATACAAAGACCAGAAACTGAACGGAGATAGAGATAGAGAGAAAGAAATACAAAGACCAGAAACTGAACAGAAATAGAGAGAGAAGAAATACAAAGACCAGAAACTGAACAGAGAAAGAGAGAGAAAGAAATACAAAGACCAGAAACTGAACAGAGATAGAGAGAGAATGAAATACAAAGACCAGAAACTGAACAGAGATAGAGAGAGAAAGAAATACAAAGACCAGAAACTCAACAGAGATATAGAGAGAAAGAAATACAAAGACCAGAAACTGAACAGAGATAGAGAGAGAAAGAAATACAGAGACCAGAAACTGAACAGAGATAGAGATAGGAAGAAATACAAAGACCAGAAACTGAACAGAGAAAGAGAGAGAAAGAAATACAAAGACCAGAAACTGAACAGAGATAGAGAGAGAAAGAAATACAGAGACCAGAAACTGAACAGAGATAGAGAGAGAATGAAATACAAAGACCAGAAACTGAACAGAGATAGAGAGAGAAAGAAATACAAAGACCAGAAACTCAACAGAGATAGAGAGAGAAAGAAATACAAAGACCAGAAACTGAACAGAGATAGAGAGAGAAAGAAATACAGAGACCAGAAACTGAACAGAGATAGAGATAGGAAGAAACATTAGCAGATTCACACTCCCGTTGATTGATGTTATGGTTAATCCAACTGCTCGTAAAGTAACCGAATAACGATCCATTCTCCACCACCATCTTGCATGGCGGTCTTAGTAAAGTAAAGCGTAATGATTTGATCGTAATTAGAGTATGTGAAAGAAACAAAAAAACATGCGACTACATGCTAACAGTTCTTCTCTTTTTAACTTTCAGATTACGTAAGCGGTGGGGAACTATTCACGCACTTATACCAAAGAGAACACTTCACCGAAGACGAAGTCAAAATCTACATCGGCGAGATCATCCTAGCACTAGAGCATTTGCACAAGGTGAGTACAAAATCCCCACCTCTACGGGTTTTCTTCCTTTGTGTGCTAAATATACTTGCATGTAGTTTTATGTTCCAACTGTAGGGGTTTTATAAGGCTGGAAACCTTGTCGAGAAATATGTTTGGAACTTTTTGTTTTGAGGGCTTGGCGACGGATGTAATCAATTGTCGGATTCTGGTATGAAAATGAATGGTTATCTACACCGGTGGTTTTCACACTGTGGTACTCGTACCCGCAGGGGTACATTAACAACTTGAGGGTGGGGTACGCGATCAGCTCGGAAAAGGAAATGTCGAGAATACCCACAATACAACATTTCCGCTGCAGGTGTGTAGAGCAGACGTATTTCAGATTTCGAAGCTTTAACATTCAACAGAAAAATAAGGCTGATTTTGTCATATATCTTTTTAAATAAAATACTCATTAGAAATCTATAATAGGCTAAATTTTGATCCGAATCTCCTTTTGAAATTTTAAAGTTCACAACCAGACATCAAGAATCTGCCAGGCACATCCTTCTTACGTACTAGAAATTCTTGAGGATTTTCAATTTAAAAAAAACTCCAAAATTGTGCTTCACAGTTTGTTTACCAAGTTATTTTTGTTCTTTACTTTTTCTTCAATAACTCTGGAAAATATATATGAAAATGAAAGTTTTTTACATACTTCTTCATATGTTTCACATTTTTATTTTTCTAACTAATCATAAAGATTTTAAACGTAGGAACACGAATGTTTTTTACATACTTCATATGTTTCACATTTTTATTTTTCTAACTAATCATAAAGATTTTAAACGTAGGAACACCCAATAAAACAATAAACGTAGGATTTACCATCTTTCCACATAGAGCCCGAATGCCATTTTATTGTATTGCAGATACACGCCTCCAACATATCAGAAAAGCCCCACCAGTCAGGCAGAAAAAAAATTCCCCGACACCATTATTCGCAAAAAACCTATGGTGGGGGTACATTAGACGTTTAGTTACGACTGAAGGGTACAATGAGAAAAAGGTTTGAAAACCGCTGATCTGCACTATAACAACAAGAACTATATTTCCTCACGCAAAATTACTTTCAGAAACCTTCAGTATTGAATTTCGAATCCTGATTCCTGCGTTCATATTTGTTGTATCTATTTCATCCTCATGGTCGCGATTAACTTAGAGCAATGTTTCTCAACAGTCGGCCCGAAGCCAGGTACCGGGCCTCAAGAGGTTCTTCTTAAAGTGTTTTCCAGTCAATATAATTATCTGTTTGCGAAGTATATTGATATAGTCATCGATTTCCTAATTACAAATAATGGAATTTTTCGATGTTCATATTGCAACGTGCCAACCAAATTAATTTAATGGTGTTGACCTGAGGAAAATGCAAGATTGCATCAGATCCAGTGGTTGACAAGTAACTCAAACCTAATTGAATAATTATCAACAAACCTCGACATAATCAAAATATTACAAGTTATGATTATGCCATAATTTATTTATTAATAACTTAATCTCAATGGCACAAATTAATTAATGTGGAAAGGTAAAAGTAATAGTAAGTGCGAGGGCCATTCGGTAAGTAACTTCCGTTTGGGTATAAAAGAAACACCAGGACATTGTGAGAGTTCTTATTATATACAACTGAAAGAGACAACTCTAAGCTATTTTCTGTTGAGACACTTATCATATTGGCGAACAAGGTTTACAATACCCATGCCAAAAAAAATTGCCGCCTGTGCATTCATGCAGGAACACTGTCCTTGAGCTCCTGGTCATTGTTGAAGCGCTGTGCCCCTAGCCACGGCTTCATTTGTGGAAAGAGGTGATAATCGCTAGGGGCCAAATCTGGGCTGTAAGGAGGGTGGTCAAACAATTCCCACTGAAAATGTTGGTTGGTTCGAGCATTGCTAGAGAACAATCATTACTCCTTACAGCGCAGATTGATTTTACGGTGCCTCATGTCAACAATTCCAAATACTTCTAGTGAACATTAACCTATGCCTGTGTACAAATGAAAGAAGTGGTTAGGGGCACAGCGCTTCAACAATGACCAGGAGCTCAAGGACAGTGTTCCTGCATGGCTGAATGTAGGAAAATAGCTTAGAGTTGTCTCTTTCAGTTCTATATAATAAAAACTCTCGCATGTCCTGGTGTTTCTTTTATACCCAAACGGAAGTTACTTTCCGAATGACCCTCGTATTTACGAGTTGGGATTGGGGTATCGTTTTTTTTTTTAAAAAAAAATACCGGGCCATGATCTCACGAAGAGGGTGAAGCACTTGCCTACACTGTGTCCCGAAAATGTCTGCAGCAAGTGAACGCAAGCTACTCCTCTGCGCAAGTAGGACTCGAGAGGGCTCGACCAATGAACGCGTGAGAGGAGAAGTGAGTGCATGGAGGTAAAAACGCGGCTACAGCTGCCAGCAGCAGCGCGCACTGCTTTGCTCTGCCCATCGCTTTCTCCCCTTCTCTCTCGTTACGCGCGTTCTTGCTCCACAGATTCCCAAGTCAGTGTGTGGAGAGAGAGAGAGTAAGACGACCTTACGGGGGAAAAAAATACTAAATACGCCTATCTCAACTCAAAATTTCTACACCTTCCATTTGGAAACTGTTCCACCCACAGCAACGCCAACGGTTTCTGAAATCTTTCTTTTTTTTAACATTTATTTGCGGTCATGGCCCCTCACTTTAAACAAACGGTTAATTATCACCTTTCCACTTTTCTCCTGAGGCCGGAGCAGAATTTTGCTGGTTGACAATTTTTTTCCGTTTCTTCTTTCACACCACGGGCTTACGTAAGGCTAATGTAGTAATGCTAAGCCGTTTCCTGTTGTCAGTTTTCACTCGAGAGCCTGATATACCTGGCACCGCGGGAAGAAAAATGGACTAAGGAAACTTGAAAAACATGTGCTCGGTCGATGCTATTTGCCTACTTTCCTTCTTCTTTTGCTTACGCGTATCGGTGGAAGAAATCTGGCCCTGCGTGGAATAGGTTAACGGGACTCGTAAGGTCGGCTTCCGATGCTGTGCTTTTCGTAGTCTTTCCACGTGAACAGCGGAATGGTAACTTTATCTTATACGAAAGTCACCTTTGGCATTCGCTCTGTTTTCATACTTTTTATTCTTTTTTGTTTTCTATTTCCTTTCGTTTATCATCCCTTTCTCATTTCTTTGCTTTCGTTTTTATTTTCTCTTTCTATTTAACTTTTAATCTGTTTTCGTATCACTGTAATTACTTTCCTTTTATTTTGGTTTCATTCCTTTTAAAACTTTTCTTTTCTTGCACACACACACATACACACACGCGCGCGCGCATTAATAACTGGTAACTGTACGCAAAAGCGCTCTCATTAAACGGATTTGGTTCCGTTTGCCACCAATTTAAACAGACATTTGGTTACTAGGAACTTCCTTTGCTTTTGTTGTTATTCCAAACAATATTTATTTTCTGTGCATAATTTTCTTCTCTTTCATTTTGTCATGCCCTCTTCTTCTTTTCGTTTCATTTTATGCCTTGTCTTGTCCTTTCGCTCATTTTAATTCTTTGTCTCTGAATTTCTCTATTTTTCTTTGTTTTTGATTCTTTTTTCTTCAGCGGCGTAGTCAGAAAATTTTTCGGCGACCTTCGGTAAAGGGTGTTGGAAAATTGTTATGGGTGAAATAACAATGTATATCTACTCTGCCTATCAGTTGTAAATACCGTATTCGTAAAATACCATTGTTGTCAAAATTTTATGAAGCACATTAAACTCTCATAACAGAAACCTTTTACTATTTTCACGATTTTCTTCACATAATATGTGCTAAGTCTTTTGTATTATTATTTCGCTGCTCCGTAGGAATAATTCGTTTAGCATGTTACTTAAATTAACAATAATTTTGACAAATTCTCATTTTTAGATGTTATTGCGATTGCCACAAAATATAATGCCTACATATAGAGTTGCTTTCAGTTAAACTCTACATGCACAACATGATAAAAAAGGAAAAGTCGATGACGAATAATTATTGTCATTTTTCGAATTCAATGCCCCATGATGCATTTAAAAATGACTACATTGCGTATTTGTGCAGCACACTTAAAGCAGTTTGTTCCGAATTGCTGTGTAACTAAATCTTTTCATGTTTCAGTGAGTTGGAACATTGCACTGCTAAACGTTTGATTTGCACTTTTCTCAGTACATGACCAATTGGACTAGGTTAAGTGCACCGTTAACGTTTTCAGTTTTTCTAAACTTTCTGGAACTCGTCAGTGACACTTAAACGTACATCCATCTAACAAATGGAGTATTTACATCCAGATTCGCAAGTCAGCGGTAACCGCAAGTAGCGGAAACGGCACGAAGGCTGTCGGCGTTCTCTTGCTCAAATGGCCTCAAAAAATGTCTCCTGTCATGATGGCGGCTGCGAAGTGGCTTTTCCCAATACTCCCGAGCAAAGAAAACGAGCGAGGTATTCTGGTCGTGCGAGAGTGAGACCATAATCTAACGGTACGCCCCTATTTTTCCGAGTGGCAAAACATGTTCCCGGATACGCAACCGTTATAAAACACCGATCTTTAGTGGCACCATTGTACAAGCGTTTGTTTTCTTTAGCGGCTCCTGTCAGGTGCTTCTCGAAGGCTCCACGGTGCATGCGTTTGTCGCACGGTGTTGTACCAATCAGCATTATCATTGTCGGCACCTGATTTATAGTTTATTTTTTTTGGTTCCGACAAGTAGGTAAGGCTTCGGACTTGTTACGAACACTGTGTTGTCCCACTTAAGAATCATGGGTAAAATGTGACACGTTGCAGCCAATCAAAATGTCCGGGTTCTCTCATTGCGTGCGACATGTCTTCCCTGGCGGGGTCCTTGGTTCGAATTCTGATTGAGGCAGCTTGTGAATTCGCAGTTTGTAACGACATGCATGTGTTTCCATGTAGTTAATGTCGATTTTCGCACCTGGAGGTTGATCGCGACGTTTGGAGGCGTCAAATTAATGATGGGACACATGCCCAAGGTCGGTGCCGTTCTCGTTGTAAACCATTCAGTGGAAAAGCAACGTCTGTCATGGTCACTTCTTTGGGCGTAAGTGGTGACCCTTTCCAAAGACACCTAAATGTCAACCTCACTTAGGGGTCCCAGGTTCGATAACCGGTGAAGGCGCATAGTGGTTCAGATCCCACTTTAAACTGTAGGTTCAGTCTCGATTAGCCTTTCTGTGGACTTAAAACAACAATTCAATCAATCAAGTCAACCTCACTTCCACGTAGTACACCCTGGATTGCATTGAACAGACCAGCGAGGCTCTGGCGACTCGACTCACAGCCAGTAAAATCCACTGTGGCGCTCATGTGGCGTTCCTGTATGTTTGTGATTGTCCCTTTGTCCAGCGAAGTAAACTAAACCGAATCAATCAATGGTCACTCCTTAATTTGAACTCAACGAGTTTGTGTGTTGAGTTTTAAATCAACTTAATGCACAGATAGGCTAATCAGGTCTAGACCTACATTTTAAAGTGGGATCCGAATCGCTATGTGCGTCCGCCGGATATCGAACACGGAACCCTTTGAGTACAGGACGACGACGTTGCCACTACGCCTCAAAAGAGCAACCAGTGCAGTAGAAATAGGTGGAAAGCAATATAACTAATTGTGTAGCTGGATTATGACTGGGGCTTTAGTACTTTTGCGCCACTGAATGCCGTCCTAATCTTTTTGAACCTTTATTGAAGTTTTCTTCCCATAACTTCATCCTTGCTCATGTTTTCGTTGCATAACATGCACTGACGCAAGTGTCGCTTGTAGTGATTCTACTAGAAGCGGCAAGTTTTCTTTGCTGAGCATTGGAGTTGGAAAATGAAGCGTATGTAAGGTAGCGAATGAAATAGGGCTGATCGAGGCAGGTACGCAGTGTTTCTACGAGTAGCTTTTCACTGATACATTTCTCCGTGTAAGGTAAAAATCTCCCTTCCTAAGTAAAAAAGATCCCTTCAACGCAGGGAAATTTTCTTTTCTTGACGAAATATATCCCCAAAGAAGTAGAAAAAGTATATTTTGAGGAAAACCACTGTGTTTATGACCCTGACTACGATCTTAAAATGCCCTTTCGTTCCCTTAACCCTTAAAACATTTTTTTTTCTCCGTGTATCAACAAGAGTTAATTTTGTCAAAGAAGGGTAATATCTGTGGTAATGTATTTGAATTACACTCATACTCCCCACACGCACATAAAAATGCAAATACTTAAAAGACTGATGGAAAGAGAAACTATGAGGAAAGAAAAGATTTTCTCAAAAGAGTTGTACTCTAAGTGAATAATTGATAATGCTCACATGTATATATACCCTTTTGTAAGTCTGAAGGAAATTTTCCTCCCATTGACGTCATATCGCGGCCCGGTTTCGTCCGATTTTCCATGGAAGCTTGGGTGTTGCGCGTGGCCTGACCTTGCCTACATGTGGAAAAATCTCAGCTTCCCAAGGTCATATTGCCACACCTGTTGCACACCGGCATCCGCTGCATTTTCCCTTTGCCTCATGGATGGACTGGTTTCGGACACGGCTGCTGCAAACCCGAGTCCCGACTTGCAACTTCGGTGCAGGAAAAACTCCAGAAATTATGTGGAGACAAGAGGCAAGATCATACTTGGAGCGTTATGTCGAGATGGTCCAGCACCATCATTTTTGAAACAGAGTGTTACGTGTATTTTTTTTGTAGTACTCAGTCCACATTTTGCCATATTTCTTTCCTTTGACGGTCTTATTTTTTTTGGGGGGGGCAGGGCCAAAGGGAGTGTTATAACCCCGCCCCCCCCTTGGGCAAGCTACTGTCCAGCACCTCTATATTTTATTGCCAGTTGATCATACTTTTGGTTTGTTGTTCTTGTTATAACATTGGCGTATCTACATTACAGACACTTCTGAATTGTAACAATCCCATTAACTTTCTTACGGAATCGTTACAACCTAGTACACTTCATAACTGTACATACGTATTATTTACGTACATGTGCAATTTCAAGGAGGGTAGGGGATGGAGCGCCTCGAATTATCTGCTACTTATGCCTATGATCATAAACCACGGTATTCGGAGTTATCAGTGTCACACGCTACGAGGTCAGATACCCCAGGTTCGAATCCTGGTTAAGGCTTGTCCTTTCTTCCATAGCAACAGTTCAGCATTCATCCTCATCGTCGCTATTAACCCAATAGGCAGAGAAGCGGCGTAAAATAACTAAAATGGAAAGAATGGAATGTGAGTTTAATCAGTGGCGTTTCAGAAATCTTGTAAGAGGCACATAACAGTAAAATAAGTGTCAGTGTTATCCATATTTTCCATCTTTTAAAAATAATTTTCAGGGAAGTTCATTGTTTTTGTTCTGTCATATCAACACGATATGACGATAGCATAGTGGTAGCGTGGTAGCGTGGTCGCCTTGTAATCAAGGAGTCCCGGGTTCGATACCCTTAGTAATTCGGATCCCACTTTAAAATGTATCTCCAGTCCCGATTAGCCTTACTGTGCATAAAGTGGAGTTAAAACATGCACTCAAACTCAATCAAAATTCCACCCACTAAAGTTTTATCTTTCTTCTTCTCGAAGTTTCCGAGATATCAGTACCCCAAAATATACAGATAATTGTTGGAACCCTGTTCTTCCTACATGTTCATTACCCAGCTCCCATATAGCAACATACTCTTCCCTGTCTCCTTGGCAACAAATGAAGCAACGAGCTCTTGTGTGCGCGAAGACTTGAGCTAATTTCTTCAGCTAACGCTTTATGATTGAAGTCGTGTGCGAGGGAGAAGATTACGAACTGTTTTATGTCCATCCGCTGGTGGCTTTGCTTCATTTCAATTCGTTTCCACATGAGCGTTGCATAATTGCTGATAAAAGAACCTTGGCATGTTTTAAGAGTTCGGGCTACACTGGCGATTTCTTATTGGTTGCCTTGATAGGAATATTATCCCCATTCTGTCGTTGAAGAGAACCGATGTGTTCGAACTCTGCAAGTTGAAGACAATGTTAAGTCTCTTTCACTTGAGTTGTAACCAGAAAGTATTGTTTTTGTTTTGCATTTTTGGGTCATTTATCAGCATTTTTGGCAGTTTCTTTTGAAAAGGTCTCTTTTTGACGTTTACAATCGTTTCGTGAAATTCAGTTGTGTCTGTTCTGTGATCAGGCGACGTTCCCGGGTTCGAGTCCCGGCAAGTATAATTTTTATCAGTTTCGTGTAATCATCACTCATCCTCATTGTCGTAATTTGCCGAAAGTGTGAGGAAAGTAACGTCCAATATGTAAAATAGGAATTTAAAAAAATACAAGCTTTACTCGTATTTGCACGTTCTAAAATTCCACAATGGAATATTTATCTCTTCCATTGGCACAAGTGCAGATAGAGACATCAGATACACACACGCCCAACACATATGTATACGTGTGGTGTGTATATGAGAGAGAGGAAGAAGTTTAGCAAAGTATGTTTTAAGTCACCCTTAATGCTCACATAGGTTAACAGGACTGAATCTTCAGTTTAAAGTGAGATCTGAACCGGGAGTCGAACCCTGGAGTACTTTGGAAAAAGAGTAATGTTGCTTTGCCCTTGTAGTTTCAGTAATTTAAACCGCCAAATATGCAATTGAATTATTCAGATTTTTCACAAATTCCGTGTAACTTTTGTAATTTATGACAAATTGTAATATCTAGAGTAATTTTGGGGCTATTTTCCGTACAATTTAAGCTCATTTTTAGGTAATCAATTTCCAGTCATGAAATACGGGGAATCGTGAAAGAGCATGCAAGTATCGACACTAAATAGGAGATAAGAACTCTTCTGTAGTTGTGGTAATGTATGCTGACTTGATATACTTTCGTTGTAACAACTTTTCTTTACCCACAAGTGCCAATTGTTCCTTCTATTTGTTTATCTTATCAGCTTATCACCTCCTTATCGTTGTCTCTCCTACTCTTACAGAATGTTAGTTCCTTCCTTCTTTCACGCACATGCTTTCTATTGATTATTTTCGTGTCTTGTTTTACTCTTTGGCTACGTATTTCAGTTCTTTTATGCTGGCGAGTCACGATTTTTCTTTACTGTTCTCTACTTTCACTTGTTTGAGTTTCTTTTTCCTTAAGTTTCCTCTTCTTGCGTTGTGGCTACTTCGTATTTTCATGATTCTTATGCTCCATTTACTTCAGTTCCCCCTGTTTTTTGAAACATTTTAATCCAACAGGAGATTCGACTTGCACGACTAGCGCCAATACTCGTACATGTTCGCCGTAATGTATTTTCCTCCTCTAGCAGATTAACCACATCTGCACCATTAGTGCTTGTTGATCTTCTGCGTGTTCAGGCATCTTCACGGACAAGTCTATTAATTCGAGTTCTTCATAGCGCCCAGCTTACTGCACATAACCTCGCGGAAGGAGGTTTCTGGGCCATTCCGATGCAGTCGCTGATCTAGATTTCGATCTGTTGGAACAAAGCAACTGTATTCGTTGTATAAACACTCTCGGTTCTCTTGGAATTAATGTAATACCATGGCACTGTCGCTGACTCAGCATGAAATGTGCGAGTTCATTTCTTCTCTCTCATTTCTTTTCAATTGCATTGCCTTGTTTTCCTTCCATTTGCCATCGCTTGTGTTTTTCGTATTTTAATATATCGTTCCTGTATTTTTCTTACCGATATTCCTTTTCCATTTATTTTCATGCTCCTGGTTTTATCCCGTTACTTTCCACTCCCTTCTCTTTTCGCTATCGCGGGTTTGATTCCCAAGATGGCATTTGAAAGCTTTGGTTTACTTTACTTCGCTTTTCTGCCACTTTTGGCTAATCGCTAAGATGAGGATGAGTAATAATCTGATGGAATTGATGCAGGGACACTCGCAAAGAACAGCCATGCCCAACCCAGGATTCGAACCCAGGACCCATGTGCTAACCATTCCGCTAGGAAAGTCTGCTGGTATTTGAAATGGGATGAGAAGGTATCCCCCATCTGCTGTCCACATACCCCTTTCTGTTGCTAATTTTTGGTACTTCTGTGACTATCTGTATAATTTATGTCATATCCCGATGCTTTAAGAGTAGTTATTAACCCCCTCCCTCTGGAAATTCTTCAAATACCACACTGCTGACTCCTATGTCACAGTATTTACATATCCACTGTGGTTAAGCACATACGATAGGCTACCTTAAATAACAACCAACTATGTCATAGTCAAATAATTTTGGGCATAATTTTTGTTTATACCATCTCAGGCTCGAATACTTATTTTTACCCTATATGTTCCTAAAGAAGGGCTGTTATATAAAATCACACATGATATATATGTAATATATATATATGTCTATATTTTCCCCTCCCAGTACGGCTTGATCTGGTGTCATGCAAGAAACACTATACTCTGTGCTAGTAAGCAAGCGACTTGAGGTATTCATACACTTCTCTGTCAAACTTTATTAATTTAAATTTAAAATTAGCGTGTGCTTGTCGTCCCTTAAACTAATCCTGTAGGTCTAGTGCTATTCAAATTAGCTGTTCATTCACTGTGTGGTTTTGGTGGCACCAAAACTCTTTATTGCCCCTCAACATCACTTCCAACCAACCGTATCAACAGCCAACCATGCAGCCGACCCGGAAGCGAGCAAGATTGCGTGTGGGACCGGCCAGAAATATCCATCCCCAGATACCTTGTGCCACGGTCACGAACTTCAGTATAAATAAATATGGCATTCCAGTGTCGTGGCACTGAGGGAACAATGAAAAGTGAAAGGGGAGTGTGGGGGTAAGGTTAGAACCATGCATCATATTCTTGGCATTTTTTTGAGGGTGAAAGCTGTAATTCCCCAGAATAGGGTGGCAAGCCCTTTACGTGCAGGGGAAGTTTTCCAGATAAAAATCTTTCTTTTTCTATGGGAACCCTTAGTTTTTCCTGTGTTACCTTTAACGGCTGAGCATTTACTATTGTGGGCTCTTTTATTATACTGTTGTGTCATGCATATTTCTTTGAGGATAATACCGAGACGAGACTCGTTCTCGTGCCAATCTCGATCTCGTTTCGAAATAATGCATACAAAAATAATTTTTAAATAACATTAAAATAAAATAAAATTGCGAACCCCTTATTATAAGTATGTAACCTATATATGAACAGTTAGACTGCATGCTTCGAAATATCTCTGCATTTCATTTTTCTTACTTTACGCCGCCTTTTATCCACTTCTGGCTAATCGCGACGATGAAGGTGAAATGCTGATTAGATTAAATTCTTGAAGGGATGTGGGCCTCCTTGATGGCGTAGTGGTAACGTCGTCGCCTTGTAAACAAAGGGTCCCGGGTTCGATACCAGCCACATTGCACAGTGGTTCGAATCCAACTTTAAAACTGATTTCTGGAGCATATTCTTAAAGATATGGGGTAAAATGGTGAAAGAAAATAGCAGTAGCGCCTACTTCAAATAAAATATAGATTGACATAATGTTTTTATGTAAACAAAAACTATCTGCTTCCCTTGGGGATTTGGGGTACATAAAGTGCAAAGCCAGCGCATATGGTAAACAACATTCGCCAAACATAACGGCTCTAGCTTTAGTCTGTATAATTTATTCCCGTTATCTTAAAGCTGCCGGTGCCTGCATTTGTCGCTGAGGGTGAATGCTTTCCCGTGTTATTTACGAGTGGTGTCTGCCACTTCAACTTATACCGCTGGGTAATGGTTTCAGCTTGCTTTCATTGATCTTACCACACGCATCGCACCTCACTTGAACAGAATTCGATCAAAATTTCACAGTAGCTATTCCTCCGCTAAAGTACTCGAAACTATTCTCCATCCACTGCAAGAACGAAGTTAATGTAAACAAAACCACGTGACTGGTAAATAAGTTATTTTACTCTGTTAATTCTGATGTTGTGTCTATTGTCGTAGCTGTACGGCTCTTTATACAGTGCCTCCCAGCTATACGTTGAGTGGTATGGCTGGTATCACATGCACTATATTCCTAAGCACAAATTTCCTGAACAATAACTCATTGGATTTTTCACAAGTCATATTTGTGTACATTGACTTCGTTCTTACTGCGAATAGGTGGTTAGCAAAGACATGCACGAATCCAAAGTGAGGTAATGTTTAGATACAATGTTTTATTTACAACAGGTATTAACAATGATCGCCATATTACAAGATAATGTCGTTATCTACCAGCTTATAGGGAGAAAACTCCTCTATTGGGGAGTTGTCAGCGTAATGCGATACGAAGCCAGAGGTCACAGGTTCGAATCAATGACCCAGGCATCACCATTGCATAAGTTTATCATTATCCTCACCGTCGCGATTAATGCTTGACTGAACCTTTTGGCCGAAGCCAGGGCAGTTTTTTCTTCCGAATTTTCCTCTCATTTTGAAAAACAGCTATGATATCAGTTGAAAAGAACCGGCTTATCTCTCGAGCAGATTCTCAATGCTTTCCGAAACACACAGCCTTGCCACCAGATCGCGCGGGAGAACTCGACTACTCATCCCCCTTCATAACTCTAATTTTTATTCGGAATCTTTCATCGTTTCCACTTCTCGTCTTTGAAACTCACTGCCTCTCGGAATCCGGAACTCATCTTCAGTATTGTCTTTAGGACACAATTAAAACATTTCTTATTGGGCACAAATAGTTAGCACCTAAGTGCAAGCTTATATACGTTAGTGCAAAATTGAATACACTTACGTGCAGAAAACACTGAAAACCCTTATTCACATTAATATTTCAAATCCCTGGCTACTGTCATGAATATGTGAGTGTGTGTGTTTTGTTGTATGCTCGTGAGTATAGGTTGGACTTTTATTCCCGTATGTACTTTTTCCCCCTTTTTTTGTGATTTTTCTTTGTAATTTTATATTTTTCTTTGTTTTCAATATTTACTTCTGTATGTAATTTTTTTAATGTTTTCTAATTTGCATACGCTAAAATTTCTATGTAAACTGGTTAAGTGGTAGAAAAGGCTTAGAATTCCTTCTAGAATATTCATGTGAATGCTGAGGTGGTTTTCTTTCTTTGTTGTCCAGATATTATGAATAGATTAATGGACTTGCGTAGTCACGGAACTATTGCAGATATCTACGCAACAGCAAAAGCAAACGATGTGAATATTCCAGAAGAAATTCTAAGAAGATGTATTTTTTCAGATTTTGGAATATCGTAGAGGTTTTTCGAAAAAAGAGGAAAATTTAAAAAATCAAAAACCTGGCATCGTCCAAGTCAAGCCTTAAAGTAGAAAAGTGACGTAAGATAACTAGTTACTAATAGGTCGCCGGTACGATTCCCTCTGTGGTCATATTAACTTGTTTGTACTGTTCTCACTTTAAACATGTATCCCCAGCTTCTGTTAGAATATACCTGTGCAAGAAAAACTTTTGTTAGAAATTCGTAATCAGGGGGTCACATCTTCAAATCCCGTATCCTTCTTCCCTGTGTATTTAATCTTTATGGAAGGCCGCGGTTCCACACTGGTTAGCACTGGGTTCGAATCTCAGTATGGGTCTGTGTGAGTGTCCCTTAATCAATTTCATCTTATTATCACTCATGTCCATCGTCACGATTAACCAAAAGTGGCAGAGAAACGAAGTAAAATAAACCAAATCAATCAATCCACGATGTTTCTTTCCTACATCTCACTCTTCCTGTCGAGGTTAAGCTAGCAGATGCAAAATGTGAAATTCACTAATTGTAAATATAATATCCATTTACAGATATTAAATCCACTTTAATTGCAGTGTGTTGTGTCAGGAACACATTTCCCATGCACAGAAGACGACATTCTGTATATTATAAAAATATGTAGAGAAAACGCAGTTGTATTCGTCCTCAATATTGTCCGAATCCTCATTTTCCCGCAGGACCTACGCAACCGACAACAGACTTCGGATTATGCCACGTGAACACGGAGCCACCTGGCGGTAAATTGAGTTATTTATCGATTAACCAAAGCAGTGTGTATGGCCTTGACGAGCGACACGTGAAGTAGCACGAGCAGAAGTCGCGGAAGTTCCGAGAACACCCGACTGTTCCCGACCCGAACGCCGTAGATCACAAAGTACTCCCAAGGGTATTTATTCTCTGTGAAAAAACTCATTGAACATCGATATTGAGAGTGAAGCATTTCTATTATTTACGAAATATATGCCAGATTCAGTAACTGCGTAAATTCTTACGAGCGGGGATTTTTGTAGCGAACTCTGAAGGTATTGATGGACACACAACACATTTCTTCCACAAGATGTTACTTTGAAACGAAGGTCATAGCTAAACCGCAGATGGACCAGTTGCAGTTACAGGTGTCATATCGTGAGAGCTCCAAATGATTTCCTTTTCCGCTGTTCTTGTCTGCCATTGTTTTCTGTCTCCTTTATTAAATTCGATGTGCCTTTTCCAAAGCTGTAACTCAGTGTTTTTTGTATGCACTTTTCTCTTGTCTTATATCCATATGCAAGTCATAGCTACAATATATTTACGTACAGTCAACGGCAAATATAATAGTGGGCAAATTGCCCGTTACTATTTTCATTCCTTTTTTTATTGTTTTGTTTTTTGAAGAATGGAATTCTGCAGATGATGTTCTATGCTTATTGACCTTTTATTTCAATTCATGATCGTCACAGGCTTATTAAAATTTTAATGGACAATTCGCCAGCTATTACTTTATCCGTTGAGTCTACATGTAATGTATAGTGTGGATTAGAGGAAATAGAATCCTTCTCTGAAGACACTGAAATGTCAACCTCCCTTCTCTGGGTTGCAGTTTTGCATGCTGACGAGGCTCTGGCACCTAGGATAATCCTCTGCAGAGCTTGTGCTGTGTCGTCCATATGTGTTTGTCCATTCATCCGTCTCATCCATTGTCGCGATCAGCCAAAAGATGCAGAAAAGTAACGTAAACATACTAAATAAAAACGTGTTGTAAATTTTGCATTGTAACGTTTCTGAAAGATGAACAGGACGAACTTTTGTGTGATGTAAGCCACTCACACAGAACAACACAAAGCCTCAATCATATTTCTTGAATGTTTTTATATCAACGCAACTTTGCATTTAAGTAGCTGTAATACACTTGTCTCTGATGTGTGCCATAAGGGACTGGGCGCATTTGTTTACCAATCTATACAAGAACTTGACGGAAACCGTTGCAAAAAATCTCGTTCTATTTACATTGAGGCAGTGCATTTTAAAAGCACGACCATACCACTTAGTGTCAATACACTCGTAGCATATATGGAGCCTCGATTCTTCTTTTCCTCGTGTAACGGCTACATATTAAATGTGCTTGCATGTGTGTTTCACGTGCTGCTAGAAGCATTCGCACGCACACACGGGGATTATGTACAACTTGCACCTCTTCCTTATCTCTTATGAACTGCGAGGGAGGGGACCGACATAGCAACAAAGATAATCTTCAGGTACTCACGGAGTTCAAGGGTGGCATTGATTAATGTTATCCAAACATCACTTTTACTGAACAAATAAGAGAAAAGTTATGGTTTCACGTTATCCTGAGACACAAAGGATCAACATAATTAGATCTCAACTTCAGGTTATTAATTTTCACCAGAGAGTATTGTAATAGTGTATCCTTTGTTTGGCAAAGTATGTCTCTCAGTTCAGTTTAGTTTATGAACAAGATCGGGAACTTTTTAAAGAACGGTCAGAACCACTGAAATGAATGTCACCGGAAACTGAACCCGAAAACGCTTGATTACAAGGTGATTTTAAAATGTATAATATATTTGTTATACATACATATAAATCGGTGTATTTACAAGGTTAATTCTATTCTTGAGAGGACTGGTTCATAGATTACACTATTACAATCACAGTTAATACTTGTAATTATATCAATTCAATTTAACAATACACATTAAAAACTGTTATATGAATTGTAAAAACGTTTGGTTGACTTTTTTTTGGTAACCATAAACAAAATTACGAGGCCACTCTAAAATGTATAGCCCAATTGTTTATCATCTATTTATACTCTATTTAAACAATTGATTGGTCAGAAACATATTTGATTTTTGTTTATATTATCGCTAACATTGCTTTCTGTGTAAGGTCTTGATTAGAAGAAAATATAATTTAATTTTGCTTATAGCTGTAGAATATTGAAGATAGTTTGAAATGGCTGTTTTTACACTTATGCTATTTAAAAATTCAATATGCTGACCAAGGCAGTAATTTTATTTTATTATAAAACATAAACTAAACGTAACGTTTCAACCTTATAGCAAGGTCTTATTCAGACTCTGCACCAAGTACAAATGTAACAAGATACAAAAACAGGACGATTTATATACACAAATGTACCTTGTTACATTTGTACTTGGTGGAGAGTCTGAATAAGACCTTGCTATGAGGGTGAAACGTTACGTTTAGTTTATGTTTTATAATAAAATTAAATTACTGCCTTGGTCAGCATATTGAATTTTTATATCATGGAAACAAGGCTTAATGGTGTTATAATTATGCTATTTACTATTTTTAACTTCAATCTTTAAACGTCTCTTTCCCTTGTGTGGTATTGCTGTTACATATCTGTGTTTGTACGCAGAAATCCGAGAAGAGAAAATATATCAATGCACATGCTCAATCTGCAAAACTTGTTATGGTGTCGAGCGAGCTTGCGCCCAGCCTCGTTGCGAGTCTTTCGTCTTACGGTGATTCTCCTCTCTGTTGCGCAGAATCTTAACAGCTCACAGCAGGGCGCATTCTAGGACCGCCGACTAGCATTACGACTAACTTTGTTATTGCTTACTCAGTGCACGGTATTGAAGAGATTGTCTTATTGCTCAATCGGTGAGGAGGGAAAAAGGCCTGTCAAGCGGTTCGGTAGAGAATGTGGCTGAATACCTCATAATGAGAACTAACATAACTTGAAAACTTTGAATGAGGAGCAGTGTGAAGATTATTTCACGCAACGACCAAAAGAAGGCATGTGCTGCACACCTGTAACGTTCCGCGTTATTTTTACAAGCTAAAAGATTGAATCCAACTTTTCGTTCAGCTACGTTTAAATTGGCCACAAACTGTATTCAAAATCGCAGTTGGAGTTCCAGACCCGGGCAACAGGTAGAGGGGCCGACGCGAGATCGATTCCAACTTAGCAACGACCTTCTAGCAATGTTACCATGATCGTTCGTGGAAGAGAGGGAAGTAGTATTTGTTGTGCGATCCGTTTGTCACTGTTTGTCAATACCTGTGACCTTCAATCTTCCGCAAATACGTTTCCACTCTCACACTAACCCTCGGGGAAGGGAGAATGGGTGAAGCGGAAAGTTGGCTGCCAAGGCGCATGTCTCGCACTCCAGCAGTCAGGGTTCGATCTGCAGAATATTTCTGAAGAGTTGCACGGTCCAAGTTGGTCAGGTGGTTCGGATCCGACTTAAAACTAACTTTTTTTTTCGTCCATTGCTACCATTTTCCAGGCTCGATGGGCAGGTCCAATGACTGATTCATGATTCACGTTAATTCTGCAGCTTTGTATGTGTGTGTGTATACATCCACACACATACACAGGGTGGAATTTGAAGGGAGATGAGGGGGAATTTCCCTTCTGGTTATTGCATGATTTAGTTTTATTTTATGTCTGTTTTTTTGACACTTTTTGGCTAATGGGGATAAATAGTGACGAGATTGAGACATGGACAGCACAAGCCCCACTGATTATACTGGTTGGGAGTCCAGACACCAGAGCCTCGCTAGTCTGCAAAATGCAGTCTGTATTACGTGGAAGAGATGTTGACATTTGGGTGTCTTCGGAGAGGCGCCCCTAACCTTCCTATATGATTGCTATCTTTTGCCTCTGAGAGGGAGGGGAGGATATATAATTTAATATGGTGAGTAATAGTTATTAGAATTATTATCACTGGAAAATCTTCAAGTACCACACCACATGTGTGTTTGATTTAAACATTATTATGTAAACATTACTTCACGGAGGAGGGCAATTTATTGTCTAGCTAAGGTTGTACATTACTTTTCTTTAGGCTAAATCTAACTTGGAGTAAGAAAAAAATACCCAAAACTGACACACATTTGTATTACCTCTCCTTTACCGAAAGACATTCACGTCAATAAAAAAAAAAGACAATAAAAAGAAAATCGAATCGTCCAAGCGAATCGTGCCAACGGCTGTTCCGTCAGTCTTGAATTCTTGCCGTTATTAATACACCGTTACTCATTTGCCGGGATGTAACCTCGTTTCCGAGGCTTTCACGGAGCGTTTAATTACAAGAAACATTTCTCAGAAACCTAAGACTAACATGTACGAATTTTTACTGTAGTAATGGGCATTTCATTAACATTTATGCACTTCTTACATATCAGTTTTTTTGTAGCCACCATGTATTTTTTCATTATCGTTCTACATTTGAATAAATTTTTGGTTTTAAAATTATTTATGTTTTGTTATATTGGTTGATTTTCAAGATTTACGGCATTTAAAATTATGTTCTCTTGTCTTTCAGTTGGGTATTATTTATCGGGATATTAAGTTGGAGAATATTCTGCTGGACTCTGAGGGCCACATTGTTCTTACTGACTTTGGACTGAGCAAGGAATTTCTTCCCCACGACAAGGTAAGTACTTCCTTAATAGTAATTGCATGTTAATTATGGTCAACGTTCACAGTGAAACAAGTTTCTCTTTGTAATTTAGGGGCCTCCCCGATGGCGCAGTGGTAACGTCGTCGCCTTGTAATCAAGGGGTCCCGGGTTCGATACCCGGTGGAGGCACAAGTGGTTCGGATCCCACTTTAAACTGTAGGTCCAGTCCCAATTAGCCTTACTGTGCATAAAGTGGACTTAAAACACCAAATCAATCAATCTTTGTAATTTGTTCTTTGTCAACCTAGAATCCGCTATTACCTTTCTGTGCCCACTTTTAAATCCATTATCACCCTTTCATGCCATCTTTAATACAGTATCACCGTTCCATGTATACTCTTGAATCCATTATCACCCTTCAATGTTCACTCTTTAATCCGTTAACACCTTTCCATGCATACTCTTCAATCCTTTATCACCCTTCTGTGCCCTCTTTAACACATTATCACTCTTCCATACCCACTCTTTAATCCATTATCGCCCTTGCACATCCAATCCATAACCACTCTTCAAGGATCACTCTATAAATACTTACCACCCTTCAATGCCCACTCTCTAATACATTGTACCCCTTCCATGCATACTCTCCAATCAATTATAACCCTTCCAGTGAAACAAGTTTCTCTTTGTAATTTGTTCTTTGTCAACCTAGAATCCGCTATTACCTTTCTGTGCCCACTTTTAAATCCATTATCACCCTTTCATGCCATCTTTAATACAGTATCACCGTTCCATGTATACTCTTGAATCCATTATCACCCTTCAATGTTCACTCTTTAATCCGTTAACACCTTTCCATGCATACTCTTCAATCCTTTATCACCCTTCTGTGCCCTCTTTAACACATTATCACTCTTCCATACCCACTCTTTAATCCATTATCGCCCTTGCACATCCAATCCATAACCACTCTTCAAGGATCACTCTTTAAATACTTACCACCCTTCAATGCCCACTCTCTAATACATTGTACCCCTTCCATGCATACTCTCCAATCAATTATAACCCTTCCATGCACACTCTTCAATACATTATCAACTTCCAATGCCCTCTCTAATCCATTATCAACCTTCCATGCATACTCTTCAATACATTGTCACCTTCCAATGCCCTCTTTAATCCAATGATAACACCATTAAGCCTTGTTTCCATGATAACCAAAAACTCAATATGCTGACCAAGGCAGAATTTATTTTATTTTTTCAACCTTCTAGCAAGGTCTTCTTCAGACACTGTACCAAATACAAATAAAATAAGGTACAAAACACGAAGATATATATATATATATACACACGTATATACACAAAAGTCACTCCCCTCCAGACACAAGATTATCTATATATATCTTCCGATAACTGTTTAGTTATATATATTGTCCTTGAATATGTTCACCTGCTTCGCACAAGCATTCTGTTTGAGAATTTAATAATCAACTTATTTGTGTTCACGAAGCAATATATCCAATTGAGACACTGTACGGCGTTGGGTTTCGACATGCAGTTCTCACATGTTAACATTCTCGGTTGGAATCTTGATGACGTATAAAACTCATATGATATATGGCTTCTTCCGAAAGCCTCGCACGAAATGTGAACACGAAGTATCTTATTTTATTTTTCATGCCAGACTGGTAACCGTGCTTTACTTAATTCATACTATTGCAAAAAAAATAATAAAAAATGAACGAAATTCTATCGGCATAACTACCCCATTGGGCATACATTTTCCTAGTTTTTGAATTACGTAAATCGAAAGTTATAACTCTTGTCTTGATGTAACTTCCTGTTATCATGAAACAGAGAAAATAATAAGGTACATGTCAGTCATTAGTGAAAGTTGTTATCAACCATTTATTAAAGTTACCAAACTATTCGGTATCTGAGGTAAGCATGTCCCAAAGTGCACGTGGAAGTTCGCTTTCGTTAAAGTCTATTAGGGTTTTGTCTTTGTTGTATTATTCACGATGACCTTGTCTTGTTGCAGAGGTTGAGCAAAACCTTTCCACTTCCTCTGGTAGGTTGTTTCAAATAATAATGAACCGCTTTCTTTTGCTTTCTAAGTTATCGATCGAACTTGCGCAATAGACACACGGTTGAATTCGTGGAATATAGGAATACAGTGTAATTCTTGTATTAACATATTTATTTCCGTATTCATGTCTTCATGGTGTCATACTGTCGGATTTATGAAATAAAATCCTCACATTTGGATTTCTGAAATAAAGTTACGGTCAATTTGTTTGAGTTTGTTGTTTTAAGTCCACTTTATGCACAGAAAGCCTAATCTGGACAAGAACTACAGTTTAAACCTGGATCCGAAGTACTATGTGTCTCCACCAGGTATTGAACCCGGAACCTATTCATTACAAAGCTACGACTTAACAACTAAGCCATTCGGGAGACCCACACTTCTTGAAATGAAATAACTGTAGTGGAACCCACGAAATAATACAGGTGAATTTCTGATACAAGAAAAGTTACTCTTAAATTTGTGAAACAAAGTATTTGAATTTAGCATATTTTTACCGTTAAATTAACGAATTCAAATTGGTTAATTCAAATTCAAATGTAGTGAAATATGTTGAAATATAGTACAAAATAGTTACTCTGTATTTCATGAAATGACCATGTGATATAAAATGGATTACCGATATGAAATAAGTTAGTATTAAATAAGTAATGTACTTCAATGGAATGAAACTATGTAGGTTACGTAAACAAGCATTAAGAAGATATAGAAGAAAAATGTAGTTGAATAGCGTGTTGAGGTGCAAAGGTTTTGAGCGAGATGTCACCCCACTGTTTACTTCGTCGCCTATAGAGCTGCGTAGGAGGTGAAACAGCAACGAAAAACATTTTTTTTTCGGTTGCTCTGGTAACAACTGCGTTGGCATTACTGACACAGTAATTGTTCCCCACTAGCAAGTTTAGCAGGAAAAGTGGGGCGGAAGGTAGGAAGAGTGTAGCTTCTCCTGTACAGTAGGCAACAGGGTCATACACTATGGCCATTTCCATCCGGTGTCGCTGGCGACTGACTCCATGGCCAACCTTCCCAAGGTCAATTTCGGAGATTTTTTTTTTGAATGACAATCACTGAACCTTTTCAATGCCAACCATTGTGAAAAAAAGGCAAGAGTACTTTGAAATGTATATAGGAAGTTCCCTGTACAATCTTGTAGGGATGTTTGTTTCATCCTGAGGCAAGGAGCATTGTCAAATATCACCGATGTCGATGCGCTAGTAATCAACGTATGGAAATGTTTATATGTGTGTGTGTAGTTGGATTAATTTACTTCGCTTTTCTGCCACGAAATGCGAATTTGGGGACGGGTGATGATATGATGTAATTAATGAAGAGACACTTACAAAGATCACCCATGCCCAGGCTGGGATTCGAACCCGGGAGTAGAGCCACATCGGGACTCGATTACCTGACCACTCTTCTCCCCGCTTAGTAGAAGACTGTTGCTCAGCAAAGTTTAGTTATACAGTTGTATATGTTAATAGCTTACTAGTTCGGTTTACTTTGCAATGTTGCAGGCCAACGAGGCTGTGACGCCTGAACTCGCATCCAGTATAATCCTCCATGTTGCTTCTGTTGTCCATATACTTCATCCATTGCATCTTATCATCTGGAGGCACAATGCATATTATTTCTCTGCGACGTCGCCTTGTAATCAAAGGCTCCCGGGTTCGATACCCGGTTGAGGCACATTACACAGTGATTCGGATCCCTTTTCAAACTGTAGGTCCAGTTCCGATTAACCTATCTGTGCATAAAGTGGACTTAAAACAACAAATCAAACAAACATATTTTCTGTTACTTTTCAAACTGTTGGCCCAGTCCCGATTAGCCTATCTGTGCATAAAGTGTACTTGAAACCAAAACTCAAACTCATCAATTCTACGTTATCGTCGTGATGAGACAAAAGTGGCAGAAATGCGACGTTAAATAAACTAAATCAATCAGTCAATCAAGTTGGGTTTACTAGCTTAAAAGTTGTTGATTTCCCTTGTCAATGGTGACAAACCACGAAGATTTCCCCTTGACTTTTTATATTTTTTTGAAAAGTAACCATTTCTAAGTGTAAAAATTATGGTTTTTTACCAACTACCTATAACATTTAGGATTCTTCTGGATTGCACACTTCGTAGCGCCATAAGTGTATTGTCTAATACAAATAGCTAGCCAACAGCGAAAGCAGTGCATACACAAAAAGAATACTTCCGAAGAAGTGCCTTCAAAAATAGGTAAAGCATCTAAAACCTGATCATCCATCGCGTGCAGTTTCGTAAGTCTCACAGATTCGGAATATACGACCAAAACAAGGCAGATCTGGATCCATGAGAATCGTGCATAAGAAACCCTTGATCTGTTCGGTTAGGAATTTTGCGGAGATTTTTAATCACATACATCTCGATCGTTTCATGGCTTTTTCTCTCGATGGTATCTCCACGCTCTTGCTGTAACCGAGCCGTAAACATGTCACTTGACCCACTTCCCTACTTGCCAAGTCACTCGCACCTCCCTCCTCTTCTTAACCTATGTCCTTTGCGTCCCTGTCGCCGTCTCCGCGTCCACCATATGTTGCACGGGTTTGTGCTTCTGTGTCTTTTCGCGACAGGTTCATTAAATTGTCTTCTTTCATGTGTGTTATGGATGCTTTTGCCATTGTCAAAGCACTAAGGTAACTATATGGTATGGTATCGAAGAAAGATGCCCGGAGGTGAGCCTTAGGATTGCCGACTTGGTTCTCTGCAGATTTGGAGTCACAAACTACTTGTAAACACACACACACACATACACGGAGAGAGAGAGGCAGAGAGAGAGAGAGAGAGAGAGAGAGAGAGAGAGAGAGAGGGAAAACATATATTATTTTACTTGTTTCCATCTCTGACTTGCTGCTGTTAAAATTCCTAATATTTACCTATCTCTGCAACAGTCGACGTTCTCACTCGCTTCTTTTCTACATCAACTTTTATGTGTCCGGCTTCGAATCCTGGATTTGGAATGGGCATCTTCATCAATTTCATCATATCACTCATCCTCATCGTCGTGATTAGACAAAAGTGGAAGAAAAAAGGTGACATAGCCAAACTCAAATCAAATCAAGATCTTCTATTTATTAACTCTCTCTGCAATTGCCTATGTTCTGTGTTTCTCCCACTTTCCTTTGTGTTCCATTCTATTTCCTGGTTGCCCATCTCATCCCAATGTTTCTCGTCTGTCTTATTTGTATCTGTAACTGTCTTCTTTTACTTTCGTCTATCTCTTTACATATTTCAACTCACGTCTTTTCTTTTCTCGCCTCCTTATCTTTAACTATTGTATCCATTTCCTTGTCTTCCCAAAATTTTATCTCAACTCCTCTCTATAACTAACTTTTTTCGATATTCTTTGCTGCCTCTCACTCTCTCACATCTGTTTCTGCACCTATTGGATTTTCTTGCATCTCTGCATTGTCTTCTTTCTCACAGTGTTAGGCAGCAAGAGAGATGATATAATTCTCCCCACTATTCTCTCTCTTTTGAGTTTTCAAGTCCACTTCATGCACAGATAGGCTAATCTGGACTGGATCTACAGTTTAAAGTTAGATCCAAGCCACTATCGAACCCGGGACCTCTTGATCACATGGCGGCGACATTACCAGTATGCCATCGAGGAACTATTCTCCCTTGTGCAATCTCTTCTCCGTTTTTGAAACCTCTACCATTTTCTTGCACACGTGTGCAGTAACCATGGTTACAAGTTGTTTACACCCTAAGTCCTCCCTTCAGCTGCTTGTGCTGCGGGAAGACGTAGCAACCTCGATCGGAAGTTTGTATTTCCCAATTATCGGTTAAAAATAGAATCCAGGATAAAAGAGGAGAGATCGTTCTAAAAATATTCTCATGGAGCGAGGAGCAGCTCATTGACCCTGACATGGACGGATGGATTCTACCACGATGTCAACAAGGGTCATGTGTGACCTTGGCACGAAGATGATTGGCCTTCGCTTGTTGCCAATTGCATTGCCTCATTGAATCGAAGATGATTTCGGTATGTGGCAGGCGTTCGTCTTGTGATCTTTGTTCAGAATCATCTCTGGAGATTTTTGGAACATCGGACATATTAAGATGTATAGAATTGAAGGTTGAGCTCGAGGGATGATCACCACCATCCCTTAGTAGCGTCCCTGGGGGTGTGGTGCACTCTTATTGTAGTGCTTACACCCATATTTTTCGTATCCAATCCTCGTAGGCATTTACTTTCGTGTTAAATACTTGACCGTTTCACACTTATCTTCAATTTGTACTAAGAACTTACTGAAATAATTTACATTGGGATAGGAGTACGCATAATACATTTGTAATTGGTTGATTTTTAATGCTTCTTGTTCACACCTTAACCATTTTGGTTATTCTTATACTCTACGTGCACCAACTAAGTGCCTACACCTACGTGTATCTACTGTGCACAGCTTTCCGTTAATGTGATATTATATCCGTTCACCAATGTGATTGAATTAAGTACAAACTTATACTGTACGTGTCATTGGTTCATGATTACCAAGTTAACCGGTAGGGAGTTAGCAACTTTTAATTCTGGTGGATGTTCAACCAGAATTTCTCTAACGAGTCATTGTTTGCGATTGTCTCATCCTCGTCGCGATTAGCCAAAAATAGGAGAAAAACGACGGTAAATAACAAAAACCAAATCAGATTATCCCAGGGTTTGTACCTCTCTCTGGAATAATTTTGCCAGCTCCATTAATAAACAAGACCTCCCGATTGCGTGGTAACGTCAAAAGATTCCTGGTTCGATACCGTGCAGGCACATTGCACAGTGGTTCGGATCCCACTTTAAACTGTAGGTCAAGTCCCGATTAGCCTATCTGTACATAAAGTGGACTTAAAACAACAAATGGAAATTGAAATCCATTATTAAAACGATTAGCTTCAAACAGATTTAGCGCACACGATTGAAGGAAATACTGCATTAAACAGTGTGTTGTGCGTTTCAATTTTAAGTTCTCCGTATTAGATTGGTGGAAGTGTTGATACAGAAGCAGGAAATCATTCATCTTTTACTTTGTTTAAAGATATTTCCACACACTGTATTCGGCGAAGCCAGAACTCGACTTACATCTAACACGAGAATGGTGACGTACACATTTGTTCGGCTTATACTCTACTCAGCTCTGTTTAATACATTACTATCCACCCTTGTTGGAAGTTGATCTTTGCCCCATTTATCGATCGAGCAAACACTTGCGGCAATTCTGTTGCGACAAGTAACTGTAAGTGTGCCACACTTCTTGACTCGCTGCAAACCGGAAGTGATGCTTTGAAGTGCGCGATGCTATCAAGGAACTCTTAGACTTCAACCCGTCTTCACTGTAACACGCACTAAATTATCATCACGTGACATTTCGAACACGGTACTTCCTCTGGTAGTTTGCAAGGTCCGTGGGTCCATGCCTGTTATTAACTTTTATCTATTCTTAGTGCAACTTCAATCCTTTTTTTTTTCAATTGAGGGTCAAGACCTCCATTGCTCTTGTGACCTGCGAATTGAGGTTTCGTACATTCTTGCTATCATATTGCTAAGCATTATTCCACTCCAAACTTATAGGTGTTTCTTGTACGTCTTGCTGTAATGATTTTTCCTTGTCTTCATTTTTCTGAGACAAAATCTAAGACTGTGCCTTCACTCAGACTAAAACTTTTCATATCTTTTTTTCTTTGCATTTTCATTAGTCTGCCTTAGTCGTCCATCTTTGCCTTCTTCTTATTCAAAATGCCAGTCCTTCCCTTTTACATCACTGTGGCATGTAAACTTGAAATCTTCTATTAGTATCTTCATGTCCTAACCAATTTCACCGTTACCACTATCCTACTCTGCTACTACCCTTTGATATGTTGGACCTCCCTGATGGCGTGGTAACATCTCCGCCTTGTAATCAAGTGGTACCTGCTTCCGATACCCGCCGGAGCCACATAGCGCTTCGGATTCCACTTTAAACTGTAGGTCCAGTCCCGATATCTGTTACCATTATTTTATTCGTGATTTTTAATTATCCCCTAATATCGTTTTTTTCAATCGAGATTGTCACGACGGTAAAAACATGGGACGTTACATAAGGAGAAAACTGGTTCGGACTGTTACCCAGGATACGGAAGATGGTGAGCCAATGAGGAAATGGCTAACAATGTGCATGATCGTTCAAAATGTTGGGCAACTTAACATGAGAATTACTATTTTTCAATTATTTTGTGTGTATATATTGCTGTCTTGTAAATTGAGAAGACGGACACGTTGTCTTTGATATCCACTATCCCTTGATACGTGTTAATGTTGCTCATTGATAATCTCTTTATTTTTCAGGAGCAGAGGGCGTATTCATTTTGTGGCACCATTGAGTACATGGCACCAGAAGTAGTACGGGGCGGCGAAGCGGGACATGATATTGTGAGTACTGAATTTTGCACATATAGTAAAAAAAAACCAGTATGTCACTCCTGTTTGTGTATAGGAACCGGTATGTCATTTACCCACAGTAATGTAGACCTAAGTCAAAATCCGTATTGCCAATGCAGTAGGAATCACCATTTATATGAAATGTCATGCTTTTGGTATACCATTAAGTTTCTGATCGTTCAGAAACCTCACTATAACCAATTTGTTTTTGTCCTTGACTCGAATTTTAGAAAGAAAAGTTGATTTTACACCAGTTTGTTGGAATTTATTTTCTTGATTGTCACTTTCGTTGCTTTCTTGATTGGCGATAGGAAGTTTGAAAGCCTTAACAGTGTCGTTTCGAAGTAGTATCACTTTCTGCATAGGCGCAACTTGGTTGGGGGAAAGGGGGGGCTAGGGAAGGCACCTGCCATCTCCAAATTTACAGTTTTTTTTTAACTTCATTGGACTCGATGAACAAGGAAATATAGAGTAATTTTTATGCTGAGTAGCAAAAGTTATAGAAGGAATAACATGAACTTGTTCGTATGAGATGGACATCTTTTCGATTCTGCCCCCACCCCTCCAATTTACGCCCATGGCTTTCTGAGATGATTGATTAGCTTTTGAGGAAAAGGGTGTTAAAAGGTTGAACTGAACAGCTCTGTTAATCTCTTAAATGCTCACCACTTGTTATCACACTTGGAAGAAGGAACAAACAATAAATACTCGTCAGAGCTACCAACGTCTTGCAGGTTTCTGCAAACGCTGCAGGAACAGTTTGTAGTGCGAGGATGGTTTGTGTCCAACTGTTCGCCTGCCAAAATATACCCATGGAGAAGAAAAGTTACCCTTGTGCTCGTTTTTTGACCGTTCCATCTGCCAAGTGTTGCGTGAGCATTTCGTTGGGAACAGGATCCAGCATAAAGTGTCCAAGCCAGCAGTCGGAATGGCTCTAATTATTGGGTGAGAACAGCGAGAACTCCGGCAGCGCAGACTTGGAGAAAGTTGCACGTAGTTTCTCGTGTGAGAAATGCCTGTTACTTTTGTTTCATCTAGTCAATACCTTCCGCAAGTAGGTCACACAGGTAGCATTGGTATAACAGAAGCATTGACATAACTTTCCACTGCACGCCCGCCCTCTAGCGCACGAGTTGACTAAAGCGATTAGCAGCCGTGCCTCTCTCTGGCAGCAAGCGTTGCATTGTTATGCACATTCAGATTGAGCCACAAGACTTGTCAGAAACAAATGCAGACAGGCATTTTAGTTCCCAACTGCATCTAAAGTTGTATTGGATTTGCGAATGGTCGGTGCTGATAATATGGTCAGAATTCGTAATTATCTTTTACAAAAACCCTTCAAAGTATAGTGGAACATAGGGGTCGCTGCCATGCTGAGGGAGCAATGATGAGCACTGCGAGTTAAGACCCCTACCAACGTTTGAACACAATGCAAATTAGTATTTTTACAACATATTGTTCATAGTAAAATTGTAGTAAACTAGGATCCTTGACCATGAAAACAGTCCACTCTGTACCTCCCCCACACCTTTTCTGGCGACGCTACTCCATTGCAATTGAGTGACTAAAATATATGGACAAACCTAAAAATGGTATATACAAATTGGCGGAGTGGTTAGCATAGGGCGTCCCGGGTTCGAATCCCGACCCGGGTATGGGTATGCTTTGTGTGTGTCCCTTCATCAATTTCATATCGCTCATCCTCAATTCGCAATTAGCTAAAAGTGGCAGAAAAGAAAAATGTAAACCAAATCCACCAGTCAGTAAATAGTATATAAAATACCCGTATATTAATTTACATATTAACGATATTAGCAACTAGACCTATTAACTTTATGAACCTGGCTAACGCAATATAGCTAGCCTCTGTGGTAAAGTACCGCGAAGCCCGAGGTGCTGAGTTCGAATCTCGGAAAAGACATCGATGTAATCATCTACGTCATTAACTTATTAGTCACTCCTTGCACTGCGCTCACCGTAGAATATTATGTGGAAAACGTTACATAGTGGCTAATATCTGCTGAAGAGCCGAGACCTACAATGTGCGGAGCCTGACCTTAGCACAGTGTGTACCAGTAAACTTTTCACCTTGGCAAGAGAAAGGAGTGCGGCATAGCGTTGTATTGAATCATTCTCGCAATGTAACACGCAGTTGGGTGAAAGTTAGTTCGCCATTGGTACACATAATCAACAACACGCACCTGTGCGAGCTGAAGTTCCAAGTGTACCGCTGCGGCGTTGCGAATTGTGGTACCTTTACAAAAACTCAGAATCGGCCGTGTTTCTCAGGTGGAAAAGCATCTGACCGTTCAAAACTCGCGACGACAAACGGTTGTTTTCCGAAGAATTATTCTCGTGTAAATTTGACCTAAGAAAATGTAGGCCACACTGTTGCAAGCGAGATAGGTTCTCTTTAAAAAGGATGGCCAACAACATGTGGGTACCCGGCCTAGGAAAGTAAGCAACACGCGACACATCCCCATGACCTAATTTCGTATTGCGATCACAAGAGAGAAAGTATTTTTCGCGCACGGAGCGTGACAGATGTAGCTATCTCGCTCCATTGACCAACCGCATAAAAGCTGGAAATGTTCGAAGGCTTTGCCGAAATCAGGAAAGGAAGAGCTGGAAAGATAGCGAGGAAAAAAACCTAGGCGTTGGATGTGCTGGGCCAAGAATGCGACGAAGTATCGCAAAAGTTCCTGCTTTGAGATAGTCGCTTGTCTTTCGCAAACCAAGAAACTGGGTCAAAATTTTATCAGTGGAAATCCCTTACAAATATATAAATGTGCTCTAAAACGACACGCGATATTAGAATTCTTATTGGAATGTTTAAAGATTGTTTTGCACCGTAGTGAAGAAAGCAATAACAAGCTGCCGTTGGAACTGCTCGATGTAGGAATGCACAGAATTTGAATGTCGTTCCACTCTCTCGTCCAGTTGTCAACAACGGAAGGTCTGAAAGCCTAAAGTGTGCACATGACTTGTTGATATTAGGAGTTTCAAAGGACAGAAGACGTTCCAAAGAGTTCGTTCGGATAATTGCACTTGGTTCGGCGCCACACATTGTGTTTTTGCGTGATGTTTTCCATTCGTTATTTATGCAAACCAATCAAACAACAATGCTGTGGAATGCAATAATTCGTAAGAGTGTACGTTATCAAAATATATCTTGTGAACAATAACACAACGGAGAGTCATATACAATGATTTGATTGTTGTGTTATTTAGCGTCGCATTTCTTCCACTTTTAGCTAATCGCGACGTTGAGGATGAGTGAAGATATGTTGAAATTGATGAAGGGACACTCACAAAAAACCCATGCCAAGGCTGGCATTCGAACTTGGGACCCTGGCATGGTAGCGCGCTATACAGTGGGATCCATGAGTATTACCGCAAATTGTCCATGACTATTTTCATTAATTTTTCTCTACATCCTATGTGTTTTAAGCGATGGATTTTTATGCATGCTGGTGCAGAAGTTGTCAACAGCTCGTTTTGAGTTTTATTTTAATTCTTGAAGCTCTTATTGGGTCAAATAAAGTACACGAACATGGTGATGGACAATTTGCACGGTAACACTCATGGGACGCACTGTACTAACCACTCCGCCATGGAGGTCATATTAGTCTAGTTGCTCAATATATTATCATGGTAGGGAAGCCTTAAAACATACCAATATTCTATAGAGAGAATGTGAGTGATTAGCTGTATTTAAATTAGGGTAGCCGAAAGTCCATGTGTCCCCAATACAAGCATATCCATTAAAATGAAAACTAGTAACTTACATGTTTATATACCTACTAAATGTTTCAGGTACAGTGCTGGGATCATTTTACACTAAAAATACATCATATTTATTAATAGCCACGATCTAAAACTCTGGTCAGGTAAAAAAAAAATGTTTGGAGGATGGAAGTTATAATAAGCTGAAACACACTTGTGTACACCTCCTCGAAAAAGACAAATATGCGAGATTAACAGGTTATTGTGACATCCAATATAACCAGGATTTATCTAAATCAAAACATACAGTGTTATCATTCCTGATGGTACGCCCTTGTGGACATGACGAATCTGTTGCAATTGTTACATCACCTTCACCCTCATTTATGCTGAGAAACGTACAATTTTTGTATTTGTGGATTGACAGTGACATTTATATAGAACCTCCATGCTTACATGCTTGACACACATTCGGCCAATTTACAGTTTGCTTGTGAAAGACCGAAATTGTGTTAGCAGCTTGGAAATGTTTACGGTACCCGAGCACCTACATATCGGCTGTTCATTTAAGGAAAGAACGGCGAATGTAGGTCACGCGGCGAACGCTCAAATGTTGTAACACTTATGTGTACTTATCAAGTGGGACATTACGCCGACTGGAAGGAAAGTAAATGTTGTATACTTGCGATTCTTTTGCTGTAAATAGTGGAATCAGTTATCCTTGTTCTTTTAATAACTATCATGCATTTGTTTTGGCAACATTGTTTTGTGAATCAAAGCACGGAACGCGGTAGCTTAGGTGGGGAATGGAATTCTCTTGACCTAGTAAGGCCCGGCCTTGGGTATGGTACTGACCCACTTGTTGGTACACTGGTATTATATGACCGCATTACATGGTTGCAGTAAGATGATTTTTTTACGGTTTCTCACGGTAGGTCACCGTCTGCAATATTGACGACCTTTGCAACAAGTTATTACATTGCGGTGCTAAGAGAATTCCATTCATTTGATTTTGTATGTAGCAGGAACAATTGACCTCCGAGAAAATTGAAGCTAGTAGTGTGTCGTAGACTACCAACGCGGGTTATTTTTGCCTAATGGTTCCTTATGCGCATAGTTTGTAAAGAAGAAAAAACACTTGAGAAATATAATAATACGTGGAGAAAAGCAGCCATGACCATGACAGAAGAGAACACACATAATTTCTGTCCGCTTATTCGAGACAAGACCGAGAACGAAGAAAGCATTTACAACTCACGACGAGACCGAGACACTGCTAAATCTCGTCTCTGTAGCATTCCTAAATATGAGTTCGATCAGTGGCGTGCCCCAGATTTTAGAAAGGGGGTGTGTGATACGTATACTTTTTTATAGTCAGCCCTCATTTTGCCATAATTTCCTGCCTTCGACGTTTTTTATGGATACTGGGCCAAATGGAGGATTATGTCCCTAACCCCCCCCCCCCCCGAGCACTCCACTGGGTTTGATTGATTTGGTTTGGCACACTTGTACACTTGTAACTATTTATCCATTTCTGTTATTTCACGTCGCGTTTCTTACTACTGGGTTAATCGTGAATGAACTGATGAAATAAAACTGTGGGACAATACACAATTGTACACGGTCGTGGGTAATTTTCCACTCCTTACGATTTCCAGAGCCATCTAGTAAGGAACAAACCGCGCGACAGCGGATTTCCTTCAGTTTCGAGAAAGTGGTTTCCATCAAGTGGGCAGGCAATGAAAACTGATTGGGGGGGGGGGGGAGCAGGAGAAGGGGGGGGATTCTGCGATGCTGAAATTAGGGCACGGGCACTAAAACGCTCAGGTTATTTCCTGCAAACTCGTGCAGAACATGGTGACGCAAGACGTTGATAAAGAAAAAGGTACTGCATATAGAACAAAAGAAGTTCTCTTGACATGAAACGCATTTAATTAAAGGATTCCGTGTAGGCGGGAGGGAGGGAGGAGTAAAGTGAAAGTTAAGGTAGCTTTCCTTTACACAATATGTTTTGTATAATATATTACTTTGCAGTTTTTTTATGCGTTTCCTTATCGCTCGGATCTCATTCCGAAAGAAATGGGTCAATTGAACACTGGTATTCAGGCTATCAGGTTGATCTTAATGAATGCGCAGAAAACCATTCGCCGTACTTTTTAGTAACCATTTGTTGCAAATACTTGCTGTTGAGTTTTGTAGATCACGGCGTTGTTATTCCTCGCCTAAACAGCATTTCCCCCGCAGATGTTTTATTTTCGAAAGCTATGATGTAATAAATCATCATTTGTCGCTAAAGTTCCAGGGTAAATATTATTGTTCTTCATAGGAAGTAGACCTTGAAAAGTGGATTCTTGGTAATTTCTTCATGTTTCTTCAAGTTATTCGCTCGTAATGTCGTCCTGATAAAAAAATAGTGCATTGAAAATTGCAGAACTATGCAAAATTGAATTTGTATTTCTTGTATTTAATTTACCTCTCTCAAGGCTGATCGCAGCGTTGAGGATGATAGATGAAAGAATAAACTCGAAATACAATGAGTCGTCCATGCCTTCCCCAGGATGGAAACCTACCCTTATCGCTTTACGGAAACAACTCCACTAAATTTGATGTTTGTAAGATTCAGATTAAAAACAAGGCAGAGAGACTTATAATACGTCACAAAATACTTTTGAG
This sequence comes from Lepisma saccharinum, assembly GCF_977018435.1. Lineage (NCBI taxonomy): Eukaryota > Metazoa > Arthropoda > Insecta > Zygentoma > Lepismatidae > Lepisma > Lepisma saccharinum. The sequence continues at coordinate 25,542,885 of NC_139253.1, forward strand.
ATTATTATCATAGGTGCGGTCAGTATATTTGGTTGTGAGGAGCTGTGAAAGGGATTATATTCTTAATTCGATTATGTTTTAATAAATGCGTCGGATATGTGGAAAGAAGACAAGTTAACAAGGAACGTCAATCATATCTAAAGCATACAAATATAATAGAATAATAAGATAGCCTTCGTGGTTATGTGGTTAACGTAGTGTGCTAGAAAGTCAGGGGGTCGTAAGTTGTATCCTGGGAGTGACGCATGGGTGTTCCATTGCTTTTGTCCTTTCACCATTCATCCTTATCGCCACGATCAACATAAGTTGCAGAAAAGCGACGTAAAATAACAAAAAATTGCAATGCGACGCATATAACTGAAATTAAATGAACTGTCCAAATTTTATCTTGCCGACCCGCTTGTTCTTCATTGCGGATGTGCTGAACTTTATCGGTGACTACTTGTCCATAGCTTTTCAAGACATTGTAGTGTTTAATACTTAGAAGTGAGCTTAATCTGAGAATGATACTACAAGTACACAATAATACACACAGGACTACAAGTGCTGTGCCCTACTTCATCATTGAAAACTTCAGTTTTTCAGGGAAATTTTCATTTCCTTGATACCTTGCTAACAGAAGGATACATTGAATATCTGTGTTTTTACTTCACTTCAGTAATCTTCATGTTGAAAAAGGTAGGCTTGAGTTGTCACTATGTTGACAGTAGCCACCTTATCTCATGGCCTTGGGAAGTATCAGGTTGTAGTGTAGAAAGATAATGAATATTAACGAATTGGCCTGTTTTGAAACTGTCGTGAAGGCCATCAGATTTTATAAAAAGCTCATACAATTGATAATTATAATTTACGTATTTATCTGCACTGTAATAGTTCCCCCTCCCCTCAGTTTCTCCATTGCATCAAAATAATTACAATTTAGTTCCTCAATTTGGTTTGAAGTGTTTGTTGTAATTAGAAAATGACCAAATTATATGCTCTCTACCATACTTGAATTTTTGAAAGTTAGAAATTGAGTACCAGGACTCATTTAAATAACTTTTTTTTAATGTTTGCAAACTTCAGTGTGTTCGTTTCAGCCCATATTCATAAATTGGAAGTAATTTTGTTTTATTCTAGTTTATTATATTTCATATTTCCACACAGTGGCATGCCCAAAGGGGGCTTTAGTGTGGGTCATAACCCCCCCCCTTTTCGGTCCAGTATTTCTAAAAAGACACCGTTAAAGGCAGGAAAATATGGCAAAATGAGGGTTGATTACTTAAAAAAGTACCTATACCTCTCCTTTTCCAAAATCCTGGGCACGCCACTGTTTCCACATGCCTGTAATCTGCATATGTTGTATGATATTGTGGTTTTATGCTGTAACATAAATAAGACTGCATTTTAAAAACTAATAAATCTTGTTATCTTGTAGGCTGTCGATTGGTGGAGTGTTGGTGTTCTTACTTATGAACTTTTGACTGGTGCATCCCCATTCACTGTTGAAGGAGAAAGGAACTCGCAACAAGAAATTTCCAGGTATGCACATGTATTCATGCACACAGCCTGTTTGCATGCTTTTTATGGAGATTCCTACAATGGTGTGGTGTTACTACAGTAGCAGAAACATATTTTGTTTACAGTTGATAATGCAATCAATGCATGGCAAGTTTTTCTAAAGGTCTCTGTGCGTGTGTGATGATATGGTATTATCTACACTTCAAAGCTATGAGATTGCAGTATTCTATACATTGTTCTAAATTGTACCAACATGAATCATGCATAGGTTCCAATTTCTATTCAAATCTCCCTTCTACTAATGTTTATGCCCTTATGACATTCATTAGCTTCATGAGATTTGATTGCTTCAAATTATTGAGTAGACAATTGATTTTACAGTAACACTTCTAATGCATATCTTTAATTTTTTAGGAGGATTTTGGACATAGATCCTCCCATTCCCGACGAGCTGTCACCGCAGGTGTCAGATTTCATTTTCAAACTCCTAGTAAAGGATCCTCGTAAGCGATTGGGTGGTGGACCTGATGATGCTGAAGAACTGAAGAGGCATCCCTTCTTTGAGGTAATGTTCAAATCTTCATTATAACAGTCATTAATGGGTACCTCAACATGAGGAGATTACATAATAAAAGTGATGATGTTTTTTGTAAGAATATGTAGTTTAGTAAATATTTTCCTGTTTATTTGGTTTGGATACTATTTCTTTAGTTAGTTTTTCATCCTCATTTTGGTAATTAACAGAGCGAAGTACAAAATAAAATATCCAAGGTACTATTACATCAAGATGTATAATTCAAAGAGAGAACCATTTTTTTCTAAAGTGAAAAGTAATGAGTGTACAAACACATTATTACAAAGCTTTATATCCTGCATTTTTCAGATTTGAAGAAACGCTGTAGGAATTTTTAAAGGGTGTCAAGATAAATTTTGCTCGAAAATAATCATTTAGAGAATTGTAGGAGAGTTTTGAGTGAAATCTCTAAAATCGTTGGGTTGGTGTGAAAAAAATTAATGGCATTACGGCAAAACTTGTGTTCAGGGTTTTATCGAAATTCATCAGTTTTTAGGGGACTAGGGTAGACTTAGGTCTAAAATGATCTAAATTTAGTATTTCGTGCAAAATTTGAGAGTGCAGAAAATCAAGAGATCAATATATTCACATCAATATCCAAGCAATAAATTTATATGCAGGTATGATGCATGCTATGTGTCAACAAAGAGAATACAATTATATTGTAGCTGATTTAAAAAGTGATTTCATATAGTCATCAGTTAAGTTATATTATTGTATTGGTAGTGCAATGAAAATAACCTTATTTTGTGATTTATTAATGTTGAAATCGAACTTATTAAATGCATCATTTTATTTATTGCAGGGTGTAAATTGGGATGACCTCGCAAAGAAAAATATTCCATCACCTTTTGTTCCGAAGATATCAAATGAACTTGACGTGAGCAACTTCTCTGAAGAGTTCACAAGAATGACTCCAACTGATTCTCCTGCTGTAGTGCCTCCAAATTTTGATAAAATATTTAAGGTAATTTATGTTAATTGTTAATAAGTGATCCTATGCATCAGCTGAAACTGTAGTGTAATCCCAAATTTAAGTTTTCCTATTTTTTTTGCATTTTACCTCTAGTGAAAAGGAATCAACATTTTACATTACACATTTGCATTGCAAGCACCTAAGACACAGTCTTTTGAAAAACATATAATTGAAGTTCCACCATATTCACAGTGGAGTGACATTCACTTGTCTAGAGGTAATATGCACTTATACATGTTTTCTTCTTTTCTTGCAGTTATATCTTTTATAACTTTATTTTTAGTGTGTAGTATCTGTCTAAGTTCAGTTAAGTTGCCTTTTGCCAAGATTGACAAGAAATTAATTAAGTTTTAGTAACGAAAGCACCATTTTCATAAACACATGAAAAAATCTAATTTTAAAAATTATGTGTTAGCACTTTGAGCATAAGTTGTAAATGAAATTGAAACCAAGCTTTCATTTAGAACGTTTTTAAGAAAGCATTAAAACATAAATACACTCTGAAACCAAGTCAAAATCTTCTTAAATTCTTTCATATTTGTGATACTTTCAGTAGTATTGAGGGAGCTGAAATATATATATTTAGTTCTATTTTATTCAAGTGATCTTCGTTGAAGATGTAAAGTTAATTATATTGATTCGGATGGGACTGATTATACAGTGTTCCAGTGTTTTCACTGCGACTTGAAATGCCACTAGTACAATCATCACTTTCCCAACTTAACATTTTGATATTGAAAATTAGCGAGGAAATTTTAAGACAAGTGTGATATTGATTAATTGTAATTGCATTAATTTGAAGGAAATTAGAAGAAATATAAACTGCATATGTTACCAGTTCGTGATAGATTTCAGTAAGATTGAATCTAAATTGTATTTTTATTGTTGCAGGGTTACTCCTATGTGTCACCTTCAGTGTTGTTCAGTGAAAATGTTATCAGTGATGAGCTTCTCCGTCCGGAACCAGATAAAAGACCAAGCACAACAAATATTGTTGCATGTAGATTTAAGGTTGGTGTAAAATAGTTATGTCTTTATTAGTGTTGCTATGCATCCCTGATTTTCCCAGACAGTTCTGGAATCTATTCCGGTGCCCCGAAAAGTTTCTTTTGCATGCACTAATACTCCGGAATCAGATAAAGCAGCAAAGACTAAATTATCATGTGTTCAGTTTCATTAATTGATTTCCAAGAACAGAAATTTCTGTGAAAAAAATCTACATCAAAGAGAAATGTAGCTATGCAGAAAAAACATGATGGAGCCAAAGAAGTTTATCCTATGCCTACATAACGTCAATTTGCATTATTTATTATTTACATTCCTATACTCGAATCTATTTTGTAAGATATAAAACAGTTTTCTTAAAATTCTTTAAAGTTCTGAATTTCCACAACTTTTGTTGCAAGAATGTGTCTTCTAAAATTAGGCTACAAGGTGGTGTTTTCATTTTCCCCCATGTCCTTGAAAGTATTTCTGAAATAGCCTACTATCTTATGAATCCTATAGCAGTTTCAGTCTTTCATCCATAATATGGTATGCATACATACTTCTTTGTTGGGTCCATCCCCCCCCCCCCCAAAGGATTCCGGTCAGTGGCATCCTGTATTTTCACTTATGAAATATAGAAACCCTGTCTTTACGTGCATACCTTTCCTACTGTCAAATGCTAACTCCATGTAAGCCTTATTTTATACTAAAATATTACAGTATTTTCAGAAACTTTTATGCATTTTAAAAGAAATAAGGAATACATGTAACATGAAGATACAACACATCAATAGCCAATCATACACTTAGTGTCTTTTGCCTCATCTCCTTATTATTACTTTTATGTACACAGCTCGCCATATATGTCCACCAGGAAACCTGGTAAAGTTGTTAGTCTGGCCAGTGGTCATTTTATGTGGTAACATTTATAGTTGTTAAAATTGTCAAGTTCTGAAATAGTAGTTACTTGAAAAGTTATTACAAAGGTTTACTTGTCTATGTTTATTTCATAAATCTAGTATTAATTATAACTGTACCCACATGCAAAATAGTAGGCAGCCTGCAATTATACTGTATAAAAGGAACTCATGAAATCAGTTAGTAGACAATTGAAGCATTTTTTAAAAGAACATAACCTCTTTATACATTACAATATGTTATTTATTAATATCCAGTTCCCTACTGTTACATCGTGCATCTGCCCAACCCTGTGGCCGAGTGGTTAGCACATCGTGCTGCGACGCCAAGGGTCCCGGGTTCGAATCCCGGTTGGGCTTGGTTGATTGTGAATGTCCATTCATCAATTTCATAATTTCATCACTCATCCCCATCTTCGCAAATTAGCCAAGAGGCACAAAACGCGAAGTAAAATAGACTAAATCAATCAATCAATACATCGTGCATCTCTAACGAGAATTCTTTTTCTTGCAAATATTTTCACTTTTATTATCAATGAGCTGAAAGCAGGTGTGTTTAATGTCCATATTTTATAATACCGTTCTTACATATGCTTGTCATGATAGAAATGTCTTGAGTATGTTTAATTAAATGAAAAAGTAGATACATCTAGCCAGACCTGAACATTATACTAGAAAATATGTATTATTAATACCATCATTTTAATTGTTCTCTGTATCTATATTTCAGGATTCACAGTTTTTTCAAAATTACGATATTGACTTCCGGGAAGGTATTTTGGGTGATGGTAGTTTTTCTGTATGCCGAAAATGTGTTCATAAACAATCTGGCCAGGAATATGCTGTGAAGATTGTCAGCCGGAAAATAGACTGTACCCAAGAAATCAACCTTCTCCGAGCCTGCCAGGGACATGCTAATATTGTCCAGCTGCACGAAGTGTATCATGATGAGGTAACTTTTTTCAGTACACTTAGATTTTTCATTGAATTACATAAAAATAATGCCAGTTCAGTGGCCGAGTGCATGAAGTGGTCGGCTTTTGATATCGGCAACAAAGTTCTCAAGTTCAGATCTCGCCTTGGCCACATGCATTTTTTGTGTGTCCCTTCATCAATTTTGTCTTATCATCATTCATCCTTATTATCCCAATTAGTGAAGAGTCTGAGAAATATAATGCTAAATAACAAGACTACAAATGCATGGAACTAATCAAATTTGCATTAGTGTACCAGTAGCACATTTACCCACAAATCTGAAATGGTAATGTTTATGAACTTTTCAATCATAAAAATACCCACTGTAACATACTAGCAACTGTGTGCATATTAATCTTAAAAATTTCAGTATTTTATGTCACTTTTTATTATTATTATATTACTCACTTTTCCAGATTACTAAAGATATGTACTAAAGATGAAAGCAACAAACATTAGATACCTATGTTCAATAATTTACATGTAAACTTTTATTCATTATATAACAGTTGGGCTGAAAAGTTCGTAGGCTAACATAGTAAAAAATATTTTTTTGACAAAATTCGATTTTATTATTCAATATAGTTGCTTTCGAGGGCGATACAACGATTATAGCGGTCATACAATTTTTCGATGCCATTTTTATAGTATGATTTCTCTTTAGCCTCAAAATAGGCCTCAGTTTCGGCGATTACCTCTTCATCAGTGCTAAATTTCTTTCCAGCGAGCATTCATTTAAGGTCTGCAAACAGGAAAAAGTCCCTGGGTTCCAGATCTGGAGAATATGGTGGATGGGGAAGCAATTCGTAGTCTAATTCATATAATTTTGCCATCGTTTTCATTGATTTGTGACACGGTGCATTGTCTTGATGAAACAGCACTTTTTTCTTCTTCAAATGGGGCCGTTTTTTCGTGATTTCATCCTTTAAACGCTCCAACAATGCTATGTAATAATCGCTGTTGATGGTCTGGCCCTTTTTGAGGTAATCGATGAATATAATACCATGCGCATCCCAGAATACTGATGCCATAACCTTGCCAGCCGACTGTTGCGTCTTTCCAAGCTTTGGATTCGGTTCATCACGTGCAGTCCACTCGGCTGACTGTCGATTGGACTCTGGAGTGTAGTTATGGATCCATGTTTCATCCATTGTAATATATCGACGGAAAAATTCGTGTTTATTACAGTTGAATATCGCTAAACATTGCTCCTAATCATCAAAACGTTGTTGCTTTTGATCGATTGTGAGCACGCGCGGCACCCATTTTGCACACAGCTTTCGCATGTTCAAATATTCATGCACAATATGTCCAACACGTTCCTTTGATATTTTTAAAGTCTCAGCTATCTCGATCAACTTCACTTTACGATCATTTAAAATTATTTTGTGGACTTTTTTGATGTTTTCGTCGGTAACAGCCTCTTTGGGGCGTCCACTGCGTGCATCGTCTTCGATGCTCATTTCGCCTCGTTTAAATTTAGCAAACCACTTCTCAATGGTTGATTTTCCTGGTGCAGAGTCCGAATAATGTTTATCAAGCCAAGCCTTGGCTTCAACAGTATTTTTTTTTCGCCAAAAAGCAATGCTTTATTAACACACGAAATTCTTTTTTATCCATTTTTTCACAATAACAAAAGCTGCTTCACTCACAATGCTATATCTCACGAACTAATTATCCGGCAGCTGTGAAATTTATACACGTATCTTTTGAAGGTCAGTACTAAGTAAAAATCACATGGATTTAATTCTAGTAACGCCATCTATGAGTCAGCCTACGAACTTTTCAGCCCAACTGTTATATATAGTTCTTAAATTCCATCTATATTCATCAAGTTCATATGTAATCTTTTCATATTTTCTCAATGTATACTGTTTATTCCATCTTTGTATAGTACTAATCTCTCAGACAAGCGTCTGTTGTAAGAATGGCCCTTGAGGCTGAAACATGGCCACTCTAATAAAGTTGATTTTATTATTATTACTTTTGGTGACACTGCCAATAATAAATAAGATTCATGCATAAGTATGTGTGACAGGCACATTAAAATCTCACCATATTTTTCATTTTATTGAGAATTTGAACAAAACAATATTTTATGATTTTTTAAAAATACTTCACTGTCATAATTTCATCTGTACATGAAGTTTTCAACATGCTTACTTTGTATTTAAAGAGATTTAACATTATTAATTTGCACTAGGTAAAATTTATGCAATAAAATGATCCTTGGGGACTTGGGGCAATCTTAACCTCCAGTAGGAATCACTTAGTGAAGTGCCTGCATATAGCTGAGTTCTCTAAAACGTTGTACCCATTATGCATATATGTTGTTCACTTACATGTTGACTAATTTTCTTTTCAGGTGCATACATATCTTGTGCTGGAGCTACTTAGGGGTGGTGAATTGCTGGAAAGGATTCGAAAAAAGGATCGTTTCACGGAGAGTGAAGCTAGTCAGATAATGAGGAAACTTGTTAACGCAGTCCACTTCATGCATTCAAGACGCGTCGTACATAGGGACCTGAAACCAGAGGTAAATATTTTATTGCTTTCTGTTAAGAATTTAATGTTTTTTATCTAAAGTTCATGATTTGGTAATGCATTCATTGTTCATGATCTAAAACAAACTTACAATTGTTTCCATTTATAATAATGAGATTCTCTTTTGTCCATGTAGTGTCTACACTATGTAACATTTAACCAAGGTTTGTACAAACATATGAATCACTGTTTTGATAATATTGAAGATCACATATTCACTTCTGGAGAGCTGTATATTAAAAAACAGAAATAAATTTGACATCTAAAATGTATGTATAACCGTGAACCCGAGAGTTAAATACATACAAGTTAACAAGTTATACTATTCTGTAATCAATAACTTCGTAAATGTGGCATTTTAAATATTCTTTTCTTGTACAGTATGTCCGAGAAGTCTCCGTTGCTGATTTGTTTGTTCACAAGATGTTGTAATATAAATAGATAAATACATATGTTATAATAAATCAATATCATATATATATATTTAGGGATAATATGAAGCATGTAATATAATCTAGGGATATGGGACTTCTCAGCTGCAAACAAGCTGGATAAAATGCTCATATTTCATTTTCAGAATTTGTTGTTCGTTGATGAATCTGATGGAGCAGAAATCAAGATTGTGGATTTTGGATTTGCAAGACTGAAACAAGAGAAGGAACCCTTGAGGACACCATGTTTTACGCTTTACTATGCACCACCTGAGGTCTTGAAGCAGGCTTTCAACCGAAGTGCTGACGGATACGATGAGAACTGTGATCTGTGGAGCTTGGGTGTGATACTGGTAAGATAATCCTTTCAAATGTGACCCTACATTTATCACGTAACAGATTAAATCAATGATGCACAGTTAATAACTTTTGTATCTTGGAACAAACCCAAAGGGAAATTTTTCACATGTTTCTTATGTGTCCAACAAATTGTCAATTCATATAATACTTTTTAATATTGAACTCAGTACATGATGATACATGAACAAAGATTTGTTATTTTTATTGGTAAAACTGCTTTAGTCAAGTAGTAAGAATGACCAGTAAGTGGAAGGGGGATGCAGGAGGATGATATCCCCCCACAGCTAGGAAAATTTACCCACATTTTAAAACATAGGAGCATATCCCCCAAGGCTCACACACACATCCCCTCACCTAACAATTTCTGCTTGAAGTGCGGCTTTGAGTAATACATAGTTCAGTTTTGTGGCAACTTATTTATTATTGATATTGTTCTATTTAGCAGATTGTACAATATTTAGCACAATTTCATGCTCCCATTTACAAGTCTTCATCTATTAAGACCTCTTCCATCATGCTCCGAACACCCTCCATCCATATAATTTTTGGTTGTCTTCTCTTCCTCTTTCCTGGCAGTCTCCACTGTAGTGTTTTTCTTGGAAGTTCATTTCTGGCATCCTCTGGATCAAACCATTTCAACAGTTTTGATTGCACAAAATCCATGCTTATCTTTTGTCTAATCAGAATGTTTCTTAGTTTTCTTCTCCTTGAGAATCTTTCAGAGCATCTCAAAGCGAGATTTTATACTGAAGCGATGTAAGATATATGACATGTGTCACTGGAGTATGTCACTAAACAAGCACAGGCTTGTGCAGTCTTGTCATGATGCTACGATGTGACACATTGCTGTTCATTGGTTTATTCCCAAGTGGTATATGTCGCATGTCACTTTGGTCTGAAAGTTGCCAAAAGCAACATAAATTCACTCTTCTTTTTAAGGCGTCAAATTTCTACTCCATTGGTTGTATATTTTACTATGGAATTGAGATATTTAATTTTGTTTTATTTATAAATACATACCAATTTTTTACAGTTGTTATCAGATAATCGAGTTTATAGTCTGTGATAAAAAATCCATGCCCAAATGCCTTATCATTACAGCATTTGAGATATTGTGTAAAAAGAAATAATACATGGCAGTGCCAGTATACAAATAACTACGGAAAAAGGAAGTGTTGAATACCGCATTGTGATGCTGATTTTCATGTTTTTGAAAGGTGTGAGTCACAGAAAATTGATTAATTCTGCTGCAAAAATTTTATAAGCTAAAATAAATCCCTTTACCCAAACTTAATACTCTAATAACTATACTCACGCTATTGGAAAGGAAATTTTTTTTTTGTGTAATAAGTATAGTTTTTATGTCAAATTTAGGAGTACATTCATAATTTTAACACCAACATGCCATTTCATAAACTACTTTTGATGGCTAAGTTTTGTACCAAAATCTTCATATTTTATTCACCATAAATATGGTGGTTCATTCTTTTGTTGTATATTAAAAACAGCATAATTTTTGTATAGTTCAATAATTATTAAGATTTATTAATTGAAACTGTGTGTCAACTTTTTTGATTCTTTAGATTTGAGGTAACACCTCCACACAATTTGTGTTTTTATGGGAATTTATTTCAATATTTCAGAATCACGTTAAGATTTTTATATATTCATTCACAAGAGTTTTTGAATACATATACTAAACTCAAGTGTTTACTTTTTCAAGCAGTGCTGAAAAATGTTGTTTTCTTCTTTCAGTACACTATGCTGTCTGGGAGAGCTCCTTTCCATGCGAGAAGTAGGGATGACAGTGCAGCTGCAATAATGCAGAGGATTAAAGGGGGGGAATTCAATTTTAATGCTGAGGCATGGACACATGTTTCGCCCCAGGCTAAACATGTTACGAAAGGTAAGGAGCATTCTTTGTTAAGCAAAATCTTAATTTACATACTTGTTGATGTTACCCAGTCTTTGAAAAGTACATTTTTTTTAAGAAAAGGAACTGAGTTGTAGTTACTCATTTTGAAACAACACAGTTGCAGTTACCTCTAGGGAAAATTCACACTGATGTGATAAGTGACGGGACGACACATGTTGCGACACATGTTGTTGCGTAAGGATTTCACCAATTGAACTCAGGCTTGTGTGGTCTGCCATGCTGCTATGGTATGAATGTTGCTGCTGGCAGCAAGTGGCCCAACTTCCCAAGTAGCATGTGTTGTGTGTCACTTGTTGCTTTGGTCTGAAATCTCCCTACAGTTACTTTACATGCTAGGTTATAGAATGTGTTGCATGGACGAATTGCAAGCTGTTCTTATTTTTACTAGTGACTTCAAAAATAACATTAACTTCCATTAATTTTTGATAAACCTCATATATTTAAATTTGACAATAGAAGTAAGAAAATTTAAAGTAAATCTCATGCTTCAAAGTATTTTCTAAGATTAACATTTTATTTATATTTTCAGCAAATCATAATTGTGTTCCTTTATCACATCATCGCTCATCCTTGTCTTTGTGATTAGCCAAAAGTTTTGGAAATATGAAGTAAAATAAACCAAATCAATCAATTTTGTGAAAGAAACCTGTATTCATGTATTATTTAATGTTTAAACGCAGAAATAATATTTTATATTTATTTCAGGGCTTTTGACTGTAGATCCGAAAAAGAGACTGACAACGGTTGATCTTTTGGCAAATGAATGGCTGCAGGGTAGAAATGCAGTATCAGCAACTCCCCTCATGACCCCTGATGTGCTTACAGCAGGATCCTCAGCTCGCTCTGCTGAGATTGCAGTGAAGCAGGCCTTTAATGCATTCCATAGAGCTCAAAGAGAAGGCTTTAGACTCCTGGTGAGAATTTATGCATATATTCTTAAAGTGAATGATTTGTTTGTTTCTGTTTATTCTGTGTTGCCTGTTTCTCAGTGTGGATAAATTATCATCCCACGTACAGTCTGTTCTAAGAGTATGTGGAGCAACGCCATGCATAATGTGCAAAGCTGGTAGCTTGCCCCTCTTATTATTCCCTTTCCCCCTCACATGCTCATTGGGTGAACCCTCTCAAGCCACCACTTACGCAGACAGATGACTTGTTTTTCGTTCCCTTGCTCCATGGACTCCTGGGACAAGAGTGCAGACTTCTTTATACTCCTGAACATGCAAATATGAAGTTTATGAAACTTGGGAGATCTATTTTGTTGGTGTTTTCTTTCCTTTTCATTTCATTTCTTTATTTGTCCATCACAGGACCGAAGATCCCATTTATACTGAACATAAGGTACACAAAGATAATGTTAATAATATACACAAATGTTAACAATAATGGTAATGTTAATACATAAAATAATGTTAAAAGGGGCCTCCTCGATGGCGCAGTGGTAGCGTCGCAGCCTTGTAATCAAGGGGTCTCGGGTTCGATACTCGATGGAGGCACAAGTAGTTCGGATCCCACTTTAGTCTGTAGGTCCAGTTCCGATTAGCCTTACTGTGCATAAAGTGGACTTAAAACGCCAATTCAACAACAAAAATGTTAAAATTTATGATAGTGTGACATATAATACAGTTAAAACTCCTTCACAGACAAATCCGATAAAATATAATGTTTTACAGAATTTTGCGCCTAATAACATTACATGAATCGAAAAATATGTCCAAATCATGCACTAGGGAGTTTTTGTGTATGTTTAACCTTGAGAATGGCATGTAGAAAGGTTTTCTGTTCCTCACTGTAAAAGGTGTTATATGGAAGTTTATTCTCTCTAACAGCTCAGAATATAGCCAATCTTGTCTTGCTAATTTACGTAAAAACATTAGATCATTAAAAACTCTTCATTCTTTCAAGGTATGGAGACCAAAATGGCTACATAAAGTTACATAATTTCTATTATGATATTCAATATTGCTTTTAAAACACAACCATTTCACCATTTGCCTTTGTACCTTTTCCAGTGCATCCTCTCAAGTCATATGCTGAGGATTCCAGATTGAACTGCAATATTCTAAGATTTGGCAAATTAGTGTGATGTATATTCTATTTACCGTTGAGACAGAAATTATGCAAAAAGTTGGTCCTGATTAAACCTACAAGCTTCAGACTTCCTTTCAAGACCGCTTGATAATGACAATTAATTGTTGAGTCAGAAGTAAAAGTAATGCCTAGATCTATGACATTGTTTGTTCATTGAACTATTTTATTGTCTATACTACAGTTGTAAAAGAGAACTCTTTTCATATTAATAAAAGATAAAATCTTGCACTTTAGTTCTGAATATTAGATGATGAAAGGTTTTGCATTGTTGAGGTGTGAAAATATTACAAATGAAATGGTGAAGTTGTCAGAAAATTTTTCATGTTCTTCCAGATGTACAAGAATCTCACTATAATTTGGATCCCTCAGAATGATGTAGTTTCTCCTTGTTTTATTATTTTTATTTCCACGATGTTAAAAATGAAATAAAATATCTGTATTTAGTTACAGCTGGACAGAGATATTTTCCATTTCATAATATGACCCAGTGAGTTTACCTCAGTCTAAACAAATTCAAAATGAATGTTCCTTTGTTTTACATGCAAATAAAAATACAAAACGTTAACACAGATGCAAGTCTTGAAGCTTTCCTGGCAATAAATGATGAAAAGATTCTCTTGGGCTATCAACCAAGTGAGTTGTGTAAAATATTAGAAGTGTTTGAGAGCTAAGGTCACTCTCATCTTCAGGTAGATGAGAGTGATGTTAGATCTTGAAAGCGTGGAATCTTTTCTACAACTCACCTGTGTGATAGTTCGAGAGAATCTTTTCGTTAACACAGATGTCAGAGATCATTTACTTTCAAGCATTTTTATGAAAGGAGCTCATCTTTAGCCCAATGATTAGCATTCTTGCCTTTTGTGTGAGTTCTGGGTTCAATTCACAGTAGGAGATCCAAAATTTTCCTGTTGACTGAACATTCTGAAAACACTTGGGAAGCTACTTCAAAGCAATAGTAGTGGACCAAGTTCAGGTCAGAAAACCGTGGTGATAAGATTCGAAGTGCTGACCATGTATCAACCAGTGATAACCTGCTAGGCAGGCCTTGGCTCTCAAAAGGCTGTTGCACCACTGCACTGTTGGCACCTGCGTTCTTCTGCTCCACCTCTGTATCCAAGTGCTCTATACTCAATGAATTTGGTTCATGTAACTCAGGCTTATTGTGAATCTATTTGTATAATTTTGTTCAAAGTATTGTGCTTGAGGTGTAATGTCAAGATATTTTCATTACAGGATGTATCTAAAGCAAAACTTGCCCAAAGAAGAAGGAAACAGAAGTCTTCAACAGATGCTCGAAGCAGTTCTGCCTCTAGTAATTTCTCCACATCTAGTAGTTCTGGTATGTACTAAATCTCAACTTTTTCTTACTTGTTCACGTCACAACTTTTTTGACTGTTTCGCGATTAGAAGCAATATAAAAAGTGCTTACAAGTGGCCTTTCTGGCATATGTTTTTTCAAAATTTTAGGGGATGATGAGGCAATTTTGGGGGTTAGACTTAGCGATTCAATGTATGGATAAATCACTGACTCAGTTTATGAATGTGTTGTTAGTGCTTTTCCTTAGAGTCACAAGAAGAAAGTTACAAAAAATTTAAAAAATCTACAATACAAGTTTCGACTTTTGAATTTGGAAATGTCTTTGTGTGCATATTGTGTCATCATCTGATTTAAACAATAAAACAAAATGTATGATATTCAATACAATCCGAAACATGGATTTTGAGTCGCAAACACTATGCATAGACAATGTGCTCATAGAAACTGTATCTACAGTAAAGTTTTTGGGAAAATCAAAAATGAACGTGGGAAGAACAAATTAACAACATCTTCAGTAAACTATCATCTAATCTATACCTGCTAAAACAAATGGCTGAATATAATTTAACAGAAATTAACAAAAGCATATATTATGGACTAATTTACCCCTATATTGAATATGGCATAATAGCTTGGGGTGGATCATTTTATAATAATACTGTCAGAATACTGAGACTTCAAAAGAGAGCACTTAGTACAAACTAGGCTGTAGGGAATCTTGCAAAGAGTTTTTCAGGAAGAAACAAATAATGACAATATACATCTATAAGGCTATAACGTTTGTTCTAACCAATTACACAACCACAATACAAGAGGGAAAGATAATTATTACCAGAACCAACACAGACTCAATATCTCAAAACAATCACCAATGAATGCGGGGAAAATATTCTACAACCAGCTGCCTCATGACATAAAACTGATATCTCTAAAACAATAAACAAATACAAACAATAAAAGATATTTGAGAGAGAGCTCTCTACAGTATCAAAGAATTCATGGAACAAGACAATATACGGCCAATGTACTAAACAATATGTATTTTAATTGTATTCTTATTTCAATCATGGAACAATGATAATGTGTTTTTATTTTTATTGTAGTGTAATGAAGTGTATTTTTCAATTTTTACTTTGGTGAAGTGATGTAATGTACTACACAATGTTTCTTCTTTTTTGTTATGATGTACTAAACTAATTATTATTTCATTATGTATCTTGACGTTTTACGTGCCCTTTTAATCAAGGGTCAACGGAAGAAAATAAAATTCAAATTCAAATTCAAAATAATAATAGTAATAAAATAAAATGCTCTTATGGAGAATATATACATTCAATACAATTTCATTTCACAGGAACGTCTTCAATCCAAACGCCAACCAAGACCGACCAGTCAGCATCCACTTCCTCATATGGCTTCACTCCAAACAAACAAGTCACAAGCGAAGACAATGTATTTAACTTCCGCGATGCCAAAGTGCAGGAGTACTTGTCCAGTTTATCCGAAGCCGAGTCTTCCAGTAGCGGTAGTGCACGCCCAACGGTGGGTAGCCCCTGCGCTTTTGACTTTGAACCATATCAAGTTGACGATGCTGTCAACGCAACCTCAGTTCCTGTTGGCGGTGCCGGCCAGTCAAAGGCTGATGACCGCCTTGCCTATCCTAGTGAGTCGTCATCTGCCGATATGTTGAACAGGCACGAAGGACCGATTACCCGATCGCGTAAACGAAAACTTGACAACACAAGTTCCTCAGGTGGCAGTGATAAGAGTGTTAATGGTGATGAGTGCTTGAAGAAGAAGAAGAGATGTAGAACTCACAAGAAAAAACGGTTGCCGACAATTCAGTTGGATTAATCCTGCCGGAATGGTATCCTCAGCATTTTTTTTATCGAGTACTACAGCAAATGAAAGACAACTGAACTGCAAAGTCACTATTTTGTAGCTGTTACGTGAACTGCATCGTAAACAAATTTTTGATACAGACATCTGACTGTGCTTATACATTTTTGGAATACATGAATGCACATTTAAATTGTGTTGAAGTATTAACGGTGAAGTTTTCTGTGCTGATTTTCATTTCATGAAAATTTCACTCCCAGTGTGATGTGAAGCTCAATGCAATTGTCAAGTGTAGTAGTGTAGAACTTGGGGTAAATGATGTTTTCTTTCATGAACAACACTTTAGGATGAAGGGATGAGTTCTCCCAGTGTATACATTCCACTGTAAAATATCTTAGCGAAAAAATTATGGCAATTTTCAGTGTCTTGCACAAATTTAGACACTCTTTGTAGAATTCAAGACCAGGCAATAACATTACATGTTTTTGCCTTATTTCGCGATGAATTTTAAAATACCAGATGGTGTAATTAATGCCTCATCTCATGTGTGAATCTGGTGCCGTTATGATGCTATTTAAAATGACCTTGTGCATTGAGTAACAGTATATATTTGTTGATTTGAAATCTAAGTTGAAGGAAATCAAAATTCATTAGCTGCATATATTGAATGAGCAAGGTTGTCAGGTTGTCATAAAAATCCGAGGGAACTGACAGTCTAGAAAGCAGTATGAACCAACTATGAATTCAAAGGTACCATTAGAGCATGAAAATTATTTATATCAAGGATTTGAACTGCACTACTTGGTCTATTACTGTGCACGAGGACATTTACTTAAGTATTTTTCTTAAAAAAAAAGTATTATAATCCATTTTACCTGTAAAGGATTTCGTCGCATCAAAATCGACAAAATTAATATATAGTTTAATTGTAATTTTGTCAAAATTTTCAAAAAGAACAAATGGAAATAACTAATATCTTAATTGTTAGGTTTCTTATATGCTGACTTTCTATTTTGGACAGAAGGTATCCTGGGACCACATGTAGATACATCATGCGTGACGGCAATAAAAGGATATAGAATGTGAGGAAAAAAAGTGTAAAATTGAACTTTAAAAGTATGGTTTAAGTGAACCGAATGTGAATTGAATCAAAAGTGCAATATTAATTGAAACTTTTGAATTATGATATTCAATGTTAACACACAGCTATAGCTGAAAGCCTTAAAAACTTGTTTGAAGCGTGAATCTTGGTACATATGTCAAGCTTAGGAACATCTAAGATACAGATGTATTTGAATTAAATTTTTGCTCAGAGATAGAAGTAAGAATTATTTTCCTAGCATATTTCATGTAGGCAGTCACAGTACTGATGCTATTTTCATACTAGAGTTTTGAAAATGTAGTGGTAGTACAATGTTTATTGGTATTATACATTGGACAGAGCATTTGTTGCAATTATCAACTTCCTTTGTCAGTATTTGGTACTTTCATTCAAAGTGTTTCTTTGCCAAAATAGTTATTTGATAATTTTCAATTACTTTGATTCATTTTGTAGAGCAGAACTTCTTTTAAATCAATATGCACAACCAAAGTGAATTGGAATTATGTCAATTAATAGTCAATAAACTCATTAATGAATTTTTTTTTTCAAAACATATTTAAGAATAGACTAACAGCCTGGGAATTAATTTGGACAAGTATTTTAAAACTGATACATGTAAAACTGACTTAGAAACACATTACAGCTAAGTTTCTTTATGTTGATAACTTTAGATTAACAGTTTTGATTTCTAAATTATAATTTTACACAAATTGTGCGAGCTAAAATTAATATGAATATGCTACACATTAGCATAATGAAAGTAATTAGAAGAAATATTTATTATGGTATCACTACTAAGCGTAATTAAATTATGTTACTAATAAGAAAAAGTGAAAAATAATTCTGCTGAAATTGTGTTCAACTATTCTAATCTCTGTTAAACACATGAGTGTGCATTGACCTCCCTGTTGATTTCAGATAGTGTGTACATTGACGTTGTTGATTTTGGATATTACATTATTTTCAGGGTACGTGAATGATTATGTTTCTAACAGATACCTAAGATATAATATAGAGCCAAAAGTACCATGAGAACGTAGAAAATGTAGTACCTGGCTTTGTATTTAGATTACTAGTCAGTAGTATATATGTATTTTCATTTCCGCTAAATGAAACTTGCACAGTTAATTGTTTTAATGATTTTAAGTCCATTCCCTTGTTTGCAATAAAGTGCTGCTTATTTTGAGGGTGGATGTTATAAATTAACTATTTGTACATAAATCGTGCAATTGTGATAAGCTGTGATAAAAAGCAGCTTTTGCTACTAATGCAGTGTTGTAAGATTGAGAAGGTTACTAGTGATTTAAAAAAAAGTATTTTTCACTATATATATGTGTGTGTATATTGCATGTTATTGTGTAATTCCATTTTAAGGAAGAATGCAGAGAAAATAATCTTATTTTGCTAAAATGAAAGGATATCATAAGAGCTAGTATTTTCAGAAGAGTGTTTGTTACTTAAAAACATATCTACATTAGGAAATGTACGTGCGTGATGTCCCAAGTACTATTTTGATGTCTTAGTTTCGTAACGTCTTGCCAGAACGTATGTACATTTGGATGCTAGATGAATTAGATGTTTTTGAAAAAAAAAATGGCATTGACAATTTGTTTCAATAGTTGAAAGTGATATTATTGTATAACTTGGGTTCACAGAGTAAGGCAACATGACGCCTATGTGGATTTCACATTCTCAGGTATGTTTAACATATTGGTGCATAAACGAATGCCTTGCATTGTTGAGGATAGGAAAAATATGATAAACTCATAGAGTTCCTTATTTTGTTAAAGTAAATTCATTATTATGTGAAGATTATATAAGTAATAGTTGACACATTTATTTAGCATTTATTAATTGTTTCACAGCACGCCACATTGTAGGTTAAAGTAGCGGAGATCTTGTATCGAGTAAAGACTTTTTGTTAAAATAAAGAACAATGAATTTTCTTAAAAGGGCTGGGTTTAGTTGCTTTCTTTGCATACTTTTTTTTGTGCATTCACAATTTATAAGATCACAATTTATGTTAGATCGGCAGCTGTTGATAATGTTAAGCAAATGGGTCATATTATTTCTTCTTTGCAAATAATGCTCTGTTATGAACAAATGAACTAAGTTTGTTTAAATTTCAAAACTTAAATTGATATATGTATTATTACTGTAAGAATTATCAGGACATCTTGTATTTTGTAAAGGAGTTAGATATATATTGAAAACAAAAATATCTGTAAAAAGTGAAACTCGATATCAAAGCATTAACCGTCATAAATTAGGTACTTATGTTAAAACTGAATGGACTGGTCAAAGCTTGAAATACACAGAGAGGAATTAAATATTTTGTTGCCTTATGATATTGTTGTTCATGAAAAAATGCATGTGTTGTTCATGTATGGTCCAATGAATGTCACATGAAATACAGTGAAAAAAATGACTAAAGATTTTGTTTTAGAAAATGTTGTTGAAGACATATGTGATGGAAGGTCTTGTCTCAGGACAAAGTCTTTAATTTGTATTTACAAAAACAGATATTTATTTCCAATTGTAATGTAAAGTAATATATTGTAAATCCTTGTTATATGTATATACAAAAATATATATAGATGTTGGGATTAAATAAATATTCTGATTTTCTTTAAAGTTAAGAACATATTATTTCATATGCCTTATTTGTTTATTGCTATATAGAAATATGTTGAAAATATGTATTGTATACTTTGTTATTTAGCTTTCTTACTATACTTTGTCCCAGGAATCTGTAGAGCAAGAATAAGAAAATGGTCGCCTTCAGTCACTCCTCAATGTTGGAGCAAACTGAGGCAACAAGGCCACTTGAGGCACTTGCTACTTGA
This sequence comes from Lepisma saccharinum, assembly GCF_977018435.1. Lineage (NCBI taxonomy): Eukaryota > Metazoa > Arthropoda > Insecta > Zygentoma > Lepismatidae > Lepisma > Lepisma saccharinum. The sequence continues at coordinate 25,563,281 of NC_139253.1, forward strand.
TTGATTGATTGATTGAGTTGGTGTTTTAAGTCCACTTTATGCACAGAATCAGGACTGGGCCTACAGTTTAAAATGATATCTGAACCACTATTTGCCCCACCGGATATCGAACCTGCGACCCACTTGATTACAAGGCAACGACACTACCAGTGCGCCATCTCAGAGGCACTACTTGCGAATTGAGTGTTGCAAGGTAGCAATTGCAACATCAGGGCACAGGGATTTCACATGCTACCTGGAGTCAACATAGTCGTCTGCTAGTGGCTAGATGGTGGACAGGGGCAACATGCAGAAAAGCTTTAAGGGTATAATGTACAAAGAGATGGCTTCTGATTACGTTTACATAATTGTAAATACCGAACGTAGCATTGTTCATAGTTATTGATATAAATGAATGTAAATAGATATCTTTCTTAACTTTCTGGCCTTTCAGTCAGGCACGTATCCAGAAGGGGGGCTCAGGGAGCTTGAGTCCCCTCCGAAATTTTTCGATTTACACTAGATAAAATGAGGTTTTTGGCTTGTGTGTGTGAAATAAAATATTGTGATTATAATTTAAAGCGATGTATAATTATCGAGGAAAAGTGGAGAATGTTCTAGAACCCTGAGGGATAACCCTGTTATTGATAATATTGTATGTAAACTTTTCTTGCTCTGTCGGTGTTGTCGCAATGAACTTGAACATTATTTAAAGATTTGTCAGCATTTGGAAATTGCACAACAAAGCACTGTTGAAGGCAGCGCCATGAGTCGGGCGATTCGTTGGATTACTAATTCCCTGAAAAGTGAATACGAGGCGGAGTCGAACTACAAAACATTTTATGTGCGGAACATTCCAGAATATAATATGGATATAAATACGCGGATTCAATTTTACGGTTGGTCTGTACAACAGAATCATTCAATAAGACTTCAGGAGGAAGTGTGACAGTCGATTAGTGATCAGTCAGTGTCCATTGACAGTTTTATAAGATGTAGAGATTAGGGGGGAGAACTAGTGACACATTTTGCTGGAAAGTGCTGAAGTCTACCACTATTACAAGTTTGGGTCCAAAGCTGAAGACATTGCCGACAGTGTAGTGCTAGTTTCGGGTCATGAGCCAAAGAGATCGGAGGTCTCTCAACAGGCCCGTAGCCAGGAATTCTTTGCAGGGGGGGCAAAGTCAATCCTAGAGGGGGCAAATTTTTAATACATTGCGTCACATTGGCAAATATAGCAGGGTACACAGAGGCATTTGCCCCGTCCCCAAAAGAGATAAGTAACAGAAAAGGGATGATATTTTGAAACTCAACGAATATAAAAAAAAAACTTCGAGCAACATTAAATAGCAATATTTCGATATGACCTTTCCAGACTGCTAAAGAATATAAAGTTTAACATAAATAGGCTAATAGGGACTGTATCTACTTGATATTTACAGGTCGATAATGTTAATAGGCGATTAATATGTACCAACAGATTTGGGCCTATCTGCAGAACTGATTAAGGGAGCCATTTATAAATCATGCTTCATAATGATTCCCTCTAGTTTCCAGTATGAATGATTTTTACGCACAAGGGAATCTAACGACAATCCAACAACACTATTCTGTTGTGTTATGCAAGAAAAATCGAATTAGTTAAATAATAATGGTTGCATATTATCTACACTTGATGAATTGTGTAAAAATTTGTAATATAGTTTTTTGTACATGTACATGAAAGCATGGGTCCCTTAGTCCACCACGGAATCTATTTCCTTCAAAGGGGAGTCTCTTGCATCACTACAGACAATGTTTGTCTACTGGTTACCTTAACCATTTTGCAAAATATTGTGTGAATTGTATTACATCATAGTTGAAATGCATGTTTTGACACATGACAAACAAATTGGAATCCCTTGATTGATCAATGAGTTCTTGGATTACAGTGTCATCATTAATATTTCATATTAAGTTTCATAGAAAGAAATTGTTTTAATAGGGCGCAAATAATTTTACAGGACGCCATGGCATAGATCGTTTGGCTCTCAGGGCCGACTCTCGCCGCCTCATAGCTCTGAGCTTGGACTATAAGAACAAAAGGGATTGCGAGCGAAGCGAGCAAGAAAATTTTACGAAATGTATTTTTCTTTTTATAAAATTTGAAATCGAGGGGGATAATTGCCCCTCTGTCCCTTATTGCAAGTGCCCTTTGCCGTCTGGAAGAAAAATGCAAGAAACACGTAAAAACTAATTCCATCATGAGTATCCAATTGTCCTGCTATTCTTATATTCTCCTAGGCTTGTTATTTTACTTCAATGTTTGCTTCCTCTAGAATGAAATTCCGTCCAAGGTAGGGGGGGGGGGACATTTCCCTCTGCCCCCTGTGGTTGCGGCACTGTTTATGAGTGTATCTTCATCAATTTCACGTCATCACTCATTGTTGCGATTAGCTACGTGGCAGAAAAGCAAAGGAAAGTAACAAAAATCAAATATCCACTCCCTCCTCTCTCTACCACATGAATCACTATTATCAAAAGGTAGACTTGGGAAAGAAAAAAATTTAAGCAGTTCCAAGTTCATAGCAACACATCCAAGAAAAACTTCCGAACACATTAGGCGCTTTTAATATAAGACTACTCAAAATGTCACAACTGTTCTAGATACTGAAAATTGCGAAATCATTTCCCAAAGTTTGAATCTGGGAGGGAATTTCCCCCCAATCCTGATACGACATTATACGGAATCCCACACACCCTAATAATGATTGATTGATTGATTGATTTGGTGTTTTAAGTCCACTTTATGCACAGTAAGGCTAATCGGGACTAGACCTACACTTTAAAGTGGGATCCGAACCACTATGTACCTCCACCGGGTATCGAACCCGGGACCCCTTGATTACAAGGCGACAACGCTACCACTGTGCCATCGGGGAGGCCTATATGCACCCTAATAAATCACAAAATCAATAAGTGTCTTTATGTTGCTAGAGTAACACATGATATAATTGTAAAGATTAGTGAGAATTCTAGGTAGGAATGTGTACTGCACTTTTCACAGGGGGGCAAGGCAGGATCTCAGGGGGGGCAACTGCCACCCCTGCCCCCCCTCTAGCTACGGGCCTGTCTCTCAAAGTAAATATTTCAGCAGTAATGGGCATCGGAGCATCATTTTTTTTAAAAAAAAAAAAAAAGAAATAAGCTACACAGATCGACTGAAAATCTAAGTTTCGAGTGACGATTTATGTGACCGGACCAAGTCCGAGAGTTTCGTGGGTTAAAAAAGAACTTTTAAGTCAACTGTTTTGGAAAAACACTCAAATACTAACTACCACAAATGGGCAGCCATGAAGGCCGAAAATTTTATGAATGTCGAGAATCGAAACCAAGAAGATGTTGCATATGTGGAAATTTTAGCAGAAAAAGCAAGCTCAATCATGACTCTGGCATATACCGTGCCATTCTTGGTTCTACCAAGTGAGCTACGGGGTCACCCTTGGCTTCGCTTGATCTTTTGCTGTCACTGTAGAGCAATGGCACAGTATGCCTGGTGAGCCTGTTTAATTAACAAGCACAGAAAAAGGATGTAGAATAAAACTAAGGGACATTCCCACCGGTTGACAAGATATTTTTCTTCTTTGGTCAACACGAGCTGCCATTTCAAGGTGACAATGAGATTGACCCACCAGGTTTCACACCAAAGCTACAAGCTATACGTGTCGCTTGAGGATTTCACAAATCGAACACAGGCTTGGGCAGCCTGTCGTGCCGCTACAGTGTGAAAAGTTTCTGTTGATTGGGTCACTCATTGCAAACGACGTGTGTGTGTGTGCCTTCGATCTGAATTCTTCCTAAATCTTGAAGATCCAAGTCACAAGGATGGAAAATTAGGATTTTTATGAAGGTTACGTTTCGAAGGCAGGCGACAACACCATAAAGGATCATATCCAAACCTGGGAGAACACATTCAAATGGGCCGGACCCTGTGGCTGAGTGGTTTGCACATCGCGCTGCGACACCAAGGGTCCCGGGTTCGAATCCCACTTGGGCATTGTTATTTGTGAATGTCCATTCATCAATTTCATCACTCGTCCCCATCTTTGGAAATTAGCCAAGAGGCACAAAACACGAAGTAAAATAAAATAAATCAAATCAAATCAAAACATTCGAATGGATTGTGCATTGCATAACAGCTTCGTGAAACAGACACATACACATACTGAGATCGTTTCGGCACAAACACAACGTTCATACATTGCAATAGAGGAGTCGAGTGATAAAAAGTGTCCCGATATTATGTTCTGAAAAAAAAAAAACCGGCTTAAACAGTGGCAGATTTAGGAGACAGTTGCTCTCCATTTTTGGACCCAGACTATGGCTTTTTAATGCTAACCTTTGTCTACCAAGAGGAAGTAAACTTTTCTTGCCCCCGCCCCCCACCGTTTTAGAACTGAATCGCCACCATCGACCTTAAACCTTGTGAGGTTCTATCTCTACCCTGTAAAAAAAAATGATGTTTATCCCCCCCCCCGAAAAGAATTTCTGGATACGTGCCTGCTTTCAGTCAAGTTTCACATCCAGTGTGAAAAGCATGAATTGCAAGATGATTGTCAATTGTTATTACTTGTTGCTCCCTGCTATTCAACTATGCATCCAGGAAATTCCATAAATCATGCCCAACCTAGAAACCACGCTTTGCTTCAATGTTGAGCATTCCTGGAGGTGCCCAATAAGTTGCTTATAAAACTTTTTTCGAGCAGGCATCATCTCCAGGAAGATATGAACTCTGGGCAAGCTCCGGCACCTATCGACCTGTTGGATGAGATTGAGTCAAGGCAAGAGCTTATAAATCCCAGTAAGTCGTCCGTGTAAGAAGTGACTCAAGAGGGCTCAACCAATGAACGTGTGAGAAGGAAGGGCATTGAATGGAGGAGCACTGTGACTGTAGCTACCAGCTACTGCTTCACTCTGCCCACTCGCTTTCTCCCCCTCTACTATTAAGCACATCATTGCTTCACAAGACTCCTGCTGTGATGTGCAAATACATCACTGTCTCTGTGGTCGAGTCCCTTCCGGATGAATAAAATGAGTAACACAAAGGAGCACTGAGCCATTTGGGACTCAAACCTAGAATTTTAGGTAGTGATGTCATGAATTTGCTCAATAATAAGGTCTTATATCATAATAAGCAGTATGACAATAAATAAACCATTTATATTAGGTGCAGTTCCACTTAAAGCTTGGAGGTGGGTAGTCAGTGTTACGTTGCTGTTCAAGATGATATTTTTACTTTACCCAGAGCTAAGAGCTTTGCTTGAGCTTTTGGAGCAGAAATGAATATGTGGCTGTAAACTGAATAATAAGGAGGGGTGTATTCCCCCCCCCATATCCTCCCACTGAGGGCACTGATTTTACTATATTTTCCTGTACCTAATATTTTTCTATCAGGAAAGCTGGGCCATAATCTTCATTAACCTCACCCTTCTAGGGCACTGATGCCCCATAATTTGAAAAGCTCTCCTATTTTTGAGCTTTCTTTTTCCTTATTCCCAGCAATCCAACTTTTCAAAATACATGTAATGCAACGTGTGTGTTCCTCTGGAATGTAACATTTTCCTGCAAAGTGAAGCAAGTCAACAGCTGCTTGGTGGCTGACTCACTATCAGGAGAAAATTGAAGTTTTTATAAAATCAAGAATCACGACATAAAGTTACTGTAATTTATATTGCTTGGCAAAACTCTAGACTTGATAATACTTGGCAATACTTGATTTATAGGATGAAGTATACGTTGAAGGAATTTTGGAATGTTTTAATAAGTTGCTGCTGACAACAGCAGTGTTCTCCTGACCCAACCATCTTCAATTCAATCTCCTTAGCATTCTTCCTCAATGTTGCGATTAAGCCAAGGAACAAATACAAAGTTATTCTTCTCTTTCCCCTTATATTGGTATCTCTGTTCTCGTTTTCTTTTCCGGCATCTTTTTTCTAGCTTTTCTCTTGTTCTCTCAATTTTAGTCTGTTTTTCATGCTCCCTTCCTCTCTACTTGATCATTCCTTTTTCTGTGTTTCCCTGCTGTTTTCTGTCTTATTGTATTATTTATCTCACTTCCTATCAATCTGTTCTCCCTCCCCCTTCTCTTTCTCTCTCTCTGCATGTATGCTTCCCTTGTTTATTTATCTTTCCATCCCCATCTTGCTTCCTTATTTACTTTTCTTCTCCCCCTCTCTCTGTGTGTGAGCAAATGAAAGCAAATTTATTATAATAAACATTGCAATACTGATCCACTTTGTACTTTCGGTGCCAGAGAGTAAGGGGTGACCATTCGAGATGGTAGTCAAAAAAGTTAACCTCACTTCCAAGTAGTACACCCGACTAAGTGCAATGTTGCAAGTCAACGAGGCTGGCACAGTCCCATAGCTAGAGTTGATCTCGGGGGGGGGGGGCTTTGTAAACCAAGTCCATTTTTTGAAAATTTAACAGTATTAAATGAAGATGTGTGTGTGGGGGGGAGCATTAACTTATATAAAATTTATAAATATATATTATAGATACTACATTTTTGTACAGCTTTTCAACCATCTCTTGAAGTGTTTATTGATTGATACTGAAATCATCCTTACAGTAGAGGTTCCCAAACTTTTTCGTTTCGCGACGCCCCTAGTGTTTCAAGATTTTTCTGCGGCGCCCTAATCTGAATGTGGGCCTATCTTGCACTTGCAATGCCCAATTAGTGTGGTTAGGTTGCTTGCCTTAGTTAAAAAATATACACACATTTCAAATTCAGAAACATTTTACATGTAAAAAGTACTAAATTGGAACAATATAATAATTTCAGTGTAAATAATATAACATTTTGCAGCGCCCCTAAAACCCAGGGCACCGCGGCGCACGCTTTGGGGACCACTGCACACTCAATACTACTTTAGATACGGATATGTATATTACACACAAAAGTACGCACAATATTCAATGACATTGCCTACAGTACATTTCACCCCCGGCCGAAGCAATGACACTCCCCTTCGCTCCCTTTGATGCAAATGCGAAGGGAATTTGCATGATGACATCAAAGTCACAGATGTCTGTCTAAATGGGAGGTCGCATCAGAGACAGTGAAGGTACAGATAAAGAAGCTCCCCTATGAAAGAACTTACAAAGTCTAGATAATCTTCTAAATACTTGCAGCTAATTAGACTTCAGCTCATAAACAAGATGAGCGAATGTAATAACTCCTGTTCATGTTCTGTGGATTTATCATTAAAGTTTTGAGCTGTCTACATTTTCACTCTTCACTGGAAAAAAAATTACACAAAATAGTTTTACCTAATGTCAAGTGGGGCTAATGGTAGTGCCGGGGGGGGAGGGGGGGCTGACAGCAGCTCCAGGGGGACCTGGCTGTGGGCCTTCTCTGTCATCTGGGCACGCAGCCAGTATAATTCTCTGTGGAGCTTGTGTTGGGTCGTCCACATGTGATTGTCCCTTCATCCATGTCATCTTATGATCATTCATCCCCAGTGTTGCAATTAGCAAAAAGTATGAGAAAAGCGACGCAAAATAATAACAAATCTATTTTGGTGGCGCTACACATGTCCAAAATTGTAAATTCGCGTTTTTCTGGTCACAGTTCTTTGTTGTATGTTTATATTACACTTTTTTGTCTCTGTTACTGTTTGTGTGTGGGTTGGGGGGGGGGACAGAGAGCTACTACAAAAGATGCAAAAACAAATACAATATTATTTGATTGATTTGCTTTATTTTACTTCACTTTTCTGTCATTTTTGCTAATCGCAAATACAAAATAATATAAGCCTTAGTGTAATCCTAGACTGCAAAAAAATCTACTACTAGTCTACTAATAACAATAATCTGAGCCACCTTGTAGTATTACTGAATGCTGATAAATAAACGACGGTAGTTTTTAGTTTTTTCGATCTAGGGCGTCTGACTGTCACGCGGGAGACCCGGGTTCGATTCCCCGTGGTAGGTGATCTAAGGTCGGAATTTTTCCGACCTTGTTCCCGCATAAAGTGGCTCTGGGGCTCACCAAGCCTCAAATCAACTGGCACCTGGGGGCATCCCTGGGAGGTAAAGGCGGTCGGAACGTGGTGTTGATCACATCACCTCCAAAATGGCCGAGATCGAGAATGTGTGGGGCCCTACCATCACTTCCTCTAAATGTGCCTTCATTGCACGATGCTACTACGTACGGGGGATACCGTGTCACAGCTCTGCGAAGGGAGCTACCGAGTCGGCCCTCTGCAAGGTCTATATGACCTTGAAGCAGTGCCGGATTAATTTTCTTGTGCGTTCATATGCGTTTGTATGTTCACTGACAATTTATTGTTAGATTTAGTCATCATGAAGTTCTGTGTTTATTTTGGTATCAGCCTGTTTAGCGGAGGGGAGTGTTTTTATGCGACGAAGTTTTACACTCTAATCCTGGGCGCTTTGCGTTTTATTTCTTCGTCTACATCTTCAATTTGATCTTCATTCTCATCGTCTGAGTATATTCTAAAGGACAGTAAATAGTACAATTACCAAATATACAAATAAATAGTGTTTATAGATGTATATTTCTGCCAAGAACTTGTGTTCTGAATTTTGTATTTTTCCTTCTAAATTATCTTCCCGGCACACACTCATCCAGATGACGTCATATTTCCCATCAACCATTTCTTCAATTCAGCTCAACCTGTCTTGACTGCAAGCGCCACCTGCAATTTGAAGAGTGGTCAATGTGTTTGTACCTTCGAATTGTAAGATTTACGTGTATACAGTAGACTAAAGAAAGACTGTCAGAATACCTGTGTCTGTGAATAGAGTGCGTTTTCAAACGTTCAAACTCGCACAAATCGAGTAAATCAAACGTTATTGTTTTTCGCAAGAGGTGGTAGAATTTGATTGAGTTTCATGGTCAAAGTGGTGACATCGGGGCAGTGAAACATACTTCAGGATTGTGAAAAGTAAGTAATCTGCATTTATAGTATTATACTTGTAGTTATTGATATCATTAGGCCTGCTGCGTGCAAATGCCGATTATAATGGGTATTATTTGATATCATTAATGGTTAATTATGAGATATCGCCCGAACACCTCTCACTCGTTTATTTCGTTAATTTTAGCATTGATACTTATCTATTCTGTATTGCGGAAGATTCTTTAAGGTAAAGTTATGCCTTTTTCCATAAAATAGTGTTAACTTTTCATATTACGAGTCATTATTTGTATTCCTTTTTCCGCTTGGGTAACAGACAATATGGCATGCACTCGTCACGGATCATCACGCGTCGTGCTTGTGTTTTGTCGATTTGGAGTGGGTATGCAGTGTTTCAACCTTCTTCACCGAAAGATACCTACTTTGGTGTTCATTATGTCATCACAAACCATTGACGGATAGCCCCAAAAAAACATTCATGATAGCTCCACAAACCATTGACGGATAGCCCCAAAAACCATTCACGATAGCCCCAAAAACCATTGACGGATAGCCCCAAAAACCATTCACGATAGCCCCCAAAAACATTCACGATAGCTCCACGGACCATTTCCGGCAGGGTTAGGTTAGGCTGGATTGGGTTAGGTAAGCATAGTTAAAAAATAAAAAAAAATCGTAAGAAAAAGGCACGTTTGGAAACACTGGCGAGACCGCGTGACTTTCGACGCTCACGCCATCTGCAGGTACATAATGGAAACAACGGCATAATGCCAGAAAATGCAAGTTCCTTACATAAAAAGTGATTATTTCTTGTTCTGCAGCATTCTATGGTGAAGTTTTCAGTTTCCGCGAAAGAAAATACCTCGAAGAACTTCGACAATGCTACAGAAACTGATTTCAGTAAGTAGTTTCTCCTGTAAATTTGACGAAATCCGTTCGGGCGATATCGCATATTTACCCATTAATGTAGTGATTACGTCAGAAAGACCAACTATGACAGTACGACGAAGTTTGAAACCGGTACATTCACTTGACGAAATCCTGACGTGTATTTACATATTCATCTATCATTCTCTAATTATTCTCTAATTAGGAGCAATTACAGAATACCAAAATTTTTGATAAAAATTTACGCCTCTGAGAAGTTAAAACATGTAGTAAGAAATTCATTGTTTAGTATTGATTAAAAGTTTGAAAATTTTTATTCTGTAATTATACCCTCTTATTAAATAAGTTCTTTATCAATTCAATACATGTTCGGATAGAGGTACGCGAATGTAACACTGTTGTACAGTCATGTTCAAAAAATCTGTCGCATGGATTTTTTCTAAGTCCAACGTCTTACGAAATTATGTTGGTAGCTCTGAAACAAGGAAGTGTTGTGAAATATACGATCCTCCAATCAGAGTGAAGTTCGATTCAGAGGAGCAGGAGGCGTGACTCACGGTCTTGTCCACAGGAAGTTCAACCAATGCAGCATTTCCAAATATGAGATAACGTCCCCATTGGTTAAATATTGTTTCAATAATGCGAATCGGCAGAAAGATTGAGCAAAAGTTTACTTTGTCGTTTTAATTGCCTTTAAACGTTTCAAATTAGTATTAAATTGTCCCAATTATAGTTCACGAACTTAATATAATGTATTCAGGTATGTGTTTGATAATCATATATCACTCATTAGAACAATTTTCATATTGTTTTCACTACGTAAGATGACATTTCATTTACATTTACGATAAAATAGTGGTTTGGGTGTAATAACAGTTTTCATTAATTAATTTAGAGATGCATTTTTATTTGTTGAGTTAATGATTAGGTTAATTCGTTATTTCTCGCGAAAAGAGGGAACCACAGCTGAAAGAAAATACACAACTTGCATTATTGAGGTCAAGAGTTCGTTTTAACATCACTTTTTGAACACATAGGCTAATCACGTCTCGGGATACATTTAAATTGGAATCTGAAACATTATGCGATCTGACTGGAACTCGGAAAAGGACACACTGATTAAAAGACGTCGATACATTACCACTTGGTCTGGCGAACGCCAATAATAATGAGGGGTTGTGGGAGTGGGAGAGGGGTGACGGAAAGTAGAAAATAAATAGTATTTTGGGGGGTATTTAATGTTATATTTATACACATACAAACCTAAGAAAATATTTATTTTGATACATGTGTGGGGGGGGGGGGCAGGGGGAAAAGAGAGGGACAGAACAGAAAGATATTAGGAGACATGGGACGAAGAGGTGATTGTGGAAAATGTTTTATTTGACGTTCAGTAATAAAAACAATCAAATCAATGATGATTATCTTATAAATACCATATTTAATGTAAATTTGTTTTAAAAATGGGGGCGGGGAGCTGTTTGTTTTACGATCAGTGCAGGATAACAAGTGGAGACACATAGTGGTTCGTATCTCACTTTAAACTGTAGGTCCAGGCCCCATTAGCCTATCTGTGCATAACGTGGATTTAGAATTCAGTAGAAAATAACGTCGATCTAGTATTTTGGATTTTAGATGCGTTGAGACCACTAAAATTTCCAATTCTTATAATAAGAAACCTGTCCTCATATTACCATTTTGAAAGAGAGAGAGTTAATTGTATAATCTTTCGTTTTTAGTTTCAAAGAAGACTAATTCAAATAGTAACAATGGGAACGAATAAAGCTTACGAAAAAGTTTTTGCCACCGTGGGGATTTGAACCTACGACCATTAGAGTGATAACCCAGTGCAATAACCACTACCCCACGAGTTCGTTCCTTCATACGGCATGATTATGAATTAAGACCAATTTCTTCAATATGCATTAGAAATATAATCCCCACCCGCCTCTTTATAAACAACGCACCCAAACGCTCCTTTGTAGCAAATGAAATAAAGGTGGTACGAATGTCACCAAACATTTAAGCAAAATCTACTATATTTACGACTCAATCGTTTTACATGGAGAGGCTACAGCTTCGAAAATTGAGGTTGTGGTTTGACTGTAATTGTAGGATACCCCATAGGTATCGATAAGCCAAGGCTCTAGTGTGCACTAGATTGGTTTATTTGTAGTGACGTGCTCAGGAATTTGTAAAGAGGTATGTGAATATAAAAATGTATTAATGCTTATTTTTTAAACAGTGAACTCATAATTTAATCTCTCTCTGTGCATCTCATTATATCTCTTAGGAACTAATTAGTATTGCAGGAGTCATACTGAAAAGAAATCTCACATGACAATGACAAGAAATTAGATTTACGGAAGGAATAATTTTTATATTTTAAAACCTCGAAGGGCCTTGGGCTATCTCCCGACTGTCAGTCTCCCTTCAACAATCCTACCCAGAGTTATCTTCAACTGGCAACGAGGTGACGTTGGTCAGCACGTCGAACCCTCAGCCAATATAGAAGATATCTGAAACCAGGTCACTCGTAGCTCCCCAATTTCCTCACGATGGTGGGTTGCCACCGGTCCTATACAGATAACAGTCCGAGAACACAGGACGACTCAAATCCATGCCGTCCCGCTGCAGTCGGAGTCCAAAGCACAGAGGAGGAGGAGAGTTTTCATATTTTGTTTCTTATAAATGTCGACAATACATTAAATATATTACGCACCAATAATTAGTGTCAAAAAATAGCCGGTTCTATAAGAGATTCGAACCTTCGATCTTGTCTCAACTAGGCCGCTATTTTTAACAATTTCCCATTTTCTCACTCAATAACCTTCGTTGAACGTTTGTCTTAAGAGTCGTTAGCAATCTTGTAAACCTTATTAACCTATCTGCTGTCTATCAGAAATGTACTTTACAACCTGGAGTAGATTTTGATGTCTGCAATTTAGAACTTGACTTTCGTGGTAAGTAATTCTCTACCGTCTACTATAATAAATAAATCAAAGTCTACATATCTCATATTTTGTAAATGCGAAATGTCATTGTTAAATGTTACAAACTATTTCTTATTCCACCGTTAGTTCCAGATTTAGCCACAGCATTCTGGAAACCAGCGTGAAACGTATTTCCCACACTTCCAAGGTCAGGTGAACCCTTATCAGTTGTATTGGATGCCTGACAACATGTTACTTTATACGTCATGCTACTGTGGTGGATTTGTTCCCCTTCCCCTTTTACCTTGAACGGAAGTTATCCCCGACTGGGCACGACGAATCAATCACAGAAAAGCAGACTGTCTAGTAAATCGCATGCCATGTATTATTTCGAGCTCCTAGGTTTTGGAAAGTGAAATAAAAAAAGTATGTAACATTAATTCATAATGGTTGACTTCTTTGGGTATTTTTTCATGACTCTTTTCTACTTACTCCAATGAAACTTTTGTCTACTGTTTTCAGTAGATCAATAGGTGTTTTGAAACATCTACTGTGTTCAGATTTTCAAAAATATATCAATACAAAAAAATAATAAGGGGGTATGAAATTAATATGTACAGCCAAAATATTAAACTTAACATATTATACACTATACTGAATAAATTAATTTCACTTGCAGTTTCTCTACTGTACTGGTTTCAGTAGATCAATAGGTGTTTTGAAACATCTATGTTATTTTTTTTAAAATTTGAATTACAATTTGTGTGCCTGAAAACTTAGGGTATTTTACACCCGTCACGCTATAAGGGGTCCAGCCCCTTATCATGACAAAAATAAAAGCGTGTCTGAAAACTAAAATATCCTTACCTGGGTTAAAAGCTGAGCCTGTAAAGCGACAGACAGTCAGCACAAACAAGGACAACACACACGCAGTCCTACAAAGATTATACTAACAGTAGGTCCAGTCACCATAGCCTCGTTAGTCTGCAAAATGCAGTTCAGGGTGTACTACATGGAAGTGAGGTTGGTTTAAATTTTAAATAGATATAAAAACAAATTGTTAGTGAAGAGGAATAAAAAGTTATATTTACAGCTAACATGCTGAGCTAAACACACTACAAGGGTATAAGGGATGACCTTCCACGAAGTATGTACATCCAATTGTTGCTTCCACGTAGTACACCCTGAACTTCAGTTTGCAGACGAACGAGGTTCTGGCGACTGGCCCCATGGCCAGTATAATTTTCTGTGTTGTCCTGTGTTTGGTCCTTGTGGGTGCTGAGTACCTCTTTACAACCTCAGCTTTTAACCGAATTCAGAATATTTTAACATTTTAGTTACAACACGACGTTACAGTTACGTTATTTTAGTTCTGGTAAGGGGCTGGACCCCGTATAAAGTGACAGGTGCAAAATAGCCTAAGTGCTGACGCACACAAAATTTTGAATTCAAATTCAAACATACTACATGCAATATTACATGTAGTACTGAAGAGAATATTTCACTTGTAGTTCCTCAACTGTAATTACACATTAGGCCTACTGAAAGTGTTCAGTAGGAAATAATTAATTTTGAGTAGATTTCCGAGAAACACAGTAGAGTACTACAATTGATAACAGTAGATTCTGTCTACTGTAAACAGTAGAAATTATGTAGGTTTATAACGACGATGAGAATGAAACAGAGGTAAAAACAATGATAATGAAATGCAGATGCGACCTGGAGCAAACAGGAACGTAGAATGTCTGGCAGCGAGACGCAAGAGTTGATCAAGCGATTGTAGCGTCAAATTTAGCTTAGAGCTCATAATTGTTATTTCTACATGAGCTCAACATACCAGCGGCGTATACTGTGGGTCATCTAGGTAATCGCAGATGACCCGGCTGAATTTTTTTTTTTAAATATATATATATACACATTTCTTCGCAATATTCTTCCAAACCAATTTCGATGCATACATTTCCTTGCTTCCAGCGAGCGAATACTTCCAATCGTTTGCCGCCGAATGTCCGGGAACCTTTCTCCAGCCGGTGGAATGACTTCAGGGAATCTCACCCTGACGTCATTCATCCCGCTTTCCTTACAACCCTTGGCGAGGAGGGAGGAGAAAGGAAAGAGGGGAGGAAACACTGCTTCTCAGGCGCGGTGATTCCGTGCCCAGGGTAAGCTCCTTCTTGTGAGAGTCCACCGGTCGCACTCTCAACCTTCAGAGCCTTTTACCGTTCCCTCCGCTGAACTAGGGAAAACATACCCTGTAGAGTGCGAAGAACAGGAAAACTGAATAACATGGGCAAACCAATTCTACGCTAATTTTCACTTTACATTTGCTTCTGTCTTGCTGATTTCTGTTACTTGAACATAAATTTATCAAAACGAAAAAGCTTAAATATTGAAGATGAAGCAAACTGAATTAAAATTCAAAGCTTAAGCAATTAAAGCACCTATTTGCTGACTCCCCCCATCCTTGTATTTACAAAAATTTCTCCTCTCTAATCTTCATCTTCAAAAGCAGCGAGAATACTTCTTTTTAAAGGAAAAGATATCAAAAATAAATTTTATATATATATATATTAGTTAATTTAAGTTGCTATATTCCGCCTGCTTAAATTAATAGTGATGAAGATGAACGAATTAAACATAAAACGAAAAAAACACATCAGGCACGTAACCAGGTGGAGGACTCGGGGGGGCTTAAACCCCCCTCCCCGAAATCCTACAAATATCTAATTTAAAAAGTGTATAGTGGTAATTAATTTTACTTCATTAGCAGGATTAAACACCTTGCATAATACGTTGTAATAATCTGAGATTCATCTTCAGGACTTCTAACCCCACCGTTTCAACTTTATGTGGCGGCTGCTAATAAGGGATGATCCCCATCCCGAAATAAAATTCTGGCTCTGACCTGCAATGATTCGAACTTTTAAAAACCTGTCATTTCGAGCTCGGAAAGGGATTTTTTTTAATCATTCGTAGGGAATTTCAATCTGAGCCAGGAACACAACAACAGAAGTTTGGCGCGTGAAACTGAATGCGTGTAGTCGTTGGCTTCGTGCTGTGCTTCGTGTTTATTATTTATTTAGGTGTTAGTGTTTGTCGTGATAGTGCTGTGTTAAAGGGTAATGGATGTGATACAAGATTTGCTGGTGAAACATTTTGGAACAAGATCTTTTCAGGAGAAGTTGCAAATTGTTAATACAGGTAGGCCAGTGTCATCACTTGAACTTATTTCTACACACAAAGACAAAAATCGGGAATATGTGAGGCATTTTCGCAAGCAAATTATGACGAAACACCATGGTTGACAAGAAGTATAAGTGTTAATAAGCTTTGCTTTTTTGTTGGCCGTGCTTACTTTTCGGGGCTGAAAAGAATGTATGGACGCGTGGCTGATACTGTAATCTTTGCAACACTTGTGCCGAACATGAAAAATCCAAAAGTCACATAACTTCCTTTGTTAAGAGGGAGGTGGAGTTTGGCGAAGGTCGCCGTGGAAAGTGCTTAAATTTAACATGGGCTTGAATATAACGTTTTAGGACAAAAAATTGCCGGAAAACACACAGTAGATGTGAACTTACTTTATGAAACTTTGAGTACATGACACATTTATGAAATTTCAGTTCGATAAATGTGCACAAATTCCATTATTTTTTTTCAATTTCCCATAAGGAAATACGTAAATATGCACAGAATGGTAATACGATTTGTGGGTAGCACCAACGAAAATGGCCATTATGATGCATACTAACGTAATGCTCAATCCTTTTACGACTAAGCTGGGGAGGGCTTTTCTTTCAAAAGTCACTTGCACAGCCAAAAATGATTGTTTAAAAATGTCATGTATTATCGACGGCGAAAGATACGGCCGCTTCAGCCGAATTTCATTCATCATAGTTCGCCGCTTGGCCATTAGATGTCTCTGTTCGAATTGCCTCAGGCTGACGGTGAGAGCTAGTTCGCGCGGGTGTTTGAATCCTCTGCACAGCTGGGTTCCGTCCCCTCGTCAGAAGGTCCCGTAGCTGTCACAGCTTGATTTATTGCCTCTTTCCCAGGCAAGAAAGCAGGAAGGCCATGAGTTTGTGTATGTTTGAGTGTAGAGAAGCAGAGCATATTTACCGTGAATTGGAACCAGTGACACAGTAACTTTATCTCGACCCCTACCGCGAAGGACGTATTTAGGGGATCCAGGTGTCCCAACCTTCCCTCGAAAGACTTACCAAGTACAAAAATTAAATAATGAAAATAATGAGATCACAAAATAACTTGAATTAAGTAATGAAAATAAGGTTGTTGTTTAATCGCAAATTGTTTATTTCCACAAAAATATTGGTAAGCAATACGACTTTGAATGACAGTACCAAAGAAGATTTATGCAAGAATTATTACCACTTATAATAACATGCAAAATATTACCAGGAATTTTACTGTCGTCAACTGAAAGTAACATCATTTTTTCATACTCAATAAATATTATATTCCTTATCTATTTGACATTAATTTCCTCGCCAGGGCAGTTTCTATTTTTTACAAATTTTGCCGACCTTAACTACGTGATGTAGTCACAAACTCATCCAAACTTCAACACATTGACCAATTTTCCCTACACAGGTATACATTCCATTATAGACTAGGTGTTGTGTCAACTAAGCAAGCTGATTTACAGGTTACTTCTGAAGTACAAAAATATCTTGCCAGCTGGGGGAGGGCAGCGTGCATACTTTCTGTCGCCTATGAGTCTGTTTCTTGATTTTCAAGGATTTACCTGGAAGAAAAGCCAGTTTCTGTAAAAGTTTCAGAGAACCATATTGCTGCCCAAACTTCGTTGGAGTAAGAAAAGGACTATAGAAGAGGAATGTAGATTTTTCAAGTGAAATGCTTACTTTTGTTGTGAAGTGAATACTGAAAAGCGTAGAAATTGTGTACCCTGATAAAGCAAATTTATTCAGAAGTATTTCTTTATAACGAAATAAATTTGCCATAATCTGTGGCGGAGTGGTTAGCACAACCCGTTGCGACACCAGAGGTTGCGGGTTCGAATCCTGGCCTGAGCATGGGTTTTCTTCATCAATTCATCATATCATTACTCATCCTCATCGTCGCCATTAGGCAAACGTGGCAGAAAAGCAACGCTAATAAAAAAATCAGAAATACAGTTGAGGAGAGGATTTATGACTTAGTCAATGAACAACTGAAAGCGAAAATTGTTCGTGTTGTTGCCTTTTCGCTCACAATATGCGAAATTACGGACGTCTGTGAGCTAGCTCGGTTAGCTCCCTTCATTCGTGGATGCGATTCTTATCTTGATATGACAGTAAAACTTCTTGAATGATTCCTCCCCGTGACACAAGAGTTGATATTTTGAAGGAAGTGGAGGCCATTTTGCAAATTACAGTCTTTCGTTATATTAAAACTTTTTAATAAAGTTGTAATTTGTCCTTCCCAACTTCTCAGGAATACCAGGAATGACAGGAATATTTGTCCACAGTAAAAATACTACGTGATGAAGTTGGAAACAGGTTTCAAGACTTCAGAGGGTGCGAAGGGCAATAATATCTGCTCCCTTTTCTTTTGATGATGCGTGTGCAAGTCCTGACTTCGAATGGAACTTATTTAATTGCAGTGCAACTCGTAAAGGTGGGCTATCCTTGATTTTTCTTATATCTCCAATAGCAATATCCTCGAATAAGCTATTCACGTATTGACGTGAACTGGACAAACAGCGTGCTTTGGATGTGGTACGGCACAAGTAATCGGGTCCTGGAGTAAGTTGAATTTTGCACTTAAATTAATATTGCGGGTTTTTATTTCACTAGTGCACGTCTTTCATTTTATATTTCACAGGCTGTTTTTTATAGCTTTATAATACTGTCTTGTTTTATTATTTGAAATTCTACACGTATAGTAAACTGCAATAACGAGAATTAATTGATTGTGATCGTAGCAATAAGACAAACATTCCGACACAATATTCCTAAATCCAATATGGAGCTTGACATAAATTGCACGGAAACCTTTGGAGTTTGAGGATCAAAAGGTGGGAGATTACCCACTCGTTAGAACCAGCATACGCCACTGCAACATACAAGTTACATACAATGAGAGAGTTGAATTGAGTTTACATCTCACGTGATATGAGTCGAAACTATTGTTGCACATTGAACTGTGAAGTGAATCAATATTCAATTCGATTAACTAGTGAATGGTGATATGCTGAGATTTTGTAACGAGATGTGCCAAATGGCTGACAGTATAATAACTTATGGACATATTGATTTAATATATTTGAACAATCTTATAACGTGCGATTTTGCATGAAATTTTATTACTTGAATCTACATCACTTCATTGCAAAGGCTACAAGGCATTTTATGGGTTGTAAAATTCTGTGTTCGATTCACCGTTCGGGTAACTCTGCGATTTTTATTTCTTATTAAACCGAAAAATTATTTATTGCATTTTACTTATTACGAAAATTCGTATATTATTTGCTTTGCGAAATGTAGAGAATATATTGTTTTTCATGCTTTTTACAAGAATACAACTATGCATGGTGAACAAAAAATAATGTAAAATAAATACTATTCACAAAAGGATGTCAATAGTATTTATTTGTTTTGTTTCTTGATAATTTTCCCTAAAATAAAAATGTATGACTTTCGCTGTACATGACATTTCTTCAAATATGACACATGGATCATTTTTATGCAAATCCTAGTAAAATGATGAGAAATTCACAAACATATTCTGAAAAATTATTTTCAAAAATAACATTGAAAAATCATTAGAAAGGAGTGTTATTTTTTTAAAAAAATATAACATTTTTATTTTTTTAAATTATTAATTAAATACAGTACTTAGTTGCTATACATAATAATAATAGGGGTTATCGAACAGAAGTCAAACCTATAATCTTGGGCGTGTAATACTGATAGCCTATCACCGAACCACTTTACCATAATAAAAAAAAATGAAGTTTTTTTCTCTGACATTACTGGCTAGTGCACGCTGGAACCTTGCCATACGAATATCTACCCTACCACTACAAGAAGCCACGTCACAACCTTAATTTTCGAAGCTGTAGCCTCTCCATGTAAAACGATTGAGTCGTAAATATAGTAGATTTTGCTTAAATGTTTGGTGACATTCATACCACCTTTATTTCATTTGCTACAAAGGAGCGTTTGGGTGCGTTGTTTATAAAGAGGCGGGTGGGGATTATATTTCTAATGCATATTGAAGGAATTGGTCTTAATTCATAATCATGCCGTAAGAAGGAACGAACTCGTGGGGTAGTGGTTATTGCACTGGGTTATCACTCTAATGGTCGTAGGTTCAAATCCCCACGGTGGCAAAAACTTTTTCGTAAGCTTTATTCGTTCCCATTGTTACTATTTGAATTAGTCTTCTTTGAAACTAAAAACGAAAGATTATACAATTAACTCTCTCTCTTTCAAAATGGTAATATGAGGACAGGTTTCTTATTATAAGAATTGGAAATTTTAGTGGTCTCAACGCATCTAAAATCCAAAATACTAGATCGACGTTATTTTCTACTGAATTCTAAATCCACGTTATGCACAGATAGGCTAATGGGGCCTGGACCTACAGTTTAAAGTGAGATACGAACCACTATGTGTCTCCACTTGTTATCCTGCACTGATCGTAAAACAAACAGCTCCCCGCCCCCATTTTTAAAACAAATTTACATTAAATATGGTATTTATAAGATAATCATCATTGATTTGATTGTTTTTATTACTGAACGTCAAATAAAACATTTTCCACAATCACCTCTTCGTCCCATGTCTCCCAATATCTTTCTGTTCTGTCCCTCTCTTTTCCCCCTGCCCCCCCCCCACACATGTATCAAAATAAATATTTTCTTAGGTTTGTATGTGTATAAATATAACATTAAATACCCCCCAAAATACTATGTATTTTCTACTTTCCGTCTCCCCTCCCCCACTCCCACAACCCCTCATTATTATTGGCGTTCGCCAGACCAAGTGGTAATGTATCGACGTCTTTTAATCAGTGTGTCCTTTTCCGAGTTCCAGTCAGATCGCATAATGTTTCAGATTCCAATTTAAATGTATCACGAGTCGTGATTAGCCTATGTGTGCAAATAGTGATGTTAAAACGAACTCTTGACCTCAATAATACAAGTTGTGTATTTTCTTTCAGCTGTGGTTCCCTCTTTTCGCGAGAAATAACGAATTAACCTAATCCTTAACTCAACAAATAAAAATGCATCTCTAAATTAATTAATGAAAACTGTTATTACACCCAAACCACTATTTTATCGTAAATGTAAATGAAATGTCATCTCACGTAGTGAAAACAATGTGAAAATTGTTCTAATGAGTGATATATGATTATCAAACACATACCTGAATACATTATATTAAGTTCGTGAACTATAATTGGGACAATTTAATACTAATTTGAAACGTTTAAAGGCAATTAAAACGACAAAGTAAACTTTTGCTCAATCTTTCTGCCGATTCGCATTATTGAAACAATATTTAACGAATGGGACGTTATCTCATATTTGGAAATGCTGCATTGGTTGAACTTCCTGTGGACAAGACCGTGAGTCACGCCTCCTGCTCCTCTGAATCGAACTTCACTCTGATTGGAGGATCGTATATTTCACAACACTTCCTTGTTTCAGAGCTACAAACATAATTTCGTAAGACGAAAAAATCCATGCGACAGATTTTTTGAACATGACTGTACTATCACCTTCTCAAACTGGAGAAAGCCGAATGGCTTGTTCTAGTCACGTGAGCGACGTCATCATCTGTAGGCGAGACAGCCGCCATGTTTGATTTATTTGGTGGAAGTAATGTTGGATCGTTTTTAGTATATGTGGAATTGCAATGCAATTTTAAGAACTGCAACGAAGTATAAGTGAAGTGGGAGCGTACAAGGAATATGGTCTATAAGTGTCGTGTTCTAAATTGTAGAGGAAATTATGATGAGAACAGTAAGACTAATGTATTTAGATTTCCTCAAGATGTTACTGAAAGACAGAAATGGACAGTGATCAGAACGCTACATTTTAAAAGTAGCTTCGCTACAACTACAGCTACTCTTCCAAAATGTAGCTTCGCTACAGCTACAGCTACATTTGCCAAAAAGTAGCTCGCTACGCTACTCCTGTTCGCTACTCGCTACTTCGCTACTTTTTGCGCTACTTCTGCATAAAAAAAATTAAAACAACGATATGGGTATTAAAAAAATCCCCTACTACTGGTAAATAGATTCTGTTATTTATTATCATGATTCCAGTCATTCGATAATTTTGATATCAATGTTACTTCAGTTACTTATTTTTACTATAGTTTTTGAGAATACCATACCTATGCAAGTGGCATATCAATTCAAATTTGATATATGAATATTGCAATTAGGGTGTCACCCAAATTAATTATTACAACTATACACAACTAAAATTTGGTAGGATTACGTATTTATGTTCACATCAACATATTTTTCTTGCGAATAAATATTTCATTTTTTATAGACTGATATGAAGTCAGCATTTTGAATGAAAAGTACCTGGAGCCCTTTGACTACAAAAGGGCCCCAGGTTCGATACCCAGCAGAGGCACATAGTGGTTAGGAAGGATCCAGTCTCGATCAGATTATCTATGCATAAAATGGACTCAAAACAAAAACTAGGAACGACGCCAAGTTGGGAGGATCAGATGCTCCTGCTCCTCCATTCCCCACACTGCTCATCATTCATCATTCTTCCTCGTTATCACAATTAGCCGAAAGTGGCAAAAAGCGACTATAGATAAGAGAATAATTAAATAAACCATTCATCCTCATTGTCATGATTGAAAGAAGTGTAAGAATAGATGAGGAGGTAAACAGAAGAGGACAAATGAATGGTGGTGGACTATATCAAAGTGTTTCGAAGATTAATATGGAATAGGGATGTACCTATGAAATGCAAGAAGGTAATATGTAACACATACTATGTGCCAATAATTACGTATGGAGCAGAGACTTGGACAATGACATAGAGAGAGAAAGAAAAGATGCAGGCAGTGGAGATTAAATTTCTAAGGAGTATTTTGAGGAAGACTAGAAGGGATAGAATAAGAAATGAGGAGATCCGACAGACAGTGGGTGTAGTGAAGCTTCAGGACAGAATAGATCAGGCACAGATGAGATGGTTCGGACACATGAAGAGGATGGATGCAGAAAGAAGACTACCAGTAAGAGCTTACAATGCACAACGAGTGGGAATAAGGCCAAGGGGGAGACCAAGATGTCGGTGGAAAGAGCAGATAGTGGAGAGTGTTAGGAGACTAGATTGGAACACCTTGAAAAGAGAGGAGTTGTGAAAGACCAGGAAATAATGGAAAGGCTTGACTTACATGCCGACCCAGCCAGAGGCAGGAAACAGCGAGGGATGATGATGATGATGTAATGATTGCAAAAGTTACAGAAAAGTGACGCAGAAGTAGGAGAAATACATAAATTTGAAAACTATGTATATTAACTAAAGAAAATTGCAGGAAAGTTAATAACTCGTACATACTTTTTGCAATATGATAAAATTATTGAGGAAACTGTAATGTAAACCTGAGTGTTCTAAACGTATTGTAATTTTAAAATTTGTGAACAAATAATATCGCGAAAATAATTGTAATTCCAGAAACTCTATCATTCTTGTAACAATAATTTCTTGCTGGTGAGATCCTATATACTGACGATGCTCAATGCTGTTAACGTACTGAGCCATTTATTGGTGGCACTATTCCCTTGTCAGTGCAGTGGAAATTCCATCGCTCGTTTTTGCACTGCAAAACACAGCAATTAATGACATTTTGGTGTCTCTTACACCATGAATATCCACAGGATTTGTTCCGGGGGTGACGCAAACCAGGCACTTTTTTCCAGTGGTGCAGCAAACGAGGCATGTTTTCCCCCAAAATAGTGATGCAGCTAGAAAAACGTAGCTGTTAGCAGGAATATATTCATATATGTCAGTTAGTTATCTGGATATCTGAATTCTTCAGATACTAATTAAATAAATTACGCAGATATCTATAATCTACAATCTAGATAATCTGTATCTCCATGTAATAGACTGTTTTTATGAACCTCCTGCAAAATTAAGGGTTATTGTCGATTTTTTCTGACGCTGTTGCCACATTCAAAATTCACCTCAAAATGCCGAGAAAAAATGTAGCTGTAGCGAAATTTCGCTACAACTACAGGAATTTTGTAGCTTCGCTACCGCTACAACTACAATTTTCAAAATGTAGCGTCGCTACAGCTACAGCTACAAATTTTGTAGCTAGCTACAGTAGCGATGCTACAAGTAGCTCGCTACTTCTGACCACTGGAAATGGATTAGGGCAATTCCACGTAATTTTGACCCTACGATGAACTCCAGGGTAAGTAACACAGACTTTATACTTATAAATAAACGAGAGATAGTTTAGTTCATATTGTAAAGATTTAATGTGCACGAAATAGGCATCTAACATACTTTTAGATTTGGTCAAGTTTTACTTGTTTCTTGCAAATCATTCTTGATCACCAGTATCGAATTGGTAAATCTAACCAAGCTAATTTCTTTAGAAATGGCAAAATTAACTTCAATTACTATATTTGGTTAACGTTACATAGTTGTTTATCGATGCAAAATGAATTGTTCAAGGTTATAAAATAATGTTACATCTACCAAAGCAGTCTTTTTCGATAACATGTTCGTCATCGAGAATTCTATATAAATTTTTAGTTTCAAAGTATGCTTAAGGAAAGAAAACTATAGAACTGAGCAAAATTGAAATATATATGCACATTTATATTCTTATTTTTAGCCCGCTTTTCTGCCTCTTTAGGTTAATCGGAGATAATGGAAGGCAAGTTGATATTTAGGTTATGCATTGAAATACAAAGTACATTGTGTAACAACAAGCAAGTGTTGGAATATTTTCTTGTATAATTATACAATAATATATTGTTGATGTTTCAAATAAACGTTTTCACACAAAAAACATACTTTTTACCGAGCTATGTGAATAAGCAAACACAGTCATTTCGTTTAACTTTCTTTTTCTTGAATATATTTAATGATATTCTTTACTTGCATGTGTAGAAATCATTTTGGCTCTACAAACTTTTATGTGACAGTTTTTTTTGGTATTCCTAAACAAAATGATTTAGAAATTTTTACTGATGTTTGGTTATTGCAAACAAATAAATCGCCAAACTGTCAACCTAACCTTTTTCGTTAGTCTAAGCAAATCTTTCTTTCTCTGTACCAACCGTAACCTGAATCCTTAAACCGTCTTGTAAAAAGTATTAGTTCAATTTTTTTTTAAAAAAACGTATAACTACTAGTATTGAGACTTGCTGATGTCATGTTTCGTTGTTGTTATTTAGCGTCGCTTTTCTACAATTTTTGGTTAATGGCGACGATGAGGACGAATGACGATATGATGAAATTGATGTAGCACTCACAAAGAACATCCGTGCCCCGATCGGATTCGAACCCCGGATCCCCTGGCGTTGTAGCGTGCTGTGCTAACCTCTCAGCCACCGAGTCGATTCTGATGTCAGGTGACCTCGATGAGAGAATATTATTTTCCTTTCAACAAAAGTATTACATGTCTACTTGAGGACAGATTAAGTAATTAAATACTGTACATGTGTATTGTTAATAAATTGTAAGAGCTTTACCAGTTTGTTCATTCTATGCTGGTGAAAATGAATGTCATACCCGCCTATGGTCTTTTTACTGCCAATTCCTGGCATTCTTAACCTCACGTCATGATTTGCTGAAACTTTTCATGGTAACCACACACTTGTATTTCTATATTTCAAAAACGGTCACAATTTCTGCAAGATTTGCATTCCCTTATATCTTAAGTTCTGCTTGTATAAAGCAAGTACCTAATAGTTCACTTCATTCTAAAGCTCCCACTTTACCTTCATGTTCCCAGTTATAATGCCATTTTTCATTATGCTATTTCCAGATGTGCCAAGCACATTTCAAGACTGGGGACATTGAATGGGAGACTGTGGATGTGGATGACCGTACTGGAAAAAATCTTCAGAGTTGCTTTGGCAAGGCCTCGGATCCGTCCAGGTGCAATCCCATCAATTTTCGCTGGATGTCCATCATACCTGTCTTCTGGAACGCAATATGAAGAGGCGCGAGAATGTCCAGAAAAGAAAGAAAAGAGGGAGGCAGAAGCTTTAAGAAGAGCAATTGCAGAAAGTATAGAGACAAAAAAAGAGTATGCCGCAACTCACACATTTTCGACCTTAAATGAACTGAAGGATCAGATTAACAAAATCCATCTTTCTTTGCAGTGGGATATTTTGCAAAAGGAAAGTTGTATTATTTTCTTATCCCTCAACCTCTCTGAAAAGCCCCATGCAGTTAAGTATGTTGTTGTAAATGACTCACTTTCTTTGTCAATGTTTTATCGTGGAGTTGAAATTAATGAGAAGAGATTTTCACGTAAGGTATCAACTACACATGCTATTGAAGACGCAATACATTTCCTGGAAATGTTCGACAGTGTAGAATCAGCATGTAATATTAGTGATGTTTTGGAAGTCATTGAAATCCTTCTGGACAATGTAAACGAGACTGTACATGAAAGCAGAGTGTCAATGCTTCGTTTTATAAAATCACAAATACGGCTGTTAAATGTTCGTAAAGAACGGCTGAGACATGATTCTGAGATTATTGTTTTCTCATCGTTGTTGAATTTTATGTCTCCATGTGCATATAGGTTCATCCGTGATTCAGGATATTTTCTTTTACCCCATCCAAATACTTTGAAGACATTATGTTCAGATATCCACGCAAGTCCAATCGCAGAGCAAAGTGAACGCAATTTTCTAATGCATATGCAAGAGAAAGTGGCTCATCTTAAAGACCATGAGTTGTATTGCTCATTGATATTGGATGAAATCCATATCAAATCCTACATCGATTATAAGGGAGGTACAATTGTTGGCACTGCATATGATAGTTCTGAAGTTACAAAAAGTGCTCACGTATTTATGATTAACAGTGTGCTCTCTAAGTACAAGGAAGTTCTACATATATTACCCGTGAAAACTTTAACTGCTGACTCATTGCATTGAGTAATTAAGAATGTCATATTGGGACTTGAAAATTTAGGTATTAAGATTATATGTGTTGTTTCAGATAACAACATGATAAATAGGAAGTCACTAAAATATGGTGACATCTTTGTAAATCAAATTGACGAGCATGGTACATCTGAATTGACCCTGGCAGTTACAGACTTGGCTATGTTTCAGAGTTTGAAAATTTGTGCTGCGGATATTGTGGAAGCGAAGAGAGATCTTCATATTTTGATGTACCTAGCAGGCTATTGCTCTTACATTGCAAGAAAAAAAATGACGTGTGATGACTGCAGAAACATTCTAGTTTTGGACAAGACTATGCAATATATTCCAAACGATTCATTGGATTTTATAAAAACGTTTGGATCGAGGTGGATTGTTTTGTCCTTCAGATTTGGTTGTGGATATTGTGCTGATCAATTATGTTGTTGTCAAAAAACTGATAAGCCGTGAATATGAAGTGGAATTCTTGAAAGCAGAAAACCAGCGGGAAGTGGCATTCAATCTCAGTCTTGTGAAGTTGAGAGAAGATGAAGATAAGTGGTATGTGAGATGCAATAATGGACACGAATGCGAAAAGGTTTTGAGAATAATTTTGTGGTCCTCAACAAATACTTTGTTAAATAATTATTGTAAAAAAGTAAATAACTTTGTTGAAGGCCGACACAAAAGAAGGAAACTCTCCACACTCTAAACTTCTTTGCTGTTTGCCTTATTACTTGTTGAAAAAATAATTGATGTTTGTACTAAAGTGCTATCTGTCGTCGTCTTTTCATGAACGGAAAGACAATGAAATAATAATAATAATGAAAGTGCTAGCGATGCTTCTGTGAGTTTTAATTGATTAGGCAACTCGGCGAATTTCCTCTGAACGTAACATGCGGGGTCTAACTTATTCTATTTGTTTCTACATTTGTTTTTTTCTTTTACAAAAGCTGTAACGAGTTTTATGTAAAACTTAAAAATATTACCGATAATATATCACAAATACACGCATTTTTTTAAAAAAATTCCAACAGGAATTTTGAACGATTTTCAACATGAATTTGTGGGACATTAGGGATTATTTTGTGGTGGCCAAAGTTGCTTCTTGAACAAAGAATGTTGGTGTAAATATTTAATATTTTATTCTATCCCTTCTAACTATATTTACGGTGAGGATAAATGTTCAAATGTAACTTCCTCTGAGCTTCCAGTCCTTCCAAAAGAGAAACAAATGAACTTAAATTCTCTATGATAAAATATTGTCTTCCTTGTACAGTGTTAAGATGATCGCCTCCATATGATGACGTCAGGACTGAGTGTTGCGGCCTGAGCCTCTAAGATGGTCTTGGTTGTACGGTACCAGAGAGATACGTAGATCTACTGTATCGGCTACGTGCAGTTTCTTGCTTCTTCATAAAATTGTGCAAGGGCAAACTTGATACAAACTACGATTGTAAGGACAGTCTCATCTTCCAAACGTTGTGTCCGTTCGTTCGTGTAGCTGTCAAATGCTTAACAAGATGTTGCTTGTAGACGTTTTGTTTGCAGTGTATCGTGTTTTATATTCTGAAAAGGTTGTACGATAGTGTTATTCGGCCGGCTATAGACTAGAAAATAGTTACTCTGAACTACGAACGCTTCATACATAAAGCAAGGAATAAGTACAGGGTGCGAAATCATTGCAGATTGGTGGGGGGAAGGAGCAGGCAGACAGACACCCCCACACAATATGTATATACGTGTATATACAGTATATATATATATATATATATATATACATGTAATATACACACGTATATAAAATGTCATTACATGTGTGTCAATTATTAAATAATCAAATTATATTATAAAATATGCAATATATTATATCGACTGTCTTTAATTCAAAATGTAATTGCAAATTGAAGATTTTAATGAACAATGATTTGCGTAAGGGGGAGGGACAAAAATTAAGATAATACGAGGGTCACTATTTATATTTTGAGCCTTGGCAACACTGTTTGAAGTTACGCGCGATTTGACGTTTGCACGGAATCGTCTGTCATTATTGACCATAACGTACTTCAAATGTTTTGTCAATAGCTTCATTTGTGTTGTTTCTGTTGCCTTGGAGATTGCGCTACAATAATAAAATGGAATTAACTCGTGAACATTTTCGTGCGATGATTTTTTACGATATTCGACGTGGATTATCAAGACAGGAGTGCATCGATCAACTTACTTCCACATTTGGCGATGAAGCCCCATCCTTTGCCACTGTGAAACTCTTGTATAACGAATTTAATCGTGGCCGCCATTCGCTCACCGACGAGATTCGCGAAGGTCGTCCAAAATCAGTTGTTGTTCAAGAAAGCATTGATGCTGTGCAAAACCTAATACTGCAAGATCGTCATGTGACATACTGTGAGATTGAGGCAACCATAGACATTAGTTCCACCAGCATATATAAAATATTACATGATCATTTAGCTGTGAAAAAGGTATGTTCTCGTTGGATCCCACACAATTTGACAAAAACTCAAAAAGACGCTCGCGTCAATTGGTGCAAACAAATGCTCAATAAATACAATCGTGGTGCTTCAAAAGACGTATATAAGTTTGTGACAGGTGACGAATCATGGATATATGCATATGAGCCGGAACGTAAACAGCAGTCGACTGTATGGGTGTTTCAAGATGAACCCAATCCAACAAAAGTTGTTCGCGCTCGAAGCACATCGAAACAAATGGTCGCCTGTTTTTTCGGGGAAACTGGCCATGTGGCAACTGTGCCTTTAGCGGTCAACTCGGAATGGTACACAACAATTTGTTTGCCAGAGGTCTTCGGTCAAATACGGAAAACAAACAAACGCCGTCGGATCATTCTTCATCAAGACAATGCCAGTTGTCACACATCTCGTCTAACAACCGACTTTATGAACAGTCAAAAAATCGAATTGATGGGTCATCCGCCGTACAGTCCTGATTTGGCACCCAATGACTTCTTCTTGTTCCCGAATGTCAAGAATAAATTGCGTGGACAACGATTTTCGTCGGCGGAAGACGGCGTTGATGCGTTCAAAAACCATATTATGGAGGTGTCCCAAGAAGATTGGAAAAACTGCTTTGACAAATGGTTCGAACGAATGCAAAAGTGTATTGACCATAAAGGAGAATACTTCGAAAAACAATAAAGCAGTGTTCAATGCCAAATTCCTGTTTTTTCATTGTTAGGCTCAAAATATAAATAGTGACTCTCGTAGTTACCTGCATAAAATTCACATATAAATGCTATTACATGTTTTATTAATATGTTTATATACTTCGTGGTTGCTAACGAAAGGCGATGAGAAATGGAGAAGAAATAACAAGTTGGTCTAAGTTCTGTGTTCTGTAGATTTCTGGGTTCAGTGTTCTAAGAGATGAGACTCTTTGTTGTCCGTTCCTTTTGTATATTTTCGATATTATTCCAGTCAAGTATATTCAAATCCCAAATTAATTGTTTATGTTTGTTGTTAAAACAAAAACTCTCCCCCCGGAAGAATTTGGTGGGGGGATTTCAGGACAAGATCGTTGGTGTGGGGGGGGGGGATATTTTCATTCAGGGATGTGGTGTACTGATGCAAGTTCATGTAGAATGTATATCCTCTGTGCAAAATTTTCATTTCATTTTAGCCATTATTGCTGTTGTATATGTGCAAGGCAAAGCTTCAGCAAAACGGTGTAACTTTCGTTAATTTGATTTGTATATTTCAATGCAGGTTGTGCTGTATTAGTATATACGACTATCCATATACAGTAGAGCGTCGATTATCCGAAGTAATTGGGGGACATGGGTGTTCGGAAAACTGGTTTGTTCGGATAATCGAACTGTACATGTTTATTTGCCAAAAAGAAGTACTGTACAGTAAATTTATTCATAAAAACAGGCATCTCTTTAAGTATGTATTACAAAGTAACGTACAAAGGCAACTTTAGTAGGAATATATAGTATGTGGTACAGTTTATTAAACAAAAATATGTACATATTACATACGCATTTTGCATGAACAATACACACAGTACACAAAATTAACGTTTAAAAAAATCCTTTATTTTGGTCTGTCTAAGCAAGCCTACACGCTTACGAGCAGCTAAGTCACGTACTTTTTTCATTACAGATATCTGAAAGTGAGCGAGTACACAGTTCGGTTAAGCGGTCGTTCGGTTGACCGACGTTCGGATAATCGACGCTCTACTGTAATAGATTAGGTAGTCCCAGTAAATAAATATCGATATTTCTTCACGCCCTTAATAATGTACAATCAATATTAGGCAAAGTTCGTTGGCAAGGGTGCACGTGGGGGGAGGGGGGGAGCATGTGTACATATTGCCGTACTTCACCCATAAACTCACAGTGTGTATAGAACATAAAGATGAGCAACTTTTCTCAATTACGTTTTGTTCAGTTCTAAAAGGGGCATTTTTGTATGGTGTGTGTATGCAACCACATAACAGAGATTGATGAACTGTTGCCACTGACATTTTATCCGTTGGAAAACGAGAAAATTTGTGATACGATACGGATACATTAAGTGCCTGAATATCTGTTATGAAATTTGCGAATTCTTTATTTAGTTGAAACTCATCAAATACAAGTAGCGTGCGTGTGCTGCAGTATATTGAGGGATAAAGTAAGATCAGGATGATCGTGACCTGGTACTGTTTCCATGGCATACTGCCATTTTTAGAATTTTATCCGATAAAAAAAATAATGCGAATGGTATCACGATGCTTTCCATACAAGCAGGATAGAAAATGCCACTTGTCAACTTCTCATAATATCGAAACAAGTCCTCTACGAGCAAAACATTACTGAGAAAAGTTATTATTGATATTCTCTACACACTGTGAAAATTATCGGACATGATATGAAGTTTGTTTTAAGTACCCTTATGGGATTCGAGCCACAAGTCTCCACCAGGTATCGAATATGGGACCTCTTCGTTACAAGGCGACGACATCAGGAAGGCCCTGCGTGAAAATTATCGGTGTTGTACGGCTATTTCTGTGTATTTATGTTCAAGACAACTACAAGTAGCAAAAAGTTGCAGTAAAATAAATCGTTATTGACAATTTTAAATTTTATTCTGCTTATTTTCTAATATTCGTATTACACTGAATAATAACAAAAATTACATCAACTAAAAAGTACTGCAGGACACAATCTTTTTTACCTCAGTTCTTTAATTATAACACTATTAAGCCTTGTTTCCATGATATAAAAATTCAATATGCTGACCAAGGCAGTAATTTAATTTTATTATAAAACATAAACTAAACGTAACGTTTCAACCTTATAGCAAGGTCTTCTTCAGACTCTGCACCAAGTACAAATGTAACAAGATACAAAAACAGGACGATTTATATACACAAACATTACTCCCCTCCAGACTATTAGAAAGTTGTTCTGGAACATTCTAGCAGGTGGCTTTCACTTGTCAACTGTACTTTCACCTAAAAGGCTAAACATATATACTTCCATATAGAATGTGGTTGAACTCTTATTATCTCACGCTCTTTTTCCTTAATTCTTCTTCCTCCTTCTCTCCTCTTTCTCTCTTGTCCTTCCACTCTTTCTAACACCTTCTTCCATTCTTTGTTTAACTTTAGTCCCCCATTCCAGTTCATTTGTACTTGGTGCAGAGTCTGAAGAAGACCTTGCTATAAGGTTGAAACGTTACGTTTAGTTTATGTTTTATAATAAAATTAAATTACTGCCTTGGTCAGCATATTGAATTTTTAGTTCTTTAATACTTTTTTTTCAAAAAAATCTTGTAACTCTTCTGCTGTGAAGTAGATTCTATTGATAGTCATTAATCTTAAGTCAATCTGGGACTGGCAGGGTTGACATAAGTTTGTGAAGACGAGGGTTTATTTTGTATTCTTGGTTTTAGAAGCTTCTGCGCCCCCTGTGGCTATAAATACACCGCGGGGAGAGATAGGTAAATGGGGTTTCGTATTACAAAGTCATAACGAATCTTTGTTTCATAATGTAAAGAGCATAAAAATTCCTTTACATGAAACTTAATATGAAAATTAATACTAAACATGAATGACAGTGTGTATTTTAAAAAAAATAGTCAAAGGGTTCCTATTTGTTTCTCAAGTGTCAAACAAATGTTTTTGACCAATAAGCATAAAATAAAACAATTCTAACAATGCCAAGAATTATTCGCAAAATGATGTACGTAACCGGTAGCAAGAAATTTCCTCTGTAGCAAGTATGTTAGTGGCAGACTTCAATATCCATATTTTGTAAAAATATTTAAAAAAAAATCTGCCTTTACTTTCTATAGTAATCATCGCAGTGTGGTAAAATGTAACTGTTATAATTATCTGTTGTTTCATTCATTCCTTGCATATCAATGGTGGGATTGAATTGTCGTTAGATTTATCTGTGCAAATTCTAGCATATCTACAGGAAACTGCAGGTAGAAGTAATGAAACCCTACTAACATACAGCACCCTTGTTCAGTTCTGCACAAGGAACGAGGCGGGGGGGGGGCATTCTCCAAACCTGTATTCTGCTGTCATAGACGTGCGCACGGGGTGGGAGGGGGTCAAATTACACCCCTATCATGGACGTTCGCAGATTTTTTTCCACTGAGGAACAAGCAAGGTATTTTTCCATGGGGCATATTACCCGATAATAGTGTTGCCCCCTCAAAAAACACCTCTTGAATTTGAAATTATCGCATTCCTGCACCACCATTATAATAATTAATGTAAATTATTATGACTGAAATAAAATTATACGTGTGAAAATGTACTTTTAGGTTGGCATTCGGTTTCTAAGGGGAGATGTGACCATCCTTACCACCCTTCCAGACGTTCATGCCCCTCCCTATTATTATATTCACCATAAATTTAGGAGAGAGGAATCTTATCGCCGTTATTAAACGATATTATACTCTTTAAGAAAATGAAGTATTTTCAAGCCAATGAAAGTTCAAAGCAACTGCGGGGCAAAGGATTGCAGTGGCGGAACCACAAGGGGCAGAGGGCATTAGCCCCCAATCAATTTTAGGGGGCAAACATGGAAGTAAAGGAAAGCAAGACTTGAAGAATCTAAGAGCAGCAGGATAAAAGGATACTTAAGATGGAATTAATTTTCACGTCTTTCTTGCATTATTTCTTCCAAACGGCCAAGAACACGTACAAGGGGGAGGGAGGGGCAGAGCTGCAATTTTATTCAAATAAAAATACATTTCGTAAAATGTTCTTGCTCGCTTCGCTCGCACCTTCTGCTTCTTGCAGTCTTGTAAAGTTCAGAGCCGTAGCTAGGGGTCGGCGGGAGTTGGCCCTGGACGCTGAACGATCTAAATGAAAAAAATAAAATTTTTCAGCCATATTGAATCAATATTGTTTTCATTTTTCTAAAATAACATAACCCTACAGCACCATGGCGGGCCTTGGCTTACCTACCGACTGCTGGTCTCCCTCCCACACTGTTCCGCCGTCACCTGTTATAGCGTGGAGGTCTCAGACCAGTATTGGGGTGACGGGTGATCAGCCCGACGAACCCCCAGCCGTTATTGTAGGTCTTCTTGACCGGGTTACGCTCACTCATTCGGAGCTTCCCAATTTCCTCACGATGGTGGGTTGCCACCGGCCCTATACGTAGGCCGAATAAATTCCGGCCAGAGCCGGATTCGAACCTACGCCGTCCCGCAGCGAACGATCTCAAGACGAGTGAACGCCTTAACCCGCTCGACTACGGAGGAGGACGTATATATATATACACAGTATATATATATGTGTGTGTGTGGGGGTATGTGCGCAATAAAATTTGAACAGTGAGATAAAATTAGGATATTTTTTTTTTGACTGAACTTTCATCAATGCTTTTGCACCCCCTAATCAGAGGATCTAAGCACGCCTATCTATGTCTGCTGTTGTGTATTAATGTCATTATAGTAGTGTCAACTCTATCAATATGTAATCAAGGTGTTCCAGATTAGATTTTCAGTGGCTGTAAATTTCAATTTGAGAGAGATTCAGTACCAAATAACCTATTTGTGCTGAAGTGGAAAAGGATAATTGAAGAATTCTATTTTATGTTGCTGAAACTTTTTTTTTTGTTGTTGCGATGTATCGATGTCATAATTTATTCATAAGGTTTAGTCATCCCTTCAGGGGAAAGGGGGGGGGGCGCTGTGGCTCCGGCTAATTCTGCCAATGATCTTACGGCACATACATGCATTAGTTAATAGACCTGACTGGACGCAATACATGTTCACTCAAGTATCAAATCATCTTCGTGAGGTGGCTGCCTGTAATCAATGCAGGCTAACGAAGCGGCTGAATTCTGAATTTATAGCAAAGTTATTCATCTTCAATATTTTATTTTAAAGACCATTTAGCTGCAATATAAAACTATTTGGAAGAGGTCCATTGATAATTTTTATTGGCATGAATAGTGAACATACGAATTACTTTGATTTTTAATACTAATAAACGCGTGCATTCACTGCTTATGTTGCATTTTAGTGGATTTCAAAGCCAACTGTAGTCTTGAGAGAATTTTTCTTCCTCTCTCTCTTTCTTCCTCCGTTTCTATATTCCTCTATTTTCTCTTTCACTTCCTTTATTTTTCTCTTTTACTTCCCCCGTTTCTTTATCTCGTTGTTTCTCCATTTTCGCTTTTGCTTCCTCTACTTCTATTTTCCTTTCCCTTTTCTTCCTCAGTTTCTATCTCTTTCTTTCTCTTTTTCTTCCTCAATTTCTTTATCTTTCTTCCTCTTTTTTTACCTTTTCCTTTCTTTTTCACTTTTTCTTTCTTTTCCCTTTTCCTTTCTTTTTCCTTTTCCTTTCTCTTTTTCCCTTTTCCATTCTCTTTTTCTTCCTCAGTTTCTTTACCTCTTTCTTCCTCTTTTTTACCTTTTCCTTTCTTTTTCCCTTATTCTTCCTCAGTTTCTATAATTTCTTACTTCCTCTGTCTCTTTTTCGTTCTCTTCCTCTCCCTTTTCTTCTTCAGTTTCTTTAGCTTGCCACCTGTTTCTTTATTTTTCTTTTACTTCCTCTGTTTCTCTCTCTCCTTTTCCCATCTTTCTTCCTGTTTCATTTATCTCTTTGGCTCTTCCTCTATTTCTCAATTTTCTCTTGCTTCATCTGTTTATCTCTTTCATTCTCTTCTTCTGTTTCTTTCTCTCTGTTTCTCTATTTTGTCTTTTACTTGTTTCTCTGCCTCTCGCGATCTCTCCTTTTATCCCTCTCTCCGAGTGTCATTCTTCCTCTAAACAAGTGAGTGGTTCTCAACCTTCGTGAGCCCGTTGCCCGGTAAATTCGTTTCTTAAATGTCGATGCCCCGATCCCAATAATTATGCTACTAAATGCCTTTGTAATTTCTATTTTTTTTTCTAATTTCTAACCAAATTTATTTCTCGCACAATTTATATTCGGTCCAAGTTGCGTATTGTTTCATTGAAAAAAATATTGCTGGACCGAATTTAAATTGAGCCGGAAAAAACGTTCCTGGACCGTATTTAAACTGATCTGGTGAAAAGGTCCCTGGACCGAATTGAAATACTTTACAGATAAAAAGGTTCTTTACGGTCCAGAACCGTTTACGTTTGCTGATTTTCTCTCCTGGACCGGAATTGAATTTATTTAAAGTTCCTGGATCTTCAACCCTGGTTTTAATAACTTTCTATAAGAATTTAAGAAATTGCTGATTGGTAGCATTTGGTTCGCTATATAAACACACATTTACATAAATTATTTAAAAAAATACCATTATAATGAAAATATAAAGTAAATATTCCAATAATTACAGTGAGCCAATTGAATAGTTAAAAAAAACGCTATTTGTAAATGTATGTGCCCCTGCCCACCAAGTAATCTTTCGATATCTTTCGTCAATATTTTGTTTGTATCTATAA
Organism: Lepisma saccharinum; assembly: GCF_977018435.1. Lineage (NCBI taxonomy): Eukaryota > Metazoa > Arthropoda > Insecta > Zygentoma > Lepismatidae > Lepisma > Lepisma saccharinum. Next base: position 25,600,031 of record NC_139253.1, read on the forward strand.
ATTTGGAAGATTGACTGTCTTGAATGAAACTTTTACATCAGCGTTTATCATTAGATGGGATTGTAAGTTTGTTAACTATTGGGTTTAGTATGTGCGAGATATTTTAATATGCGAGTTACGTACCAAGTATATTTTGAACTAAATATGTGATCACGACGGAAATCTCATGATTTTGGGTTGATAATGATAAACCATGAGATGCGACGGAATTAGGCGAAAAGGATTGTAAGGCAGCGCGTTGCGACATACATAGGAAAGAGGAATGTGAGGGTGGTGAGGAATTCCTACAGCATATTTAAATTCAGCATGAAAAGTTTCCAGGATTGCTACTTATATTGCACATTTTTTTAATGTTGCCTCCCCGATAGTGCAAGTCGTTGCCTTGCTTTCATGAACGTCCGCAGGATTTTTTTCCAGGAAGGAGGAAGCAAGGTATTTTACCAGGGGGGCATGAGCCATAGTCCCCACATAATAGTGTCTCCCTAGAAAAACAAAACAAGAAGAACTGTTAGTTATGTTCCTTCAACGTCACTTTAATGATAAACATAGATGTCTGTGACTGAAATAAAATTATATGTGTGAAGTATATACTTTTCGTTTGACACTCATTTCCCAGGAGGGGTAGGGGGCGAAAGCCCATCCTTGTCCTTTCCTTCTAGACGTCAACGGCCTCGGGTTCGATAGCCGCTGGAAGCAGACAGTGTTTAGGATGCAACTTTAAAATTGTAGGTCGTATTGATTATCCTACATGAAGTGGACTTAAAAATATTTTCCAAACATTCCTACACAGTAGTAAATGGCAAAGAAACATTAATTAAAAACATAAACTTAGCTACCATCTTACGAAATAGTAAATACCTACCTACACTAACGTAAATACTACATGTAGCACTACAAAAACAACCTCGTTACATTCTGCGCAAATGCAACACCAGTCTTGCGACGATATAGTTCCACTGCTTGCCGTCAGATGCCAGGACCGTTCAGTCCCCGTTCCAAGTTAGCGTTCTTGTAGTTCACCAAGTCTCCGGTTGAGGGACAGAGCCTTTTATTTTTCTTTAATGCTACCGTGTTTTCACGAAGCACTTAACCGTAATGTTAAACTTTATGATGTATTATATCCGTGAGAAATAATAAAAAAAAGGGTAGTAAGCAAATGACTAACGAAACTGAAGAGTTTTGAAATTCCCGATCGATTTTCCTTCCTCAGAAGACAAGAAGACATCTCTAATTAGTCCAGTAGTTAATTGCCTATCGTTAGTGGGTTAGAATCGGGTAATAAAAGGGAGAAACACATTCATTCGACCTGCGAGAAAAAGGAAGCCTTTAATTCTTAATGGACTCCACAAAAAGAACGTGCAGCGAAACGGCATGTGAGAGTTTTAAACAGGTCTCTATGCGAACGTATTTTCCTTTCAATGCATCTCAACTGGTAGCAGTTTTGTCGAAGAAGGTTGTAATTTTCAGCACGAAGTTGCGCCAAGTACACGTTTTACTTGGGGGAAAGGGTTTCAATTAAATTTCTAGGTCAACAATTAGCAAAGTTGAATAAATGCGACGATCATGCTACGGATGAAAAATATGGAAATCCATGATATAATTGCTAGGCTATTTTCAGAAAGAAAGAAACGTCAAAAACTAATAATCGTACAAGACATGTGAATCTAAATGGTGATGAGATGGATGAAGGGAGAATAACAAATATATGGACGACACCAGTGGCGGCGATTAGGAGGGGGCGTGGGGGTCATTCCCCCCGCCACTTTTGCCCCCGCACTATGCCAAACCTTATGTACCAAGGGAAAGTAAACTTTCCTTGCCCACCCCCCACCTTAGTTTTGGCATTTTGGCTCCCCAGTTTTGGAACCCAATCGCCGAAATTTTACAGAGTAGTATTCTGACTCTAGTCGCCAAGATCTCGTTTATCTGCAAATGCAGTACAGGGTGTACTGTGTGGAAGAAGGGTTAACTTTCTGTTGTCTTCAGAAAGGATCACCCTGTACATCCCTCACGTGTCATCATCTCCCCTTTTCAATTAATCTGGCCTCGCCCATGGCGTAATGGTAGCGTCATCGCCTTTTAATCAAAGGGGTCCCGGGTTCGATACCCGGTGGAGAATGTTCTTCTGGTGCTGTTTGCCGTAAATCAGGCAGTAGTTCAAATTCTACCGGGTGCACTTTTAGTTGAGCTTGCTGCAGAACCACTTTTCTATAATTATCAAGGTCTGCTTCGAGTAATAAAGAAACTACACCTTTAAGACCTAAAAGATCTCTACGGAAATGATCTTCTAGCTTGTTATTCAATACATTATTTACCCATAATTCTTAGCTTAGTTTTAGCTCTGTTCCTGTGCAATCTTGGTCATGCAATTAGAGTTGAATGCTTAAAAACTAGCAAATCTAAAAACATTTAAAGGTAAGTATGCTAAATCAAGGTTCTGTAATTCAAGTAATAGGTGCGGTAGTATATATTAAATTTGTTGATTTTGTACCTCCAAGGTCAAGTTTTTGTAGGACTCGAATGCATTTTCCGAGCTTTGACATTAAGTTTGCTTGGAGGCACATAGCGGTTCGGATTCCACTTTAAACTGTAGGTCCAGTCCCGATTAGCCTTACTGTGGACTTAAAACACCAACTCAAATAAAAAAAAACAACAACAAAAACTGTAGATCCAGTCCCGATTAGCCTAACTGTACACAAGGTGAACTTAAAACAGAAGCTCAAACTATATTAATCTGATTTACTTCGCTTTTCTACGATTTTGGGCTAGTGGGTTTAAACCCGGAACTTTCGGCGACGACTACTTCCCACCAAGGCAGGATACAAAAATATTGAATGAAAGTATCAGTTACTTACGAAGGGATTGCATTAACAGCCTCCACGGTTGAGTAAATAAGGTAGTGTGTTCCGCAGCCAAGGGTTATGGGTTCGAGTCATTGGGGACTCGAACCATGCGTATGTTAAAAATATTCTAGCCTCACGGTTCTTCACGGTGCCCAGGGGTAGGGTATGTATTCCCGAGATTCGGTTTATTTTCTGCCGTCCAGATATTCCGGGATTGCAAGATTCATACTCCCTGTCTCGCTTAAATGATGTCATCCTAGATTCTCTGTTTCCTGCGTGTATTGTACAGAGATGATTTTCTCTGGTCTAGGGCATTATAAGGTCACTGGAGTTACCACCATCACCAGGCACGTATCTAGAAATTTATTTCGAGGGTGGGAGGTGTCTGAACCAACTGTCACAGAAATAATAATAATAATGTTTAAATTAAAACAATTAAATTAAAGTGGCCGCGGTGGCTCAGTAACGCGTCTGACTACCATGCTAAAGCTCCCGGGTTCGATCCCCGGCCCGTTCAAATCCGGTAACTTTTCTAACGTTGGAAGCGGCCCCGGTGCCAACCCAGCGTCGAATGACATGGGTAACTGGTGGAAACCCTGGGGGATAAAGGCGGTCAGGGGCGTGGTGCTGATCCCATCACCCCCAACCATGACCGGATAAAGAAAGTTTTGGGCGTTACCCCCACACCCCCTATACGCCTTCATGGCGTGGTGCTAAGCACAGGGGAGCACTTTACTTTCACCTTTTTTAAATTAAATATTAAGTAAAATATGTAAATTTATTAATATTGCATTTTTATTATTACAAGAATACTTAAAGAGATGGCATACGAATATAAATATAACAGATAAAGAATTGAATATTTATTGAATAATAATAAAAAAATGATTTTCCTGATTAATGTATGGATTTTGATTACGTAGTTTTATTTTCGAAATCCCTCATGAAAATTTCCTTCACAAAATGTCCAAATCTCAATGTGGTGGGAAGATTTTTATGTCATTTTCGTGATCAGAATTCAAAATACTTCCAGAATCACCTATTGGTGATTGAAAACATCCGATTTTTTTTAAAAAAATAATTCAGGGGGGTGGTATAGTACAACAAATGCTATAAAGTTAATTTTCATTATTTTATTTCAGTACTTAGTAAGTCTTTCGAGGGGGGTCCGGACCTCCTGCCCCCCTATATACGTCCTTAACCGTCACTTCACGCAGAATGCTTTGCACCCAGCACCGTGTATCTAGCTCCAAGCAATTTAATTTTGGTTACATCGTATCTACATTAAATCGAAGTAGATGCTGTGAAGTAGAACAGTGAGGCGAGCGCAGGACATTATCAAGCAAAATAGTGCAGTCGGACACATAGAAAAAGGAGGCAGAGATATGGGGCAGGAGAGAAAGGGGGGGGCAGCCTCATGACGCATGTGACGTCGTAACATCGTCAGCTGCGCCCTCAGAATACAGATAGCGAATATTATTTTCGCTCTCGCGGAACCCATTCCGAAATACCTTCTCCCCTGATTTATGAAGAAATGTTATTAAAACCGGGACGCGTCTTAAACGTCTCAGCATCTGCAACGTTCCACCCCCCCCCTCTCCCCACCCGTTACTTTGTCCCGCTTTTTTCCTTGCGAGATTTTTCGGCCACCATCCTGATGTATTTATTGCTTCCTTTCTTACGCGGGAAGAGCCCTTGCCGAGAAGATAAGTTGATGCCGGAGGATGTGACCCGTTTCACATAACCTCTAAGGATACTACAGGTGTGGGAAATTACAATCGGTCGTCACTGATCGGAAAGATTATCATTTATCAGTATCTGTAAGTCTATTTCTTCCCAACTTTCCTTCATTAGTTTGACCTTGAACGCAAGATGGCTACTTTGTCCAAATAACTCGTATAACAGAATTGGCGATACAATAGGGCACTGGCGTACGCAGGATTATTTTTCGGAGGGGGAGGCTGGAACTTAAAGGTTGATATTAACGTAATTGCTTTCTGAGGGGGCACACAATAAAATATTTCGTAACTACCACCTTTACTCTCGTTTTAAATTTGTTCAAACACAAAGAATGGTAATTGGGGGCCATTTTAAAGTGGATTTGCAATTTACCACTTTGGTTTTCCCCGAGTTCTTTAACACTTTAATTTTAAAACTAGTTTTTCTCAAAATTTTGGGAGGTGCTCTAGCCCCATCAGCCACCTCTCTGCGTACGCCAGTGGTAGAAGGCACACAAAAGTCAACCTCACTCCCATGTGGCTGAAGTCTTGCAGGCTAACGAGGCTCGGGCGGCCGATTCGACGGTCAGTATAAATCTCTGGAGGATTGTGTGCCGTCCTCTGTTTTGTCCTCCGTGTGTTGCGTGAGGAGATCTTAGTTCTTAGAGACAAATGCTGACTTTAGCTACGGTAAGGACACATAATTTTATGTTGATAAGCCATTACATATTACGGGATCAGATAAAAAAGGGAACACCTGATTATAATGTTGCATACAAAGAAAAAAGTTTCATCAGGGCCTCCCGGATGGCGCTGTAGTCGACTTGTAATGAAGGGGTCCCGGGTTCGATACCCGGTGGAGGCACATAGTGGTTCGGATCCCACTGTAAACTGCAGGTCCAGTCCCGATTAGCCTTACTGTGCATAATGTGGACTTAAAACACCAAATCAATCAATCACTCAAAGAGTTTCGTCACATCACCGTGGGCGATAGAAAATTCTGACTACATATTTGAAATCAGCGTGAAAAGTTCTATTAGGAACATCCTATCTCATGCGTGTGCCAAATATTATGTTGATCATGGCAATCATACAGAAATTTGTCTGTGGTCTCAAACATGGATAAGTGAAAGACCCAGTGACATTGAAACTTTAGTGAACATAGTCATCATCTCTATGTTAAAATATGGTGATTCAGGCCCGTAACCAGGCAGGGGCCAGGCGGGACTCAGCCCCCATTGACATTAGGTAAACTTTTTTGTATAATTTCTTTGCAGTGAAGAGTGAAAATGTAGATAGCTCGCAACTTTAGGGATAAATCCACAGAACATGAACAGCAGCTGTTACATTCGCTCATCTTGTTTATGAGCTGAAGCCTAAGTGACTGCAAGTATTTAGAAGATTCTCTTCTCTAGACTTTTAAAAGTTCCTTCATAGGGAAGCTTCTTTATCTGTACTTTCGCTACCTCTGTTGCTACCTCCCATTCAGAAATCTGTGACTTTTGATGTCATTATGCAAATTTCCTTCGCATCTGCATCAAAGGTCAACAACTCCCAAGCTTTGGGAACGAAGGGGAGTGTCATTGCTTCGGCCGGGGGTGGAATGTACTGTAGTCAATGTTATTGAATAGACGCTATTGTGCATTTTTTGTGTGTGAAGTAGATATCTGTACCATCTAAAGTAGTATGGAGTGTGTAAGGAATGATTTCAGTATCAGCCAATTAACACTCAAAGAGCTGTTTTAAAACATGCAGAAAAATGTAGTGTTTGTGTAATATTTATAAATTTTATATAACTTAATGATCCCCTCTCACACACACATAATTTAACTTCATTTAATACTGTTAGAAAAATTGACTTAGTTTACAAAGCCCCCCCCGATAACCCGTGAGGCCACCCCCCCCCCCCCCCCGGAGATCAATTCTAGCTACGGGCCTATATGAAAATGAAATACATGGTTGTGGGCTGAAAGTACCAAGGCAGATATAATAATATTCGATATGCGATTTTATATAATTATTTTATTACAAATCATTTAAAGCAATGGTTTGTTATTTATTTGCTTTTTGTAGTTTTCGCGTTTGTTTAATCGGATTGCTTGTACAATGACCTTGCCTTGCCCTTCGTTTTATTAATGCAGTGGACCAGCACGGTTAGCAGTGATTTTCACCCTCGCAAGCAGAAAGAAAATGGTTTGGAGGGTAACAGCAGGATTCTTTTCCTGCTCGCGTAACACTGTTTTTAAAAGAATTCCTCTGGGGAGAGACGCTATCTGAAGAAAAGAACGTGTCTGTTACTTAATTTATGTGGCGCGTGACGTCATTATCGTGGACATTTTTTCCCCTCCACAGCAGCGACACAGTCGTGCGGTGGGAGAAACAGGAAACTGCGTGGCTTGTGTCCACCATCCCAAGAAAAATGAACTGTTTTTAAAGTTGTTTTTTTTCGGTGGAATTGCGAGAAGTATCATTTCAACACTTCCACGGTTTGATTTATTTTATTTTACTTCGCTTCTCTTCCACTTTTTGGTTAATTGCGAAGATGAGGATGAATTGTGATAAGACGAAATTGATAAGAGGATATTCTCAAACACACATTGACAGTCTCCACAGAGGATTATATACTCACTCTTGTTTAGGAATACTGGGCCAAAGGGGGAGGGGGGTTATGACCCCCACCAATCCCCCTTGGGCCATTTTCATTGAGGGGAATCAAAAACATCCCGGGCAGGGAAAAGAATAATTTTCCTTTGCCGGGCATAAAATTGCTTGTGGCAGGGAATGGTACAATTATGCCTTATTGGTTGAGGAAACTCTCTGGAAAAAGAGTGGTGGAAAAATTCAATATGACTTCCACAATCTTAGAGCCTTCCTCAAACATCGTATGTACCCGTGTGTGTGGGCGAACTGTGAACAGTTTAGTTTTTTTATCTTGCACAATTCATGAAATATTTATTGATTTATTATTTGCAGTAGGGCTACAGTTAAGCGTACAATTTACTTTGTACTGATTCTCTAAGAAAAACAGCTTTTCGCTCTTTATACATTAATATGTTAAGCTATACAGTTATGCTAACAGTTTATGAATATCCAGGAAAGCATGTTAACAGTTTTGCAACTAGCATATGGGAAGAAGAAAATGAGATAAATGAAGCATAGTGTCAGTATTCATAGGTGAACATCTTAATTTGTCGTTTAAATTGGCCAAATTTCTCTCCTTTCTGCAATTTTCAGGCAGATGATTCCTCGGTTTAGTTTCCAGATATAATAGGGATTTTGATTCGTATCTTGGCTTGTTTCATTTCGGTACACAGATACAATTGGTCTTATTAGATTGCAAAATTACCAGAGAGAATTATGAGCGAGGTGCACTCGGTCTTATGTATTGAAAGTTGAAAATGTTACAGCATATTCGCGATATAATGTTTTCAAGGCACGTCTTGCTGAAAAATGGTGCAATGTGGACTATTTTGCTCTTATTAATGTTCCATCTGTTTTTTAGTGTTTCTCGGCAAGGTATTGCATTTGTGTTACTGGTTTCTTAATAAATTGTGACATGATCATTGGTTCTAATTATTCAAGGTCGTTAATTAAAAATATTAAGATCGAGCTCAAAATAAACAATTGCCCATTGTCAGGAATAACACTGCTAAAAATCTTGGTCTGATTTTTGACGAAATTTTTGATTGGACAGAACATGTAAAGACGCAATGTAGGAAAGCTTATGGAACACTTAGGAATCTGAATCGTTTCCGTGACTTCCTCCCTGCGGAATGCAAGCTAAGACTCATCCAAGCATTAATCTACCCATTGTTCGACTATTGTGATAATGTTTAAGGCCCTCAACTCTCGCAAAAGCTCAGTAAAAAAATACAAATGGTGCAAAATGCCTGCTTCCGATACATTTTTCAAGCCAAAAGATCCGATCATATTCTTCCATTCTTAAATAATAATCAGGTTCTTACCATGGCAAACAGAAGGAAGTTGCACTATCTCTGTTTCATACACCGCATACTGACAGAAGGTAAACCGCAGTACCTGTTTGAGAAGATGCATTCCCGTACGGAAATCCATCAGTATGCTACCCGTAAGCGGAACAACTTCGATTTACCCCATCACTCTACCACGGCCTACAAATCATCGTTCTCCTTTTCGGCTCCCAAAGCATGGAATGCATTGCCCGCAAATATCGCTAGTGTAAACAACCCATTAAATTTCAAAGGTAAAATAAAAGATCTGCTGTTAATGGAACAATGGCAGAGTCGGGGCACATTCTGAAGGTATCAAGTCACTCACTATAAGGAATTGTATTATTATTACTATTGTCTTTTGTATTTCTAGTTACACTTTTTTTTGTATGCAACTAACTCCTATGTATTTTTTTTCTTTCTTCATTTTTTTTGTATCTGTTTTTTTAATTTGTTTTTACGTTTAGCTTACTGCTCCATAAGTTATATAAACTTATGGATTATCATATGTATTATCATATTGACAAGGGTTAGGTGGCAGAGCAGCCCTTGGCTGAACCTCGCCCGCTGAATAAAGACAATTTATTATTATTATTATTATTATTATTACCCAGGGGCGCCGACTTGTCAAAATTATTGGGGGTCTCTGATCACTGAAATAAATTAATGAATGACTCACTCCCTCCCTTTTATTAAGTTTTGGCCTCAGTATTCGGAATCTCGTAAAAGCCCATGAATTCCTCAAAAATATCAAAATTTTCATTCACAGTTCGAATGCAGAATGTCAATTGTTCACATTCGCGACTTTTAATATCTGCTACCACGGAGCACAAAACAGATCTCCCTAATATATCAACGATCTCGTTCTGAATGTCATGTGAGAGCCATTTGTAGCCCGAACGTCCCATCCATTTCCCTAGTTCATGCACATCGTCTTTTGAAACTCTTTAGTAAAAATGTTAACAATACTCATAATTATATACTTACGTTAGTATATAGTAATAAGACGTGTGTTTTGCTGTCTCTGGTCATACCCCCTCACCCAAAGTTTATGGTTTAGCGGTCTCACCCCCCCCCCCCCCCCAGCGTTGATGGTTTAGAACAATTCAAATGTGTATTTAAAGTTAAGTTCATGTGGCACAATTCAGTGTAAACCTTACAAGAGAAGCAAAGTAATACTTTAGATCCTCTTAAGCAAATTATGTGGGGGGCTCTGCCTTTACATCGTTAACATTGGGGGGGGCTCGAGCCCCCCGAAGCCCCATGGAGTCGGCGCCTATGCGTGTAACGCATTGATTGGTGTCCTCTATTGTTGAATAAATGATACGTGACAAGTACTTTGCGTGCGATTCCAGAGAAGCCTTGTTACATTTTCCACCTAGTCGTTGAAGAAAACGAAGCAAAGCGTTTTCCTTACCAGAAACCGTTGTTTATTGGACCTTCCTGCAATAACCTTGCCTTCCTTTCTCTCCTCCATTTTCTTGCAAACATGGCGGCCAAACTTGAGAGACACTTTTCGTAAATTATATCTGAGTCGCTACTTTCATCCACTCTTTGTGTCATCGCTGTGTTATGGCGTTATATCTTTCTTCCACGGTCATTGGCAGAAGACGGGGTATGATAGCAGAGACGTGTTTTCATTTTCCTTCCCGCCATTTCGACATAGCGAATTGCCAATTGTCGCCAGCTCAACCCCCTTCCCCCGCCCGAGCTCGAGCAGCAACAATTGTCTGACTATGCACGCTTTCATCTGCATTGCAGCAACGTATTCAAGCAACGGTTGCTTAAGGCCCAATGCTTCGTTGCTCCTGTTTTATCTGACCCTGTTTTATTAAATTGTTTCATCACCTCGCGGAAACCTCTCTAGGTGGCGCGAAGGATCTTGATTGGAAGAAGAAAGTGGAAAAAGGGGGATGTGCTGTAACGTGCCATATCGACAGAATTGAAGAAACAACTTTGGAAGTTTCTTCATCTCATACCCACATGCTCGCATAATTGTAGTGAGACCCACCCACTTCTTCTATTTAAACCTATGTCTGCTTATAAAAGAAACAAATGAAAATTGTAGATCTTCCGTTGATTCAATATGACGACAGCAGGCATGTAACAAAGATTCAATTAAGAAAATAGAGGGCGTTGTAAAGCTAATATCTCACCAAATACTCATTTAGGGTATTGTTTGCATAAATATGAGGAAATTGGTTCCCAGAGTAAAGGATATCATCGTATCGTTTCTGTGACACCTTTTAAGACTCGGCTGGACTTTTGGTCGATGCCTTTCGAGAAACCTCTATGATATTCCTTCTAGAGCATTAATTTAACGTGAATATTCACGTGGTTTGCTTTTGTTTTCTAGATATTCATAATAGTTTAATAGGCTTACGTAGCCAAGTAACTATAACGAATATCTAGACAACAACAAAACTGTCACGTACCCGCGTCCGGCTCCTTGGACACCCGGATATCGTTACCATAGGCGTAGCTAGAACTTTTTATTTGGGTGTGCACAAAGAAAAAAAATGCAACACAATCACTTGGCTCTTTAACTGCACTGATGTTTGTAAAGGAATATAAATTCACTAAATGACAGTGTTGAAAATTTCTGAATATATGCAGTAGAAAAAAATCAAATTGCATAGAAATTACACACACACAAAATGTTCATAAATGCTACAAACAAATACATCAAAATACACGTCATCTATAACAAGAGACGTGTGTCAAATGGTACAATGTTCTTAAACTCATCAATAACTTCATTTACATCAATAGACTAAGCGTTTTCCTGTTCCACAAATAGCAAGAGCAGGGCTTCCAATCTATCCTGCTTCTAAGTTGCTCTTAATTTAGTTTTAACTTGGGTAAGCTTGGAGAAAGCTCTCTCATACGTGCAGCTTGTGACAGGTATAGAAGAAAAGCGCTGTAGTACAGATTAGAATGCAGTAAATATCTTCTTTCTGGAATGACATAAAAAAATCGAAAATCTATAGACACTCGTTTCATCAGCGATAATGCATAGGTTTGTACCAAATAATGGCATCTTACAAACTGCCGCTTATTTTCTCTCTTATTGAAATATCTGTCTTTAATTCACTTTGATAAAGCAGCCCATTAGGGTGTGCCTAGGCACACCCCGTAGCTACGCCTAGGATCGTTACCTTCTATATCGGACTCCTCTTAAGCCTAAGGTAACACCTAGTCCGTTGCCAGACAGGTCGGAATTTATCTGTTCTATCCTCGAACAGATTGTGTTTTTATTATCGGATTATTTATTACGATAATTTTGTTGCTGTCTTTTCTAATCAATTACAGATTAATACCGCTATTCCAAGAACGTGGCTTGCGTAAATCTCCTTGGCGCTGCTTAATCCTGTGGAAAGACTAAAAATCTTGTTAGCGGTGAGAATTAGGTACCCCTGGGTCACCTTATTGCTGACTCTGCTGATGATTATCAAACGAAAGGTCCTGATCGGGTTTAGGTGAAGACCTCGTCCCCTTCCAGATTTCCGAAATGATACTCAGACATCTAAGCCTTCCTCTCAAGAGTAAAGACCTAGTTGATGTGACTGTTGGGCGGAGTGCACGGGGCAAAGACCCTATATGTCTCCAACTAGCTGTCGAATTTTCTCGCATTTATACCAGAAACTTGTTGATTTGGTTACTAAGTAGGTTTCAACTGTCTGAGGTTGCTAAGGCGATAATTTAGTTTTCTGCCTTTCTGGCTTTTCATTATTTGTAAGTAATACATCACTATTATCCTCTAATTTTTAGCATTCTTCTGAGATCATAATTTCCTTTAATATCAGCAGCGTTAATTATTTAACAAAATATAATTTATATGCGTTTCTAATGAAGTTCATAAAATGTCTACATGAGAAGGAGGCCGTTGTATAGGAGCATCCTGAATCCTTGTAAACTATAAAGTGGCGTTCCTATAGGTGAGTCCTCGCTTGCCGATGACAGGAAAGTCGTGCTTGTAGAGAGGTACCTGTCAAAACCACTACCTTTTGAACCACTTTTGTTGAATTAATACAGTTATAGTTGTATGGTAAATGGAAACACACTTGAATGAACATCATACATTTTAATAGTAATGGAGTTTTAAATATATTAATAATCTTTTAATATGGTCTCAATAAAACTGCACGTCGGTCCATGCTATAGCCTGTAAATACCCATTACAAAATCTGCAAGTAAGTCACGTTATAATTAAGCTATGTCTTCATAATTTTCCACGTATTTAAATCTGCACACAAGCATTGAACAGTACAAATAGAACTCCACTAGATGAGTGAGTGCACCTAAGCTAAGATTGAGTACTAAGGTGTGCTCACTCTCCCCTTCCTCGCTGTGTAGATGTGTGTGTGTTCCTTCTCTTGCACCCTCCCCACACACACTCTCTCTGTTTGTTCCTTCTCCATATATCTGTCCCATCTAAATCTTTTCTACATCTGCCTTTCTTCTGTTCCTTCATCTCGTTTCATCTGATCCTATTTCTTCACCAATTTCCCAGTTTTTCATTTTGCTCCATCTTTCTTCCACTTTGTCCCCGCATCCTTTTCTTCTTGTTTCCCTATATTTCTTTCCTCCACTTTACTCCATCCATTTCTTTCTTCCACTTTTCTCCATATTTTTCTTAAACTATTTCCTCGTCTTCCTTTCTTCCACCTTTTTATTTTTCCACAGTTCCATCTTTCTTCTTCACCGTTTCTCCTCTGTTTCTCTCTCATCTGCTTCTATTTCTTTACAAGTTTCTGCATTTCTTTTTCTTCCCATTGTGTTTCATCTCTTTCTTTCTTACACTGTGCCACCATATCTTTTTCTTCTCCTGTTTCCCTATTTTTCTTCCACAATTCCATCGCTTTCCTCTACTTTTCTCAATGTTTTTACTTCTTCCACTTTTATCTAACTTTTCTTCCACTCTTTCTCTTTCTCCCTACCTTTTATTTATCCTGGTTTTCTTGAGCTCTTTCTCTTTCTTGAACCATCTCTTCCACGGTTTCTCCGTGTTACCTTCAACTCTTTCTATTTCTTTCTTCCACTGATTCAACGTCCTCCTTCCATTCTTTCTCTGCCTCTACCTTTTCTTCCTTTCTGTTCCCATTTTCCCTATCTTCATTTCTGTCTCTTAATCTTTCTCTGTGTGGTTTTACCTCTTCTTTAAATGACAATGAAAACTCCTCATGCAGGCTGGGTGGTGAGGACAGTGAGCTTATAGGAGAGGCTATCGGCAGCACTTTGCGCTCAAGGTGAACTTACGGAATCCAAATCAAAGATTGTCCTGAATAGATTGCGTTCTTTGGAGGGCTCGTTGGGTGAAGATTCCAAAGGCATCTAATGAGAAAGCGTATCTTTCTTTAAGAGAAGAGCCAGGACTCCCTCGCAACGCAGTAAAAGTCCAGAATAAAGCTGCCACCGGCTCTATTTGCGGTTTGATCCAAGCAAGGGGCTTCCCAGCAATGATAATTTATTCCCGAGGACCTTTCTCTGCCAACGCTCCGGAGTTTGTGACTCTGAAGGTGCAATTACAGCGGCATGTAGGTTTACAGCGGCCGTAAAATGCCGTGCAAGTTTGCGTCACCGCTTCTTCTCTTACGTCGTTGACTCCTCCCTCCCATTGTCCTCTCTTTTTGTCTTTCGGGGGAGGGATGGGAGGGGGAAAAAAGCGAAGAGAAATTGGTTGTCCCTTGGTGTGATGGGCGCGCGGGACTGAAAGCTGCGTGAAATGGCTCCCTCTGTTGATGACGTAGCTTCTACTCCCAGCGCCATCTTTCGAGTAATGAAGATTTCGTATTGAAGGTTTAAACTGCGAGATACACGTCTACAGTCACGGATACTGCCGGCTTGTAACAATTCCATTGAAAGTCAATGTATTCATTACAAGCCGGCAGTGTCCGTGACTGTACATGCATTTCATTGCGGATTTCTTTTTTACTTTTCTCAATCTTTTAATCACGTGGTCAAAACTATAGACGTACTATAGGTATCCCAACTACATACAGCACTAAGCTCTGTTACTACTAGACGAGACTGCTTTATGCGTAACTCAGTTCTGCGTAATTCTGTTTCATAAATTACTGTAGCTTCCTTCAAAATATAATTTAAAATCTTGTTAATGAATTCTTATTGTACGCAATGCATTTATACGTAATTCGATGTTATATGTACTAATTTTCATAAAATACAGTTAATTTGTACGTACCAAGCTACAACAATGCCACAAAAGTGACAGTTTTCACTTGCTACTGGTCGGCAATGGACAACAGAAAGAGGAAAAGTTACACGCTTGAACAACAGAAAACTAAAACTGAAATAGTTGCAGATTTAGGCATCGCCTATACCACACCTTGCACAATCATTAGTAAACTAAATGCTATTTTGCGTTGTGTCCGGCACCACTCTTTTAATTTGAAAACGACTTGAAGAGGGCGATGAAATTTCGGATATGGGTAATTAGGGTGAGAGCACACCAGATGGAGCTAGTATGTATCATGGCGGCCATCTTTGAATTACATCAAGATTTTCAAATGGGAAGAGAACCATGTAGTATATCATTTTACATGTGCGTTTTCTCAGAAATAAGAATATGCAGTTATTTTTTCCCTAACTTTATTTGGTGAGGACATTTTCAGTTGAAGTTCACATTTGGCGTAATGTAATGGGTTGATATTTATTTGTTCCAGGTGATCTAACATGGCTCATGTTATTGCGTGTCCATGAGTACTGGGTGAAATGTCTTACGTTGTGTGCAGCACCAAACGGGCAACACATAGAGCACATCTTGTAGGATGCCAAATGTGAACTTCAACTGTGAAAATATCCTCACCAAATAAAGTTAGGGGAAAAATAACTGCATATTCTTATTTCTGAGAAAACGCACATGCCCATATCTGAAGTTTCATCGCCCTCCGTCAAGTCGTTTTCAAATTAAAGGGGTGGTGCCGGACTTTTTCCTCGCTCTGTATAGTCTACTGTAGTATATTTTAGAACCAAAGTTTTCACTAATAAAGTGGCAAATGTAATGTACCGTGTTACGTACCAAGTAATGTGAATAGTTTGCCAAAGACGAATAGAGATGGCAGCACCAGGCGTGCAAGGTTAAGAATTGGCATAATATATGTGAATAATTTTATAAATAAGAACAATGCAAATTGAAAAGATGAAAAACAATAGAATATATTATAAGAAGACAAAAAATAAATATGAAAGAAGTAAATTAATATATATATATCTTATAAATCAAATCAATGATCACATGTAAGTTAAGATGAAAATTAAGGAAGTCAAAGCACTGATACAAATTTGTGTCTGAACAGATATTGCATCTTGCTACGCCCTTGGGGTACGTACTTAAAAATGTTATTTACCACGGCTACAGAATATCTTAATCTCAGGGAATAGGTTCTTTGTTTGAGAAATCCAAATAAGAAAGCGTTTTATAGCCAAGAGGATATAGTTAAATGCGGATCTATATTCCGAGAACTATACAAAATACAGAGAAAATATATATATATATATATATATATATATATATATATATATATATGTATATAATCGAAAAGGCTTCCTCTCCTTTGGAAAAGGCTTCTTCTTCTTTGATATGGAAAAGGCTTCCTCTTCTTTTAATGTGGAAAAGGCTTCTTCTTTTTGATATGGAAAGGCTTCTTCTTCTTTTATTATTTCTTCTATATACAAGAAGTCCAATTGCATCGTCTAGCTTCTTCTTCTTTCTTCAACTTCCACTTCTTTTCTTTGGTAAAAGGATAATCATCTTTTTCTTTCTTCTACCCTTTATGCAATCTCTTCTATTCACAATAAATAGTCATCCCCTTTTATTCATCGTTGTCCTTATTTCCTCTATTCATATCAATTCTTATTTCTTCTTTCAGCAGCAATTTTTATTATCTTCTATATTCCGCCGAGATATTCTTATATTCTCGATAAATTCTTCTATTTATTCTTTCCACAGTAAATTCTTATTTCTTTCTATTCTTCTTTGCCGCTGGAAAAAGTCTTATTCCTCTCATTTATCGCAAATATTTCTCTTTACCATATCTCTTCTCAATAATATAGACAAATCATTATGCTGCATTCCTTGTAGAGAATTGGACCAAAGCTATAGAGGATTTTTAGGAGCGTCTAATCTGACAATAGCGCCTCCTCCTAAGACGACAACCAAAGGGGAATAACCAGGATCGCTAATAACAAGCGCTGCCAATGGCCCAGTGCGACTAAAAAGAAGCGCAACCGTAAAGTGCTTCGGGGCGTCTAATTTGACACAGCGCCACCGGGGACAAGCAACCAAAACATGGCGACGTTCTCCTCACCATAGGATCAAAAAGAGATCGAGAGATGCATTTCTGAATTTCATTTACTCACTTAATAACTTTCCTAAACGTTTCATATGCGGCTATATTCTTAATTCTTCCAAATTACTATATACATAATTCTATTTACTTCTATTATAGTATTTGAACTCTTCTTTTATATATTTCTCAATTTACTATAATATATATAATCCCTCTTCTCCGCTCCAAGTTTTTACAATGAGCTCTGATCCTCTTTATATGGCGTGCTGCCATCTCTTGTCGATTCCGAGAAACCATTCCTCCTTGCAACATTCATTGTGTCGTGTGAAACTGGCACGTAACAATCTGTCTGATGGATTTACCATTCCCATAGGGGAAATTTTGTTTACATCAGTGGCGAGCGCGTTCTGCACTTTTTGGTTGCGCGGTTTAACCGTAGCACCTACTTGAATGCGTGTAAATCGTTTGCATCAAGCATACACTCTGTTGTACCTAGTTAGTGGTGGCGCGTTCCAATTGCAGCCCCGAGGGAGGATATTAGTTTTATTCCCAAAGCTTAAAGGAAAAAGTTGGAAAAGGATAAAGGAATTCGTTAAATAGTCAATACCAAAATTGAAATACAGAGGGAAGTTCACAAAGAAGACAAGAAGAAAGTCCAGATCCAGAACGTCCATCAAGAAGGAAGGGCAGATCCAGAACGTCCATTAAGAGGGAAGTCCAGATCCTCCATATTGAGAAGGAAGTCCAGATCCAGAACGTCCATCAAGAAGGAAGTCACAATCCAGATCTGCCCATTATGAAGGAAGTACAAATAAAATAATATTGAGATGAAAATTGATTGTAAACGAGAAAATTATAGAAGAATGTAGCTTATCATGTAAAATTCTTACTCCATGTATCCTGTGTTTAAATAATATATTCGTTTAAACGTCTCCATTGGAAGACACCAACCCTTTGGTCCTGGGGGTATGTTCCAGGCGTGGGCACAGCGCAGAGTTTCTTATTTCACGTTTCTTGTCTCTAAATTTCGCTGATTTGATGAAATGATTCGAGCCAAACCAAAAAAGGTCCTGTAAATCTGGGAAACGAACAAGGAACTATTCCACGCCAATGGTAAGAGCCAGCCCCCGTGGATTGAAGTATAATCATGGACTAAAAACGGTGAGAACAACTTTGATTCCAAAATCTCTCCAACTTGCTAATTAAATCAAACCCATGTTTAAGCTTTCATCATGTTCGTATTGATGATGCATTGCAATACCGAATGTAGGGAGTAAAAAGTTGCGCTACATCATTTACTCTCTCTCACAATAGCTTGCGGTTTGTTGCGAATGTTTTTTTTTGCGAGGAGAGGCCGAATGACACGGGTAACATAATTTGCATCTGATTATGCAAATATTGCTCTCGTCCCCTTTTTTCACCTTTTATTGCGAGGTGAGAGGGAAATTGGTTCCTGGGAGAGCCAGAGAGAGAGAGGCAGAGGCCAAAAAAGTTCTCCACATTGAGAGAAGAGGAAAACCACTCACGAAGTCAAGAGGAGGGGAAAATCTTTCACAAAAATCCCTATCCTGTTGCTTGATATGGCAAGAATATTTGGAAAAATTATCCCACCATGTTCAACAGGAGGGAATGTAAAAATCCCTCATCTCTTGTTCTGAATACAAGGATTGGGAAAAATAAGAAATATCCTTCAAAGTATAAGCTGAGGGGGAAACCACACAAAATGACTACTCTTTTCACACTATGATAAAGATAGGGTGAAATTAATGAAAAACTCACAGTACATCAAGAGGGGAAGTTAAAAAATCCCGGATCTGTTACATAGACGACAATTTTAAGAAAATATAGATGCTTTTCAAAGTCCCTCAGATGTTCGAAAGAATAGAAATGTAACAAATGAAGGGATCGGGTATAAAACATGGTTAAGTGACATTTTGGTCATTTTGGAGTTACAATGTGCATCGTGTAGTCCATCGTAATGGAGTCGAATCGTACTCGAAGTGTTTCGTTCCGTCGACAGATGACAGAGCTAGACAGACGTGTTGAAAGTTATGGTATCTACCAGTTGTTTCATATAAAGTATGGTAAGTAGCAAAGATGGCGGCGAAACGACAGTTTCTGAATTGCAACGTGTCTCAGAAAGTTCACGAGTATTGAGGCAACAGCAAAGATGAGAACAAGTGGAAAGTGTACATGATTCCCATAATGACCCGGAATATGTACAGTCATGGAAAAAAGTTCTTCCCCATAAGGCTTTAATAGGAGCAAGTAATGCAGGAGGGTAGGCAACACATATTGCACCCTTCGATGATCGGGTGATTTTGCCTGTCTTAACACCGAGAAATGTGTTCCACGCGAAGGTCAACATGGCAGGAAAGCAAAGAGGGTCACGTGACTATTGATTACGTGGAGTGTTGTGCTTCTCCACGTCCCCAGTTCTTGATCCACATTGCAGAAAAAGTAGAGCTGCATGCAATATACGAAAATAGGTTGTTTTCAACTACACGCTTAATTATGATTTTCCCAATTGTAAATCTATCAGACGTGTCTCCCTATTTAGTCGGGACAGTCTTTTACTTTGAATTCCTGTTTGTCATAGGCGTAACTTGACGGGAGCAGAAAGGGCATTTGTAACCCCCCCAAAATCAGGTTTCTTAAAGCTGCTAAAACAGGAATTAAATACTATGATTTGACGCGTCCAAAAAAAGTATTATATTGAAAGATTGTTCCCAAATACGTAGATAGCAATTTAATACTTTGAAAGTGTCTCAGATTTGTTTATTATGTCACATCTTAGTGTGGCACAGGTCTACTACAAAAGTGGAATTTCGTAACAGAAATATGAACCCACTCCTTTTATTTCGTAGCCGATTTCATCTTGAAACTGAAATTAAGAATATTAGTTAAAAATGTC
This sequence comes from Lepisma saccharinum, assembly GCF_977018435.1. Classification (NCBI taxonomy): domain Eukaryota; kingdom Metazoa; phylum Arthropoda; class Insecta; order Zygentoma; family Lepismatidae; genus Lepisma; species Lepisma saccharinum. Next base: position 25,619,783 of record NC_139253.1, read on the forward strand.
ATTGGTAAACAATAAAAAAATGTGTTAGACCCAATTCTTTAATACCTTATCATAATCTTTATCGCAAGTTTAAATTTTGTTGTAAGTCCACTTTATGCAAAAAAAAAAAGGTAAAGTTCTCACCTGTGCTTAACAGTACGCCATGAAATCGTATAGGGGGTGTGGGGGTAACGCCCCACACTTTCTTGATTCGTTCGTGAGTGGGGGTGATGTGATCAGCATCACGCCGCCCCACACTTTCTTGATTCGTTCGTGAGTGAGTGTGGGTGATGTGATCAGCATCACGCCCCGACCGCCTTTACCCCCAGGGTTTCCCCCAGGTACCCATGTCATTCGACGCTGGGTGGGCGCCGGGGTCGCTTCCAACGTTAGAAAAGTTCCCGGGCTTGAACCGGCCGGGGATCGAACCCGGGGCCTATAGCATGGTAGTCAGACGCGTTACCGACTGAGTCACCGGCACAGATAGACTAATCTGAAATGCATACAGTTTAAAGTGGGATCCGAACCACTATGTGCGATCACCTGGTATCGTACCCGAGACCCCTTGATTACAAGGCCTTACCACTACGCCATCAGTGAGGCGCACACAATCTTTGTATTTCGACCTTTTTAAACCTATATGTATCATATAAGAGGTTGTTTAACGTTGCTATGCCTCTATGGATTATATTTAGCCAGTATTCGAGCACATAGCGTCAGGTTTCATAGAATATAAGCTTCTCTTCCATGTTTATGGTTTCCTGTCTGCAGTAGAAAAACTGGCAGGTTCCCATTGCTTTTCTTTCAATAGTCTTCCAATGGTTGCATATCATATCACTCAAATTTGATTCATTCGTTGCGAACACAATCCCCGATGGCGGAGTGGGATCGTGGGCGCCTTGTAATTAAGGGATCCCGGGTTCGGTGGAGGAACATAGTGGTTCGGATCCCCCTTTAAGCTGTAGGTCCATTCACGATTAGCCTAACAGGACATAAAGTGGACTTAAGACACCAAATCAAGCAACCAACACAATCCCGTTATTGTCCAGATTATCGAATCCAGAACCTTCGTCGCGAATAACATAAGCAGGAAGACAACGTGAAATAACCGAACAGAAACAGAACCTAAAACCTACATCGGATAGATTGGATTAAGTCGACGATACAGCACGGGTTCTGAAATGAAAAAGAATACGAAAGTTGAAGGACCTCTATACGCACCCACTTTTCCTCCACTCAATGGGGAAGATATCCTTCTAGCTGAGAAGCCTTTACGTACGAGTGCCCTGAGGGAACTTCAAGGCCACGACGATAAAGTGTTCTACGTGCAATGACGGGACCAAATCATACGTCAGATAGCTGTGTTCCTCTTTATTTCGTACGCCATTGATAACTGGAACACGTGACCTCGTCTTTGGTAGAGCAGAAGCCTGCTTGCTTGCCACCACCCTTTAGTTCAGTGACCTTCGCCCGTAGTCAGCAAGAGTGAATGACTCACCAGATACTTGTTGTCTGTGAGGCTACACAAGAATAGATATTTCGTTAGTGGCTGTAAGTATTGTTTCATCTGCAGTTATATCAGTTAACATTTCAATAGTTTCCTAATGGTTACGTTAGTGATAAACATGTAAATTAGTTCTCGAGAGTGAACGTTTTATCTATTTGAACGGGGGATTTTTATACAGCCTGCATGTATTATTTTTTCCTGAAACAAGAAGAAATTCGAAGACGCAAAAAGAGTTGTATAAGAGTAGTTAACAAAAGGAAAAAAGAAGAAGAAAACGAAAATGTAAATGCTGAAATAAATTATGGTAGAGATCGAGTGAATAACATTTTGTCATGGGGCCTCCTCGATAACGTCGTCGCCTTGTAATCAGTGGATCCCGGGTTTGATACACGGTGGATGCACATAGTAGTTAGTATCCCACTTTAAACTGAAGGTCGAGTCCAGATTAGCATATCTGTGCACCAAACCAAAACTAAGAAAGAAATTGTCACAGTGTAAGAAAATTTCATGTTCAACCAGATACGAAACAAAAGGGAATAATATATTGCAGGTTGGAGTTCACATCTGTAGCATCTAACCAGCACAATTATGAATCGCAACATATCGTATCAGATCCATTTTTATTATACATGTATGATAATATAAGGGAAGTAGAGGAAAGAGAGAACCAAGCGAAACACGGACGCCTTCTCCAGAATTTCAAATCTCGTTACGTAAGGTTCTGGGTTGGAGTCCCGAACAGGCATGACTTTCTTGTTCTTGCCCTTTTATCTGCTTCATTTCATCATAATTCATCGTTATGGTTTACCTGCAGGGAAAGAATAATGACAATAATTGCCAATACAAAGCCAATGACAAACAGAACAACTCGATTACGGAGGTGCCAAGAAGAAACGAGACTTGACAGTTTCTCCGTCTCTCGGTTTGTCGAATTGAAAATTGCTCTCCCGTTCTCGGTCTCGATTAGTTAAATATAGAAATCGAAAATGTATGTGAATGAATATACATGTATTTTATATATTCCGGTTTTGTAGGAGATTTCGTGAGAGATGAAGTAAGTACTCTTCCATCGTATTTATTTTTATAATTTTTATTCCCTGTTCGATGATCGCGACGATAAGGACGAGTGACCATTACATGAAATTGATGACGAAATAGTCAAACACCCCCGACAAGGACGGTACTCAAACCCGGGAACTTTGGCGACGATATCGAATGTCAATCACTTAATGAGCTTAGCCACCGAGCCTGCTTAATGTTGTTTCTGTCAGGTAATTCGTAATAACTATCATTTGCTTCATAATTTATCTTATTGTTGTGATTAACCTGAATTCAAAGAATTAGTTGAAAGGCAAAAATGCAAGATTGAATGTCTCTGATGTTACTTCGTGCCGAATAATATGACGTGGTATCATGATATGAATTTATTAATCATATAATATGCCTATTCATTCCATTGATTGATCCCAATTGAGCACACAAAATATGCTATAATGTCCACTCCATGGAGGAGTGGTTAGCACAGCGCGCTACGATGCCATGGGTCCCTGGTTAGAATCTCGACTTGGGCGTGGGTGTCCTTTGTAAGTGTCCCTTCATCAATTTCATCACAGCATCACTCATCTTCATCGTCGCTATTTGCCAAAAGTGAAAGAATAGCAAATCTAAATAACAAACATCCAATCAAATCGAACATCTCTACCGATTTAATTCTATACGGTACCGAATTCCCACTTTATTACTGCATCTTAAGTCATTTTACAGCATCTCAATTGTTTTCCGATTCGAAAACATTTGGAATGTTGTTTTGTGCAGTTGATTGTGCATTGTTTCGTTGTTTGGATTGTTTAATTAACGTCGCATTAATTAGTTTTAGACCAATCGTGACGGGGGAAGCAAGAGCACAAAGGAAGCGAAAAAGACAAGGAAGAGACCACGGCTTTCTTTAAAGATAGCATCCCGTGAATACAACTCAAGTGACTGCAGAATATTATGAATAAAATTTATTTCGCTTTTTCCTTTTATTTCTATTTCAGTTATTTTACTTCGCTTTTCTTCTACCACTCGCGTTACTCGTGTCGGTGAGGAAGAATTATAAACTCGTGAAATGGACGATGGTACAAAAAAATATATGCCTCTCCCACGGTTCGAAACTGTCAGTACAAAATATTGTCTTATTTTTAAAATTTACGGGCAAATATGGTTTGTCACGTAGCAATTTTCGCTTATCTCTTTCTCAAGGGGTTCCATTGCCTCTCTGATGTCGTAGTGGTAACGTCTTCGCCATGTAATGAAAGCCTTCCGAATTCAATACCAAATAGAGAGGATTTGGTTCGGATCCCATTTTAATCTGTAGGTCCAGTGCATGAACTGGACTTAAACAATTAACGTGTGGCATGTGGTCTGTGATGAGAACCATCATTTCAGCGAACCTTCTTGACAATGACTCTAATATCACTTGAAAAAATAGGATTTCCTTACGAGTAGCTTCGTCAAGAAACCAGTTCCTGAAATTTTCTTCTGGAGGCATCGTAGCACCCAGCTGTTTGTTGTGGCTGGGGCACGAGTCATGTGACTCATGCTATCAAAGCTCAATCCTTCCCGAGAACTCAGAATCACCAGGCAAACTTAAGCGAATATTTTGTTATTTGGGTTGCATAAACAACAGGCTTAAGACGTTACGAAATTCTACGTCCCGTGTCCCACGTATTTTTTTCTAAGACTGTACAGTCATGTTCAAAAAATGTGTCGCATGGATTTTTTCTAAGTCCAACGTCTTACGAAATTATGTTGGTAGCTCTGAAACAAGGAAGTGTTGTGAAATATACGATCCTCCAATCAGAGTGAAGTTCGATTCGGAGGAGCAGGAGGCGTGACTCACGGTCTTGTCCACAGGAAGTTCAACCAATGCAGCATTTCCAAATATGAGATAACGTCCCCATTGGTTAAATATTGTTTCAATATTGCGAATCGACAGGAAGATTGCGCAAAAGTTTACTTTGTCATTTTAATGCCTTTAATCGTTTCAAATTAGTATTAAATTGTCCCAATTATAGTTCATGAGCTTAATATAAAGTATTCATGTATGTGTTTGACAATCATATATCACTCATTAGAACAATTTTCACATTGTTTTCACTACGTGAGATGACATTTCATTTACATTTACGATAAAATAGTGGTTTGGATGTAATAACAGTTTTCATTAATTAATTTAGAGATGCATTTTTATTTGTTGAATTAATGATTAGGTTAATTCGTTATTTCTCGCGAAAAGAGGGAACCACAGCTGAAAGAAAATACACAACTTGTATTATTGAGGTCAAGAGTTCGTTTTAACATCACTTTTTGCACACATAGGCTAATCACGACTCGGGATACATTTAAATTGGAATCTGAAACATTATGCGACCTGACTGGAACTCGGAAAAGGACACACTGATTACAAGACGTCGATACATTACCACTTGGTCTGGCAAACGCCAATAATAATGAGGGGTTGTGGGAGTGGGAGAGGGGTGACGGAAAGTAGAAAATAAATAGTATTTTTGGGGGTATTTAATGTTATATTTATACACATACAAACCTAAGAAAATATTTATTTTGATACATGTGTGTGGGGATGGGGAAGGGGGAAAAGAGAGGGACAGAAAGATATTGGGAGAGATGGGACGAAGAGGTGATTGTGGAAAATGTTTTATTTGACGTTCAGTAATAAAAACAATCAAATCAATGATGATTATCTTATAAATACCATATTTAATGTCAATTTGTTTTAGAAATGGGGGCGGGGAGCTGTTTGTTTTATGTTCAGTGCAGGATAACAAGTGGAGACACATAGTGGTTCGTATCTCACTTTAAACTGTAGGTCCAGGCCCCATTAGCCTATCTGTGTATAACGTGGATTTAGAATTCAGTAGAAAATAACGTCGATCTAGTATTTTGGATTTTAGATGCGTTGAGATCACTAAAATTTCCAATTCTTATAATAAGAAACCTGTCCTCATATTACCATTTTGAAAGAGAGAGAGTTAATTGTATAATCTTTCGTTGTTAGTTTCAAAGAAGACTAATTCAAATAGTAACAATGGGAACGAATCAAGCTTACGAAAAGTTTTTGCAACCGTGCGGATTTGAACCTACGACCATTAGAGTGACAACCCAGTGCTATAACCACTACCCCACGAGTTCGCTCCTTCTTACGGCATCATTATGAGTTAAGACCAATTCGTTCAATATGCATTAGAAATATAATCCCCACCCGCCTCTTTATAAACAACACACCCAAACGCTCCTTTGTAGCAAATGAAATAAAGGTGGTATGATTGTCACAAAACATTTAAGCAAAATCTACTATATTTATGACGCAATCGTTTTACATGGAGAAGCTACAGCTTCGAGAATTGAGGTTGTGGTTTGACTGTAATTGTAGGATACCCCATAGGTATCGATAAGCCAATGCTCTAGTGTGCACTAGATTGGTTCATTTGTAGTGACGTGCTCAGGAATTTGTAAAGGGGTATGTGAATATAAAAATGTGTTAATGCTAATTTTTTAAACAGTGAACTCATAATTTTATATCTCTCTGTCCATCTCATTATCCTACTTAGGAACTAATTAGTATTGCAGGAGTCATACTGAAAAGAAATCTCACTTGAGTTGGTGTTTTTTTTTAAGTCCACTTTATGCACAGTAAGGCTAATCGGGACTGGACCTACAGTTTAAAGTGGGATCCGAACCACTTGTGCCTCCACCGGGTATCGAACCCGGGACCCCTCGATTACAAGGTAATGACGCTACCACTGCGCCATGGGGGAAGCCCGAAATCTCACTTGACAATGACGAGAAATTAGATTTACGGAAGGAATAGTTTTCATATTTTAAAACCTCGAAGGGCCATGGGCTATCTCCCGACTGTCAGTCTCCCTTCCACAATCCTACCTAGAGTTATCTTCAACTGGCAACGAGGTGACGTTGGTCAGCACGTCGAACCCTCAGCCGTTATAGAAGATATCTGAAACCAGGTTACACCAGTCACTCGTAGCTCCCCAATTTCCTGACGATGGTGGGTTGCCACCGGTCCTATACAATTAACAGGCCAAGAACACAGGACGACTCAAATCCATGCCGTCCCGCAGGAGTCGGAGTCCAAAGCACAGAGTCTTAGACCGCATCGTTACAGAGGAGGAGAGTTTTCATATTTTGTTTCTTATAAATGTCGACAATACATTAAATATATTACGCACCAAAAATTAGTGTAAAAAATTGCCGGTTCTATAAGAGATTCGAACCTTCGATCTTCACTCAACTAGGCCGCTATTTTTAACAATTTCCCATTTTCTCACTCAATAACCTTCGTTGAACGTTTATCTTAAGAGTCCTTAGCAATCTTGTAAACTTTATTAGCCTATCTGCTGTCTATTTTACAACCTGGAGTAGATTTTGATGTCTGCAATTTAGAACTTGACTTTCGTGGTAAGTAATTCTCTACCGTCTACTATAATAAATAAATCAAAGTCTACATATCTCATATTTTGTAAATGCGAAATGTCATTGTTAAATGTTACAAACTATTTCTTATTCCACCGTTAGTTCCAGATTTAGCAACAGCATTCTGGAAACCAGCGTGAAACGTGTTTCCCACACTTCCAAGGTCAGGTGAACCCTTATCAGTTGTATTGGATGCCTGTGAACATGTTACTTCATACGTCATGGTACTGTGGTGGATTTCTTCCCCTTCCCCATTTACCTTGAACGGAAGTTATCCCCGACTGGGCACGACGAATCAATCACAGAAAAACAGACTGTCTAGTAAATCGCATGCCATGTATTATTTTGAGCTCCTAGGTTTTGGAAAGTGAAATAAAAAAAGTATGTTACATTAATTCATAATGGTTGCCTTCTTTGGGTATTATTTCATGACTCTTTTCTACTTACTCCAATGAAACTTTTGTCTACTGTTTTCAGTAGATCAATAGGTGTTTTGAAACATCTACTGTGTTCAGATTTTCAAAAAGATATAAATACAAAAAAATAATAAGGGGGTATGAAATTAATATTTACAGCCAAAATATTAAACTTAACATATTATACACTATACTGAATAAATTAATTTCACTTGCAGTTTCTCTACTGTACTGGTTTCAGTAGATCAATAGGTGTTTTGAAACATCTATGTTAAGATTTTTAAATTTAAATTACAATTTGTGTGCCTGAAAACTTAGGGTATTTTACACCCGTCACGCTATACGGGGTCCGGCCCCATTTCTTGACAAAAATAAAAGCGTGTCTGAAAACTAAAATATCCTTACCTGGGTTAAAAGCTGAGCCTGTAAAGCGACAGACAGTCAGCACAAACAAGGACAACACACACACAGTCCTACAAAGATTATACTAACAGTAGGTCCAGTCACCAGAGCCTCGTTAGTCTGCAAAATGCAGTTCAGGGTGTACTACATGGAAGTGAGGTTGGTTTAAATTTTAAATAGATATAAAAACAAATTGTTAGTGAAGAGGAATAAAAAGTTATATTTACAGCTAACATGCTGAGCTAAACACACTACAAGGGTATAAGGGATGACCTTCCACGAAGTATGTACACCCAATTGTTGCTTCCACGTAGTACACCCTGAACTTCAGTTTGCAGACGAACGAGGTTCTGGCGACTGGCCCCATGGCCAGTATAATTTTCTGTGTTGTCCTGTGTTTGGTCTTTGTGGGTGCTGAGTGCCTCTTTACAACCTCAGCTTTTAACCGAATTCAGAATATTTTAATATTTTAGTTACAACACGACGTTACAGTTACGTTATTTTAGTTCTGGTAAGGGGCTGGACCCCGTATAAAGTAACAGGTGCAAAATAGCCTAAGTGCTGACGCACACAAAATTTTGAATTCAAATTCAAATTCAAACATACTACATGCAATATTACATGTAGTACTGAAGAGAATATTTCACTTGTAGTTCCTCAACTGTAATTACACATTAGGCCTACTGAAAGTGTTCAGGGTGTACTACATGGAAGTGAGGTTGGTTTAAATTTTAAATAGAAAGTGTTCAGTAGGGAATCATTGATTTTGAGTAGATTTCCGAGAGACACAGTAGAGTACTACAATTGATAACAGTAGATTCTGTCTACTGTAAACAGTAGAAATTATGTAGGTTTATAAGGACGATGAGAATGAAACAGAGGTAAAAACAATGATAATGAAATGCAGAAGCGACCTGGAGCAAACAGGAACGTAGAATGTCTGGCAGCGAGATGCAAGAGTTGATCAAGTGACTGTAGCGTCAAATTTAGCTTAGAGCTCATAAGTGATATTTCTACATGAGCTCAACATACAAGTTACATACAATGAGAGAATTGAATTGACTTTACATCTCACGTGATATGAGTCGAAACTATTGTTGCACATTGAACTGTGAAGTGAATCAATATTCAATTCGATTAACTAGTGAATGGTGATGTGCTGAGATTTTGTAACGAGATGTGCCAAAATGGCTGACAGTATAATAACTTATGGACACATTGATTTAATATATTTGAACAATCTTATAACGTGCGATTTTGCATGAAATTTTATTACTTGAATCTACATCACTTCATTGCAAAGGTTTCAAGGCATTTTATGGGTTGTAAAATTCTGTGTTTGATTCACCATTCGGTTAACTCTGCGATTTTTATTTCTTATTAAACCGAAAAATTATTTATTGCATTTTACTTATTACGAAAATTCGTATATTATTTGCTTTGCGAAATGTAGAGAATATATTGTTTTTCATGCTTTTTACAAGAATACAACTATGCATGGTGAACAAAAAATAATGTAAAAATAAATACTATTCACAAAAGGATGGCAATAGTATTTAATTGTTTTGTTTCTTGATAATTTCCCCTAAAATAAAAATGTATAACTTTCGCTGTACATGACATTTCGTCGAATATGATCATTTTTATGCAAATCCTAGTAAAATGATGAGAAATTCAAAAACATATTCTGAAAAATTGTTTTAAAAAATAACATTGAAAAATCATTAGAAAGAAGTGTTATTTTTTAAAAAATATATATAACATTTTTATTTCTTTCAATTATTAATTAAATACAATACTTTTTGCTATATATAATAATAATAGGGGTAATCGAACAGATGTCAAACTTATAATCTTCGGCGTGTAATACTGACAGCCTATCACCGAACCACTTTACCATCATAAAAAAATTCAAGTTTTTTTCTTGGAAATTACTGGCTAGTGCACGCTGGAACCTTGCCTTACGAATATCTACAATACCACTACAAGAAGCCACATCACAACCTCAATTCTCGAAGCTGTAGCCTCTCCATGTAAAACGATTGCGTCATAAATATAGTAGATTTTGCTTAAATGTTTTGTGACAATCATACCACCTTTATTTCATTTGCTACAAAGGAGCGTTTGGGTGCGTTGTTTATAAAGAGGCGGGTGGGGATTATATTTCTAATGCATATTGAACGAATTGGTCTTAACTCATAATGATGCCGTAAGAAGGAGCGAACTCGTGGGGTAGTGGTTATAGCACTGGGTTGTCACTCTAATGGTCGTAGGTTCAAATCCGCACGGTTGCAAAAACTTTTCGTAAGCTTGATTCGTTCCCATTGTTACTATTTGAATTAGTCTTCTTTGAAACTAACAACGAAAGATTATACAATTAACTCTCTCTCTTTCAAAATGGTAATATGAGGACAGGTTTCTTATTATAAGAATTGGAAATTTTAGTGATCTCAACGCATCTAAAATCCAAAATACTAGATCGACGTTATTTTCTACTGAATTCTAAATCCACGTTATGCACAGATAGGCTAATGGGGCCTGGACCTACAGTTTAAAGTGAGATACGAACCACTATGTGTCTCCACTTGTTATCCTGCACTGAACATAAAACAAACAGCTCCCCGCCCCCATTTCTAAAACAAATTGACATTAAATATGGTATTTATAAGATAATCATCATTGATTTGATTGTTTTTATTACTGAACGTCAAATAAAACATTTTCCACAATCACCTCTTCGTCCCATCTCTCCCAATATCTTTCTGTCCCTCTCTTTTCCCCCTTCCCCATCCCCACACACATGTATCAAAATAAATATTTTCTTAGGTTTGTATGTGTATAAATATAACATTAAATACCCCCAAAAATACTATTTATTTTCTACTTTCCGTCACCCCTCTCCCACTCCCACAACCCCTCATTATTATTGGCGTTTGCCAGACCAAGTGGTAATGTATCGACGTCTTGTAATCAGTGTGTCCTTTTCCGAGTTCCAGTCAGGTCGCATAATGTTTCAGATTCCAATTTAAATGTATCCCGAGTCGTGATTAGCCTATGTGTGCAAAAAGTGATGTTAAAACGAACTCTTGACCTCAATAATACAAGTTGTGTATTTTCTTTCAGCTGTGGTTCCCTCTTTTCGCGAGAAATAACGAATTAACCTAATCATTAATTCAACAAATAAAAATGCATCTCTAAATTAATTAATGAAAACTGTTATTACATCCAAACCACTATTTTATCGTAAATGTAAATGAAATGTCATCTCACGTAGTGAAAACAATGTGAAAATTGTTCTAATGAGTGATATATGATTGTCAAACACATACATGAATACTTTATATTAAGCTCATGAACTATAATTGGGACAATTTAATACTAATTTGAAACGATTAAAGGCATTAAAATGACAAAGTAAACTTTTGCGCAATCTTCCTGTCGATTCGCAATATTGAAACAATATTTAACCAATGGGGACGTTATCTCATATTTGGAAATGCTGCATTGGTTGAACTTCCTGTGGACAAGACCGTGAGTCACGCCTCCTGCTCCTCCGAATCGAACTTCACTCTGATTGGAGGATCGTATATTTCACAACACTTCCTTGTTTCAGAGCTACCAACATAATTTCGTAAGACGTTGGACTTAGAAAAAATCCATGCGACAGATTTTTTGAACATGACTGTACCACCGACTAAGAATGAGGAGAATGAAGAAGTTGCCAATCAGCAATGCGACTAAAACTGTGCATGGCCACGTACATTCTATTTCATGTAAAACGTGGTATCTACTGTAGATACCATTGTTTACATGCAGCAGTGCTCATAATGGCAGTTTCGAATTAAATTTTACTCTCGTATCTGGATGTGAACTGCGATCTAGTAGAGAAGCACATACTTTTCTTCTACTAGATATAAATAACTGTAGTCACATGGAAATTCGTTTGATTTTTAATTGGGTATGCTCATTTAAGGTTGCTTCAAGATATCATGCCTTGCAAGCAACGTCAAAAATGTATTACACTTAGGGAATATGTAATTTGATCTGAATCATATCAATTATTTGGAACAGTTTAGTTTTTTTTATATAAAATTTATCTTTCATAAATCTGTAATGCGCATTTTAAAAGTTATAATATTTTTATGGTGGACCCAATAACGTATTTGTAATTTAATTAACTTTCGTATTTATGATGTGTGACTTTGATGAAAGCAAATTATTTTATTGTTGATATTGCAAATATGTCTTCTTCTTGGTTCGAATTATAACTATTTTAATCCATCAGAGCTACATATCAGTGAAAACTATTAAAAACTTAAAGCCCTGTGCACATTTGAAATCATTCTTTACAAACATGTCAAGTTAAAGAAAAATACAAGAGAAAATTACAAGGTGATAATTGTGTCTTAATTGAGTTGCTTTATTTTACTTCGTGTCTTGTGTCACTTTTGGCTTATTTGCGAAGATGGAGATGAGTGATGATATGATGAAATTGATGAATAAGCACTCAAGAACATCCATGCCCAGGCCGGGATTCGAACCCGTGACCACTGGCGTCGTAGCGCGATTTCCTAACCACTCCGCCACGGGGCCGGTAATTGTTATCTTGAAGATAGAGAGTTAAACTAGGGATGGCCTTTTCGAAAATAAAAATTTTCGAATTTTCGTTTATCGGTTTTTCTAAAAAAAATCGATTTTTTAAAAAATAGTTTTTCGTTTTTCGTTTTTTTTAAAAATAGTTTTTAAAAAAAATCGTTTTTAGTCTTTCGAAAAACATTTTATTTTCGAATCACGAAAAACTATTTTTTTTCGAAAAACAACAAGTAGCTCAGGTTATTGTTTCATAAAGTCCCGGTACCATTACAAATGTAATGTAAATTGTAATGGTACCGGGACTTTATGTACACCCTGTATATTCATTTATTAATTTTGTTAATATTACTACTGTGTTAGCCACGTTTAGTTTGCTGTACTTTTTGACACTCGGTGCAGTGCAGGCGTATCCAGTGTCAGGATGGTTCAAGGAAATGACGTTCAACCAACTAGACGGAAAGCGGTGTTCAAGTTCCGAAGATTCAGCAAATGCCTGTCTGCTGCTTTAAACGGTCATTTGATTAGTTAGCACGCATCACGTGACCATACACCAAACATACACCAGTCCGGAAGGTAGTGCAAACGGTGCAGACACCAAATACACTACTTGACTCCAAATCAACGAACTAGACGCTTCGGTGCAAAGAGAGTCAAAGCGAGTCAAAAAGTGCAGCCAACTAGACAGGGCTGTTGAGATTAATTTTGAAGGTGCCAGAAAGGCTGTTGAATCGAACTCCTGGCGTCCCCTTTGAAGAATCCTTCTCAAATTCAAGAGAAGGGAAAAATAAAAAAAATCCTCATCTGTTGGGTATTATGATGGAAAAAGAATGGGAAAAGTCCCTCTTGTGTGTGCTACTTTGATTTTCACCGCCAAGCAGTGGTATGGGCGTACATCGAGGAGAGTAGAGGTCCAGGAAAGAGCTTGGAGAAAGGGCTCAGGTTTTTACGAAGTGTTAATTCGTCTCTGCACTCGCCTTGGACTCCTTTATTCACAAAGCTCTCGAGGTGAAGCTAAAAAAAATCAACCTAAAAAAGCAAGTTAAACCTCACATTTTGCGTTCCTCCACGATCCTTTTCATGAAAAAGAAGTTACTCGAATTTAAGCAGCCTTTTGATGTTTCCCCACTGTTGTTTGGAATATGTATGCTTGTTCCAGTTTCTTCTTTTCATTCTTTTGCTGCAGAACAAAGGAAGAAATAGCATTTTGGGGGCTCCGTCAAAATGAACAAGAGAACAAAAAAGTTCCCAATTCTAGAGCCGAATAGGAAGAATAACTAAGTATTTTGACTATCTTAGTGTATTCTTGGAATTTCTCTGTATATAATTACTTATGATGCTATTTCCCCATCTTTTCATGTCGACACTTTTGTATTTTGAATGGGAGATATGAGACAAAGTGTAAATATGTTATGGATATGCTACTGATGGACACTTCTTTGATCTGTTCTTGCAGGCATGTATCATAAATAACATGATAGCGGTGTGAAGGTTCATGTATTTAATTAATTTTTACTACAACTAGAGGAATGAGTTTGAGTTTTAAGTCAAACTTATGTACAGATAGGCTAATCAGGACGGAACTTACTAACTTAGCACATCGCGCTACGACGCCAGGGGTCCCGGGTTCGAATCCTGGCCAGGGCATGGATGTTTGTGAGTGTCCATTCATCAATTTCATCACATCATCACCCCATCTTCGCAAATTAGTCAAAAGTGGCACAAAAAGCGAAAAGCAAATCAATCAAGGATTGAACTTAGAGATTAAAGTGGGATCCGAACCATTATGTGTTCCCGTCGGGTATCGAACTCTGCACCCCTTGATCAGAAAGCGACGACGTTACCATTACGGTATCAGGGAGGTCGGTGCCCATTGTTATGGGTAACTAATAGAGAGAGATAAAGGTGCAGTTATTGAATTATTGATTGACCTGTCGCCCCCCCCCCTCCGAAGTCTAGTGGCCTAGGATTCGGATTTAGAATCTTGTCAATATTTAATTTCATCATTAGCATAATTCGTTTTATATTCATAGTAGTACAAATTTTCTCTCCGCCTTATGCGCGTGTAATGTTTCATCATGCTTTACAGTACTATGTGAAGTGCTAGACAGAAAGTTATGTCCGGCATCGACATGAAGTGCCAGCAGAATGCCATAGGGGATGATAAGGTGGCGAGATCTTAGAAGAAGACCACCCCCGTCCCTATTTCGAGAATCATATAGTCCCAGGCAAGCCAAAAAAATGTGATAGGGAGACAAGAGCACGTTGATTATTATATATAGGGGTATCATGTATGTACAGACTTTTATGTTAGAAAGAAAGCTGAGAAAATATGTGAAGTTGCTACTCTTGCAAACATTAAACAATTTAATGCATCTTATGATCAACAGTCCACACACCATGTTCTTGACCTATGTTTTTCAAATATACAAAATTGGATACTAACATTTTCCCTCTATGCAGGATTGATAACTACCACCCTCCATTTTCCTTCACCTTTCATTTAGGTCAAGGAAATAAAGAGAGTATGGTTTTTGTAAAGAGCAGTGACTTTAATTATGCAAAAGGAGATTATGAAAAACTTTATAATGATTTTCTTATGGTTTTTAATTGAAGATGATATAAATGAATCTACGATAATTAATTTTAACGAAGCTGTCCAATGTATATTAGAAAATAATATACCTTTAAAAGATGAACCAGTTAGTGTTAGGTTACCTTGGGTAACTAAAAACTCAAACTAACGATGAACAAAAAATGAAAATTTCATGATAAATATAAACAAACAGGCAAATTTAAATGTAATGTTACTTACAATATTTTAAGGAGGGAGGTAAAAAATCAGTTTATGAATGAAAAGAAACAATACTTTCTATCCTTAGAAGAGAGTATTCAAACAAATAGAAAACATTTCTGGTCACATTTTAATAAAAAAAGAGTACAAATAAAATTTCAAAGATACTCTATTTGGATAAGTTACTTCATAAAGAATATGACATTGCAAATGCTTTTAAAGAAGTTTTTCATAAAGCTTTTACAAAAGTAACTCAAATAGATTTGAGTAGTGTTATGATCAATAATTATGTTAACTGTATTCATATACCATTCATCTCTAATGAATATATTTCAAAGGTAATCTGTAAACTTAAAAGTAGATCTGCAATTGGTCCTGATAGAGTTCCTAATTTTATTTTGAAGGGTCATCAAGAAGTTTGGTACCATTATTGTCAATCTTTTATAATAAATCTCTTCAAAGTTGTTGTTTCCCTGAAATTTGGAAAGATGTTTATGTAGTTCCAGTCATTAAAAACAAAGATGGAGATTTAAGTGATATTGAAAATTATAGACCAATAACTATTCTAAATGCAATATCTAAAATTTTTGAACATATAATTGCCGAATACATTGCATTCTCGCTCAAACAATATATACATGTAAATCAGCATGGGTTCATAAAGGGTAGATCTACGGTTACAAATTTTATAGTAATAATTGACATTATAAAAACTCTCAAACTGATATTGTATTCATTGACCTGGCTAAAGCTTTTGATTCTGTTAATCACAAATTGTTACTTCACAAACTTGATATATTGGGAATTTTCCCAAGGTTTTTGAAATGGTTTCAGAGTTATTTAATGAATAGAACGTTTAGAGTAAAAATAAGTCAAACAACATCCAATAAGGCAAAAATATCGTGTGGTGTACCACAAGGATCTCCTCTTGGTCCTATTTTATTTGCATTTTTTATTAATGATCGATCTTATATTTAGTGTTAGAGAATCATCCTGTCTTTTATATGCCGATGATCTAAAAATGTTCAGGGAAATAAAAAATGGATCGGACGTCTTAAAATTACAGGATGATCTCAATAGAGTGGTGTGACATAAATGGCATGCAAATTAATTTATCTAAATGCAAACTACTGAGATGTTCGAGAAAAACAAATTGTTTTGTTTCTCAATATGTTATTAAATCTAATAATATTTCTATTTGTTCTAGTCACAAGGATCTTGGCATAATTATAGATTCTAAATTGCTATTTGATGAATATATAATTGAAGTTTGTAAAAAAGCTAAAAAGGTTTTAGGTTTTTATATTTTTTAATTGGACTTCCCTGAATAAAATGGAAACTTTTAGATTTCTATTTACAGTTTTAGTTCGCCCATTAATTTTAATATGGAAGTAAATTATGGAACGTAGTAGCAAATAGTCACACCGAGAAAATTGAATCAATTCAGAAATTCTTTATTAGGTTACTTTGTATGAAAATAAAGGAAAGTTACATATCACTAAATTATATGGAGTGGATGGAGATACTTTAACAACCTTGAGTTTAAGAAGGAAAGATTAAATTACTGTATTGAAACAAAACATCAAATAGGATTGATAGTGAATATGTTATAAATACAATAGTATACAGGGTGTTTCCGGGCTGATGATACAAACTTTCAGGGATGATGTATCAATTTGAGATAAGAAACCCTGGTCCGGAAACGCCTTAGTCGAAAGTTATAAGCGAAAATCGGTGTATGACGATGTAATAGGCTACTTTTATTACCTGCACAAGTTTCACAAGCTGTTCCGTGGCCAGCTCGGTCACCTGATCTGACCCCACTTGATTTCTTCTTGTAGGGTCATGTCAAATGTCTTATGTACGTGACACCTGTCAAGACTGAAGAGGATCTCCTAGCAAGAATTCTCGCTGCCTGTGACATTGTTCGAACGACTCCGGGGTTGTTCCAACGGGTACGCCAGAACTTTGTGCGACGATGTCATGCCTGCATTGAAGCTGGGGGACGCCACTTTGAACAACTGTTGTGAATGTAGCACCTTGTGAAACTTGTGCAGGTAATAAAAGTATTGGATCGTCATATACCGATTTTCGCTTATAACTTTCGACTAAGTCGTTTCCGGACAAGGATTCCTTATCTCAAATTGATACATGTGCCCTTCTCCATCATCCCTGAAAGTTTGTATCATCAGCCCGGAAACACCCTGTATAACGTTCCAAAATTTAAAACAAGAAAAAAATCATTATTATCAGTAAAATTGAAAAATGGTGGTGCATTTTTAAAAATAGTAATCGATGATTTCAATTATGACTTCCCTTAAAATATTATATTTAGGTATAGGATGTGTTTTGCTGTAAAAACCATTATGAGTTAATCCTTTGATATTAGTATTTGTGACATAGTGCTATATAAGTTTTTTAAACTGTTCTCAGTACTAAACTATTATTATTATCATTACTACTCCTCCTTAGAAAACAATGTTAATGGTGATAAGAATGCTTTTTGGTTTCACTTTAATAGAAAGAAGAGAGAAAATACTATCACTGAAATTATTTATGATAATGATGTACTGTTCAATGAATATGATATTGCTAATGCTTTTAGTGAGCTTTTTCACAAATCTTTCTCAAAAAGAAGTCATGTAAATTTTAAAAATATTAATCTTCATTCATACACCAACTTAATTGATGTACCTGTTATCTTGGAAAAGGATGTAAGTGATACAATTAACAAACTAAAAGGTAGGTCTTCAATAGGTCCTGATGGCATACCTAATTTTATTTTGAAAGCAAACAAAGATGTTTTTGTACCATTGTTAACTAAAATTTACAACATGTCACTTACTTCTGGAATATTTCCAGATATCTGGAAAAATGTGTTTATTGTACCTGTAACTAAAAACAAAGATGGAAAAGCCAATTATCTTAATAATTATAGACCAATTACTATATTAAATTCCATGGCAAAGGTTTTTGAACACATAATTGCTGACTATTTGTCTTTTTCTTTTAAACAATATATTGATGGAAATCAGCATGGATTTTTTAGAAAAAGGTCTACTATCACAAATTTATTGGTTTTAATAGACTCTCTTAAATCTAACATTAGGAAGCAATCCCAGACCGATATTTTATTTATTGACTTGGCTAAAGCCTTTGATAGTGTCAGCCATCAGCTATTAATTTACAAACTCGACCAAATGGGATTATCACCACGATTTCTGAAATGGTTTTCCAACTTTTTAGTAAATAGAAGTTTCTCTGTTAAGATTGGTGAAACAAATTCTTCTAAAAAAGAAATACTTTGTGGAGTACCTCAAGGGTCGCCACTCGGCCCAATTCTGTTCGCTGTTTTTATCAATGATGTTACATTATGTTTTAAATCTAGCACATGTTTATTATATGCAGATGATATAAAAACTTTTAAGAGTATTTTAACAAATAATGATGTCGCTCAACTTCAGGCTGATCTCGATAGAATGACATATTGGTGCAAGATTAATGAAATGGAAATTAACTTGAAAAAGTGTAAAGTTTTAAGATGTACTAAGAAAGTTCATTATATAGTCTCCAACTATTTTATTTGTGAAAATAAAATCCAAGTGTGCGACAGTCATAAAGACTTAGGAATAGTAATAGACTCCTCTCTCATATTTGATGAGCACATTTCAGAAATTTGCAATAGAGCAAAGAGAATGCTTGGTTATATATTTTTCTCATGGAAAGTTTTTAAAAAGGAAGATACCTTAATATTCCTGTATAAAACAATAGTTCGTCCTATTCTTGAATATGCAAATGAATTATGGTTTCTGACTGCAACCAGTCACCTTCAAAAAGTTGAATCAGTTCAAAAACTTTTTATCAGGTTATTATGCACAAAGTTTAAAAAAAATTACTATGACCAACATTACTCTGAATGGTTATCACAGTTGAATATGTTTTCCTTAGAAGAAAGAAGAAAAATGAAAAGGTTAAATTTTGTTGAGAAGATATTAAATTTCCAAGTTGACAGTGAATACTTTTTGAATAATATAGCTTATAAAATTCCCAGATATTCACATAGGTATATCTCAATTCTCACATGCCTAAACAAGGCAAGAGGTTTAGTAGCAGATCTTGTTGAAACCTACAATTTGAATTTATGTTGATGTATAAAATTGTAGGATCCACTGTTTTATTTTATAATTATGTATTCAATTTTTTAATTTTGTATAACATAGTGGTTGTTTAATCGTTATCATCACTTCAATAAATATGATCATTATTATTATTAGAACAATACACAGTTAATTGCACAATATTATATGACAATAAACAATTATTAGTATCAGAGATATAATAGATCTCATTGAAAACTGTAACTTGAAGTGTAAATATGCTAACTTGTTATGTTATGTTATTCTGCAGCTTATGTATTTTATTCGTGTAACTTTGTACTTTTGTATTTGACTTAGTGCTGTATTAGGTTTCATACTGTGCTCAACACTTAAAATAAACTATTATTATTATTATCAATGTACAGGGTGCTAAGAAAAGATAGAAATCTGGATTTAAACAAACATAAATCTGGTGGTGGTGGTTGTCTTTTATTTATTAAAAACAAGGTTCAGTTTATGATCTTGGAATCAGCTTTTACAGAATTGGATGTAATTTGGATAAAATTACTGTCTAATAAGTCTGATCCAACCATAATAGGATTGCATTACTTGCCACCTGATTTAAACTGTGACTTGTTTGCAAACTACTTTGATTGGGTAGTTCAAGAGATGTTAATGAAACACAATAAAATAATTTTAGTTGGAGATTTTAATGCTGGTGGAATTGACTGGGCTACTGGAAATTTGTATTGCTCTAATTATTATGTTAAAAGAAAGGCTGAAAAAATGTTGAAATCGCAACACTTTCAAATCTAATTCAGCACAATGTATCGTATGGCCCTTCACTGCCTTTTAATGTTTTAGATCTTCTACTCACTAACATTTCCACTTGTAACATTAGATTTAATGAACATCCTTTATCTAAAATTGATAAGTTTCATCCACCGTTCTCATTTTATTTTGAATTGGATAGGTCTAAAAAAGACAATATAGATACAAGGGAAAATAATATTTATAGATGTCTTAATTTCTCCAGAGGTGATTATGTGAATGTTTATAATGAATTGTTGCATTTACCATATATGGTTGAAATATCTAATGATGTACAACAATCTGTTATGGAACTGACTAGAAATGTGTATGCAATATTAAAAAACAATATTCCTTCAAAAGTTAAAAGAACAAACAATCAACTGCCTTGGATGACAAGGAAACTAAAGAGAATGATCAATAAAAAGAGAAGGTATCATGATAAATTTAAACTTACAAATAAGTGTGAATATTACAGTACTTATTCCCAATTAAGGAAAGATGTTAAAAAGAAATATTCTAATGTAAAGGAGCAATACTACTCCTCCTTAGAAAACAATGTTAATGGTGACAAGAATGCTTTTTGGTTTCACTTTAATAGAAAGAAGAGATAAAATACTATCACTGAAATTATTTATGATAATGATGTACTGTTCAATGAATATGATATTGCTAATGCTTTTAGTGAGCTTTTTCACAAATCTTTCTCAAAAAGAAGTCATGTAAATTTTAAAAATATGAATCTTCATTCATACACCAACTTAAATGATATACCTGTTATCTTGGAAAAGGATGTAAGTGATACAATTAACAAACTAAAAGGCAGGTCTTCAATAGGTCCTGATGGCATACCTAGTTTTATTTTGAAAGCAAACAAAGATGTTTTTGTACCATTGTTAACTAAAATTTACAACATGTCACTTACTTCTGGAATATTTCCAGATATCTGGAAAAATGTGTTTATTGTACCTGTAACTAAAAACAAAGATGGAAAAGCCAATGATCTTAATAATTATAGACCAATTACTATATTAAATTCCATGGCAAAGGTTTTTGAACACATAATTGCTGACTATTTGTCTTTTTCTTTTAAACAATATATTGATGGAAATCAGCATGGATTTTTTAGAAAAAGGTCTACTATTACAAATTTATTGGTTTTAATAGACTCTCTTAAATCTAACATTTGGAAGCAATCCCAGACCGATATATTATTTATTGACGTGGCTAAAGCCATCAGCTTTTAATTTACAAACTCGACCAAATGGGATTATCACCACGATTTCGGAAATGGTTTTCCAACTTTTTAGTAAATAGAAGTTTCTCTGTTAAGATTGGTGAAACAACTTCTTCTAAAAAAGAAATACTTTGTGGAGTACCTCAAGGGTCGCCACTTGGCCCAATTCTGTTCGCTGCTTTTATCAATGATGTTACATTATGTTTTAAATCTAGCACATGTTTACTATATGCAGATGATATAAAAAAATTTAAGAGTATTTTAACAAATAATGATGTCGCTCAACTTCAGGCTGATCTCGATAGAATGACATATTGGTGCAAGATTAATGAAATGGAAATTAACTTGAAAAAGTGTAAAGTTTTAAGATGTACTAAGAAAGTTAATTATATAGTCTCCAACAATTTTATTTATGAAAATAAAATCCAAGTGTGCGACAGTCATAAAGACTTAGGAATATTAATTGACTCCTCTCTCATATTTGATGAGGACATTTCAGAAATTTGCAAAAGAGCAAAGAGAATACTTGGTTATATATTTTTCTCATGGAAAGTTTTTAAAAAGGAAGATACCTTAATATTCCTGTATAAAACGATAGTTCGTCCTATTCTTGAATATGCAAATGAATTATGGTTTCTGACTGCAACCAGTCACCTTCAAAAAGTTGAATCAGTTCAAAAACTTTTTATCAGGTTATTATGCACAAAGTTTAAAAAAAATACTATGACCAACATTACTCTGAATGGTTATCACAGTTGAATATGTTTCCCTTAGAAGAAAGAAGAAAAATGAAAAGGATAAATTTTGTAGAGAAGATATTAAATTTCCAAGTTGACAGTGAATACTTTTTGAATAATATAGCTTATAAAATTCCCAGATATTCCCATAGGTATATCTCAATTTTCACATGCCTAAACAAGGCAAGAGGTTTAGTAGCTGATCTTGTTGAAACCTACAATTTGAATTTATGTTGATGTATAAGATTGTAGGATCCACTGTTTTATTTTATAATTATGTATTCAATTTTTTAATTGTGTATAACCAATTTTGACATAGTGATATACCTGGTTGTTTAATCGTTATCATCACTTCAATAAATATGATGATTATTATTATTAGAACAATACACAGTTAATTGCACAATATTGTATAACAATAAACAATTATTAGTATCAGAGATATAATAGATCTCGTTGAAAACTGTAACATGAAGTGTAAATATGCTAACTTGTTATGTTATGTTATTCTACAGCTTACGTATTTTATTCGTGTAACTTTGTATTTCTGTATTTGACATAGTGCTGTATTAGGTTTCATACTGTGCTCAACACTTAAAATAAACGACTATTATTATTAAGTATTCAGAAGAAACCGTGTCTGCCCAGTTGGAACTGGCGATCTTCCTACCCTCCCCCCAGTAACATTCCCTTAAATTCGCACCTGCATAAAGGTGATAAAAGTTCCGTCCTACTTGGTGTAGGTGGCCATAAACTACGTTGCAAGGAAAGAGCTATTATATTTTATGAGTGTGAAGGGAAAAGTTGAGTGTTTAAGTGAATGTTTGCGTTTTCATTATCGCAACCTCGGTTTGTTGGTGTGTAACATGGAGAACTTCCTCGGAACGTTGGTTACGGAAAGGTCGAACAAATTACCATGATATTGTCTTAATGAAAGGAAATTGTGTTAGGAAACTGTGCTTGATTGTTAGTAAAGAACAAGATGTTAAACTGGAACACATCTTTTTGTGTGTGTATCTTTCCTCCAGGAAAATATAACAGGTTTACACTCCACAGCAAAACTTCCATGAATTCTTTAACACACAAGAAGAAACAACTGATGGATTCGTTTCTTATTTTTCACTTGGCTGCGAACACGACTCGTTTTCCACCACGGTGTCGTTGTGTCTGCTTCAGTTGCAAATGGTTCACAAAACTTTCTTTTTTTTCCACCAGGAGGGAGAAGCTGAGTAAAACGTGAAGATTTGTGTGTGAGACGAATTTCAACATGATCCGCATCCGAGGACACAGGAGGGGGAAGATCTCACGTCCCTTTCTCAGCCTTCTCAGAAATAAAATGCTGTTTCTTTTCCCGTTCTTTCAGCTCTCCCCCGCGAAACCAGCCCAGGCAGTCGAAATAAGAGTCTGTCCCCCCCTTACCGTTCACCGACCCCAGCCAGCGCAAACTCGAGCAAACTGAATTTTGGCCTCGCGATTGTGCTACTCAAGCAGGAAGGGAAAACACGGGTTAGGGGGTACTTCTATTTCAATAGGACAAAAACGAACTCACCCCCGAACCGAGGGAGAGAGTATCCAGGAGGAAGAAGGGCTGAGAAGACAAGGGATGGCATCTACGAGTGTCCTCAGGAACGCCTCGTATATTGTAGAATTCTCATTGACCTGTCCCGGGATCTATGTATCACAAAGGGTGCCGAGTTTATTTACCAGAGGCCTAGTGGAAATATATCAATGGGCTTTTGAATGAGGATTTGACCATGACAAGCGTAGTGTGAAATGTTATTGTGTTATGTTGGGCTTACAGAGCATAATTACAAAACTGGCACTAATTCTAGAAATTGTAATCTCCATTGCAGACTTAACTAACTCACCCGAAATAGTCTTTGTGTTTTCTGTATTATTTGTAATGACACTCTCTCAACTTTACTATATATACTAGAAATACTATTTAGTCCTCACTTTTAGTACTTGCCTCCATAGCGGTTCATTAAATAGTGTTTCCCTGAACTTTTTTAATATGTTCTGAAAATAGGTCTATCTGCATATGAAGCTAAATAACACACGTACATATAACCATGTAACATGTAAACTGAACAGGAGTCGTCTTATGGCTGGTTTACATTGGTTGAATGAGCGGTAGAGTTACTGGGACGAGTTACTGGCCTGTCTGCTCGACCCGACCCTTCGTAGATGTCTACACACTTTCTACTCGACTTCAGCAACGTGGGATAGTAGCTGCAGCTGTTTGGTGCTCTTTTGACAGAATTAACCCATCGACGTTATTGGCGATTTAAAAAGAAAGTTCTGAAACGGTTTACACACTTTTTTTTCACGAAAAATGAACACAATAATACACGTGGACATGTCTGGAAAGAAAACTAATTTCTTTGATTTTTCTATTTTTGATCGTTCTTGGTTGAACGTAAATTCCTTATTTTTAATTTTAATTATCCTACGCCAATTGCATCAAGTCTCATCTCTTCATTCGCCCGTAGTTTATTTTGTTTGTTCCTATGATCGACACACAACACAACACAGACTCTATACTGTCCCAGAAAGCGTTTACATTGACCGGGTTGTCTGTGGAGTTCACGCGCGAATGAAAAATCGATGGGAGAAGAAGCAACTCGGTCGAATCGTTGTCCTCCGTGGACAGCCACTCGACTGTCTGGTCCAGTACTCTCCCCAGTTGTTTGCACGAGGAGAGTAGCTCGCTTTACTCTACTCGCTCCAGCTACTCTCCCTATACTCGACCAATGTAAATCAGCCTTTATAGTTTTGGTTCCAAAGCAGATACGAAGTTTATTTCTCAATCTGCTGGTGGATTTACCTAAATTCTTAGTATATTACCACATTCCACTTACTCAGCATAACCTTAACTGCTATGCAGATCTTACACTTAGATTGTACCACTTCATGGCTTCCGTAGGAATCTTGCACTTCAGTTGTATGTCTTCACTGCTTACGTAGAAATCTAAACCTTACACTTCAACCGCTTTGTTTGCATAGAAGCTTGCATTTAGATTGCACAATTGATGTCATGGTTTCATGTTTTGCTTAGAATTTTGTATCTGGACTGCATGTGTAGAAAATACATTTACATTGCATTTAGATTCATTCCTTACGTATTAAACTTTCATGTAGAATGCATGACTTTATTCCCTACGTAGGAAACCTTTGCTTCGGATGCCGGACTCAATCCCTTACGTGCGTGATTTCATCCTTCACGTAGGACTTAAGAGTCTACGAGTTCATGCCATGCGTAGAAATATTTTGTTTTTGGCTGTATATCGTCATATTTTACTTTGAGGTCTTGAACTTAGAAGCCATGACAATACTTTTCCTCAGAAGTATTTAATTTATAGATCATCTAACCAAGGTGGCACCAATACTTCCTAGCTTACAAACTTCTTTCAGATCGTGTCGGACGAAAATTAGGATGAGTCTTAGAATTCTCTTTCTATTTGGGATCAATATTTTATACCATTGAAACAAATATATCTGTTACACACTCTTACTTAGGTGGCCGCGGTGGCTCAGTCGGTAACGCGTCTGACTACCATGCTAAAGCTCCCGGGTTCGATCCCCGGCCGGTTCAAATCCGGGAACTTTTCTAACGTTGGAAGCGGCCCCGGCGTCGAACAACATGGGTACCTGGGGGAAACCCTGGGGGGTAAAGGCGGTCAGGGGCGTGGTGCTGACCACATCACCCCTACTCACGACCGGATCAAGAAAGTGTGGGGCGTTACCCCCACACCCCCTATACGCCTTCATGGCGTGGTGCTAAGCACAGGGGAACACTTTACCTTTTTTTTACACTCTTACAATATGAGGTAATCTCTAGTAAAAACCGGCAAGAATGTAAACTATTACAATCCATTACCGATTACAGTGTTAATCTTCTGCAAGGCCAATACTATTCATTATTTCAATTTTTGCGCAATTTATTAGCAATCCCGTTCCCTTTAAACAGTCCCGACATGTAATTATATTTGCTCCAATCAAACGGCTTAGCGCTTCAGCCCGAGGACAAGGGACACGTTCACCTGCCGGTAGTCCTACACCTAACAAAGCTTTAATGTAGCCGCATTATTTGACTTTCGTCCCAGATAAATAGAGAGTAAAATGGCAGTTTCGATCTCCCGACGGACGTAATTGAGCTCATCACATAATCCCTGGAGTTTTCATCAAGCCCTGATGCAATTTCCAGCCAATATATGAAGCTACTTGCCTCAAAGTAGGGGACACCGTTGTCATTGTCTGGGAACACACGAGGTACTCAATTTTCCTTGCTAGATGCTGGAGAAAAGAAGAGACTTCTCTGTGACGCGAGATTCGTCTTTATGGTGATGCGAGAGGGGACGTGGCCAAGTTTTAAGATGGTACATTTTATTAGAAAAAAGCTTTTCAGTTTCAATGGCAATGCGATGTTGCACTAATTCGTCCGATACGATAATATTTTGTGGTTCAGTTTGGAATTCCCAGTACAGGAATTGGGAGGATGCAGTGGAAATGTGCAAATTAAATGGTGAAATGGCTGTGTCTTGAAAGCAACTTTGAATATTTTAATATTGTGCACAATAAGGATCATATCACTTTAAGTAGGCATCTTGGTCTCGATACCTTGAGTGGTAGCAGAGACTTTAATGATATATAATTCACGAAAGTTAGTAAGATAAGAGTAGATGTTGTGGTGAATCGGGACTTGTATATCCCGTTTCGCCACATTCTTCGGCCCACCCTGTATAGAGGAATTAGACCGATGTGCGAGATTGTCAGTTCGCGGAGAAACTTCGTTTGTTTTCAAAGAAACTCGCATGGCGGCGACTAGACTGCCACCTAGCGAGCTTCTCGTAGTTCAAGTTTTCCTTGTTGAGCGGACCAGTGTTCTCTCCGCGCCGATTCCGATAACAGGAACTCCAGCAACGGTGTTCCACGACGTGATGGCAGGCTGGGTCAAAGTGGCGTGACTCAGCTATTATCTTTCGATACACCTGAGAGCTTTGGCTAGCACGTGGAATCCTTGCAAACACGGAGTTAAGTATTAATACAAGAATGTTTTAGTTATCGAGTTACTTTAATAGATATTTTTGAATTTTTCATTTTTTTTTTACGTAAAAGATTTGTTTGGGCGAATATTTCTAACTTCATTTTTTTCATTAATAATTTCTTATTCCTCGGGTCTAATTCCTCCAAACTAAAATGTAGTCAAAAGAAGTGATGCAAATGATAGTGGGAATCAAAAAAGGAATTTATGACGTGGATCGTCATTGTAAAATAAAAGGTCTGTTTTTTTGAGAAAATCTGTTAAGAAAAGGGAGGGGTATTTAGTAACTGTTCTTTTCTGGAGAGAATCGAGTTTTAAATGAAAATACATTGTTAATACTGTTGCAAGCAATCAAATAACTGTGCCACTTGTTAAGCAAAAATAAAAGGTATTTGTTGAGAAATTATCTAACTTTACTTTCATGAAATTACGCAAAGCGCTGGGCGCTTTTTAAGATAAGTCCACCCCTCTTTCAACATAACTTCTTGTGTAGCTGATTTATTATAATTTCTTTTGGCAAAGGGTCATAAAAAGGGGGGGGGAGTCGTATTTTTTTGATTGCTCATATACATGTCAGTTCGTCGGGAGTGGGACTAGACGAGCC
Organism: Lepisma saccharinum; assembly: GCF_977018435.1. Taxonomy (NCBI): domain Eukaryota; kingdom Metazoa; phylum Arthropoda; class Insecta; order Zygentoma; family Lepismatidae; genus Lepisma; species Lepisma saccharinum. The sequence continues at coordinate 25,647,490 of NC_139253.1, forward strand.
CGCTATAAAACTCCCGACCAGCTGGCGGTATATGGAAGATATTGGGGCGACGTACTGCTTAACACCAAAAAAGGGTAAAACTGGGATTAGCAATTTTTGACTTGTGCCCATTTAGATGGTTAGGTCCTTTTGGTTTTCTCCCTGTAGCACCGAAGCCACCCGAGGTTGAAAAACTTAATATATATATATATATTGTAAGTATATTCTTTTGTGGAGGGTATGTTATTTTTTTGTTTTTACAGGGAGATAGCCAGGCAAAAAAAAAAGCACGTTCTTCCAAAAAAATAAATAATGGCTTGTGACGGATTGTTCCAAACAACACCGAAAGCGAGCAAGACGTCACAAACTATATGGTAGCAGGCACGGCCACGTTTCCCGAGGTGCTTTCGCTCCGGTGTTGGACTTCCGCCTTTGACCAACTGCGTTTCGTTCTGTTAAACAGGTTTGCAGTGAAATTTTTTGGGGGGAATTGACTTTATTAGTGATTTGTTGCTAACTTAATGTATTGCCTTGCCGAGTTGCAGCATTTTCTTACACCCACTATCTTTGATTATTAATAGAATTTTTTTTCAGGGTTTTAAATTGTTTAAATTTCAGTTCCGATTCCCATTTTTTCCTTAAAGTTTGACCTTCTGTGATTTTTTTTCATTATGTCACAGCTTCGAGGCAATGTCCAATTGGACCCGTCCACTACACCCAAGCGGGTGGATTATGTCAAGGTGCCTAAGGTCTTGTTTGTTAGCCCCGAAAGCGGGGGAGAACCTACAACGGACGGCAAAACGGAGCAATCTGTTTCTCAACCTTCTTCTTCATCAGATAAAGTAACCTTACGTAACCTTGATGCCGAAATTGATGAATTGCCTTTATGTGATGGGGAAAATGTTGATTTTTTGTTTGACTTCGTTTTACGTTTGCAATTACTTTTTAGTTTCAATATATATCCTGACCAACTTGTTCTCCGTAATGTCATTAGAAAGACTACGGGACTTTTGAAGACGCTTTGGCGTGAGGCACTTGCCGCCTCCGCCTCTTGGTTTGCTCTAAAATGTCACATATGGTCAACCCTGGTTCCATCAAACACTGTAGCTTTACTTATTAATTCTCATGTTTGCAGAGTACAACACGCTACAGAATCATTATCTGCTTACGTTTCTTCGGTCATTGATTGTGCCAATGCCTTGAATTTGGTCTGGGAAGAAACACTTTTGATTGATGAAATTTTTCAAAATTTGCACCCGAATACACGGGGTTTTCTTTTATTTCAAACTAAGCCAAAGAATTTAGCTGAATTGCTCAAATTGGCACGGGACATTTCTCCCATGGAGCGAAAATTTTATAGCGCTCCGCCATCGGATGAAAGGAATATGAATACAAATACACATAGGTTAATGGCGACGACTTCAAATAATCAATTGGGTTCAGGCACCAATTTTAGGGGTGGTAATTATAATGTAAGTGGTATGTCTAGGCGTAATGTTCAGTGCCGTCGCTGTTCGAAATGGGGACATGTACAGGCTACTTGTAGAGTTCGCATGCCTAATGAAACCCCCCAAAATGTTCGACGATAAGAGCAGTTTTGTTAACTTGTATGTCTTGCTCTGTAGAATCTTGTCATTTCTACCTGTTTTCCAGAGTGTATATTTTTCTCTATCTGTTCTATATCTTTTCTTCCTTCTTCTCTTTTCTAATTAGTAATTTTGGTTATTTTATTTTTTGCATGTACATTTCCTGGAGAATTTGACGTGTTGATGTGGCTTACCAACCCGGTTGTTAGTGACCAGTGCCACTAGATTCTGCATGTTACGCTCCGCCTTCTATTTTCCACCCTCTTCTCGTCGCCGTCATGGATTTTTCGTCAGTACATCTGTACGCCCCTGCTTCCTGCTATACTGCATGGATATTGCATTTTTGGATCTGAACTGGATTTTTGGATCTCCGCCTGGAACGGTATTTTGGTGTTCATGGATTGCACCAAACCGATGAATTTTTTGGGAATTCAGGTATGTCTGAAGGAACGCCTGTGGTTTTTATCTGTGAATTTTGGCTCGTACTCTCTTTGGAGTCACACAAGTGAATATTTAGTGCTTCGATCGTGGTGGTGATCCACCTTCTCCTGTGTTTTTGGGCAGTGCTACTTATATAAATTTTTGCCCTGGTTATTGTGAGAAGAATTTTCGCATCTTCGTCGTTGCGATCTTCAGTATGGTGTTTTGGAAAGTGTATTATTGTCTTGTTTCCTTCGACATGGTTTGGTCGAAGCTTGACTAGATTTCCAGCACCCTTTATGCTCTTCGTCTGAGCGTTGCTCTACGTTGTTTTGTTCGCAAGATGACGCTGGACTTCCATATTTATTTACCTTTGCTGCGGGATGCGCGAAGATGATGGAAAACCAGATCGACTGATAAATTCTTCAGCCTTCAATGGATTAACCATGGTGTGGAATTTTTGGGACTTGAATGCCGACCCTGTGGGTGTGTTTTGGTGGTCACCGCTGGATAGTTCTGGAATGTCATTCATGCAGAAACTTTACGGTGCACTGGACACTTATTTTCCTTTTCAGGTGGATCGTGCTACTTTGATGATATAATATATATCCATATATATGTGTGAACTTAGATATTTGGCCACAATTTGTTGTTCTCCCTTGGAGTTTTTTCCTTTTGTTATTGCTCCAGGACGATATTTTAATCAGAGTATATATTATGCATGTAATCTTTGTTGCTATCATCATATTTTCGTTCAAGTGTCAGTTTTCAGTCTCATTATGTGTTCGCAAGGCCCTTGCTTCATTTGCATTTATCATATTTATTGGCATACTTTTGTGCTCATTAGTTATATTTCTGCCTTGGTATTTTTTGGTCTCAACTACTTTATATTAATAAAAGAAGTAAAGTGCTCCCCTGTGCTTAGCACCACGCCATGAAGGCGTATAGGGGGTGTGGGGGTAACGCCCCACACTTTCTTGATCCGGTCGTGAGTGGGGGTGATGTGATCAGCATCACGCCCCTGACCGCCTTTACCCCCCAGGGTTTCCCCCAGGTACCCATGTTATTCGACGCTGGGTGGGCGCCGGGGCCGCTTCCATCGTTAGAAAAGTTCCCGGATTTGAACCGGCCGGGGATCGAACCCGGGACCTTGAGCATGGTAGTCAGACGCGTTACCGACTGAGCCACCGCGGCCACTTTATATTAATGGTTCCACTTATGCCTATTTTCATATTTATTGGATATATATTCCATTATTTATTTTTTAATTGGGCTAATCGGGATATAACAAAATATTGGAAACAAAAATTTAAAAAAAAAACAAAAACATCGAACAAAGAGTTTTTTGAAGATATATGCTATATGGCTATGGGTTTATACGCCTTTTTTGGCTTTGGTACAAGTGTATTGTTTGCTATTTGGTGCCTGAGTTTTTCTTTTTCGAAGGTGGGGGAGGTTGTGGTGAATCGGGACTTGTATATCCCGTTTCGCCACATTCTTCGGCCCACCCTGTATAGAGGAATTAGACCGATGTGCGAGATTGTCAGTTCGCGGAGAAACTTCGTTTGTTTTCAAAGAAACTCGCATGGCGGCGACTAGACTGCCACCTAGCGAGCTTCTCGTAGTTCAAGTTTTCCTTGTTGAGCGGACCAGTGTTCTCTCCGCGCCGATTCCGATAACAGGAACTCCAGCAACGGTGTTCCACGACGTGATGGCAGGCTGGGTCAAAGTGGCGTGACTCAGCTATTATCTTTCGATACACCTGAGAGCTTTGGCTAGCACGTGGAATCCTTGCAAACACGGAGTTAAGTATTAATACAAGAATGTTTTAGTTATCGAGTTACTTTAATAGATATTTTTGAATTTTTCATTTTTTTTTTACGTAAAAGATTTGTTTGGGCGAATATTTCTAACTTCATTTTTTTCATTAATAATTTCTTATTCCTCGGGTCTAATTCCTCCAAACTAAAATGTAGTCAAAAGAAGTGATGCAAATGATAGTGGGAATCAAAAAAGGAATTTATGACGTGGATCGTCATTGTAAAATAAAAGGTCTGTTTTTTTGAGAAAATCTGTTAAGAAAAGGGAGGGGTATTTAGTAACTGTTCTTTTCTGGAGAGAATCGAGTTTTAAATGAAAATACATTGTTAATACTGTTGCAAGCAATCAAATAACTGTGCCACTTGTTAAGCAAAAATAAAAGGTATTTGTTGAGAAATTATCTAACTTTACTTTCATGAAATTACGCAAAGCGCTGGGCGCTTTTTAAGATAAGTCCACCCCTCTTTCAACATAACTTCTTGTGTAGCTGATTTATTATAATTTCTTTTGGCAAAGGGTCATAAAAAGGGGGGGGGAGTCGTATTTTTTTGATTGCTCATATACATGTCAGTTCGTCGGGAGTGGGACTAGACGAGCCCGCTATAAAACTCCCGACCAGCTGGCGGTATATGGAAGATATTGGGGCGACGTACTGCTTAACACCAAAAAAGGGTAAAACTGGGATTAGCAATTTTTGACTTGTGCCCATTTAGATGGTTAGGTCCTTTTGGTTTTCTCCCTGTAGCACCGAAGCCACCCGAGGTTGAAAAACTTAATATATATATATATATTGTAAGTATATTCTTTTGTGGAGGGTATGTTATTTTTTTGTTTTTACAGGGAGATAGCCAGGCAAAAAAAAGCACGTTCTTCCAAAAAAATAAATAATGGCTTGTGACGGATTGTTCCAAACAACACCGAAAGCGAGCAAGACGTCACAATGTGTTCTGAGCTGTTAGAGAAAAAAAAATCATGCAACACCTTTTACAGCAGGGAATATCCGAGGGCTATCCAGAAATCAACTTGCGATTAGCTCGTAAGAAGCAATACATAAGCTCAGCGACATGGCGCATGCACTGTAGCAGCAGTAATGTGTAATAGCACTCCACACACAGCCACAGTCCATTTGCTTCAACAGTGCGCGAGCAGGAACTGACGAACATGGAGGCTCGTGTTACTGCTCCCACCAGTGTTGATGTGCGTGGTGTGATTCGATTCCTTCAAGCAGAAGGAGTCAACACAGCCGAAATTATCGTCGATTGCGTCCTGGGAAATTCCTCGGAGAGTTGTAAAATTGTGAAACGGCGTTTTGCTCGCACAATTTCTTCAATTTGTCGGACGGGTTCATCAGTCACAATTGAAGGTCTCCCTCATTCATTATGCACGTCTGCACGCCCAGCCTTAAATTTACTGCACCAGTCTCTCACAGCACTATCACCCATAACGCTATTACCATAAACACGACACAATCGACGATGAATTTCGGCTGCGTTACTTCTGCTCGAAGGAATCGAATCACACTACGCACCTCACATCTGGCGGGAGCAGTAACACGAGCGTCCATGTTCGTCAGTTCCTGCTAGCGCACTGTTGAAGCAAATAGACTGTGGCCGTGTGTGGAGTGCGATTGCACATTACTGCTGCTACTGTGCATGCGCCATGTCTCTGAGGTTATGTATTGCTTTCTGCGAGCTAATGGCAAGTTGATTTCTGAATAGCCCTCGTAACACCTCATTACTCACCATTTTCCAGGTTGAATGTACACAAACTCTTAAATTGGCAAGAATATTTAATGAGTTACCATTATTTTATAATTTGGACTTTTTTATACATACAATGTTATCTGGCGCCAATTTTTAGTAGAATTTTGCTCTTCTATTGACTCAGACTGTAAACTATGTTTGAACCGTATTTATAATATATTGTAACACCAATAATTTTTAAATATTTCGTTTCATTTTGTGTCTTGTCTTCGATCCTGTGATAAAGAAATACTTGATTGATTTGGTGTTTTAATTCCACTTTATGCACAGTAAGGCTAATCGGGACTGGACCTACAGTTTAAAGTGGAATCCGAACCACTATGTGCCTCCACTGGATATCGAACCCAAATAAATATTTGAATATGAACTTGAGAGCAAGAGGACAGTACCTCCCAGACCATAACTTGTGCATGAGACATGAGAAACATACATTAGGTATATATTTTTCATGTGCCTTATTTTGAACTACACAATGTCTAAATATTTTAATAATCAAATCAAGTTACTAGCGGGCCAGTTTGCAGGATATTTGTTGGGAAACCTGACGGTAACAGACCTACAGAAAGTCCACGGCGAAGTTCGTGAAATTAGCGCTTATGGTCACTATCGGACCATTCCGGTCCCGTATATGGGCAGATGGAAGGTTTGTTGCTGCCGTTATGCTTTCGGATTTAGGAATGCAAGAGAGTAGTATTTTACTGTTGCACCTTTTATTTGCACTTCTTCCCTCCACGGTAACTTTGAAATTTCATTAAGACACCATAGCAGAGGAGCCCTGTAGTTTTACTTTCCTATCGTTCTATATGTTAATACGACACCATGCGTCCCAGGTTCAAATCCCGGACTGACCAATCAATCAATAGAGTATAGGGCTTCCCTGATACCATAGTGGGTTGCATATTACCACCTTTTCTTCTATTAACGCAGCCTTGTTAATCCCAATGATGGAATTTTCGAAAAAAGGAATCAGCCAGTAGCGTAGCGTCCTAGTACGCCCATACGCCCGGCGTTCCCTGATTTAAAATTTTAAAAATGCGTAAATGCTGTAAATATAAAGTAAAACGTGACTAATTATATACATGTTTGAGCATAATGGCATTATAAAATCTATTTTTCGCGCTCCGTCTACAACGCTCCACTAACAGCTCTCTTTGTAGCATTTCTCTAATGTCTTTGCTTGCCGGACGACGGCTAGGTTTGGCGTACAGGACCATACCTGCCTGTAGGCAGAGAGAAGGAGGGAAAGCTTGCGGCTTGGATCTCTACAGCACGGGCGAAATGCTCTCGCAATACGCGGGCGTACGGAGATCTGATTGGTTCTAGGGGCCATGTGACCTTTCCTGCCTTCCGATTCAAGGCGCTGTACTTCCGATGCAGACGACAGAAGTAGAATTCCTACCCGGTTTTTAGCCTCTGCTCATGCTGTGTGATGCTACAATAAGCAATATTTCTCTATCTACCTTGAGCAATATTGACTGACGTATCTTTCTTTAATGACCACTGCATCGTGTAATTTATCGCAAGAACAGTGAAGTGCATTAAAAACTAAAAGAACAAAAAAAGTTTTTGTCAAACAAGTTGATAAAGTCCTCGTGGTAGAAGTTCAGCCTGTGGCTGCTCTACCACCTAACCCACAAAACTATTTATTTAAAAAAATATTTTTTCGTTAGTATCTAACTGCCTAATATTGTGCCAGTGGAAATGTTTAGTATTCGTTTCAAAACTCTTAACATTGTATGATCTCTTGACAAAATTATTTTAAAATGTTTATCAGCATTCTCAAGATACAATAAACAGTGGTCTGAAACTCTGAATTACTACTAATAGGCACTGTTACGTCAGTAGAGTGTACGATTGTTGGATCATCCACCCCCCCTTCGTGTCAGTGTGTTTTGCACAGCGCGAGAGGTTTCCGGTTCAAATCCCGAGCCTACGCATGTTTGTTCTTTGTGAGTGCCTCTTCATCAATATCATCACTCATATTCTTATTTGCGATTAGCCAAAAGTGATAGAAAGGAAGTAAAATAAACCAAATCATTCAATAGTTGTATCATCCACAACAATGAAGTCTACTGTTGTTCTAAAGGCGCTTGTGATTGAGGTAGGTTTTTTAATTACTTGCGTCATGCCGAAAGGTTTCCTTGATTATAAAATACTGTTTTGCTACACATGTGTTGCGTGGGGAGCAAAATACTCCGAATGGTGTGCAGTGTTTCTGACTTGAGCAATCTAATTAAAAATGGTATAGAACAACAGTGCTCCAAGCATTTATTGCACACTGAGGCATCTTATTTTCTACATAAAACAAGCATGGATCATGTTTTATCGGAACCCGGCTGACTTAATGTAATAAACACAATGAGATTGTGATTTTAAATAGACAATACATATGTCGGCTAATTCCATAAGTAAACTCTTAAGCAAAAGAAAAAGGCCTACCCTTCCTTCTAACTTGGCGTTCCCATCCGAAATGCTCATGCTACGCCACTGGAATCAGCCCCAAATAAACGTGATGTTCAAACTTTTCGGTGGTCACAGGAACAGTGTTTTTAGGGGTCAACACTGTTTTGGTGAGAAAAATAACTTAGGAGGAATTGAGTTGCTAACCCCTTCATGAAAAAGATCCTGTGAGGCCTATGGACTAATAACAACGTACGCAACTTTGTTGTTGATTATGTGAAGCGCCTCATCGAATCTTTAAGGCCACATTTTTTTAAAAATGCACAAGTGCAGGCACGAAAATATTAACTTACGAAAAATCTAATTTTTTCATACTCTATTTTCTACCCCCATTAGCCGCCTCAAGCAAGCTACCGATTTGAATAGCTGCATATTAAATGGCCAGTATGCAGAAAATTGGTTATTTTGAGGTGGGGGGAGGCTGAGTATGTGTGAGAAATTGGTTGCCACGTCCTTGATTCGCTGGGCAAATTACCCCCCGGAAGAATGACAGGGCCGGGACAGAACGAGGGGCGGACGGGGCGAGAACACACGCAGTTCCAACCCTCCCACCCTTTCCTGCGATAAATCAAGTGTCGCCGAGTGGTGACATCTACTGGAACTGCAATGAATCACATCGTACGCGTCCTCGGAAACAGCTCATACCTTTGCACATCTTTCTCTATCGTTTCTTACTCCTCAGATTTTCAACTGTTTATTTCCTTTATTAGCCCTTGATTCGTATTCGAGGTTCTTGGAACATGCCCAGTGGGAATCGACGTCAGGGGGAAAAAAAATCACGGACGTTTCTCCCGTCATGCTCAGCGCCGGGTCACGTGACAAGCCATGCAGGAAGAGACGCGACGGTCATTTGTTTTCAAATTAAAAGCAGAGCATGATGGTCGTTTATCTTCCGCTTGATAGAAGATCGATTCCTATGGAAACGTATATTTCCGTAAACGTGTAGAGATGGCCAAAAGATATAAGAAAAAAAAACGAACGGAATGGTTTGTAGGACAAACGTTCAAACTTTTCGCTTCGAAATCCAACATCATTTTCATGTTTTTTCTCTTTTTTTGGTGCGTTCACAATGTGAGTTTTCCCGTTACAGCTCAGTGGAGAATTGAATGTTTCTCGATTTCCAGAAATGAAAATTGCTGAAAGTTGTTTCAAAATCTAACTTTCCCGTCAACACCTTCAACAAAAACTGAAGTACGTTAACAGTGGGTCAGCAATCCAATTTGACTAAAAATAATTCAGTTTTCAGATCAGTCAGAAATTTGAAAAGATAAATTGCTCTTTTCAGTATTAGCTACAATGACAACCACCAGGCCTGTTAAATCTGTTTAACATACATGTTTACAATGTGAATAGTTATAATAATACTAAATAATAATACTAAAACACGATGGTCAGTAGGTTAGGTCTCCGAACCAACTGTCTCAAAATAATAATAACAATAATAATAATGTTTAAACAAAAATAATTATTACATTAAATTAAAATAGTATTAATTAAAATATTGACATTAATTTACATTATATTTTATTACATGAATAGGTAAAAGGACGGTTTAAGAATAGTGATATAACAGTACGTATTCATTATCTAGCTTACGTGTATTTAAGGTCGGGAAAATTTGAACAAGAGAAACTGCCCTGGCAAGGAAATGAATGTCAAATAGGTAAATTATTGAATATTTATTAATTATATAATAAAGGTTGTTATATCCAGTTGACGAAAAGTAAATTTCCTGATGATATTTTATGAATGTTAGGTTGTAAGTAGTAATAAATCATGCATAAATCTATTTTGCCACTGTCATTCAATGTAGTTTGATGACAATATAATCCTTGCGTTCCAATAAGTTTGGCGGAAATAAATAGCCCCCGATTAAAGAATAAGTATATTTCAATTATGTAATTTTAATTATTTTATTATTTCATTATTTTAATTATTTAATATTTGTTATTAATAAGTCTTTCGGGGTGGGGGTCCGGACCCCCTGGACGCCCATAAATACGTCCTTGCTGTGCCGGGAATCTCTGGAGCAATCGAACGAAATCAAGTCTCTTGCGCAAGTAGCGACTCGAGAGGGCTCGACCAATGAACGCGTGAGAGAGTGGAAGGGAGTGCATGGAGGGAAAACGCAGCTGCAGCTACCAATCGTTTGCAGCCGCGCGCATTGCTTCCTCGGCCCACTCTGTTTCTCCCCTTCTCTACCGTAATACTCGGCCTTGGCTCACAGATTCCCGAGGCAGAGTGTAAAGAAGACACGTAAGCGATCGGTTAAAAGTGCTAATTGTAGTTCATTTGAAATGATCGTATGTGATCTCTTAATTCATGCATTTTAATACATCAGAGAGAGCAGCAGGTGCTTTGTGCACCAAAAGTGAAACATTAGCAGCCCATGAACGTTAATAAGTTTCTGGAGTCAACAAAATTCCCCCACCTGCTTGGCAGAGTGTAGCGCTGCGTGGTACAACACCGGACTCGGCATGAGTCTTCTTTGTGAGTGTCCCTTCATCAGTTTCATAACATAATCACTCATTTACATCGTTGCGATTATCCAAAACAAGAAGAAAAGTGGCGCTAAATAACAAGTATCAAATCAATTAAACACAATTATACATATTTGTGTCATGTGATTCAGATCCCACTTTAAACTGTAATTTCAATCTTTGTTACTCTACACTCTCTCGGGAATCTGTGGAGCAAGGCCGCACATAATGGTAGAGAAGAGGAGAAAGGGAGTGGGCCGAGCAAAGCAGTGCGCGCTGCTGCAAACTCCTGGTGGATGTAGCCGAGTTTTGCACCTTCTCGTGCTTTCATTGGTCGAGCTATCTCGAGTCACTACTTGCGCAGAGACTTGTTTTCGTTCGCTTGCTCCACAGATTCCCGGTATAGATTTGACGCCGTACAGGCTAGCTCTTTCCCCCCTGGGCCGCTTGGTTGAAGCCGAACAATAGGCGGTTGGAGACCAAGACGTCCAGGGTTCGATGCCCGGCTGTACCTGCACGGTGCACATAAACAAATAGAAAATACTATTGAGATTGGGGAAAAGGATGGGGTTGTATATGAAATTATAGCGATTTGATTGACGGACTGTGATATATGAATATGTATTATGTTAAGAATCTCTACATGATAATGAGAATTGCAAGTCCACACCTTAATTTCAATTCCGTTCACACTTACACCGATGTCCTGGCGCTGTGTATTGATGTCTCCATTGTCTGTCCTTAGGGAACCTGGACGTCCCAACTGTCCGTGATGTCAATCACACTGTACTCCGGTGACGATTCCTACATATATATCAGGCCGCGGAAGCACACGTCACAGTTCACATCTGCCTTCTGTACACTGACCAGTTACATATACTTTTATATGTAAAAAGATATAGTTTATCTTGTGACGAAAACTATCCCGTTCACCGTAACTCAAATGTTATGTGCAATACTCTGAGCACTGGCGGACACTGGCTTCTTAACGCAGACTCTTCATGACACCGACTTTTCTGTACTATTCCTAGACACAGATTTGTCACCTGAATTCTCAACACTGACTCTTCTGTCTAGCTCATAGACGCACACTGAACCGCCAAAATTCACCGTTGGGTTAGGTTTTTTTTGTCCATGTCCAGTTTCTATTGGCTGACGTGGAGGAGGGGGTTGGTTGCACGGAAGAATGGAAATATGCATTTCACGCTGGGGAGACAAAGGGGCTTCTGGAAGAGAAAGCGTAAATATAACTGTCGCCTTTTGTGGGCAAGGCAAATGACCTTTGCTTGGCTTCTCTGAAACTGACTGGGATTTGGAGACGTGCTGAATGTTCGACAATAATAATAAATGTAGAAGAAAATGATATATGTATATATTGATAATAGTGTGCACGTATGGAAATACGGGTACAAGATGCATCTGAGCATAACTCTCCATTGGATGTCAAATTTAAAGTGAGTTACCGTAACTCCGCGTTTACCTACGAAGACCCGCTGCCCCCCTACCCCCGCTGTTTGGTCAAGAAGGGGCAATCTTAGACTCCTTTCTCTCCGAAGCAGCTAGCAGGGAAAGAGGATTCTGTCAAAATAGCCGTTCTGCGTTTTGAAGGAGGGCCGGCTCTTAGCCTAGTCCGGGTATACCTATAGACCTAAAGTCAACAGTGTTGCAATCTTTGGTTATAGCTATAGACCTACAGTTTACAGTGTTGCAATCTTTGCCGTTAAAGAAACTGCCCTTTGATTCCCATTTAGTAATAATTGCTTCAAGACAATGCATTAGAAACACAGAAGGAAATTAAGATGTGGACGGTCTCTTGGCTTCAGTTAATTTTATCTCTTTCCTTACTTAGCGCCAAAGTTTCAAACAAACAAAAGACAGATGAATAGGGAAACGCCTGAGAATACCGCAAGCGTCTTTTCATCTTGATTCACTTCTCTAATTAAAATGAAGGTGCGGGGAGGGAGGGGGTTGAGATAACCTTAAGGGATTTGATCGCAGCGGAATAGTCTTTTTCCTACTTTTTCTCCCCTACTTTCCGAAGAAACTGAATCTACAATTTTCTTCTCTCGAGATTCATTTTCGTACTCAAGGTTTTCTTTTGGTTAAGAAATGAATAACTTCTCATCAAGGAGACCAAACTCTTTTCAATGGGGAAATAAAACAAAGAGTGGCAGGTATTTTTGGAATTCAATTCCTGTAACAGCCGTAAGGAAATTAATTTTAATAAGTACAGTTTGGAGAGAAATGCATATCTGCTTTGGATCGTTAAGAGAAGACAAGACGAATGAATTTCTTTAGTAAAAGTAGTGAAACTTCTTGGCAGAGTCAAAAGAAAACTAGTCCAATTTATACACTTCATATGCATCACTTGATATAATTGCAATTATTTGTTCTTGGTTTTATCAAAGCTTCTCTCACTATGCATTTTATAATGCATCAACAGAAAATAAAATGTTAAGATTAACACTTTTTTTTGAACTTGAAATGTATGTTTCATTGCATTAATAGATCAAATGATTGCTTCTTTTCCTTCAATTTTCCTGGTATTTCATCTTGTTGCTGAATATCTGGAAATAAAGTCCACTCAAAATGGAAGTTGAAAATGACTAACATTTAATGCTACACAATATTTGCTACATTATAGAAAACAATGGACAAAGGTTAGCACACTGATCAAGATCTGGTAATTCCAATGTAATAATTCAAAATGTGTTCTAATAGAAGAAAATGTCTAATCTATTTCAAGATTTTAGCCATCTAAATAGTGTGTTTATAAAAAGAATGCACTTTGAAGTTTTCTTGAGGGTGCAGCTTTCATGATCCTTTTTAATAAAATAATACATGTAAATTTCTGCTTGTGAAATGTGCAGCTTTAACAATAATGCCCGCGCAAAATTTACGATTGGCTGGTGCCATCTATTTTTCTCTCTTACCTCTTTGTAATCTAGATCGAATCCAAGGTCTGGTTCAAGGGGCTGACATGTAAAAATAATCGAAAACGGGGTCGCTAAGATGAAAGTGACACTCCCAATGCCGTTCAACTCCAAGTTCATCACCTATCGGCATGCGGGGTGAGAGGGGGTGAAAAATAAAATGTCAAAAATGACCTACATTAGTGTCGAATCCATAGTTTTCGGAGTCGCTAATATAATTGGTGACATTCACGATTGCAATTTTCATATGTGTACCAAGTTTGGTTGAAATTGCTCCAGGAGTTGGAGATGTTTGATTACTTTATAATTTGTATACTGTACTTATACTTATGAATACCTGTAAATAAAATTAGTTACATTTTATATTATAGTTAGAATTAATTATTTCCCTGTCTTTTAGAAGATTGGGATAAATAAATACCGCAACTCCGGGAAATCAGCTAGTTAAAAATAATAATTACAAAAATTACCAACTAATTGTACACTGTCATTATCATGAGTGTCTCGAATGACACGCATTCAAAGATGGCGCCTGATAGGTCCACCAAGTGCATTTTGCTTCCTATTTACATAAATTTATGTTTTTATGACAAAAGTAATATAGAAATTTTGGGGACATCCTAGGATACAATGTAATATATTTTAAAGCTAGGGTTAATTGTAGGAAGTTAAATTTATTATTTTATATAAGAATGCTCTATGGCATGTACAACTTGCTACAGGGATAAGTGAAAATTGCATTAACACTTTGTGAAAGCCTGGAATATGTATAACGATTTCCAGTATTTCACAATTTCAAATAGATGTTCATGATCTGGTTTAGATTCCCTGATAGAATTATAAAAAACCTTTCAATAATAATGTAGGAAACCTGGATAAATATTTAATAACAAAAATTCTATGGGTATTCATACATGCATGCAGAAACAACGCTGGAAGGTATATTTTGATTTAAGCAATTGAACGTAACAGGTGTGTTCAATTCAATAATGAAAACATTATTATTATACACACACACCATTGTAATACATAAACGTAAGTACTCATTTAAACAAATGTTATTTTATGTTTCAGTATTGTTATTTTGAATGTAAAAGTGTAGGAAATGGGTCCACAGTTTTTGTAATGTCGTGAAATGTTCTACAGTCTGCAAATGTTCCAAATTGGTGATATTTGGTTGTACTGTGTTAGAAGCTGAACAGGTACTTTCTCGGTTGCATTTTGCTTGAGGGGACGTAGAAATCCAGCTGTCATAGGTGGAGCCGGCCCCCGTGGCAGAGTGGTTAGCACATCGCGCTACGATGCCAAGGATCACGGGTTCGAATCCCGGCTTGGACATGGGCGTTTGTGAGTGTCCATTCATCAATTTCATCATATTATCACTCATCCCCATCTTCACAAATTAGCCAAAAGTGGCACAAAAAGCGAAGTAAAATAAACTCAATCAATCAATCAATCATGTAGGCTAACATGTGGAATGGCCCTTCACTCTTTTCGTAAGCATCACGTTCAAAAGGAGAAATAAAATAAATACGTATAATCGGATTAAAAAATAAATACGGTATAGGAACACGCTAATAATAAATATCCACAGCAAGATTGGTGGTTGAGAGTTTACGTTGTAAACTTTCGATCTGGTTAGTGTCCCGGCCCGGCCTGGCCCTGTAAGTGCCCCTTCTCTAATTTCACTGAATCATCATCTTCATCGCTGCGATTAGAAAAATGGCAGGAAAGATACGTAAAATAAGTCAAATCAAGTCAAAACCACAATTCCATCGCCTTGCTCTGACGGTGTCGGAAGGGTTAATCATATGTGTAGTATGCGTTGAACGAGTTTATATATACAGGGTGTCCCAAAAGTAGGTATACAGTACCAGTGACTTTATTTTCAATTTACGCATTAAGCGTTGTAACGACGTTCTTGGTATTGAAAGCTCCAGGCGTAGCATATCCGTTCGGTTTCAGAAATATTGACCCTGGCAGATCTTGCCAAGCTCTTGCTCAGAAATGTGTAGGATAAGCCTTTTACGGTAAGAACACTGGCCTTTGGCTAGAGGTGACGAGAGGCCAAGCGAGGGTTTAAATAGGTGCGCATGAGAGCGACACGAGGTATTTTTACCTGGAATCATCGGAGAGCAGGAGCTATTGGGCTATTTTCTAAACCGAACAGGGTAAGCTATTCTACACCCTTATCTGCCATTCGCATGGCTCAGTTCAGTATAAAACCCAATCATGAGTCTATATTAATGTTACGTTAGATATTTGTACCTGGCTCGTTCAGGGCTGTCTCTACCATCAACAGTATTGATCTGGAGGGGCAAGTTACGTTGGAACGCTACGCAGGGACGCTCGCCGCGTTGACTTCTTGGGGCTGTTGACAAATGTCAGTGCAGCTTTCATTTCATTTTCCTCAGTCTGGCCAACAGTGGTATATGCTGTATGTATACCTACTTTTGGGCCACCCTGTATAGAGGCATCGGATCCCAACGTATGGACGATTACGGCCCGTTTCGCCTTATTGCGTTTTCACCCCCCAAAAACAATTTCGCGTGATTTATGTGACACTAACTTTCTAAGGCGAAACGGGACATCCCATTTCGCCTTATCCTGTTTCGCCTTACACACAAAACATTTCCCACCACAGAATATTATCGACATGAAGGGTTATTATTATTAATGTATTATTAACCTAACCTAACCTAACCGACAGGACAATGGGAGCCAAGATAGGCAACATCACAAGCTCTGCGCTCCCATTATGAATTACCCATAAATCATTTGAAATTCTATTGGGGGAGGTGAAAACGCACACGGTATGGACACACAGAGTTTGCCCCAGCACTATGCTAAATCTTATCTACAAAGGGAAATACACTGTCTTTGCCCCCTAGTTTTGGAACCCAATCGCCGCCACTGCTAGGAGCCAATACAAAAGTGATACATGGTCAAACGAATAAAACTACAATTACACTTAATAGACGAATCACATAGTTGTTTTACACAGTTAACGTGCAGCACAGAATCGCTTGCGGATAAAAGTAACAGTTGATGAATATCATATAAACGAAATCAATAACGATTATTGGACCAAGTCGCGGAGTTTTTCAGAGATTCTTCCGAGATTGAGTCAAAGGCATCTTTCCAATTGCACTCCTTTACCCAATACATTTAGCTGTCTTTTCTTTCGGGTCTGAGTGGGAGAGAACTGCGGATGGGTCAAAGAAATAAGATGAAGCCGAGATTTCCCCCGCTACCATCCCAGCTCATCCACGTTATGTGTTGGCAGTACTCGATCATTTTTCTTCTGTTTTCGGAGAACATCCCTCCGAAGGGTAGATCGGACCCTACCCGCTGAGGTTATAACGATATCATTTCTCCTCCGTTTTGGGAGAAGAAGAAACCGAAAGTACTATACGAGAAGATTTGTCATCTACCCTTGATGAAAAAGGAATATAAGGGGCAATTTCTTAAAGAGATACAGTACATCATCCCCTAGTGGCTCGCCTCGTTCTCGAGACTAGACGTATATTTCTCGTAATGACTTTGGAATAATCGCGGTTGCTGTGTGGGGAAGGTAATGCACTGAAAGATGCTTGAGTAGAAAGCTGGGAACCGCCAGATAGATTTATGCTCCAGAGTGCTTTTATGAGGATGGGATGGGGGATGATGTTTCTTCTCTTAAGGTAGGAGTAATGCGCTTGCATTTTCGTGGGCAAATACGCGACGAACAGGCGATTCTGCGAGGACCGTTCTGAAAGGTATTAGAATGCATCTATTGTTCGGGTTTATTCGTGTGGATGTGGAGTTCTTCTTATGAAGGGTCCATTGTCTCACGATACACTGTTAGCACTCTCTTACTTGAGTCGTCGGTCACTTTTTCTGTTGCGGTTTACTGTCTACTTCGTAGTGCACTTGATTGGTGAAAAGCAATATCCTTACCGCAGCTTGGCAGCTTATTCTTAACTTCATTACGTATATACCTTTCTTCTCTTCTCCGGACAGTTATTATTATTATTATTATTATTATTATAATTATTACTACACCTCACTCCTCACTCAACCCTTTTGCTTCCCAGTGTCTCGCTCCCAAATTCCTTTGCTGCTCAGCGTCTTCCTCCTCTACTAATTTGCTGACCAGCTCCCCGCGCTTCGACTTCTTTGCTGACCAGCGCCTTGCGCCTCAACTCCTTAGCTGACCAGCACCTTGCGCCTCAACTCCTTTGTTGACCAGCATCTCGCGCTTCAACTCCTCTGCTGAGCAGCGCCTCCCTCCTCAACTCCTCTGCTGACCAGCGCCTCCCTCCTCAACTTCTTTGTTGACCAGCTCCCCGCGCCCCGACTTCTTTGCTGACCAGCGCTTTGCGCCTCAACTCCTTAGCTGACCAGCACCTTGCGCCTCAACTCCTTTGTTGACCAGCATCTTGCGCCTCAACTCCTCTGCTGACCAGCACCTTGCCCCTCAACTCCTTTGTTGACCAGCACCTTGCCCCTCAACTCCTTAGCTGACCAGCTTCCCGCGCCTCAACTCCTTTGCTGACCAGCGCCGCCTCAGTCCTTAGCTGACAAGCGCCTTAGGCCTTAACTCCTTTGTTGACCAGCATCTCACGCCTCAACTCCTCTGCTGACCAGCACCTTGCCCCTCAACTCCTTTGTTGACCAGCACCTTGCGCCTTAACTTCTTAGCTGACCAGCTTCTCGCGCCTCAAGTCCTTAGCTGACCCTCGCCTTACGCCTTAACTCCTTAGCTGCCCAGTACCTTGCACCTCAACTCCTTTGTTGACCAGCATCTTGCGCCTCAACTCCTCTGCTGACCAGCACCTTGCCCCTCAACTCCTTTGTTGACCAGCACCTTGCCCCTCAACTCCTTTGTTGACCAGCACCTTGCCCCTCAACTCCTTTGTTGACCAGCACCCTGCCCCTCAACTCCTTTGTTGACCAGCACCTTGCCCCTCAACTCCTTAGCTGACCAACTTCCCGCGCCTCAATTTCTTTGCTGACCAGCGCCTTACGCCTTAACTCCTTAGCTGCCCAGTACCTTGCACCTCAACTTCTTTGTTGACCAGCATCTTGCGCCTCAACTCCTCTGCTGACCAGCAACTTGCCCCTCAAGTCCTTTGTTGACCAGCACCTTGCCCCTCAAGTCCTTTGTTGACCAGCACCTTGCCCCTCAACTCCTTTGTTGACCAGCACCTTGCCCCTCAACTCCTTAGCTGACCAGCTTCCCGCGCCTCAATTCCTTTGCTGACCAGCGCCTTACGCCTTAACTCCTTAGCTGCCCAGTACCTTGCACCTCAACTTCTTTGTTGACCAGCTTCCCGCGCCTCAACTCCTTTGCTGACCAGCGCCTCAAGTCCTTAGCTGACCAGCGCCTTACGTCTTAACTCCTTAGCTGCCCAGTACCTTGCACCTCAACTTCTTTGTTGACCAGCATCTTGCGCCTCAACTTCTTAGCTGACCAGCTTCTCGCGCCTCAACTCCTTTGCTGACCAGCGCCTCAAGTCCTTAGCCGACAAGCGCCTTACGCTTTAACTCCTTAGCTGCCCAGTACCTTGGACCTCAACTCCTTTGTTGACCAGCATCTTGCGCCTCAATTCCTCTGCTGACCAGCCCCGCGTGCCTCGACTATGCTGATCAGCGCCTCATCTTCTCTCTCTCTCTCTCTCTCTCTCATCATTCATTTAGAATATTTCGTCGCCTACCCGTGTCACTATACTATTCGTTTTGACCTTTCCCCTCTCGTATTGGTAGTCTCTGCTATGACTATTTTGGTCAGCTTTCATAGCCTACTTGCCTCTTTCCCTTCTCCATATTTTTACCTATTGTCTTCATTTAATGCTTATTTTTAGTGCAACTCTCTATATCTTATCTGAAGTGTTTTTTACTTGTAGCGTTCTTCTGCTACCTTTTGGGCATGGCACTTATCCTGACTTAGAATCTTTTTCACATTGAAGTCTATAGTAGAACTTTCAATTCAGCATATTTTATCTTAAGACGCCTAGTAGCATCCGACGAAATAACAGGCATAACCTTCGTATCCTGAAACTAGAAGCCTTCGTAACTCTCAGAAATATGAATCATGCTGTTGCCCTGGACGAGTATCAAAACTTGAGCAAACTTTCTTAATTTGCTTTAAAATACATATCACAGTCCTGAAGTTTCGGAATTGGGCAAAATTGCCCGGCGAAAGAGACCTCTCCCCTCATCAAGCCAAGTAATGAAGTTAAAATCATTTATTGTGGAGAAAGTTTCCCCGACATTCCTTTCAACTGTCCCAAGGAATTAAGCAGCTGTCAAAGCCGGGATGAAAAATCGCCGTTCCCAACCAGAACCTGTAGGAAGGAAGGGAGAGTGTTAATCCAAGAGGGATTTTCGTCCTCTGCTTTCCTAAAGGAACTCTCTCTCACTCTGTGCAGAAGAGAAGGAAACTCCAGGAACAAATTCGGCAGCTTCCAGTGACTCCAGAGTTTATCCGAGGACCCGCGACCAAATGTAAACACGGTGCCGACGCGATAAATTGAATTGAGCGGTCGTCCCTCCGAATGGTGTTTGCACAGTTAAATCCTAACCTTTAAAAATCTTGACACGCTTGCTCGCACATACACGTCCTGCCTCGTACCATCTCCTCCTGGAAGAAGCCATTCCAGAAGTTTATTGTTGGGACCCACCAGCTGGAGTACGGCTTCATTTTACTACCGTTGTTCAGTGGCGTATTCTCCATGGTACCGCGTTTTCCGACGGTAAACCAATTTTTCTTATGCATATTTTTTAAAATAAATTTAGCTTAGTGTTTAAAAAATCAAATTTAAAACACGCTTTTAAATCCGAATTTAAATTGATTGATGTTGTTTACCTCGCTTTTCTGTCACTTTGGGCTTATCGCGAAGATGTGGATGAGTGATGATATGCTGATATTGATAACGGGACACTCACAAAGAACACCCATGGCCATGTCGGGATTCAAACTCTGGCGTCGCAGCGTGCTGTGCTAACCACTCCGCCATGGAGGCCGGCCGAAATCAGTGTTGCCACAATCTGAGGGCACAATTTCCCTTTCGAAGTGGCAAAATTTCCATTTCTGGACTATTTTTCCCCTCACCTAAACAAATATGATTGATTGATTGATTTGGTGTTTTAAGTTCACTTTATGCACAGTAAGGCTAATCGGGACTGAACCTATAGTTTAAAGTGGGATCCGAACCACCATGTGCCTCCACTGGGTCTAAACAAATATAAAAATAATAATAATTATTATTATTAGCAGTGGTAGTCGTAGCAGCAGCAGCAGTAAAATTTCCGTTGGTCCATGTTCGTATGAATAAAAAATGTTACACAAATTCTTCAACAGTGGCCGCGGTAGCTCAGTCGGTAACGCGTCTGACTACCATGCTCAAGGAACCGGGTTCGATCCCCGGCCGGTTCAAATCCGGGAACTTTTCTAACGTAGGAAGAGGCCCCGGCGCCCACCCAGCGTCGAATAACATGGGTACCTGGGGGAAACCCTGGGGGGTAAAGGCGGTCAGGGGCGTGATGCTGATCACATCACCCCCACTCATGACCGGATCAAGAAAGTGTGGGGCGTTACCCCCATACCCCCTATACGCCTTCATGGCGTGGTGCTAAGCACAGGGGAGCACTTTATCTTTTTTACTTTACCTTTTTTACACAAATTCTTCATATACATGTCAGCTTCATCGCTTTCTGGTCAGATGTCCCAGGTTAAAATCATGGTCAGGAATCCAATAAATCGTTAATTCTCATCGTTACAATTATTCGAAGATACAGAAAAGCGACGTACAATAAACTTAAGAGAAATATAAATAGATGCAGGCTTATATTCAAGGGAGCAGAAATAAGATGGATCAGAAAAAATAAAAATGTTAATTTGAAACAAGAACTTAACATAAACTGTAATAATGTAAAGTCAGAAGTCTTAAAATTTCCCTGAAATTGTGATATTTTTCATCGAAATTACCTTTTCCCTTTTGGCTAAAATTTTGTTCCGAATTTCCCTGCAAAAGGTAAATTTCCCTTCATGTGGCAACACTGGCCGGAATTTAACAAGAACTTAAAGACTGGTTCATGTACGCCACTGATCGTTCTCCATCCCACCCTTCTGCAGGTCGGGTTTCGATTGTACACGGTGAGGGCGAGGGAACCGAAGAAATAGTGGTTGGGTGGTTATTTAAGAACACATGGCGTGCAACAGCTAAAACAGCGTTGTCTGGAGAAAACTGCTTGTTCTTTTGTTTCTGTGCCGCGCTTGGTTGTTGCTATATGAAGGGAAATTTCCCTTGAAGGGATATCAAGGTCCAGTTTTCATGAAAATTGAAGTTTTATGAAAAATACCGAAATTGGAAAATTTGAAGTTGTCGGAATTCTGTTTTTGTATTATTTGTTTGCTTGTCTGCACGCCCATCCCTAGTATTCAGGAGGTCTTAACCCTAGTTTACCCATGCCGTACGAGAAACTTACTTACCTGAACGGGGCTCACAGGCCCACACTTTTTTTATCACTGAAATTCAAGAGACCATTTTGTAACTGAATCCCAGGTTCCTTTCTTGATTACACATGTGTATTTATTTATTAATTATCAAGTTACATAAATTAGCATCATTAATAGAAATTAATAACCAATTATTGCTTGAATGTTGCACACATTTTTTACCACACCCCTAAAACTCACAAAAAGCATAATTTTTCATTAATGCTATTTTGTTTATAGAGGTGCACTTGTTTATTAATTATAATAATTACAAGAAATACTATTGATACCAGCACTGTCACTGTCATGAGTGTCTCAAATAACACGCATTGAAAGATGGCGTCTGATACCCCCACCAAGCGCATTTTGTCTCATATTCACATTACATTTATGTTTTTATCAACAAAAGTAATACAGAAATATTGAGAACACCCTAGGGAAGAATGCAATTTATTTTCAATTTTTTTTAAAAAAAAAATTCAGTTGAAAAATCGAAAAATAGAGATGGTGGGCCTGACAGCCCCCTTCCCCCTCAGGAAAGCTAGGGTTAAGTTCAAATCGTGCAGTTGGTGGTATCGATTGACACTTTTAAAGTGTTTTTCCCTCTGTGCGGTGGTTTTTCTCTGTCGTACCCAACAAGTGCTGTGACAATACCGCTAACGAAATCCGCCATTCATTTCTTTCTCCCATTGAAAACATTTCTCGAAAGTTACACCAAACTGCTTCCTTTTTTTACACCCTCGCTCCCTTATTTCCCGCATTTAAGGTTTAAATTCTTCTGACATTGGAAGAATGCATTATGGAAAAAAGAGAACATTTACGCGAGTGACTAGTTCACAGTACGCATTGTATCCTTCGTGCGCAATATCAACAAGAATGTATGCGCACACACAAAAAATTCTTTTCTCCACGTGTCGTATAATGTGAATTATATGCGAGTCCACATACTGAGTCAATAATCCTTGCGCAGGAGCAGATATTCAGGTAGAGAAAAATGAAGCGCATATCCACATTTTTTATACAACGTTGTCATCGGATTGTGCTTAGTATTACCGTGACGTTATTACGTCACAAGTCTATTGTTTGCAATTGTCTTCTCCGTCAGAAAAGTAACTTTTTATTGTTATATATAAAGTTATGGCGTGGCTTTCACTGATTGGATAAACCACCACAGTTAATTTCCCTGGCTTTGTTAGATACTAAACCACTGTTTGCATGTGGCCGATCGTGTGGGGTGGTTAAAGGGAATATGATTTCATTGGTTTAGCTTGTGGTATAGTTTACCATTTTATTTAACACTTATTTTTAAAAAAAAAGAAAGTTGTGGGAAAGATAGTAATCATAGTGATATTTGTAAAGAGATTACTTGTATACCTTATTTTGGTTTCAAATATTGAACACGAGTGGAGGGTCATAGAACTCCTTTGAAATATTGACGATAATATTTTTAATCTATTTTGTCAATCTGCGAACTCTTTTCTTTCATATCATTTTTCAGCCTCGTATGCAATTGAAATTGTGCAAGGAGTGTATTTTGCCTCTTTAACTAATTGTGATTACAATTTCTGCACATTTTAATAAACCAGTTTCAAGTCGGATGACTGTGTAATACAGTGATGGAACGTTAGAAAAATTGAAGGTACTAAATAATACGTTTCTTGCTATCAATATTGAATAAAATGCAATACATTTGGAAAATTCGTCCATAAAATTGCCGAAAATTGGAAATTTTTGGATATCGACCAAGTCGTACAGGACCCTTAACGTGTGTGTGTGTATAGAGGGTGGGAGGGCTGAACATATGCAATATGCGCACATAAGGATCAATCTCTCTCTCTCTCGTTGGAAAATTACCAACTATCACTCTGTAATAACCTCTACTGGTCTCACTGATCAGGTAATGGTTCGCAGTGAGCATATAATACAAACTGTAGTGCTGCCTCCTAGTGGAAGAGGAAGCAAACGACTGTTACTATGCAATAACCTGTGAAAACAAGTTGGAATGTAGTTTTGTTATCATGTAAAGTTTTCCGTTGTTTGTGAGTTTGGGAATAAATCCAGTTCATGTTGATAATACATGCGTTTGCATCGCACAACAATAAACTACTAGTAAATTACAATTATTAAACCTTTTTTAGTGCTATATACGTTCAGTTTACTGATTAAGTTTATTGATGGATATTGAATAGGCTATTTGATATTGTATTCCTCTCGCTTTTGGCTAATGGCGACTATCGAATCCGGGACCCTTGGTGTCGTTGCGCGCTGTGCTAACCACTCCGCCACGGAGGTCGGCACGCTGATTATGAAATAGGGCTTCTAGATAACTAAAGTCATTACCACATTCGACAAAGTTTGATACTATGTTGGATCAAGCTGAGTGAAGAAGTTACGTTTGTGAAGATGCCTTCAGGAACACTCCGGCAGTAGAGGCGACATCAGGCAATCCAAGAACAAAATCTTCGTCACCAGATCAAGATGAAGATGATCAGGATGGCTTGGGGGACGAAAATCAAGAGGGGAGTTTGGGGATGGAATAACAGAAGGGACCGTGGCTACTGTTTCTCTCAGGAACGACCTAATGTTGTCGACACAGTCACATCCAAATGGCCCACTTCCAGGCAACCCCGGTGGCGCTTTTTCTCACCACTCTATACCCACATTATTGCCCTTTCTGTAGCGGGGATTGGGGGAGGAGGGGAGGGAGTCGCACACTCCCTTTATTGACTTGTCCGTCCTCTGGTCCTGAAGCCATTTTCTCTGCTAATGGAAACAAAACGGTTGCGAAAACACAAAGATCTCTCGAAGAAACATTAGCGGAAGATTTCTCCGGACTGTTTTTCCTTCCTTTCTCTCCCTATTTCCTACTCTCTCCGCCCCCCACTCCTCCCCCAGAAGATCTTTGTCGAGCGGAACATGGTTAAAAGTAACGGGGTTCGCATTTCCTTATCCTCCGGGACGCTATCAGTCGAAAAAACAACGCCCCGAGAGCTGCAGACATTACTCCAAGGGGAGGTTGAGACTAGAGGCAAGGGTTGATATAGAAATATGCCTGTATCTCGGTGAAGCCAGTCCTGGAAACATATTTCATCAACCCAAGAGACATAATTTCCTTTGGCTCCTCGTAGCTTTGTCCAAAAGATTCCCAGAAACGCCAATTCCTCATTCTCCATTTTTCTCCTGTTGCTCTTACTTTAAACCATCTTCATCTCCACACCTCGTCGCCCCTTTATTTTTTATTGTTTCTCTTTCAATTTCCAAACTTTGTGTACCATCTTTCACCACATTATGGATTATTACTTTTATCCCATCATTCCTCACAAATAGCTTTGGCAGTCTCCAGAATCTCACCCGCGGGACAGGTTAAGAAATCCTACACGGCATTATCCCTTCTCTTCTATTAGTAGTAACCAGGGGCGTATTTCACAAAATTGCTACCTATAAAGAGGCCCAGAGGCAGAGATTTGACGAATGGCGGGTATGAACTTTCCAGCACACACACAAAAAAACGACCGAGTATAAAAATACCCAGCTTGCCTATTAACAGCCTCGGTTTTATTGCCTCTCCCCTGGCAACGCTGAAAGGGCGTTTGAAAGGCACTGGGAGGTGAGAATTCCAAATTATTTTCCCGCCATGACACGTGTAAATATTTTCCCAGAGATTATTCGCTCTGTCTTTGGTGGAGTGGTTAGCACAACGCGCTACGATGCCATGGGTCCCAGCTTCGAATCCCGGCCTGGGCATGGGTGTTCTTTGTGAGTGTCCCTTCATCAATATCATCACCCATCCTCATCATTGCGATTAGCCAAAAGTGGCAGAAAAGCGAAGTAAAATAAACCAAATCAATCAACCCGTTTGATTGCTAAATCGACGATCAGTTTTTTTGGCTCGTATCGTTTTATGCTGTATTTCAACGGAGCATACAACTAATTTACAAAACATAGTCGCGTCAATAGACCGAAGATGCTCTTAACAATCATTGAAAGAAGAGTTTCTTCGTACTTATTGGCAAATCGTGCATCAGAACAATACAGTAAAATAAAGCATGACTTTTCAAAATGTATCCATGAAAAGGGCATGTCCACCTCAGTCTTCTGATCATTAGAGATTAGAGTTACTCAATTAAATCACATAATGCACTTGAATACAATGAAACTTGATCAAGTTCCACATTGGGACCAAAATATACAATTCCTCCACTGTACTCGTGGCTCGTATAAATATCGTAACAATCTATAAAATAATTGGAAATGTTTAAGTACAAAGAACTCCAAATCCCATACATTTAGCCATCACTTTTCCAGACAGGAAATATCTGAGGAATGCCTTGTCAGACATTGCCGATCTTCCTTGATCGCCATCGTTGTAAACAGGTGTAAACAACTGCAATCAAGGAAGAGATTATAGGTAACTGATTCGCCGTTATCAGTTAATTCGATCGGAATAAATGTCTGGAAGCAGAGAGGTCATTGGTCAGTTTTAGAACGAACATTGAGAGGAGAGTTGCGAGCATTAGATGGAGAGGGGCAGAGGTACGATTCGAGGAAGAACGTGTTGAAGCGAGTCGCGAGTCAGATTCTTTGTACTGTCCCGACCATAACCAGCAGAACTTCAGCTGCTATACAGAGACAGGTATACCGTAGCCATGCTGATCCAGTCTTTGGGGATTTAAAACTCAGGTGTTGTGTTATGCCATTCATATGTGTGTAATTATTACCTCTCGCACCTTACCATCAAGCTTACCATGAATAGCGAGTTGCTCCATAATCAAGGATGAATGATCAGTGAGCTACATCAACCCAGTTCGATGGCACATACCGTAGGGTATGTTACGATATGATCACACATGTGACGAATTTGGAGTTCTTTTGCAGCAAAATACGTATGTACCTCTTCCCATATTTCACACAAGGACATTTCATTTTCTTGCATTAACTGCATTTGTAAAACTACATTTGTTTGTAATAGTCCGTCAAGCATGAAGAACTAACTTAACCATTGTAAGGAGTGGAAAATTCATGACATATTTTCATATTCATATCCAAACTATTTATATAAACTAAAATGATAGAATCTTCCCCTGTGTATTACACTGTGCCATGATCTCGGGCACAGCATCACTAGCCGGTCACCGTTATCCAAAAGTACTTGTTAATGAGATACTGAGTGAACCCCAGATCCACTTATGTGCGGATTGACAGAAAAAGTTCCCACATACGATAACCCAGTCCGGTACTTACAACTTTCTACCGCCCGTGACAATTACATGTCTTAAAGTGTTGCATGGAAAACTTAAACAATTTAAATTGTACTTGAACTATTATTTTCCGTTACTATTGTTTTATATACGTATATCTGGCGATTTTCAATAATTGTCATTGTACAACACACCTTTATACAAGTTTTAGTTCTCTATTAACCATGTTATAAAATGTAGATACACTTGCGCCTCCACCACGTAACGTTCTCCTAGGAACGGGGATAGAACCAGCGATGTTCAGTTGTCCCTATGGGGGGGGGGGTGTAGCTCGATCATCATTCATTCTCACGACAAAGAGCACTCGCTTCTTTCTGATAGCTCAGCGATAAGGAGCGAGAGGTGAAACATACATTCAATAGATGGCAAAACACTATCACTTGGATCACACATGGTTGACACGTTCTACAATAGACGCGTTGTATTATTATACTATTAATAATAACTCAGTAATACTCAGCGGTGAACGATGAGACTCGGTGAAGTACACAGACTCCTCTCAGGTACAGGGATAGTGTTAGGCAAAGACAATATTCACAGCACAGAGAAATAAAACCACATTACTGCAGTATATATAAACTGAAAGGTTTTATTCTTTATTTATTACAATTATAATGCAAATATACTTGAGACGAAGGCGAGGATTTTGCTTTGTTGATTAATTGACTCAACTAAAAACGCATAAACTCAATGCGTGGCTATCGGCATGCCTATGATCACATAGACCTAGCTTGCGCCCCGAACTACTACACCAAGAGATATGCAATAATAACGGAGCCAATATTTGCTCTTTAGCCTTTTATTTACAAATTAATCCTTAGGCTAGCTTTATTATTTAACGTAGAATGGTTGTAGTATTGTGCATATCATCAATGCATGGCTATCGGCGTACCTATGGTCCATAGCTTGCGCACCGAACTAACATACCAAGATGTATGCACAACACCGAGGAATTCTTTTTAAATTTAACACATTCGGGTCTGGCCTCATAATACAGCATTTGTACCTCTGGTATGCGGTTTTTGGTTGTTTTTCAAAAAAATCATAGAAGATATATTTTTAATTTGTTTTTATTTGCCACATATTTCTTAAATCTACAAAACTTCCTCTTTTCAATGAACAAAAATTTGTTAAATTTTCTCTTCATTTTCAGACATTTTTTAATATTTTTTTCAGCAATGTTTGGTGAAGAAAAAAAGTACAACATTGTAACAAATGTTAATATAGAGATATTTTAAGTTCGTAATCTGGAAATTTCAATAATTAACTACATAAACTATCAATACATCTTTTGAATCTTGCATAAGAATACTTCTTATGTGCACATAACAAAAGTAATTACAAATTACAAGTAATTATCTCTTGTATGAAAAAGTGGCTGCAGGACAGGACCAGACGATGTATCAGTTGGTTCTGCGTCATCTGTAAAAATTAAACAAATAAATAAATAAACTAAATAAATAAAATAAATTTTCATTTGACATAGACTATACAAAATAATAAATGGAAAAACTAAAAATACATCAGTGCATGTAGGAGAATCAAGCAAGAGGCAAGATGAATAGACCCAAAAAAATTACCTCTTCTCACTTCATTCATAAAATTCTAGAGTTTGCAACACTGTTTATATTGTCGACAATAATTATTACGAATATAACCTACCTTCCAAATCTTCAAATTCATCTGCATCATGAAAATCGTCGCTAACTTCAAACTCTGAGTCGGAATCCTCTATGCAGTCTGGATCTAACGACGCCATTCTAAACAATGCACAGTACATCAACCCGACAACAAACAGTCGCAGGTGCGAGATAAAAATAGCACATGAGTCACCTAGCGGTCGGAATTTCAACAGAGGGGCTTGAATGAACACGCGCATAAGACGAAGTACGAGCATAGCCCGTCGTTTAATCGGCAAAGCGATTGCATACCGCAGGACGGGCTATGCCCGTTGTTCGTCCACATTGACTTTAAGTGCACTGCGGGCTATGCACGTCGTGAGACCCCAATGTGTTCGTCGATCCGTGGCGAAAGTGTGATATTTCTTACGCGATATCCTCGTTTTTATTCTATTTTCGAGAACACAGATTCAAGTGGAGATGAATCAATCACTATCTACAAAAGGATACTACCAACAAAACTGACATCTACACATGTTTAGAAATACAAATTCACATAGTGCACTCTCGCAAACATGAAGATACATTAAACTACTCATAATAGAGCATAAAATACAATAAACATTAAACAAAAGTTATACATTACAAACAAGGTGCAATATTAATATAATAACACAACATTTACGTGTCCTTTCATAAAAATATAATATATCAGTGACATATTTTAAAGTTGTGACGTCACATAAAAATATGGATCACAGCATGGTTAGGTGAGGTAATTATTTGTCATTGCTGATAGCTCTGATCTTCGCAGTGAACATTTAGGTGTGAGCCTGTACAGTTCTCCCAAGACACTCCTGTTGCTTCCAAGCCACAGTCTGAACGAAAAGAACCCCTACCGCCCGTTGCACTCAATACTTATTCTCTCTCCTTTCTCCCTAATGCAGAGTCATTATCCTATAATACCTTTTCGGTCAGCACCTTATTTATTTACCTGTTGCAATACCACCAATTCAGGAAGGTTGGTTACCTTCTGACATGGCATTCCTTAGATACCTATGAGTGCAACGGCTCGTGATCGGGTTTATGAACTTCATGCCTGATAAAGTTTCTCAGTTTTATGGGGGATGTTACGGTAGATCATGACACAGTTTACTCACTTCTGTTATGAAGGAAGATACGACCACAAATGTAAATGTAGCCATACTCTACTCACACAAATATGATAACGCCACAAAATTTCCAACCATGCTCCACACTCGCATTTTAATGCCAGGCTTTGAAACCACCCCAATTTCGAAAAGGATCCCCGGTTGACATATTTGAACAGATAACAATCCCAGACACACTTTCAATTTCCTCCCCTGCGAACGCTACCTGTGGCTGTTTTCTCAGCCTGATCATTGGAGTCAAGTAGCTATTGATTATTAATATTATGGAGGGGATGGACTTGTCTTGTGTTTGTTTATTCAGTGCAGTAATATCATGTGTTTGCTCAGGAGCGGAGAGAAGCAAGGTGAAATCAGGAGTAAAATCTTGTGCGGTGGAGAATGTCTCGTCTCGTCTCGAATATTGATTTAATCTGAAAATATGTTGTTCTGGGTTAGTTGAGTTATTAAGGGTTCCCAATATTGAGGTCGTAGGTTTGAATCACGCTGACAGTTGTTCCGGATGAGGTTTTGTTGTTGTTCTTCTTCTCAGTTACTCCGGACAAATGTCGAGATGCTATCAGGAACTCTCAAGGCCATTTCTTTCAGATCTATCCCGTCGCGGTTAACTTTACTGTGCAAATAAGCGAGGTTGAGGAACAGTAGTTAGTGAGCATCTTGGAACTGTAGAAGTTAGAGATGTTAGAGGTAATTAAATGGGCTGCCTTTTGAGTAATATTGTAATCAGCTGGTTAGTGAGAGTTTAATTTTGGTTTGAAATACAGTAGGTCGAGACGCCTTGATAGGGATTCCTATATATAGGGTGGCGGTGGAACGTATTGCATCTAAAAATGTCAGTTGGCAATCTTGTCCGAATGTGGGCTTACATGCGCACTCTGGCCTGGAGCGTTGGCTGGTTCAGACACGAATCGTGGCAGTGGACTTGTTCATCCGAAGAGGATGAGACGCATTAGGACGCCAGATAATAAACCTCATCCGATCTGGAGACCTCTTGTTATGCGCACTGCCATTGGATCGCCATTGTGACCAACCCGCATATGCTGTACTGTTCTGGCACGGGTGGATGGCGATCTTTGTTCGACCGTCGCAGTGGATAGAACCTGTTCGGATGAACGCCTCCACTGCCATGATTCGTGTCTGAAGCGGTCAACGTTCCATGGCAGAGCAATTGCGGCTCTTGCATTCGCCTATAGCTTAACGCCCATTGGGACGCGGGAAGCGCGGCAACAGACACGTTTCCGGCGTCTGAGTGGGCGATAACCCCTTAACATAAACTGCATACTTCTGGCAAGGAAATTCCGGTTTCCGTTCTGCGCTCTTCCATGTAGTTGGCGTTACACCATTTGATTTCAATAGAAGCAGACAACAGATGTTCTGTTGCCGGATATTTCCGTGTTTCGCCGTGTCTCAGTGGGCGTCATGCATAAGCATGAGAGATTTCTGCGCATGCGTTCGGATAGTGTTACTGACATTGGTGGATACAATATGCGCTACCCTGTACGATGTGTGTGCAGGTACACACCACATAAACTTTAGTACATATGTGTAACTATCTGATTACTCGGCGTTGTCCGGGTGTTTATTTATCTCAAACTTGTATTGGACAGGAGAATAATGAATTCTAACTATAGTGTAAAATGTAACTAATTTTAAATGTGATCGTGAATGTCACCAATTAGCTTAGCGACTCCGAAAACTATGGATTCGACACTAATCTAGGTCATTTGTGGCATTTTATTTTTCACACCCTCTCACCCCATGCCGATAGGTGATGAACATCGAGTTGAACCGCATTGGGAGATCACGAAAACTATGGATTCCATTCGCAACACAGCCTGAATATTAGGCAACCCGAGAAACACTATCGTTGTGCGGGATTGCATAGAGTCACGGATGTCTGTTTGTGCGGAATTTAATATCGGTGGTTCTCGATTATTTTTACATGTCACCCCTTCCCACCGCACCCATAGGGGTGCCAGGAGTGTCTTACCCCAACAGTATTTATTTCCAGATTGCAAGTGATACGTGTACCAAATTTGGTTGAAATTGCTCCAGGCGTTCGAGAGTTATGCCGGAACAAACAAATACACACACACACACACACACACACATACACACATACATCCATCCATCCATTTTTATATATATAGAAGATTGCGAATGGAATAAGAACGTGGGCAAAGTACTTTTGCGCTCCCCTTTAAACTAGTCCCAGTTTCGAGTAGCTTATCCATGCATAATATACGGTAGACTAGAACTTTTACCAGTGCATCTTTTCAAGGATGCTCTACTTAAGTAATTCTGGTCTACTCAGTTGAGTTGCAATTTTTCTATAAATATTTGACCTTATAGGTATTTATGCACGCTATTTGGTTAGGTTGACTTTCATGGTAGGCAAGTGCCTATCCTCCTGACAGTTTCTGACAGTTGATGAGGCTGTGAAGAAATCTGAGCTTGTATGAAGATGGCGTGACCATATTACTTCCACCTTTACATCCAGTCCGACACACTACAAGAATTGTAAACCGTACGCACCTTTTACGACGCTGATTGGGACAACCCATCCGCAGAACCGAACCCTTAACCATCAAACCAACCAGTTGCTGTCAGCGATGCAAAAAACTTAATATCTTTCGGTGCCGGAACTTTAAAGGTTTTCGATTCAAGGACTACAAAACAACTTTGAACCTTTTAGGAAGGAAGACCTCTCCAGAGGAGTCTACGCGGATGACCTATGAAATTTAGCCGGAACAACGCCACGTCCTTTCCTGAGACACTAAGGTGCCGCCTGCCTCTTCGATTCAAACCTGATAAAGAGCGTCAGACATAAAATTTTTATTACGAGCTCCTGTCTCTTTCTCTCTCTCTCTCCAGATCTCCCGCAAGGTTGTTAAAGGAGTCTGACCCTGCAAGGAAGTTATTATTGGTTTCCTCGCCGTTCTCACTCTGCAGACACCGAGATTTACTTTCCCGTTCACGCTCCTCACTGCAGATTAAACGCCTCGCGTTGAGGAGACTCGGCTACTTTATGGCTTATGTGACAAAGTTTAAGCTTTGAAATTGCAGAACCGAATATGAGAAAATGTTTCCTCTCTCTTTTTTCCCCTTAGCTTTGCCAGCTTTTTTTCTTCCGTGCGGCCTCGAGTGAGGGCTTTCTGAAAGGCCCTGATCATATTTTAAGGTCTTTACGTCTTTCCTGCTCCAAATGCACGCATAAGAGGCCGTAAAAGGCATATAATTATGCAGGTCTCTGTAACTTAGAGAATAGGCTGGAGAAGGTATGGAAAGTACTCGATTTGTATAGCGTTCACTGTGGCCAGTTCCTTCACTGTTACGCTTCCTTCCCACAGAGCCAATCAGTTGAGCGCTTGCGGATCGTTTGTGGACTGTTCGTGGAGCCACTCGATCCACATACGCGCCCCTCTGAGGAAACGACCTTCAGAGAAACGCTTAGTCAAATTACACAGCGAATTGTAAGTTCATTCTGTCCACTGACGCTAATGAAGACTTTAGTTCAGCGGAAAGTACTGGATTTGTAGAACGCCAACTTCATCCAGTTCCTTCACTGTTGTAGTGGAGCGCTTGTGGATCGTTTGTGGACTGTCTGTGGTGCGTTTGCGGACCGTTCGTGGAGCCACTCACGCTCCACAGGTACAAACAGTCCACAAACGCGCCACTCGTAGGAAACAATTTTCAGAGAAACTTGGATGTAGTCAATGCAAAAGCTTGGTTAAGCCAAATGGTAGGCTCACTCTGTCCACTGGTGGTGGGTGACGCTGGAGAAGGAGTTAGCTCAGCCAAACGGAAAATACTAGATTTGTAAAGCGTCCATTCCATACAGCTCCTTCACACGGATCCACTCAGTGGAGCGCTTGTGGACCGTTCGTGGAGCCACTCGTCACGAACGTTCCACAAACGTGTCACTCGGTGGAACTAACTAGTCAGTGGTACCCACGTGAAGAGACTCAGTTGAAACCAGGGTTGTTAAAGGTCCAGGAATAGTAAATAAATTCAATTCCGGTCCTGCAGAGAAACGGGTTCGGGACCGCAAAGAACCTTCTTATCTGTAAAGTATTTCAATTCGGTCCAGGAACCCTTTTTCCAGATCAATTTAAATACGGTACAGGAACCTTCTTTCCGGATGAATTTAAATTCGGTCCAGAAACTTTTCCGGCTGAATTTAAATTCGGTCCAGAAACTTTTTCCGGCTGAATTTAAATACTGTCCAGGAACCTTTTTTCAATTAAATAATAGGCAACTTGGACCGAATTTAAATATAATCTATTTAAAATTCCTGGACCTTCAACAACCCTGGTTTCAACTGAGTCTCTACACGTGGGTGCCACTGACTAGGTAGTACCACCGAGTGACGCGTTTGTGGATCGTATATCGAGCGTCTGTCGACCGGGTATGGTTCTATCGAGCGCGGAGATAAGGCATCACGAACGGTCGGCACGGCACAGCACAGCTCAGGTTTTTACCGATCAAATTGGTTTTATGGAAATAAAATGGAAAGTAACCCATTAAGAATACCACTCATTTCGGCACAGTTCACTTCGGAGTGATGCATGAGCGGACAGGCAGAATTCATACATATAATTATACATTACGCTGCAATACCTCGGATCCGATTCATCATACTCTTTGCCCTTCAGAAATATATTGTGCACCCTATACCTGTTTCTGTTTTTAATATTTCTGTCCTCTTGTTCATCACTCCGGGAACTCCATTGCAACTGTTGGGTCGACCTCCGTGGCGTAGTGGTTAGCACAGCGGAATACAACGTCAGGGGTCCCGGGTTCGAATCCCGACCTGGTCATGGTTGATTTTTGTGAGTGTTGTACCTTCATGAATTTCATCATATCATCCGCATCGTCGCGATTAGCCTAAAGTGGCAGGAAAGCGAAAATTAACCATGTAAATCAATCATTCAAAGCAACTGTCGGATGATCAGGTGCCGTGCCGAGCCGTGTCGACAGTTCATAATGAATTTCTTGGTCGACAAAGAAACAACGTGCTTCAAGATGGCAGAACTTACCGTAACTAAATATTTGTCTCGGATGAGTTATTTTTCGTTAACTTTCGACTAGAATACTCCGTTTAGATTCGTATTTAATATTATGGGATGCCTTTTGTCAGTGTATTGCATCTCTTCAACGAAACTACTCGGAATATCAACAGGCCTTATTAACTATGAAATGTCCTTAAAAAGCTCGACGCTATAGAAAACTTTTTCGCAGGTTACGTGCTTTGATTTCGACCAAATCTTGCATAACACCATTCGTTAATTATGTATGGAAGTACGGAATATATTTTCCAACGCCACCTGCCAATCGATAATCAATTTATCTAGGGGATGATGGGGTGTGCGCATGTGGTTATTAAGTTACTTAGCACGAAGTGTTGTTACTGCCATCTTAATTAAAACCGTAGGACAGAAAGGACACCGGTAGGAGGTTATGACGTCACACCGTGAATGGGACTCCACGCAATCTATTATCGGAGCGCGAACTGGTAGATTAATTTAATCCGTGGGGGAAAAAAATAAACTCGGAAGCAGGGGTTGAAAATTATCGAGAAGAGTAAGCTGTGAATCTACTTCCATACTAGATCCGTATTTGTGATTTTCTTTAAAACACATGTTGTGGCACGGATTAGCTCATTAACACACAATACCAATATATACATAACCGTAAAATTGATATTTGCTATGGACTATAACAGAAGGTAATGTAATTCAAGTATCGAAGAGAAGTTTTTTAAAAAGAAAATAAACGTGGGATTTCACACTGCAAAGATAAATAGCGTGTGATATGAAATTGAACGACCTAATGTTACGTACCGTTCATCTAACTCGGAGATCTTAAATAGGGATGTACTATTAGAACTAGTTGATGGTAGAGACAGCCCTGAACGGGCAGGTACAAATATCTAACTATACATTAAAATAGACTCATGATTCGTTTCTAGACTGAAGTGAGCAATGCAAATGGCAGAATGGGTGTAGACTAGCTTACCCTGTTCGGTTTAGAAATAAGACCAGTAGCTCCTGCTTCTCCGATGATTCCAGATTAAAAGACCTCGTGTCGCTCTCATGCGCACGTATTTAAACACTCGCTTGGCCTCTCGTCACCTCTTACCAAAGGCCAGTGTTCTTACCATTTCCTGTAGAATGCTTATTCTACACATTCTGAGCAGGAGCTGACAAGGTCTGCCAGGGTCAATATTTCTTAATCGAACGGGGTATGGTACGACACCCCCTCTTGCAAGACAATTTCTAAAATTGAAATTGTAGTCATGAAAAGTTTAAATTGAACCTTCTGCCATTCACCAAAATTTAAAAGGTTTTTGTTTATTACATGAGAAAAAGGTTACATAAAATAAAATAATAAAAAAAAATGTCGGAGCTCTTCACCGAAAATTAAATGAAACAGAATTAAGCTCAAGCTTGAATGCTGAAATAAAGTCCTATGTTTACATTAGCCACACGCTGGAAGAGTCTTTCGTAATCAACAATGCTGACGGTTGGTCAACATGCGATATAAAGTGTTGTTCGCAGGTCCGTGGAGTCAGCGGAAAGTTCAACACACTGCATCATAACGCGGTACATGCGACTTGCTTCTGAACAAGTGCTAAATAAGCACAGAACGTAACCCGTGAGAAACTTTAATGCCGCATGCTCGCAATCTTCCGTCTCATCAGGATGACAGTTCGAGGCGAGAGCAAAGGACCGTGGTAAACACCAAACTCCACTGGACTGCGCACAACCACACGAAGATTAAAAAATAGATGAAGGTTATGTTTGCACTATGCCACTGACGTTCTTAGCACACTATGTGTGCACACCATGACCTGAGAAATGAGACGGCAGGGCAATCCAAATACATTCCAACCCCGGAGTCCTGGGGTACGAAGCACTGTTCTGTGACTTACATGGTCCTTGACCGATCATTTTCACTGGAGGACCGGATTCGAATCCCGGTGTGGAAAGTTCCGGAATACTGGTCAGCAAAGGTCAGATGAAAAGACGTGGGCCGTGGGGCGGGCGGACACAGGGTAGTCCATGGGAAACCACTCCAAGTAGCGGTTCCAAGCCCCAAAAATATGCCTTGTCCAATGGCGAACACTGGGGGGATGTTAGGATAGGCCCCCGACAGTTCACAGCAGACGCCATTGCATACAGTAATTATGGCCACTGGTAGGATGAAACGTCACAGGTGGCCTGGCAGGTTGCTGATCCACAGGGCTGGGTCTCAACACATTTGGGTCGTTGACTGTACCCGGAAAGTTCCAATATGGGGTGAAGGACACTGCCTGGCCTTACAGAGCAAAAGGGGACGATGTACATGAAAGATGTTCATGCTTCTTCTTAAGGGGGTTAGAGTCGTGGGGGGGGGGTTGCTCTGTAAGATGACATTTCTTCTGATGTTTCGGACGCTGTTCAGATCCTGGGATGTCACTTGGAGTAGGATTTTCGGTGCTGCTACGTGACATACACCGCTGAAAACCACAGGAGGCTGGTGAGCTCCAAAGCCTTCAGGAATGCGTTCTGCTTCCGGCCTCAAAAAAAGTCACTGGACTTTTCGAAATTCCTTGAACTCTTGGAATTCCCGAACAGGGGAGGAAACAGGTTGGACATAGGAATAAACTACATTGCTCACAGTCATTCAATATTGAAAATATATAAAAAATGTGTAAAGGAATCGTCTTCTATATGCAAGTGAAAATCATGAGTAAAGATAGGTAAACTAAAATAAAATAAACTGCCCAATAAGTGATAAAAATTATAAAACAAAGTTTGAATGAAGGCTAAAGAAAATAAAAGGCGGAAAATGTAATTTGACGCCTTAACACTGGAACACCATTAAAATGAAAATATGACTTCAAAAGTATATATTGACTAAATTATATATATATATATATAGCCCCTGGCTTCTCCCAAAATATAAAATAATGTGCAATATAAAACTAAAGTTATGACATGGCACTAAATGCCCTTTGTTGGGACATGATCATTATGCAATAAAATGAACGAAAATATCTAGGTTTAAATATTGATAAATATATAAAAGTAATATGTAGATGGTGTAAAATATATCCCCTGGTATCAGAAAGTTAACCCGACGAAATCCATTAATATCATGTCAGAAGTGTCAAAGCATTGTAAAAATGAGGAACTGACGAAAAAAAAAAAATAATTAACCCAAAATTTGGTAACGTCACAGCTGTTAAAACGGACCTAGCCACAAGTAAATTCGGGATCACGAAGATATAATAAAAGAGTAAATGACATGGCTCCAATGACGTTAAGATCATTAATTACGAAAGATACATAAAATGGATGAATAAATCAAGGCGACATAGTGACGCATTGTTAACGCTCACTAGTCAAGGTTGGTTTGCGCTTGCATACGCCTGACGTATAGCATAAATAGACAGTTAAAATGAAGTTCCAAATTAGTAATAGGATAATAGTAACGGGAAAATGGGACAAAAATATTTCATGAAATAAATTGATCTAAATAAACGGAGAAAAATGGAAAAAACGGTTTAGAATACTAACCAACCAAAAAAAATCAAATTAAAATTGCTCAAAGCAAACCATAAACATCCCGGGTGTGACCTTAAGAGGTTGCCTTGACCGGTCTGAAACCGTCGGCAAAATAGGGGGGGGGGGGCGCATTTGTCTCTCTTAGGTAAAATGTAAATTCAAAGGTAAAACTAATCTGGGTTATTGATTTAGAAAACATTTCTTGGCTATCACGTTCCTTTCGTATGATATTACTTCAACTAAAGTCTATGACGTGTGGGAGATTAAAATATAAGCACAATTACTCGCTATTACCTACTTTACGAAGATTAACACGAAATTAATCTGTAAGAAGTAATTAAATTTCATTCGGGAAACTTTTGAAAATAATGAAGGAACGAGAAAAAAAATCGCATAAATAAGCGCCCTTGAAGAGGCTATTATTCACACCTCGTTTGGAGGCTAGGAATTTCATTGTCGAAGCCACTTGAGGAGTGTAAAGTTCATCTACAACAAATTCCGCATCCATCCCGACACTCGACGAAAAAAAAATGTGTCATCAAATTCTCTCTCTCCGAGACTGAAATAGCATATGTTTCTTCCGCTAACGCGAAACTGAAAATTTCCGCACGGAAATCTGGCGACTTACATGGGAGGAAAATCCTGGACTCGAGTCTTGCGACTGCACATATCCTGAGTTCGAAGGAACAAAAGGAAAACAACGAATGAATCGTGCTTTCGGTGCAGAGATTAAACTTGCGTGTTTAAACCTATCGTAAGCTGACGGAATGTAAACGTGATTATACCTAAAGGGAGGGCTTGATTGATTATACTATTCGCAATACTTCATCGTTATTTAATGAAAAAAAATGACAACCAGTTTTGCCTTAATTTAAACAACCTTTTTAACTTTTATCGCTATTTAGTGATTTAGTGATTTGGTGATTTGCGATGCGATTAAGTAACCACACGAAATCTGTTGAATAACGCTAAAGAGTGTTTATTTAAACATTAAGGAATGCCGTAACTTGAAATATAAATATCATAATATAAATACACATGAAATTTAAGGTATTTAAAATTCAAAGCTAGAAAACGCAAAAGGAGGAATATTAAGCTATCCTTTAATAAATAGCTGAAGGAGACAATAAATATATGGATAATAACAAAAAAATCTCGTTAATATGTGAAATACTCCACGCCTTGAATACCGCTTACGTCTCGTTCTACTTTTCATTACAAGTTGGCTTACGCCTAACTATGGTGTTTTAACAAACTAAAAGTCATGCAGACTAAGTCATTCTTATGTCATTGCGCTACAATGACAGTGTCATTCCTCTTGCTACGGGTACCTCTGTGTACACAATTAATTCGTAGGGGAAGACATAACCTTAAAACTAATGGAAGGGAGCGTCACATTTACTACCTTTAGTAGCGGACATCATTGCTCCTCTATTCCTTAAAACATATATATAAACACTTGCGCACTCTTTTATATTTCACTACCGGTATTTCTGCGCGTACAACTAAAAACACCTATTATTAATCCTTAGCTAGAACATTGAATCAACGAGCGGGTTATACTCTAAACGAATGGTAGCGTCACTCTTACTACTTACGCCAGCGTATAGTAGCGGACATATAATTTCTCCTCTATTCCTAGAAATATAATTAGCGTTTCGTTTTTTCACATATTAACTTTACTTTAGTAAAAACATTCCTTAAATAAGGGAAAAATAAAAATGCTCTGCGACTGACTCGTGTATTCTCTCGACTATCTCCTTATCAATTTGCACTACAATTATTAGTACCAAGGCTCCCATCTTCGGGGCGAGGAGATTTCAGTCATTTTAAATTACGAGTGAGTCGACCACTGATCCTTGTGCAGTTCAAAACTATACCTGATAAAATTAAATATCCTCCTTGCGATAATCTTTAACGGTTTAAACTTAAAACACATAAACACAAACGGCGTTACTTTTCGGATCATTAACAAGTTACGGTCTGTTTTAAATATATATATGAAATTGAAACTTTAAAGGACTTTAATTAATTAAAAACACAATTGACTTCAGCAATACTCTCTGCTGTGACCCACTAAGTACACACACCATGGTGTGATTGAGTCGTATCGTTTATAGCCGAAATATCATAAGTTACGCACCAAATTTACGTTAAAAAAAATACCAAATTGTTCAAGAGACTACTGCAAAAACAAGGGTCATCAAAATCAAGTGCCACTTTCAAAATTTAGATAAAATCCTGGGAATTGATGAAAATTTCCCAGGTGGTAGTTTTGTCATAGCCATCAGGGCCTGACCGAAGGTACCGGGTTCGAGCGAACCACGGCGTTACTAGGAGCGGAATGACAAGGGCTCGTCGGTAGACGTGCCCGGGCTGGCCAAATTCTGGGCGGAATATGACACTCGGATGTCCGACATCGAACCTTCCGGCGCGCGGAATGACGGACGTACCTTATGCCACATCGCATCGACGCGGAAAACCGCGACGAAGCAAGAGTGCAGAGCTGTTGCCTCATTGCCCGTGGCTACCAAAGGAAACATTCTGTTTTCGTTTCCTCCGCATTGTAATGTGCTTTAATGCAGCGGGTGATTAGCCTATTGGGTGGGTGTGGTGGATAAGGACTGAATTAAAGCTGATTATCGACATTAACCATGATTAACATTAAAACTGCGTGCTACGCAGCTTTCCCCAAAAATAAAGATTCGCGGAGAAAAAACAATTCTGACATGTCACTATTTAACAAATTTCAATTTTCATTTATTTCAGAGTGAAATAAATGAAAAAATTCCGCAACTCCACTACGTAGCCTACCCTTTCAATTTTCATGTCTGTTTAGGAAAACAAGGCATGACGCTTTTCATTTCCAAAAGAAAATGAAAAGGCCCGCATCAATCCACCACGTACCGTTCATCTAACTCGGAGATCTTAAATAGGGATGTACTATTAGAACTAGTTGATGGTAGAGACAGCCCTGAACGGGCAGGTACAAATATCTAACTATACATTAAAATAGACTCATGATTCGTTTCTAGACTGAAGTGAGCAATGCAAATGGCAGAATGGGTGTAGACTAGCTTACCCTGTTCGGTTTAGAAATAAGACCAGTAGCTCCTGCTTCTCCGATGATTCCAGATTAAAAGACCTCGTGTCGCTCTCATGCGCACGTATTTAAACACTCGCTTGGCCTCTCGTCACCTCTTACCAAAGGCCAGTGTTCTTACCATTTCCTGTAGAATGCTTATTCTACACATTCTGAGCAGGAGCTGACAAGGTCTGCCAGGGTCAATATTTCTTAATCGAACGGGGTATGGTACGGTTAAGCCACATCCTGGTAACATTTTAGGTAGAGTTGCAGAAAACGTGGCGGTCAGCTGTAGCCTTTCGGCTCACCCATAAAATTCTCGCAGTGAATGCACTTCAACAAGTGAAAAAGAGTCACAGGTCTTTGAAATCACATTTTGATTGATTGATTGGATTTGTAGTTTTATGTTCACTTTATACACAGAACGACTAATCGGGACTGGACCTACAGTTTAAAGAGGGATCCGAACCACTGTGGCATGCGCCAGGCCCGTACCCAGGATTTTTGTGAGGGAGGGCAGATCCATTGGCGAATTTTAAATAAATTTTTTCTCATATTATACACTGTGTGTGTGTATATATATAAAAATATGTGTGTGTGTTGGGGGGGGGGTATAGGAGAGGGCGGGTAGAGAAATTTGCTCATTTTGTTACGAAATGTTGAACAGCATTTTCTAACCTATTTGTACGGAGCCACGTGAAAATATTTGCAGTTGACACTGACATTGGTTTCTGCCAGTGAGCGAAGAGAAAATTGTATGATACAGGTAGACTACATGTGTGCATAATGCAAACAATTCAAATAGCCTACGAAGAGCAACATATGTGTGTGAGGTTGATAGATGAGGGTTCATACCCACTTTGCAAAGTTCCTGACTTTTCCAAGTATTCTACATATCTGTGTAATGATTTAACATGCTAAAAAATAAGTTACACTTCAACTTTGTAAGTTAATCAAATGAATCACGTTTGTTGAACATTTTTGAAAATAAATGAAAAATAAAATGAAAGAACCTTTTGATAAGCAATATTAAACAAAAAGGAAGATTTTTGGGAATATTAAACGAAACGTGCTTCCGGTTTCAAATTCTGTGAAGCAGAAATAATTTAATTCCCGTGACTGAAAGCTTTTTTTAAAAATAATTTGTTTCCAATTACCTTATTCCTAGCCGTGTTTTCCTGACTCCTCCAGGTGTCCAGGACTTTAAAGTCAATGCGAACCATGCAAATAAATTATCTGAAGGGAACGGCTAAGTGACTTCTTCCTGGCAGTGTGTTTGCTGGCGTAATATTGTTTCATGGTGTATTTTTGCTTTTAGACTCTTATTCGACAGTAAAAATAAATGCCAGTGGCAACCAAGAAGCTATTAAATGGGGATGCATACATGTGGGATAGAAAATGCCGTTATCAACGGCTCGTAGCATCGAATTTTTGGCCTTGATGTTTTCTGCGCACACTGAAAGTTGTCTGTTGTACGGTCACACCACTGTGTATTTATGTTCAAGACAATTACAAGTAGAAAAAAAGAAAAGTTGCAGTAAAACAAATTCCGATTGACAGAATTTCGTAAATAATAGTGTACTTAAATTCTTGAGGGTTTTAGACAAATAACAATTAAAAGCACTTCAGGCAATTTTTTGCCCCAAAAATTTAGCAACGATTCTGCTGTGAAGTGGATTCTCCTATTTACATAATATTAATTAACCCTAAGCCATTGAGTGGCAGAATGACATCAGCTGAAGAAAAACCCTGATGTCGGAGAAAGAAAACAAAGTTTTTTTATCCTTCTGCTCAGTGGTGGCGAAAAGGGATCACAGACCTTGCGGTGCGGGCGGAGAGCTATATGCCCCTTATATGGTTGGTTTTGTATTCCTATCATTGAGGAACCTTTCTTCCATAATGTAAAGAGTATAGAAAATTCCGCTCTATTCTAATTATATGAAACATTTGTGACACTGTAATACAGAGTGTCCGAAAAGTCACGCAACCCGGTGTTTACGACCGTATAACGGAATAGCGAAACGGAATGAGAAGAAACGCTTTCTGCCAAGAGAATGCCCTGTATATTGGGAAAATTTAGAGAGACAAACATATGT
Source organism: Lepisma saccharinum (assembly GCF_977018435.1). Lineage (NCBI taxonomy): Eukaryota > Metazoa > Arthropoda > Insecta > Zygentoma > Lepismatidae > Lepisma > Lepisma saccharinum. Next base: position 25,691,193 of record NC_139253.1, read on the forward strand.
AAGAACATGCATATTTTAATAACAAATAAGCAAAGTGTTGCCAAAGGCGGAAAAAAAATATTTGCATATCGTGTATATTGATGCACGGAACTCACTGAGGTAAATTATTGCAACATTTCACAATACCAACGAACAATTTGGATGGCCATCTAATGAATTTGACAGAAAAAGAACTTTGACGAAGTTTCAAAAACATTGCACAAGGGAATAAATGGGCTGTTCCAAAAATCGATGTTTTCACAATATTACGAGGGATACTGGCAACACTGTTGGTGTCACGTGTCACTAACAGACGTGTTTCACCTCAGGCTATCACACTAAGGCACTTTTAACGACAAAGGAGAAAGTTGGTTGTTCTCGAACATATGCAATAAATTACATACACCTTGCAACCCTGAAATGTGGTTTCAATTGGATGGGTATGTCAACAGCCAAAATTCCAGGCATTGGGAGACAGAAAACCCACATCAGTTGCATGAACTACCCTTGCGCTCTCCGAAAATCGGTGTATGGTGTGGAATATCGCGACGTCGTATTGTGGGACCGTTATTTTTAGAGACAACAGTGGATACCGCTGTGTACGGGGATCTCGTAATGCAATTCGTTGCTCTCCTGGAAGAAGACGAACGTGATGTTTGGCTACAACAAGATGGAGCAACTTGCCATACATCTAATGAATCTCTTCGTATGCTGAGAGAATTTTTTGGTGATCGTCTAATATCCAAGGATTTATGGCCCAGTCGCTCGCCCGATTTAACATCTGGAGATTTTTTTCTGTTGGGTTAATTAAAGGGGAAAGTATACCAAACGGGACCCAGAACATTGGAGGAGCTGAAACGAAACATTACACAGGGAATTAATAATATCGGTGTTGCAACCCTCAGGAAGGTTATCTGAGAACATGATCAAGCGAACCAACTTATGTATCCAAAAAAATGGTGGACACTTCGAACATTTGCTTTAATTTGTAGTGATACCCACATTTCAGGGTTGCAAGGTGTATGTAATTTATTGCATATGTTCGAGAACAACCAACTTTCTCCTTTGTCGTTAAAAGTGCCTTAGTGTGATAGCCTGAGGTGAAACACGTCTGTTAGTGACACGTGACGCCAACAGTGTTGCCAGTATCCCTCGTAATATTGTGAAAACATCGATTTTTGGAACAGCCCATTTATTCCCTTGTGCAATGTTTTTGAAACTTCGTCAAAGTTCTTTTTCTGTCAAATTCATTAGATGGCCATCCAAATTGTTCGTTGGTATTGTGAAATGTTGCAATAATTTACCTCAGTGAGTTCCGTGCATCAATATACACGATATGCAAATATTTTTTTTCCGCCTTTGGCAACACTTTGCTTATTTGTTATTAAAATATGTATGTTCTTACATATGTTTGTCTCTCTAAATTTTCCCAATATACAGGGCATTCTCTTGGCAGAAAGCGTTTCTTATCATTCCGTTTCGCTATTCCGTTATACGGTCGTAAACACCGGGTTGCGTGACTTTTCGGACACTCTGTAGTAGAAGAAACCATTCCGAGCCGAGGCGAAATGGTCGGGACATGGATTAAAAGGAATGGACTGTCTCGACTAAATCGGAACGTCTGATAGCCTTGCATCAATGGTTATAGAAATAAAATAGTCAAATATTGCTGACTGCAGATTTCTAGAACCTGACTCTGTCCAGAAACAATCTATTCATTTGTGCAAGGTGTAACGACCCTGCGTGGTCGCCATATTATTTTGTTAACAAGGTTTGGATAAAGAATGCATGCTAAATGTCCCTGCGAGGCGTACGCTTTTAGTATAAATGTATTCTGTAAACGTTATCGGATCCACCTCTACGTTTATTAGTTTCGCTTATTATTAGACCCTGCGTGGTCGCTGTATTCTGTAAACGTTAACGGATCCACCTCTACGTTTATTAGCTTCGCTTAATATTAGACCCTGCGTGGTCGCTGTATTCAGTAAACGTTATCAATTTATTGTCATTTACACTGTTCAACTCTTTGTTTAGAATTGCAGAGTCCTGCGTGGCTCATTATTAATTGTATTGTTTGAATGCACACAGTTTTAGTTTATTATGACACGTGCATCTAGTGATTTTCCCACTAGTGATTTCTCAATGTCCAACCTTGATAATTCTCAGTACGGAGTTTGCAATATGTAAAAAAATGAGTTAGCAACACTTACTTGTAGTTAAAATTTTCACCACCCATGCGCTACCGCGAGTATAAAGCCAGCGCAGCGAGGCCCGGAGCTCGCACCATTCTCATCTTTTGAATCCACGTACGTGCACTGCAGAAATGACAGGCACGAGGCCGTAGAACCTCGTCCATTCAGCCCAGCAGAGGTAGAGAGGAGTCCGCCCGATCCCGGACACCCCGGCCATGGACAAGGGGAAACCGAGGAAGAGAGTCCGCAAGAGACGACCTACAAATGAAGCAGATGATGAGGAATCTACCGCAAGCGAGCCAGACAACGACCGCCAACCAGCGTCGCAAACTAGCAGCAGGACCAGGGGCGTCAAGCCAGCTGACTCACCACCCGAGAGGACACGGATGCCACCCTGCATAACGATTTACAACACGACAACCAGCCACGCGAATGCGCAGCTTTCCGAGCTTGTCGGCAACAGAGTGTACTATCGCTACACCAGAGGAAATTGTCGAATTACGACTTTCGCCCAGGAGGACTTCACGACCATTTGTGAATTCCTCAAGGCTAACAACATTGGATTCGTGTACGGCTCGTCTGCCGCCGCCAAACTAAAGGCAAGTCTTCGTTACCTTCCGATGGATACCGATTCTGAGGGTATTCAAACAATTTTGACTAAGCACTACGGCTTCACAATCCATAGTGTTAATCGACTAACTGCTCCAGTTCGACGACAGAAGACGTCAAATACCGAGTCCCAGGGACCCACTTCGACAAGGCAGCCATTATTTCTCGTCATGGTCGTCCTACCGAACATTCCAAAGTCTTACAAGATTTATAAACTAGACCATATAGGAAGATATCAGATGCAGGTGGAGAAATACCGCTCCACTATGATTCTTCAGTGCCACGCATGCCAGCGGGTCGGGCACGGTCAGCGGCATTGCTTCGCTACACCCCGTTGCGTAAAGTGTGGGGGGCCACACAGATTTGCTGACTGCCCAGAGAAGGACCTGGACACACAACCCAGGTGTGCTAATTGCAGCCTTCAACATTATGCTAGTTATAGGGGATACTCCCTATTCAAAAAGGTAAAAGAAGACCGTCGGACCCAATCGAACGAAAAACGCCTAGCTGCACCATGGCCCATTCGACAGGATGTTCCCGTGAAGTCACCCGCCCGGGAATATCGTCCGAGAACTGCACCTAGTTCGACCAATCAGAAACCCGATGCAAGGCAGAGAGACCGTCGTCCTCACGCAGCACCTCGACAGACCCCTCGCCCTGCTGCACCTTCGACTTCACTTCAAGCGTCATTGTTGGATCTGCTCCAACAACTGGCGCAACCTGACGTGATCCCAGGACTGCTACGATTACTCCAGGGACTACAGAAAATCCGGGAAGCTCCGGACTCCTTGACTCGACGTCGGGTAATTACCCAACTCGCCGATGAAATGGTGCCGTAAGGCAGAATGTGTTGTATTGTTTTGTTCCTTTTGTATTTTCATGTATGAGTTAATTCTAGGGAACAACAGCTAATTCCACCTCTTGCGACAGATGCAGAGGACTATTGTATATGGTGATTGTAAAACTTATATTATTGTAAATAAATTGTATAATAAGACACCTGTAAATGACTAGTGAAAACAAGATGCAGGTCCCCATAATAGATGACGTCCTGACCGACTAAGGTCAATAATAAAAAAAAAAACGGAGCTCGCGTTCGATCGAGTTTGGCATGCTGGACTCCTGGATAAACTGCGACGAATGAGGTTTCCACTCAGCTATAGAAAGGTCATAGCCAGCTTTCTGTCTAACCGAAGTTTCATTACGTCCATAAATGGGCAGAAATCGACTCCATGACTGGTCCGTGCTGGGGTACCTCAAGGATCTGTGATTTCTCCGATACTTTACTCTTTGTATACGGCAGATGTACCCACTCCAGATAAAGGAATAATTGCCACATACGCAGATGACACTGCACTATTCACTACCGGCAAACGTGTGCTTCAGTGTCAGAAACAGATGCAAACTTTCCTGCCGATCTTTGAAAGTTGGGCTCAACGGTGGAAAATCAAGATACATCTAGAAAAGAGTACTTCAGTCGTTTTTAGTATATCCATTGTCAAAGAAGGGGCCAGCTTGCAACTATTTCAGCGAGATGTACCCAGCGCTGAACAAGTTAGATACTTGGGGGTGCTGATTGATAAACGCCTTACCTTCGGACCACACATCAATGCCCAGACTAAGAAGGCCAAACAGAGGATAGGATATATATACCCAATGTTCCGGTCCATGGCACTCACACTCGAGACACGCCTGCATTTATATAAAATGATGGTGCGGCCGATATTACTATACACCAGTCCCGCCTGGCAGCATGCAGCGAAGTCTCATTTAATTAAACTGCAAAGAGTCCAAAATCGAGCTGCCAGAGCATTTGGAAGGCATCCTCCTCTTACTCGCATAATCCAGATACATGAAGATCTGAATTTGGAGCTTCTTGATGTAGCACTACGACAAGCCAAACTATCCTTTTGGAATAAAATAAGAGGACACACAAATCCATTAATTAGCAAGCTGGGGTCGGAGAGGCCTCGTCATTTCCGCATTAAACTCCCGAGATTGGAGTAAATTTTTGTTTTTGTATTATGTATGTGGTGATTGTAATTGTTTTGTTCACTTTGGGAACACAATATTTTAAATTTCGAGCGACAGTTGCCGAAGCTTGTTCTTGTTATTATGTATATGAAGTTAATTGTTAAAGATGTTGTCTACAGAATATAACAGATTGGAGTCAAATATAAGTATGACACTCCATATCGATTATGACATATTACCGCACCGCACCCGGAGCTCAGTTGGCTCCCTGATGTCAACAGGCAAACATCCAGGATTAACTGTCCTCCCAGCCTGAAGAAAGAAGAAGAAGAGCCTATCAGCAACCTACCTACCTGGTCCGCTCGCTTCGGCTGATAGGTGATCAGGCTCTACCTGCCCGGCTTGACTGGGAGTACCCGGACCTTCCTTTCTAACCTGCCGTCCCTGCATAGGAGACACCGGTTGTCTCGCCAATTCTCCGCTAACGCAGGGGGTGTCGCGGCATCCTTTAATCCTTTTACCCAGCGCCCGCTATTCGGGGGTACCGATTGGTTTCGGCCAATTCCCAGTTGTGGTTGGGGGTACTACGCACAACCTACTCTCTCTTACAATGGAACCCGTGACGTCCGCAGCGATCCGAGGCCCTAAATAAAATTAGGTCCCCATACTCCCCCTGGCGCCTCACAGCGAGGAATAAATTGGATGTTCCCTGCCCCCTTATCTCTTCGAGACCAAAGGTGGTACAGGTAAAAGCACGTGTGTAGTACAAGTAAATGCACGTAAATGTTACAGGTAAAGACACGTGTGCTAACAGACATTCTTTTATTAAGATTATAATAAACATATATAAATATATATATAAAGCTGGTATAACCTTTCTTTACACCCAGCAAGTCCTGAGATAATTCTGAGTCCATGTTCTACGGCTGACAAGAAGTTAGCACATATGGGTAGACTTTTGCCGTCCACCTAATTGCAGGGTTTAGTGTGTTGAACGCCGCCAGTGCCTGTACTCCAGTGCTGTGTTGTTGTGGTTACGTTAGTGCTGTTGTGAGCACGAGTGGACGTTGCAAAGGACAAAATCGAAATTCATGCAAAATTTGTAAAACCATCAACGTAATTTTTGTAGGTTTTTATACATTCAAATTAAAAAATTTCATGGCTCGAGGGGGGGAGGCCGTGGCCCCCCTGCTCCCCTTGCGTACGGGCCTGGCATGCGCCTCCACCGGGTATCGATGGTGTACGAACCCAGGACACCTTGATTACAAGGCGACGACTTTATCACTACGTTATTGGAGAGTTCCATCCTAAAATCACGTTTTGGATACAACACATGTTGCAGAATATTGGCATAATTTGACTTGTAATTCTGCAAATCTTGGTGACAATGGTTCGAAATTAGCATGCAATTATCTACTGTTTAATACTTGTTAACGATACTTATTCAAAAACTACGTTTCGAGAGATCATGTTTTCAGTAATTGGTATTGTTTGCTAAAATGCAAGAAGACCATTGGACGGAGAAATCTACACCGTAATTGTCACATTATATCCTTGTGCAAAATGGAAGCTGACGAATATTTTTGGTAGTTCATTTTAAAAAGGATCCTACAAATATTAATTTGAAGGGAGGCCTTTGTTTCCCTGTCACAAGTTCTGTTCTTACAATCTTTTGGTACTAACACAGAATTCAGTTTTGCAAAAATAATTCCCCGATCATAATTTTCCACTCCTGGCTGAAACATAATCAACATAAAGTTCATGCTGAGTTAGCTCTGTTACCACGCCGCCTGAATTCAACATCGCTTATCTTTTCTCAACACTCACCGGGTCTTATTTCTTGCGGTTGTCATAGAAATATCACATTTCGCTTTCTGGGAAAGTGAGAACGAATTTCCTCTCGCTTGGCAAGACGCGCTTCACAAAGAGACTAGCTTCACCAGGTGAAACAATGACGAACGTCTACTTGTACACAACCTCTTCACGAGCTGCTATCTTTGGCTTCTGACAGGTAGGAAATTCCTTTGCAACTTGTACCCGAGGTGCAAAGAGCGACAGTGAATGCATCTTGGTGCTTTCCTCCCACGTTTCTTCGTCGGAGACAATTTCGTTTTTGTCCCGGTATACGCTTGGGAGCACCCAGGCGAAGATGCTGCTTAATATGTAGAGCTGTTTTCAATTATATGGCGTCGTGGGGAATCTGATGGCGCAGCTGAGCTGTGGTTAATTGCAGGTAAAGGAGCAAGTTGGCAACAAAGTTTCCTGGGGTTGAAAGGTAGTTAAAGCAGGTTGTTGCTGAAAAAAAGGACCAATCAAAAGCAGTGAAGTACGTACAATTTCATTTCGAGGGAGGCTGTTGGCTTAAGAGTGCTAATTAATACATGCCTGGATCTTGCATACTTCTTCCACAACAACGTTACAGTTGTATCGTAGGACGTTCTGAAACTTCTTCGCCGAAGGTCTTTCGGAAACTGCTTCGCCAAAGTCCGTTCGGAAACTACTTCCCCAAAGGAAGTTCGGAAACTGCTTCCCCAAAGGCTGTTCGGAAACTGCTTCGCCAAAAGCCGTTGGGAAACTGCTGCGCAAATGGTCGTTCGGAAACTGTATCACCAAAGACCATTCGGAAACTGCTGCTCCGATGGTCGTTCGGAAACTGATTCATCAAAGGTCGTTCGGAAACTCCTGAGGCGAAGGTCGTTCGGAAAGTGCTTCGCCGAAGGTCGTTCGGAAAGTGCTTCGCCGAAGGTCGTTCGGAAAGTGCTTCGCCGAAGGCCGTTCGGATACTGCATCGCCGAAGACCATTCGGAAACTACATTGCCGAAGGTTGTTCGGAAACTACATCGCCGAAGGTCGTTCGAAAATTTCTGGTCCGAAGGTCATTCGGAAATTTCTGCGCTGAAGTGAAGCAGAAGTGAAGCAGTGAAGTACGTACAATTTCATTTCGAGGGAGGCTGTTGGCTTAAGAGTGCCAATTAATACATGCCTGGATCTTGCATACTTCTTCCACAACAACGTTACAGTTGTATCGTAGGACGTTCTGAAACTTCTTCGCCGAAGGTCTTTCGGAAACTGCTTCGCCAAAGTCCGTTGGGAAACTACTTCCCCAAAGGAAGTTCGGAAACTGCTGCCCCAAAGGCTGTTCGGAAACTGCTTCGCCAAAAGCCGTTGGGAAACTGCTGCGCAAATGGTCGTTCGGAAACTGTATAACCAAAGACCATTCGGAAACTGCTGCTCCGATGCTCGTTCGAAAACTGATTCACCAAAGGTCGTTCGGAAACTCCTGAGGCGAAGGACGTTCGGAAAGTGCTTCGCCGAAGGTCGTTCGGAAAGTGCTTCGCCGAAGGCCGTTCGGATACTGCATCGCCGAAGACCATTCGGAAACTACATTGCCGAAGGTTGTTCGGAAACTACATCGCCGAAGGTCGTTCGAAAATTTCTGGTCCGAAGGTCATTCGGAAATTTCTGCGCTGAAGTTCAGCAGAAGTGAAGCAGTGAAGTACGTACAATTTCATTTCGAGGGAGGCTGTTGGCTTAAGAGTGCTAATTAATACATGCCTGGATCTTACATACTTCTTCCACAACAACGTTACCGTTGTATCGTAGGACGTTCTGAAACTTCTTCGCCGAAGGTCTTTCGGAAACTGCTTCGCCAAAGTCCGTTCGGAAACTACTTCCCCAAAGGAATTTCGGAAATTGCTTCCCCAAGGGCTGTTCGGAAACTGCTTCGCCAATAGCCGTTGGGAAACTGCTGCGCCAATGGTCGTTCGGAAACTGCATCACCAAAGACCATTCGGAAACTGCTGCGCCGATGGTCGTTCGAAAACTGATTCACCAAAGGTCGTTCGGAAACTCCTGCGTCGAAGGTCGTTCGGAAAGTGCTTCGCCGAAGGCCGTTCGGATACTGCATCGCCGAAGACCATTCGGAAACTACATTGCCGAAGGTCGTTCGGAAACTACATCGCCGAAGGTCGTTCGGAAACTACATCGCCGAAGGTCGTTCGAAAATTTCTGCGCTGAAGGTCGTTCGGAAACTGCTGCACCGAAGATCGTTCGAAAACTTATGGACCGATGGACGTTCTGAAACTTATGAGCTGCAGGACATGCGGAAACTACTGCGCAATAGGACGTAGCGTATAAATGTTCCCCATTAATACATTTCGGGTACTTTATTCAGTTCAAATTCAATAATTTAACTCTAGTTGGTTATAGTTCCTCATATTCAGAGAGTCCGAGTTCGATTCACCTCTCCCCGCGCAGACACACATTATACAGTGATTCGCATTCCATTCTAAACTGTAGGTCCAGTTCCGATTAGCCTATCTGAGTATAAAGTAACCTTAATAGAAACTTCGACAACAACAAACCTTTGCCAACCTTAATCATTGCGAAAATATCTTCTTAAGCCTCCCTCCATAGAACAAATCTCCGAAAATCGATCTCACAATATCCATTAACCACACTTTCCTCTCATATTCTATCCACACTGTTCTTTCAAACCGTTTTCTTATCTTGGACACACATCTCCGCTCTTTAATTCCTCATTACCTTCAAATTCTTCTCTGTTAATATTCCTCAACGTCAAGGTTATTTCGAATGCCACGGCTGGAGAATCCAATCAGACAATTCCACGTAACTTCCTCTGCTTCTTTCCCTTGGTTTTTTCCCGTCCTCTTTTATTCTCCTTCCCTCAATATGCTTTGAATTTCCTTCTCTTCTATGAAGAGGATACAGCTGTCTGCAGCGTGACTGAGTAGGTACGCCCGGGGAATAAAAAAGTAGAACAATTATTCTGGGCCACTTGACTCAACTTGCCCCTCCAATCCCTTTGCTATCCTTCCAAGATATTCCTCTCACGAATTTTTCGCTCCGGGTGGGGGGCTCGGGGGATCTTTCGGGGGCGGGCAAAAGGACAGAAGAATAGAGAATTTGATGCCGTTCAGGTTTCTGCGATTATTGCTATGTCGTACCAATCTTATTTTTTCTTGTTCCACGAGGTGCCTTTTCCAGTTCTCGTGCGAATCAAATTAGAAGTAAGACCAAATGGTGGTAGAATATGCTGGAGCTGTGTTTCGGCCGTATCGAAGGGACTAGTCGTTCGATATCGATTTTTCACTCGCGGACAACACACTGTCACGCTGGACGCGTTAAGTGCTGAACTCATAATCTCGACAAGGACGGCCTCTGGTTCGAATCCCGGCGTGGACATGGAGTGCTCCTTTCCGAGTGTCCCTTCATCCATCTCAGTTTAATCAACATGCATCATCATCGATAATAATGTCCGTGTTATATTTGTTCTGAAATACATGTATACTACTACTATTATATATATATATATATATATATATATATATATATATTTGTGGGATCATGTCATTACTCTACGTTATATAAGTGTACTTACGTTATAGTTAATAACTATGTAATACGTATGTATGCTATTTAATCTCACATATATTCATACTCACATTATTTATGTTATATTAATGCCTCTGTAATTGGAGATATTCTTTCTCTGTAGAATGCAAATAAATAAATTACTACTGTAAACACATTCACAAACTAACGCTTTGTAGCCGAGCGCTTTTAGTGGTCGAGTTTCGATCTTGCCACAGAAGTTCCCGGGTTCGAGTTCCGGCTTGGTCATTGGTGTTCTTTCAGCAGTTTCATCTAATTGCTCCCGGGTTCGAATCTCTCCCTGGGCATGGGTGTTTGTGTCCATTCATCCATTTCATCATATCATCACACATCCCCATCTTCGCAAATTAGCCAAAAGTGGTACAAAAAGCGAAGTAAAATAAAGCAAATCAACAACAATAATGATTCACCTAATTACTCATCCTCACCGTCGTGGCGTGACAGAAAAGAAGCGCTAAATAACAAAACAAGCATATACATATTAAAACATATGGCGGAGGTTGTGTTGATTGTACCAGAAAGTCCTAAAATACCCTTGATGGCATCGATTGTCTCAGAAAGACCTAGGGTACCCTATGATACCATATATTCACCCGGATTGTTCCAGAAAGCCCTGATATATCATGCGGTAGCATCGATTATCCACTCTGATTGTTCCAGAAAATCCAAAGATAGTCTATGATAGCATCTATTCACACTGATTGTCCCAGAAAGTCCCAAAATAGCTTGCGATATAATCGATTCTCTCTGATTGCACCCAAAGGACACGAAGATAGCCTAAATTATGAGTATAATCTGCAATTTTTGTACTTGAAATGAAAAAAAGACCGCCACGATGTTAAATTTAAACTTGCCCCTTGTTCAATGCACCGTGCCGTGAATGTACACAGAATGTTTCACACATTCTTGATTATCTGCTTACACATCCAACGCCGTCTCATATCCATTGACCCCGTGGAGGCACATAGTGGTTCGGATCCCACTTTAAACTGTAGGCAGTCCCGATTAGCCTTACTGTGAATAAAGTGGACTTAAAACACCAAATCAATCAATCAATCATATCCATTGACGAGACTATAGTGGGAGCACAAGCAAGAGAACCTGCGCAGAACCGCGTGTGCTGTGCATCCTACCCGCGAGTGGATGGAAGGGAACTGAGCAGAGTGGAGCAGGATTACCCGCGGCCCAAGCTGAACGGATGGAGGAGATGATGCGCGAATGCTTCTGGCCAAAGGTTCTTTTGTTTGTGTGCGCTCTATAGGTGAACTCCAGTGAAGCTTACGCAGGGACGAATGTGAGAAAATTAGTTAGAATGACCTCTCCTGGGAATCGAACTCTGCTGCCCCACGCGACGTAAAAGTTATAATTATTTTAACGTTATAAGGACATGACTATTGTTGATCTGCTATTGCAATCTCGTGCCGTGTTTGGTTCTCTCTCTCTGTCTCTCTCTCTCTCTCTCTCTCGCAGTGCAGAGACAAGAGTTTGGGAATAGATATACTACCTACTTTGAGCCGCAGAACACTTCTTTGTTAGCGAACGTCAAGATAAACAACCATCGCTGACATGATATCGAATACAAGAGGAAATAAACCGCAAGATGGAAACCTGCGCAAATGGAGAAATTGGGAAAATGTCATGCTCTAGTAGATTGCAGTTTCTGAGCCACAAGAAACGTTGAGCCATCCACTAGCATGGCTGTTCACTGGAATTTGAATGCGTGACTCCGAAGCAACAATCATCTTCGTGGCTTATTGTAACGATGTTAAAAAAAATCATGTTCATTGTTGCATTTGTATCTTCGGTGACAAAGCACATGCTGAACATCACGTCAATCCGACCGTTCCACAGTTTAAAATTCAAGTAGGAACACAGTCAAGTCTAGGATCAAGAGACTGGTAAAAATCAGAAATAAATCCGTAAATTGGCGTATTATATTTGTAAACTGCCATTGTAAAAATTCTTCTGGCACACATTCTAGATAATAGTTTTTATCTGCCGTCTCTCTAACATCACTTGGCATAAGAATTTGAGGAAGAAAACTCTTTTGTCAGTCTAAAGTGCATATTAACTTTCATACAGATCAAAAACCATGTAGTAATGTTTAACGTAATGTGTTGCGATGACGTAGTAGTAATATCGTCGTCTTGTTATGACTTCCGAGTTCCATACCCGGTGGAGGCACATAGTAGTTCGGGCCCCCTTTTAAACTGTAGATCTAAAGTGAGTTTAAAACAAAAACTCTTGAAAGCAATGTGTTGGAAAGTCATAATCTCGGAATGCTAATACAGAGAAAGCATTAGACATTTTAATTGTCCTCTTCAAGTTCATTCCTCCATATAACTAAGTTACTAAAATTACTAATATTCGAAAAATGGATTTTTGGCGCCATTCCTAATTCTACCTTGCCGCTCCGTCGATTTTACACCAGTCCTCAATAAAAAAAAACTACCATGATAGACTAGGCCTATATATTGTAGGTTTTTATTTATTGAATACCTACATAATGGTATCCAAATAACCGTTATCTTTTATCTTAAATTGCTACATAATGTCGAAATATACTTAATATGCTATGCAGCAGCAACTTGAATTATTTTTTTCCTACACAAATCCAACTCATTTTAAAACAATTTCCCACTCTTATATAACCAGAAATAAAGTTTTGGCGCTACTCAGAGGTTTGGCGGTGTCCGTTGTGCATCCCACTCTACAACTCTTGTAGACAGGAAATGCTGTAAATTGTAAACCGCCATCGGGACAACCAAAAGCGATTATATAACGCCAAAGGGTAGAATTTGCTACAGGCAGCAAAAATTAGTAAATTCAACAAAATCTCACCCCAATCACGATATTCCCGCACAAATCGATGCTCTGTATTCAGCTAACCATAATAAGCGTTCTCCATTGAAGTATAGAACACACGCAAAAGCAGCGAAATCCAATCCTGGTACGTTGGGAGAACATAGCCCGGCATTGCAACAAACAAAATGCAAACACACAATTTTAAATTAAGGGCGAATCGTCTGCATAATCTATAGTTTCTCCTCTGATTTAGCACCTATTACGAAACATACACCGCTGCACAATAGCCACGCCGATCGAGCAATACCTGCGAACAATCAGGCCTCATGTTAAGCCAGATAATCTTCCCTGAATCGCGGTCGTTATTAAATTAACTTCGCTGTATGTGCGTGCACGCATTCCATGGCGGATGAAAGTCAGTGTTTGCAACGATAAGGGTGAAAAAATCTCCACACACTGAAAAGAAAAAAAAAGTTATCGAATTACGACATAAAGAGGTGGCGAACACAATTGGCGTAACCCTGCTGGAAATTCGTACTTGATTGTTAGGTACGTCAACACTTTGGCTATTACCACCCGTCACATTAAGCGGGTCCAGTCCCTTATGGTAACTAAAATCAACACCTGGGTTTGAGGGCCAAAATCTCCTTACCTAGTTTAAAGCTGAGGCTGTAAAGGAGCACTCAGCACACATAAGGACAAAACACAGGACAACACACACAACCCTCCAGGGGATTATACTGGTCGTAGGACCAGACGCCAGAGCCTCGTTGGCCTGCAAGATTGCACGTGGAAAGGAGGTTGACATTTGGGCGCATCTCAAAAAGCCACCCCCTTACACCCCATAAACTTGCACTCTCTTCTACAGTAGACTAGGAAACCAACGAAACCCAATTTTAGGCCTATTATTATTTAGGCCTGTACTTCAACAGTAGGGTAATTGTACTGAAAAAATTGAATAATAATGCCTTTCACTTACTACAGTCATTCCTTTATTGACCCCGAGCATACATAGTTTAATTCTTGTCACTGCATCTCTTGCGATTTTGAGATCACTGAAAAAAGCAGCGAATGAACTGAATTTCTACTGAATTCTAATTGATACTACTGCAGTCTTAATAAATAATCGAGTAGAACACTTTAGAATCTTAAGGCAACTAGCAGTTGGAATAAATGTTCATATTAGATTTTTCATCATTATGTATTTTCCACGGTTAATCTTATGTCGCTTGCAGAAATGAGAAATGATGAGCTTAGTCGACTGTGTTCAATTTGTTGGTTTTTCAAGCGTTGAGCCTCGGTTCCTTTGTTTAACCTAATTATTTACTGTTTTGCACGCCAATATAGGGAGAACAATATGTCAATTTACTACTAAAATAGTAGGTTTTACATTTTTCTAAAAGCATGTTAACCACAATGAAGTTACACACTTTAAAATACGTTCACTATATTTAACATTTCTTGTGTGAAAGTATTCCTAAGTAGCAAATTCCACATGCTTTCATAGACATTTATTTCAGTTGGTTCATGTGATTTCTCCATTGCAATGTTGTACTACAAATAAGAATTTTTCATGACTGATATAATAGTAGAGGAAAGTCACCAAAACTGACATAGTTTTCCTAAACCGATACACCCCTATTTCACAGCCGAGAAGTACTGCCACTCTGTTATCTAGGGTCTGAAGATATTGTGCGAGCAGCGAAACAAGTATTCGTGACGGTTTTCTTTGTGTACGGAGAGATTTTTGTTTTTGGGTGATTTCAATATTTTTGTTTGTCTGTCCATAGTGCTATCTTATTCATAGTGTAAGGATGAGTAAAGTTTTATAGTTTTAATCACGTTATTGTAGATAGGATAAGGATCCCAAACATATATTTCATTTAGTTGTGAAGATATGGTGTTTGTGAATTTTTTAGGTTATTGTTGTTGATGGCGTCGTTCCATAAACCGACATACGTTAAAAATTGAGTTCCCTAAACCGTTGCGCCAGATAAAGATGCCCTAGATGCTGAATGTATTTTTTGTGAAGGTCTTTATTCTGAGAATGCCAGTGGTGAAGGTGTATCATGTGCAATCTTTGTGCTCATGTTCAATGTGCAGGTGCAGAACATGACCTGTTCTCTGCGATTTCTGAAAATTACTGTATTTGTGTTGCCTTTGAGGACTAAATAGGCCAAAGAAAATAAACTACATTTCCTTTCATGTTGATGAAAGGAATTACTTCATTCTCTAATAGAAGCCATTAAAATATACTGCTGGACAAGAAAAACCCGGACACCTAAATATTTGACATCTACATTGCAATTACTTATGAATTATGCTCTCAGTTAAGTATTGAACATCCATTATTGAACATTTTCCATATTTTTTCCGTTTATTATTATTTATTTATTTATTTATTTACTCGTATTTTACTTATTTGGAATACCTAGTAGGCTCAAAATCAATTTCATGCAATTTTGTTTTAATTTATTGATTTTCAATTCCTGTTGATGTTATTTTGTTTAATGTCTAGAGAGGCATGAATTTTGGTTCATAGTAACCATAGTAACAGATATTATTGACATTGTCATTGCTGGTATTTTTCTTGCAAGTGTATTGTAAGTTTGCTAGCTTGAAAATGAGACGTACACAGGTAGTAAAAGCAGTAGCTTTTCGCGATGATGGTCGTAGTGTACACTATATTGCTAGGGTGCTAAATTACTATCCATGAAGCTCTCAAACGGTATGATACAACTGGTTCCTATGGTATTGTTCTGTTCGGAAACGATGCACAACAGCACGGGAAGATCGTTTAATGCGTATCATAGTCTTAACAGACCGTCGTACGACTTCAAATATTGTGGCACAACGTTTGAGAAATGTTCATAGAGCTGTGGTTTATTCACGAATAGTTCGTAAAAGACTGAATGAAAGTGGTTTATCATCTCGGAGGCCGGCTACAGGTCCCAGGTTGTTAGCACGCCACCGGAAGCGAAGACTGGAATTTGCTACAAAACACTTACATTGTAATGTGGAGCAGTGGGAAAAGGTTTTATTCTCCGATGAGTCAAAATTCAACCTATGTTCATCAGACGAGCTTGAACGTGTGTATAGAAGACCTAATGAGCGTTATACGCAATATTGTTTCGTTGAAATAACACCCTTTGGAGGCGGTGGTGTCATGGTTTGGGGAGGTATCTCTTTACAAGGACGTACAGAGTTGGTTCTCGTATAGAATGGGGCAATGGCAGCTTGCAGGTATATTACAGAATGTGTATCAGATCATGTAGTACCATATGCACCATTCATAGGCCCGTACTTTGTTTTTATGCATGACAATGCGCGTCCTCACATTGCGAATATTGTCACGGAGTACTTGGACGAAGTTGCGATTACGTAATTAGAATGGCCACCACAAAGTCCGGACCTAAATCCGATAGAGCACGTCTGGGATCAACTGAAACGACATATCAGAAACATCGCAATAGTTTCAGAAACAATTGAAGAGCTAAGACTTGCTATTCAAGAAGAATGGGAGAAATTTGACCAAGAAGTGATTGCCAACCTTATTCGAGGTATACCACGACAGTTACAAGCTGTAATTGATGCCAGGCGAGGTAACACCCGCTACTAGACAGCTTATATACCCCACCAGCACCAGTTAACAATATTAATAAAAATATTGGTAAGATTTTCTTTTTTCTTTTTTGGTAGTTTTCTGTAACTTTCGTTTTTGTTCTAATTTATCTTATTAACAAAAAAATTTAATTTGCCTTCTGTTGAATATATTCAGGTTTTCTTACTTCCAATAATTTCTGCAACCTTTAGTTAGCCTTCGAATCAGAATTTATGCGTTATCACAAAAAATGCAAGTGTCCGGTTTTTTTTGTCCAGCAGTTATCACTAGAGCCCGGAAGTTCAGGCATTTATTTTCGTTAAAATAGGCAGGCAAAAAGGCATTTATAATGTGGAAAATAAGCACTAAAAATGAAAAAAAGGCAAAATAAACAAAAAATGGCACATTTGGAAGTCGCTTACTTTTATCTATAATTTTTGGCAAAATGTTAAAATCTACATTGGGAAGAGCATTTCAATTTTCACCAAATTCACGCACGTAATCATGTAACTTACCACTTAATGGCACACTAAATTTCGGCATGATGACAAATAGACGATCGTTTCCCTCAAAGTGCAGAACTAAACTAAAGATAGAGAACTTGATTTTGGAATGCATGCAAAGGCCCTTCGGCATTAGTGCTGTTTCTTGTCAATAACGTCCTGACACGGACGCTGGACGTGATGACGTAATTGTGCAGATGTTCTGCAACAGGTTTTCAGCAGTCAATCATGCACAAGGAAATGTTAACCGAAACCCAATATCCTAACTCAGCATGAAATACTTTTCTCTCACACTTTTCTCTTTCAGCAATGTTGAAACATGCGTGAGTTCAATATTACTTAAATAAAGCGAAAATTATTCACATAATAAACGGAAGGAAAATAAATGCCAACAACGTTTTTTGGGAGAAAAATAATTTATATACACAGTTTTTTTTAAAAAAATTGGTCCAATTTCATTGAAAAAGGCAAAAAAAGGCATTATAATTAAAAATAGGCAGTGGGGTCCCAAATAGGCAAAATAGGCAAAATGAAAAGGTTTCTAAAACATTCGAAACAACATAAAAAACGTATATCCGGAAAAATGTTATCAATATATCCAGTAGATAAAAAGAGGCATTTTGCCAAACTTCCGGGCTCTAATTATCACATACATTCATTTGTGTTGCTTTTTAATTTAATTCCTTATTTAAATAGGTACGTCGGTTTAGGAACCCATTTTCTCAGATGGCATGATTGTACCTTTCGTGAAAAAACTATTTTGTGAAACTAAATGTTGTAATATATCTTGTTACACAGCTTATACTTTGGCATGGAATTGATGTTCACATTAATGTATTCTACTTCGGAAAATTCCTTCTCTACTCTTGAGTGAAGGTTAAAAACCAAACGGTATGTCGGTTTTGATGACTTTCCTCTACTGTTTTTACATACCAATATACTGAAAACAGTAAAATATATTAGCTGTATCAGTATGTTAATGAACACACTAGCAGTACAGTTCAGCTACTGTTTAAAATACCTATTGATCTACTGTAAAAATAGATTGAATTTTTAGTAGGGAATACAACACCTAGATTCTTTAATGTTTCTATACTTCGTGACACTGCTAAAACAATACAGGAAAGTCTACGTATTTGCAATACCACGCTTGGTGTTACTTTACACAACACTTTTTACAGCTTCGAAGTTGACATTAATTGCAAGATCCTGTGCTATGTTACTTACAAATAATAAAATAAAATAATAAAACGTCAATTCTGTAATCTTGCTCATATGTGTTCCACAGTCTCAGGCCCCGATCTGCTTGCTTGTTTTACGTCTGTCGAGCCACCAAGGGAGGAATATCGAACGTTTGTAAACTGGATTAACAACTTGGATATTTACTCTCTTCACTGACATGGTCTTATCCCCGTAGGTGAGGTGGCTTCTGAGCAACCGACTTTCCAAATCCCGGAGGGAATTACGAAACACCCTGTTTTGAAAACAAATATATTTGGGTTGCGGAAATGCAGGAAAAATTGCGTTGAAAATTAAATGATCAATAAGTAGGTGAAAGAGGATGCTACAACAGAAAAGGGTATATGCCCCTTTTCACATACACCCAACAAATGATGACATCCGTTTCCATTTTCAAAAGCAAAAATTTTATAGCACAATGCTTGCAGGAATGTTTATTGTGCTGGCGTCTAAGTTCTTCAAACTTATTTTCTTTCCTTTTATGTATGGAAAACGCAAGCCGAATGCAATGCACGGAAATGACACACACAGATACACCCGCCCGTGTGCGTACTTTACGAAAATGTGAGGAAATTGGCAGCAAAAATTTATGTTCCTTAATAAATTGCTGACGTGTTTCTTTAAAAATAAAAAGTAGCCGATTTCCTTACCTTATTTCTTCATTAGCTAAGCGTTATTCCTTTACTCACCTTATTGTCACAGCAATCATTTTCTGGAGAGATGCGTTGTCCCGTAACTGTACCAGTGATTCATTAACACCTCCACCATATTTCCTCAACACTCCTCTCTACCACATGTGTCCATTTACAATCATTTTGATCCTTACACCAGCCTAAATAATGTTCTTGAAATCCCCACCCCTTTTTCGCTGGAGAATTCTCGATTAACACCTGACTTTATCCTTGCCTTGAATGCTGAACGAAGTTACTGTACCTCAATCAAAAATAATTGAAATATTTTATTTCGTCGCCATGCAGTTTCCCGAGAAGGGTATAAAGACTGCCTTTCAGAGATACGTTTAACTGCGATTCTAAATTCACTCAGTAACGTCTTTTATATCTATTGAGGTGGTATTTATGTGGAAGATGAAATAAACTCAAGATAAATAAAACCACATGTAAACGATTTATCTGTGGTAAATTCTTGAAGTGTTCCTTGAAAAAGTGCCCGATTTCATTACGTTATTTCTTCAGTAACTGTGAGAAATGAGGATAATATCCAGGTATTCTCCAGAATCTATTCTTTACATAGATGTACATCATTCTATTGTTTTCTAACCGCTAGTAAAAGTCAAGGTATCACGCCAATTTTCAAAAGCGAAGCACTGAGGCTTCGCAGAATCGCAGGTGGCCGTTTTCCGGGAAACCCCCATCCCTACGGAAAGGTGGGAGTCTGGTGACGTCAGTTTTTGACATCGGTGAAATTCAGCAGCGTCATCTCTTGGCAGAAGAAGTGGAAGCAAGACAGCGAGTGGTGCCCTCAGCGCCTCTTAGCGGATTATTTCGAAACTTCTTGCGAATGGCGATTCGCAGTGGGAAGTCCGTGCACCGGTTTTCCTGCCTCAGTTAGACTTCTGGTTATATACCCTTTTCTGTGATGCTACCTTATTTACGATTCAACCCCTGTACGCTTGGTATTTGTATTTTTGTTACTCAACGTCGCATTTCTTCCAGTCTTGGGCAATGGCAACGAAGAGGATGAGTGATTACATTATGAAATTGTTGAAGGGAGATTCACAAAGAACACCCATCCGCACGCCTGGATTTGAACTCGAGAACTTGACGTCCTAGGTCACCGAGCCGGACTGGACCGTTGGTATATCAGCCCGATTAAGGCCTGACTGACGATGCAGACACCATTCCATACTTAGAAATGCGTGTTAGAAGCTATGGAATCTAAATACGGATATTCGGAAGCATGTAGCGTTGTTGTACACTCGCCTCAATTAGTACTCCGGCAGTTTGTTTCTTTATGCAGCATATTTGCAGAAGATACAATTCAAAATACAAGTGTATCAATATACTAACTTAGTTGACCCTGTACGCATACGACCTAAGGGAAACGATAACCTGAAGTTAGACAACAATGGTTACAGTACGGAACGAATGCATCCTCCTGTCAGTGGATGACGTCAATGCTTATTAATTACAATAATATTGCTTTCATTCGCCTCTGGGACGCACAACGTATGCGTTGGGGCAACAGCAGAGGTTCGATGTCAGTAACAGATAAGGTTACTCCATCATTTTGGCAATTTAACCAGAGGCCATGTCATGTTCGACCTGCGAGGCTGCGACGGCAGACAACTGGCGAGCACAATGGAGGGATCAGTGTCCGCATGGCAACTGATCAATCAGACGGCAAACAAAGCGTGGTCAAGCCTTGTTGTTGTCTCACCCGGCGACCACCGTGTATCAGCAAGCGCCATAATAACCCGAGCAAGAGTTTCTGCAATCTCGCTCAACCCCGACCTGAAGGCATCAATAACACTGCACGCCCGGCCGCTGATGTCATTTGCAAATGTTAATACGATGTCGAGTAGTGTTGCTAACCGCCGAGAGAAATCTGTTTTTTCCCTTTTTTGTGTGTGGAAAAATGAAACTGCTGCTGCATCTGCTCAATTGCCAAGCATTTAAGCACATCACGTTATAAGGGTTGCCAGACGTCCTGTATTTTACGTGAGTGCCATATATGACTAATTTCTATCGGGTATGTAGACTGTTTCTTTACATACTTTAAAGCCGGCCCCCGTGGCGGAGTGGTTATCACATCGCCCTACGACGCCGGGTTCGAATCCTGGCTTGGGCATGGATGTTTGTGAGTGTCCATTCATGACATCATATCATCGCTCATCTCCATCTTCGCAAATTAGCCAAAACTGGCGCAAAAAGCGAAGTAATATAAAGCAAATCAATCAATCAATTTACATACTCTAAATTGGCGCCTAAAAAGGCATTATTCTGGTGAACGATCACCTCACTATTCAATTTGCAGCCAAGGGTTGGCAAAACTGATAATTCACCCAGTTAATGGATCTCCAAACACAGGTGATATCAGTGGCATCGACTTCAAATTGCAATTTTTTTCGGGAGGAGGGGATGAGCCTGACAAATTATATTTACGCGTATTAAAATGTATCTGTATTTCTATCTCTGTATCTGCGTCTATCTTCCTCTCTTGCTACATCTCTATATTTATCTGTAATGTACATAGGCCAGGATTTAGGGGGTTCATCAACTTCATCAGGGGGGGAAAATTGCATAAAAAACATCATCTGATATAATGCTTGGATGAAAAATTTTTGGAAGCAATGTATTCGATATTGGTGAAATACTTGTACAGTGAACCTGTTGGATATCATATGTTCGAGATAAGGACAAATGCATGATTTGTGGTGGAATGCAGGGTTGTTAAAGGTCCAGGAATTTTTAAATAAATCCAATTCCGGTCCAGGAGAGAAAATCAGCAAGCGTAATCGGGTTCTGGACCGTAAAGAACCTTTTTATTTGTAAAGTATTTCAATTCGGTCCAGGAAACTTTTTTCCCGATCAATTTAAATTCGGTCCAGAAACCTTTATTCCAGGATCAATTTAAATACGGTCCAGGAACCTTTTTTCCGAATCAGTTTAAATAGGGTCCAAGTTCCGTATTGAAATGAAACAATACGCAACTTGCATCGAATACGGACTTGACGCTAAACAATTATCCACTTGTGAGCATGAAAGACTAATCCAGGCAGTGCCGGATCTACAATTCTTGCCCCCCCCGCAAAATATTACCTAACTACCTATCTTTACATACACACACACACACACACACACACACACACACACACACACACACATATATATATATATATATATATATTACACATTTATACACACATATGTAATTAGGCTATGTGTGTTCGTGTAATTCTTGATCTCATGTTGACAAAGTCACATATAAGGACCTAGGGTGATTCAAAAGTCCATTAACACCCCCTATAAAAAGTAAAGAAGTTAGGCTGGGTACAATTGGTCATAATAGACACAGGTCAGTCTTAGGGTGAACCACATTGGTGTATTCCAACCAAGCGGACGTTCGCCATATTGAATTCAACTCAAAATTTTTAAATGGAAAGGAGTGTGTGTGTGTGTATGTGTATGTGTGTGTGTGTGTGTGTGTGTGTGTGTGTGTGTGTGTGTGTGTGTGTGTGTGTGTGTGTGTGTGTGTGTATATATATATATATACAGGGTGTTTCTAAAGGTCGTTTACAACGCTTGGGAGGTGATTCCTCACACGAAAACAAGCAAAAAGTCTAAGTTCCATTTTTACGACTGAGGCTTCGTTTCCGAGATAGAAGCCTCGCAAAAGGTGACAAAGTGAACGTCACACCTGACTGGGACGAATACTATAACAGATAGAGAGGCGGTTCCAAGGGAATCATAAAGGAATCGTATGTGTTCAGTCCGGAAGTCACTATGAAAAGTTCACTGCACGCATGCGCAATGGAGTCCTCAAAGGAATTGGGGATTTCCAGCAAGAACAATACATGGAAAGGGTATGTAACGCAGCAAGAAGGACCGTGACAATGAGAAATGCGTTCAAGACAACACATCCCGACCTCAAACATCAAAAAATGAGCACCGAACACAAAATCCGAAAAGTTGAGCACGGTTGCATACCCCAGTTACACGCGAGGAATGAACGAATCATGTCATGTGGCATACGAGAGACACATTACTCCACCAGGAGGAGGGAAAGAAAAACACAATATCAGATGATTGCGACACCGTGTATTTTTACACGCGACAACTACGAAATATCCCCCCACACACAACAAACAACAAATGCTACAATATCTTACGCACAGACAGTCCCTGTCACTGTACACCAACTGAAGATGTCACTTTCACCACACAATGGGGGTGGGGAGCAATACCAAAAGTGTTCTCACTGAAATTTGCCGAGGGCAATAATCACAGACGGTTTTCAAAATGTCTGCCGTTTACTTCTACGCAGAGATGACAGCGACGAATCAAGGATTGTCGAGTACGAGCAAACAAGCCAGGTGTATCTGCTATAGTGGAACCACAAGCAAAACAACCTGCGCAGACCCGCGACTCCTGTGCACCGTACTCCCGCGAGTAGAGGAGGGGGAGAGTGGACCATGCTTCCTTATGGCCCGAGGTGGAGGGAAGAAGGGAAAGCTCCGCGGGGACTTTTCGTCCCAAGGTGTTTTTCCTTGTGGTCGATCTGTACAGTCGCGGCGGCGACGTTGATGCGAGCAACGAGGTCCTCAGCTGATGTGACAGGTGTGTCGTATGCGAGGGTTTTCATTTCTCCTCATAAGGAAAAATCGAGAGGGTTGAGATCTGGCAACCTCGGTGGCCAAGGCACAGGCTCATCCCTACCAATGAACCTATTGCGAAACACGTCATGCAGGAAATGTCGTACATTACGATCGAAATGAGCTGGTGCCCCATCTTGTTGGTACCACCTTTCTTGCCGCAGTGCCAAAGGTACGGTCTCCAACAGTTCAGGCAGAACCTGACTAAGAAATGCATGATACGTGCGACCATTCAGGCGAACAGGGAGAATGTATGGTCCAATTAAATGATCATGTACTATCCCGCACCACACATTCACTGAAAACCTGTGCTGGTGATGGGCCACAAAAAGTGCATGTGGGTTGTCAAAGTCCCATACATGACTGTTTCTACTATTGAAGACATCCATCCTGGTGAAAATGGCTTCATCTGTCCACAATACGTTTGCCCCGAAGTGAGGGTTTGTGTCCAGCTGATGCAACAACCATTGGCAAAACTCCATACGAGGGCGAAAGTCACGAGGTAACAGTTCTTGTACTTTCTGCAGTTTAAAAGGGTGCATTCCTTCCTCTGACAACACTCGCCAAACATTCACATGAGACGTGTTTCGTGCCCGAGCAAGCACTCGCGTACTGGTGCCAGGATGTTCTGCGACCGCTGTTAACACATCTTCTGTAAACTGATGTGTGCGTACACTTCGGGGTCTTCCAACTTCTTGCCGCGGTGGTAACACTGACCCTGTTTTACGCAGTCGACTGTCCACTACCTGAAAGAAGGTGTGAGACGGTAAACGTCTATGTGGAAAGCGTTCTCCATAAAGACGCCTTGCCTTACGGTTATTACCACGTGCCTCCCCATACATGAGATGCATGTCTGCTAGCTGCTGGGTCGTATACGCAGCCATCTGTGTAATAGGGAGCTGGAACTGCAAAGTATCGTTTTTGTTTAACACTGGCACACTGCACAAATTGGTCGTATCACCGTACGAACACCACAGACCAATTGTAGCGATACTTGACTTGCCCACTCCACCACGTCAACTTCTTTCAATACAACATACTAGTACTCTTCAATGCGTATGACAACCTAGAGCGAACTGCTGATCATATCCCAGCACATGTAACACGACTGGAACGACTGCCGGAGAGAACCAACCCTTCGAGCTCCACTCGCGGGAACAGCAGTCATGAAAGTCAAACGTAGACTACGAGAGCCAGACTTGCCTGTGCAGCGCTTCCAAAACTGGTCCCTTTTACGTCACAATGATCGCGTGCGAACACTTTTGGTATTGCTCCCCACCCCCATTGTGTGGTGAAAGTGACATCTTCAGTTGGTGTACAGTGACACGCACTGTCTGTGCATAAGACATTGTAGCATTTGCTGTTTGTTGTGTGTGTGTGTGTGTGGGGGGGGGATATTACGTAGTTGTCGCGTGTAAAAATACACGTTGTCGCAATCATCTGATATTGTGTTTTTCTTTCCCTCCTCCTGGTGGAGTAATGTGTCTCTCGTATGCCACATGACATGATTCGTTCATTCCTCGCGTGTAACTGGGGTATGCAACCGTGCTCAACTTTTCGGATTTTGTGTTCGGTGCTCATGTTTTGATGTTTGAGGTCGGGATGTGTTGTCTTGAACGCATTTCTCATTGTCACGGTCCTTCTTGCTGCGTTACATACCCTTTCCATGTATTGTTCTTGCTGGAAATCCCCAATTCCTTTGAGGACTCCATTGCGCATGCGTGCAGTGAACTTTTCATAGTGACTTCCGGACTGAGCACATACGATTCCTTTATGATTCCCTTGGAACCGCCTCTCTATCTGTTATAGTATTCGTCCCAGTCAGGTGTGACGTTCACTTTGTCACCTTTTGCGAGGCTTCTATCTCGGAAACGAAGCCTCAGTCGTAAAAATGGAACTTAGACTTTTTGCTTGTTTTCGTGTGAGGAATCACCTCCCAAGCGTTGTAAACGACCTTTAGAAACACCCTGTATATATATATATATATATATATATAATATGGCACTGTTTTATCACCTGTAAAATTATACATTTGTTACAATCGTGCAGTCGTAATTTTTTCCTGATTAAAGACAGGTTGAAGAAACCTGATTTGATTCTAGTCTGACGGCCACGCTGGTAGCCCGGGATGGGTGATCTAAGTCGGAATTTTTCCAGCTCGTCGCCGCATAAAGCGGCTCTAGTGCCCACCCGGCCTCAAATCAAATGTTACCCGGAGGGAGGGGTGGGGGTAAAGGCGGCCGCAGTGTGGTGCTGATCACATCACGTCCAGGATGGCTGACATGGAAAATATGTGGGGCCCACATACCCTAAATGTGCCTTCATGCCACAGGGAACTTTACCATTACCTGTATATATTGTATATGTTTCTGTTCCCCTGAGTAACTAAGTTTATTTTTTACATACGCATATACGAACCCTCTACTATGTCAATCGCTGAGACCCCCTAAAGGCTTAATTGTCTCAGGCCCGCACCCCGCACTGCGGGGTTTTGCGGCTTGTAGATCCGGCACTGAATCCAGGTGCTGGCTGTCTCGAGAATCTAAGGTACAAGGTAGAAATGGGCGAAACGCAAACGCTGAAATCACGTTACCACTCTCCATGTAGCCCCATTCTCTCGCGCGCTTTCCTTCACTTGGTTGTAGCATCACTGCCGTTCCCTGTTGTAATATCTGCTGGGAACACAGCAGCCTCACGTTACCTCATCGACGGCTCCTATTGGCTGCGGTACCTGGATCGGATGCCGGAGCAACACGTGACAGGTTTGTTTAAACTCAATGTGACACCATATAGTCCATTGCGTTATGTACAGTGACTCTTCGACAAGGGAGTTTTTGAATCTGGCCCACGAGAGAACAACAGCGTTTTGATTTATTCCCTGCGTTACGTTTTCTACAACCGCAGTGTGACGTTTCAGTGTAAACGTACTCGTGGACATTTTTAGAAGGAAACTTTTAATCGGTCAAGCCTGGTCTGTAATTGTAAATAAATTCAATCCCGGACTGGGGAAGAAAATCAGCAAACGTAAATGAGTTCTAGACAGTGCATAACCTTTTCATATTTTAATCATTTCAATACGGTCCAGGAACCTTATTTCCGGATGAATTTAAATTCGGTCCAGGAACGTTTTTCAATGTAACAATACGCAACTTGGACCGAACTTAAATTATACGAGAAAAAACGTTCCGGTCCTGCAGCGGAACCTAATAGAACCAATTAGAATTTACGGGTTGCTGGACCTTCTACAACCTTCGATTAAGTTCAGTTTATTGGTCGACTGTTCGAATTTGTGATCAAATTGTGGTGAAGTTGATTTTAAGTCTACATTATGCACATATACGTTAATCGGGACTGGACCTACAGTTTAATGTGGGATTCGATCCACTGTGTGTCCCCACCAATTACCGAATCCGGGACCCCTTGGTTACAAGGCCATGACGATACCAATATTCCATCAGGGAGATCCAAATCGTACCGATATTTTGTGGAAATACTAAACATGCTTTGGATGCTATTCTGGTCTGTTCACATTCTTTTAGTTTTCGAACAACCCTCGTATATTTAAAAAAAGAAATGAGACCTCAAATATCTGACGACATTAAACTGTTAATTAGTGCCTGATGGATTTAAGAATTGAGTTAGGATTTGAAAACAAATAAATACACACAATTAATTCAAAATGAGCCAATTTGTTACAGAAAGTTTGTCAGACTTGTTTTAGCTAACCCCCACTTATGCAAAGAATCTTCAGAAAATCCAGAATTTTCCGACCATCTTGGAAATTTTGAGCCATAAAGCTTTATAAATTATATTTCTCATGTTTAGAAAATTAATGAAACTCTATCAGGCAAGGAAATGTAATAACGTCTTTGACTCTAATAATGCGGTTTTGTTGATTTTCATAATTAACTTCACGTCAAATTAAATTTTTGTATTCGTGGCACGGGAGTCCCGCTACAGTTTCTGCTCTCGTAAGTTGGCGCTGTAAATTTTTCCCTCTGTTAGTAATAAGTGCTTATAATTTCGCACTCCAGCACCACATGTTTCTAATTGTTTCCGAAAAGGGGAGAAGGGGAAAAAAATATAAAAATTCTCCGGCTTGCGGTTTCGTAAATTGAATCATAAATTTCTTCATTCGCAGCTTCGGGAAGAGAAAGTGTTTTCTACTCTTGCGTTTCTCCAAGTTATGAACATCATCTGGTGGGGTAACTTCAACTGCAGTGTATATAATACACCGGAATCTTACTTTCTGCACATGCAGACTGTGCCCCGGAGAGAATAGGAAGTAGGTGTGGAACCGAGAGCGAGACAATCCTCGATCTCGTCTTGATTTAGAGTCGACAACGTGACTTAGAACTAAAATACTTCTCCCTCTCTACTCCATTAACAAAATCGATTCCTATCCCGGTCTTGTAGACACGCATCGTTGTATAGTCGTCGTCAAAAATAAATGTACGAGGGCCATCCGGAAAGTAGTACCCGTTTTTAAATTTAAAAAAAGTAACAAATATTTTTTGATAAAACTTTGTAATTGTTAACAACAAACTTTAAACTACTTCTCTACATAGTCACCATGTACATTTAAACATTTGTCATAACATGTGGCAAGTTTTTGTAACCCAGCTTCATATTCCTCCTGCCGCCAGTCCATTGAGAAAAGTAGTCACCCCTTCTTTCAGTTCCTCATCACTGTGAAACTTTCCTCCCCAAAAGTCCTTTAGTCTTGTGAAGAGATGAAATTCTGAATCAATTTCATGAAGAATTGTTGATGAAACATCAGGAAACTGTTCACTGATTTCATCCAGTGTGACGCGGCGATCGTTCTTGACGAATTCGTCAACTGCACTAAGAAGTTCGTCATCAATAATATTATCTCCATAAACCTCCTTTAATAGATGATGAATATCACATGGTCACACATTCCTGGCGTTGAGAAATCTGACCACAGCCCTAACTTCACAGTGGCGGCGTTTTCAATTTTTTTGTACATTGTAAACACTCACAGACACAATAACTACAATGACATCAATACGAAACTTCGCACACACTGAGAAAACAGTCAACTGAAGTCGTTTGACCTTGAGCGGTATCTACTCGCGTCAGTAGCGCTCCACACGGCGCGAGAGGGTACTACTTTCTTCTGACTACGCAAGAAAAAGGACCAACATCGTTGAAAGTAGACAACCCACTATCGCTGCAAATGTATCAGGTTGCATACTTTCTAAGGATACGATATCTTTATAGGAAACAGGGTAATTCGGAACATTTAACATTTCGGAGCATGGCGTTTTCTTCTCAAGTAAGAAGTAAGATGTGGCACAGTCGGATGCACATATATTACCACACAAAATGTGCGCATAAAATGCTCATGTCCATGAACAATATGTCTGGTTATATTTACTCATGTCATTATACGTCAAGCTCCATTTTCTCTTAAACAACTGGATAACATAAATTAAAAAAAAATCGCCGACCTCCATGGAGAGGTGCTCGAGTAAAATGCTATGAAGCCAGAGGTACTATGTTCGATACCTGGTTGAGTCATCGATGTGCCATTTCGTCAGTTCATAATTAGTTCCACCGTCGAAATAACCGAGAGAGAAACTAAGTGAAACAATGTAATTACCATTTTCATTTAAGGAAATTCGTTATTTTTTTTCCAATTAAGTAACTGCGTTTTCCTCTTTTCAGTTTATCAATTGAGTTCACCACTTTCAGTTGGGTAACTGAGCTGGGTTTTTGAGCTTAGCAACCTAGTATGTTGGCATCTTCCTTTGGGCTCAGCAACCCATGTTGCTATTTTTTTCACAGGTAAGCGGATTGCCCTCTTTTCCAGCGGGTTGCTTCCCCCCCCCACTGAGCAACCGGGCTGTCGTTTTATTTCGAGCCAAGTAAAAAGGCTGCCTCTTTTATTTCCTGCCGAGCAACCTGCCCCATTTATTTCCAGCCGAGTAAGCTGTTTTCCCCTTTAATTTTCATCCGAGCAAAGGGGCTGCTCCTTACATTTCCATCCGAGCAACCGGGCTGCCACTTTTATTTCCAGCTGAGAATCCTGTTTTCCCCTTTCATTTCCATCCGAGCAACAGGGCTGCTAATTTTATTTCCAACCGAGCAACCGGGCTGATCCTTTTACTTACAGCCGAGCTACAGGGCTTCCCTTTTATATCCAACCGAACAACCCAGCTTTCACTTTTATTTTCAACCGAGCAACCGAGCTTTCACTTTTATTTGCAGCTGTGCAACCAGTCTGCCCCTTTTACTTCCAGCCGAGCAATCAAGTTGCCCCCTTTCTTGTCCAGCCGAACAACCGGGCTTTCCCTTTTATATCCAACCGAGCAACCGGGCTTTCCCTTTTATTTCCAACCGAGCAACCGGGCTTTTCCTTTTATTTCCAACCGAGCAACCGGGCTTTCCCGTTTATTTCTAACCGAGCAACCGGGCTTTCCCGTTTATTTCCAACCGAGCAATCGGGCTTTCCGTTTTACTTCCAACCGAGCAACCGAACTTTCCATTTTATTTTCAACCGAGCAACCGAGCTTTCCCTTTTATTTTCAACCGAGCAACCGAGCTTTCCCTTTTATTTGCAGCTGTGCAACCAGTCTGCCCCTTTTACTTCCAGCCGAGCAATCTAGTTGCCCCCTTTCTTGTCCAGCCGAACAACCGGGCTTTCCCTTTTATATCGAACCGAGGAACCGGGCTTTCCCTTTTATTTCCAACCGAGCAACCGTGCTTTCCCTTTTATTTCCAACCGAGCAACCGGGCTTTCCCGTTTATTTCCAACCGAGCAATCGGGCTTTCCGTTTTACTTCCAACCGAGCAATCGGGTTTTCCATTTTATTTCCAACTGAGCAACCGAGCTTTCCCTTTTATTTTCAACCGAGCAACCGAGCTTTCCCTTTTATTTTCAACCGAGCAACCGAGCTTTCACTTTTATTTGCAGCTGTTCAACCAGGCTGCCCCTTTTACTTCCAGCCGAGCAATCTAGTTGCCCCCTTTCTTGTCCAGCCGAACAACCGGGCTTTTCCTTTTATATCCAACCGAGCAACCGGGCTTTCCCTTTTATTTCCAACCGAGCAACCGGGCTTTCCCTTTTATTTCCAACCGAGCAACCGGGCTTTCCTGTTTATTTCCAATTGAGCAATCGGGCTTTCCGTTTTACTTCCAACCGAGCAATCGGGTTTTCCATTTTATTTCCAATCGAGCAACCGAGCTTTCCCTTTTATTTTCAACCGAGCAACCGAGCTTTCCCTTTTATTTTTAACCGAGCAACCGAGCTTTCCCTTTTATTTTCAACCGAGCAACCGAGCTTTCCCTTTTATTTTCAACCGAGCAACCGGGCTTTCCCTTTTATTTTCAATCGAGCAACCGAGCTTTCCCTTTTATTTGCAGCTGTGCAACCAGGCTGCCCCTTTTACTTCCAGCCGAGCAATCTAGTTGCACCCTTTCTTGTCCAGCCGAACAACCGGGCTTTCCCTTTTATATCCAACCGAGCAACCGGGCTTTCCCTTTTATATCCAACCGAGCAACCGGGCTTTCCCTTTTATATCCAACCGAGCAACCGGGCTTTCCCTTTTATTTCCAACCGAGCAACCTGGCTTTCCCTTTTATTTCCAACCGAGCAACCGGGCTTTCCCGTTTATTTCCAACCGAGCAACCGGGCTTTCCCGTTTATTTCCAACCGAGCAATCGGGCTTTCCGATTTACTTCCAACCGAGCAATCGGGTTTTCCATTTTATTTCCAATCGAGCAACCGAGCTTTCCCTTTTATTTTCAACCGAGCAACCGAGCTTTCCCTTTTATTTTCAACCGAGCAACCGAGCTTTCCCTTTTATTTTCAACCGAGCAACCGAGTTTTCCCTTTTATTTTCAACCGAGCAACCGGGCTTTCCCTTTTATTTTCAATCGAGCAACCGAGCTTTCCCTTTTATTTGCAGCTGTGCAACCAGACTGCCCCTTTTACTTTCAGCCGAGCAATGTGGTTGCTCCCTTTCTTGTCCAGCCGAGCAATCGGCCTTTCCCTTTAATTTCCAGCCAATTTCATCTGAGCATCCAGGTCGACGTTTTCTAGTTGATATCTCGGAACAACGAAACGCGCTGTAATGAAATCGGAATATTTCGTTTCAATATTCATCTAGTGTGCATAGTGTGCTTCAATGATGTTAAACCCTATATACTTTGCATGCTCTCACAGATGAACGATGAAAGATGGAAAATGGAATGGGATGGAAAAACAAGCACATGCAACATCTAGTCACGTTATTCGGAACGTGACCACTATCATGGTATTTCAGCTCTGAAAAAAATGGTTCCGAAACTAGAGTAATTTTTAATTTGACAGGACGAAATGGGACAGATAATTGATACGAGGCAAAAAGAAAGCGTTAGGAATTGAGGTAAGAGAAGAACATGGATACAATAGAGGGAAAGAGGGGCAATATCTCCACGCACAGTAAAGTTTTGAATATTGCCTGAATCGTCAGGGACATCACTTCCCTCCCTTGTTGTGGATGATGGATGATGTTTGAAAAAGCTGCTTCGTTGATTTGCACGAATACTGTGTAAGGTCAATAGAACACTCTGTACAGTGACAGCTCGAGACTTGGTATCAATCATCTTCTTGATACGTAGGATCGTTCTTCCCATTTCCTCTTGGGAAAAGTTGTAGTTTTCCACAGAGGTTGTGAAAAGAAGTGACAGGGTGGGTGAAATGTTGGGATTCGTCTTGTATTGAAGTAGCTTCTTTATATAGCTGCATCCTTTGCCCTTTTGTTAAATCAGATTCACGAATATTAAAGAATGATTTGTCTATCTGCCAGTGTAGTTTTATTACAGGCTAATATGATCAACTGGAGTTGACAAGGAGAGTATGCAAAGAAATGTAAATATCATTGGCGTTTTCGAGGAGCGAGGTGTCAATTGGCACCAGTGGCGGCGATTGGTGGGGGGGTGCGAAGGAGGGTGCAGTTGTCCCCCCCACTTTTCGCCACTTTTATCCCCGCACTATGCTAAACTTATCTACAAGGGAAATATACTGTTTTTGCCCCCCAGTTTTGGCACCGTGCCGCTACGGTTTTGGAACCCAATTGCCGCTACTGATTGGCACAAATATTGTGCATGAACTGCTAATGATGCACTTTTGGTGTATCAAAATGCATACAGAAATGCATAAGAGGATATTTTTATCAGCTGCTGTTGCATGTGATGCACAAAAATGCATGAATTGAGAAGATCAGACAGGATCATTTAATATTTAATGTATTTCGAGTTTTGTGCTTACAAGGATGAATTTGTATTATTGAAAATCGACTACAGATGGTGCTGCGATCATATTATTTTATTTTGCACCACAACAGTGAATTGCAAAATGCTGTTACCTTATCTCGGGTTTATTTTTAACATTGGTTAGGATCCTTCTAAATTGTATGTCCAGCTACTATTAGCTCATCTAAGTATGAAGCGAACTTAACAGCGATTGTATGTTGCACTCAAAGATTTCAGTATAAAAATAATAAAAATGAAAGCGAATTCGGAATAACGTAAAGTACCTAGGTAGGAATGATGACACTTCATGTTAACTTTTATTGTAACGTATACATGGTTTGTTTACTATGTTGTCAGACAGTTAAGTTCAGACATGAATCTATAACTGTCTGGTTCATATAGACCAGTGGTTCTCAAACTGTAGTACGCGTACCCCCAGGGGTACATCAACGAGTTAAAGGAGGTACGCGATCAGTTCGTAAGAGAAATATCGAGAATGTCCACACGACAACAAACTTGCTGCAGGTGTGTAGAGCAGAGGTCGTTGTTTCAGACTCCATAGCTTTAACACAACAGGAAATTAAGGCTGATTTTGTCACTGACGCTCTTATCTTTGTTTCATATTTCTTAAAACAAAATACTCGTTCGAAATCTATAATAGACTAAAATTGGAGCCGAATCTGAGCTTGAAAGTTTCAAGTGTACAACCAGACATCGAGAAACTGTATCAGGCTATGCAGGCACATCCTTCTCACTAAAAGCTCTGAGGATTTACAAAAAAAACTCCAAAATTGTGCTTGACAGTTTGTTTACAAACTTATGTTTGTTCTTTGCTTTTTTCATTAACTCCAGAAAAATTATATGAAAATTAAAGTTTTTTTTACTTCTTAGCATACATGTGTTTCACATTTTTATTCTTGTAACTAATCATAGATATTGTAAACGTAGGAGCACCCAATAAAATAATAAACGTAGGATTCTGATATTTATTTGTTTGCCATGTTTCCACATGCAGCCCTAATGCCATTTTTCTCTATTGCAGATACACGCCTCCAACATATCAAATCAAGCAGGCAAAAAAATTCCCCAAAACCCACTATTCGGAGAAAACCTATGGGTTTAGTTACGACTGAAGGGTACAATTATAAAAAGTTTGAAAAGCACTGATATAGACAACATACCCATAGCGAAGGTCCCATCTAGTAAAACCCAAAGATAACTTTTACGTCTACATGCTTCGATAGGTTTTTCAAGTCCACTCAGACGAGCTAATCGGGAGTATGTTGGTAAACACTATGTCATATCTTTTCACTGGCAATCGAACCTAGAACCACTTGATTACAATGCCAAAGCGTATTCGCTACGCCATCGGAGAGGTGTCTGATGGTTCATGTTGAACAGTAGGATGCAGTGGCGGCGATTGGGTTCCAAAACTAGGGGGGCAATGTGCCAGAACTGGGAGGGGGGCGCAAGGACAGTCTACTTTCCCTTGCTCCATAAGGTTTAGCATAGTGCAGGGGTAAAAGTGGCAAGACCTTGAGGGGCAACTGCCCCTCATCGGCCCCCCCTAATCGTCGCCTCTGGGGGGGGATGCTTAAGTATTCCCCAGCAATGGCTCATCACCATCTTTATTCTTTTCCTCTCTTTTACCCAATGAAAGCATCAAGAATTAAAATAGAAACGCCAAGCAACTCCCGACAACCTTTGAACCAGTATACAAAAAACTTCCATCTCTTAAAACACGTAGGATGGAAGAGAGAAAATTGTGAAAATAACCATGAACAATTTACCAATCAATACTTGTGCATCCCACTGTACAGCACCATCTTCTTTAGGAATTATAGCTTTTCTGGCGACGTGATTCAAACTTGCCTTCTCGAGTTCCCAGCCAGGTTAAATCGTCGTTAGCTCGTTTGAGTTTCTTCTCCATGTGGATTTCGCTACACTCGCATGTAGTAGGGGGTACAAGTTGTCTAAAACTAAAAACCACTTTATCACTGCTTCACAATGTTTGCTTGTAATCAAGAGGCACGGATTCGATTCCATACGGAGGCACGGTAGGTCCATTGATTATTGATGAAGTCCACTTTTATGCACAGATAGGTTAATTGGGACTGGATCTACAGTTCAAAGTGTGATCCGAACCAGTGTGTGTCTCAACCAGGTATCGAATCCGGGACAGATTAGTCTTATCTGAGTGTAATGTCCATTTGAAACTAATTTTTGCCTACCTGGCACTTATCAGTGCTCATTGTCAGAGAGATTGACACAATAATGGCTCAAAATGCACAGAATATCCTAGAATATGGTCCACTAAGCCCTTGAAGGGAGTGATAAAAGTTCTAGTCTTGATCTGCGTCTCCGCACATGCTGGGAATATGCACTACATGTATGTGAAATATGCTCTGCAATGCCCAGCAGCAAAGCTACTTCTCTCTTATTGGGGATAAAACCTCTCTCCGTGCCAAAGACATTCGTAGCGAACGGAAACGCATGGTATGCCTGAGGAATGCCTAACTCGTGGAACAATCCTACTGATGAGCTTGGGACTTTGAAATGCACGAGGTAGCGAGGAAGCCTACCGAAAAAAAGTGGCGTTGAAGAGGCAGAGCGAGTATTCGTGAACTAGGAGTGTGCTTGTATCATGCCATTGAACAGCCTTTGTCGAAACTCTCCTGAATCCAATATAGTCCACTTGAGTCGCCAGTTGTGGAAGTTCAAGGTGAGGACATTCTCCTAAATATTACCCGGAATATCTTGCTATTCCTGTGCATGACATACATGGGCGTCGCCAGAAATTTCCTAGGGGGGGGGGTCGAATCGAAGAAGTCGAGGACACCCCCTCCCCTCAAAAATATTGTGATATAGACCAGTAGCATATACAGACGTTTGTCAAACAGGGGTTCATTTTTAAAATAATTGCATTATCGGTATTATAAATTGTTGTTATTATTATTATTACTACTACTACTAGTAGTAGTAGCGTAGCAGTTTTAGTTGATTTTATTTTAGCATCCATTAAGTTTATTATATGAATAATATAGTACTTGTTACAACCAAGTTTACATAATAGTTACTATAACATTAGTAGCAGTATCAGCAGCAAACGCAGTAGTATAAGAAGCTTCAAAACGTTTGAAAGTTACAAATTAACAGTTTCAGTGTTGCAAATTATGAACGTTTCGTACCATATTCGATATCTCAAGACCATTTTTAAACAATGACGCAAAATGAGGTGAAATAAAGAAATGTGCATCGTTTATAAATTGCCATAAATTGAAAAAAAGTAGATGGATATTTCCATTAATTATAATCTAACAATTGAATAATATTTTGAATCTTCTGCTTGCAACACCCTTCCCAGCAGTCAGTCTCTTAATCAATATTCCGTATCTGAGAGGAGTGTGTGCAATCTAGTTAGTCTTATTGTTCGCAATCCAGTACATTAATATTATTGTTAAGTAAATTATATTGGCTAAAACATAATTACATTCGTGCCAGTAATGTATATTAGCAGTGTAATCTAATATCATGCAGTGTGTTTAGTGAAAATATTTATCTGGACATTGTCCAAAAATATATTTATCCACTAATTTTGGTGCATAGAACGCGTATATTCTACCTATTTGACATGATACTGATTAAATTGTAATGTTGTTACTCTTCAGGCTTTCTTATTGTCAATGTTTCCTTCCAGCATTGTTGCAAGGATTCAAGAGGATTACAGCTACAGGAGAATGGAATGGTGGAACTTCGCGTGGAAGGTATGTACCTTTACAAATATTTTTAGATTGCCACTTAAAAATCGCACGATCCGTTATGAAGAATAACTGAATGAGACAAAACAGATAAAATTTGTACTTCTCAAGTTTGAAACTAAAGGCGTTATACTGAAATTACAACAATGCGAAACAATTGTTTGGTGCCAGTTTGATTGATTTGTTTTATTTTACTTCGCCCTTTGTGCCACTTTTTGGCTAATTTGCGAAGATGGGGACGAGTGATGATGTGATGAAATTGATGAATGTACACTCACAAACATTCAAGCCCAGGCCGGGAATCGAACCCAAGACTCCTGGCGTAGTAGCGCGATGTGCTAAGCACTCCACCACGGGGGTCGGCTCTCTTTGGTGCCAGTGACCTTTTGGAAAACATATACATTCGGATTGATTTATTTTACTTCGCTTTTCCAGTTTTGGCTAATCGCGAAGATGAGGATGAGAGGTGATGACGTTTATGAACTCACAAAGAACATCCATGCCCAGGCCGAGATTCAAACCCGGGACCTCTGGCATCGTAGCGCGCTGTGGTAACCACTCCGCTACGGCATTTACATTTAGACTTGCTCTACCAATCAGTTTCTAGGCTGTCCTTTATCCCAAAGCAAATACAGAAGCTTCACAAAGCAAACAAACAGGTTCGTAAGGATCCAAATTATGGTTCAGTGACTTTTGGGTCACTCTGTGTCATTTTAAAGTTAGTTTGTTTGACGGTTACGCATTTCAAAGTAACCACGTTTACCGTTTCTCGAAAACGTAATTTAATTGTAACTCATTCCTTCCTTACAAACACAGACCACCTCTATTAACGCAGCTCGGACAATTGTTTGCATCCCAAGACCTTTGAACAGAAATTGTTGCTAATGGGTGTGTCATATTGAGGAAGCCGCACCCTAATAAATAGTTAGTACTCGTTAAAACTGGGCGTTCACTGGCTGCCACGGTATGTGAGGACAATGGAGAGATGGCGCAGGTAATGGAGAATGCATCAATGGCTTTCACGGAGGTAATATTTCACAATTATGACAGTGAGAAAACTTCAATGGCATTGTTTTAATCTAATTGTTATATTAATAGGTTGCTTCTAAGACTTTTGTCTTCAGAATCGACAAGCGAAGTTGACCATTTTAGCTGAGGAAGCTTTTATTTTTTACCACAAGATATACGAGGGTTGTATAAAAAGTTTCTTAGCATTCTTAATGTAATGGAGCTCAGAAAAGGGACTTCGCATGAAACAGTTTCTCTTTCGTTTTAAAGTAATCGATAAATGTGGAATGGTTCGATTAACTCGAATGGATGTGGCACATTGGAGGTATTTTGTTCAATCATTTTTTTTTTGGAATTTTTGTAGTTTGAATGAGATCTTGAAAGTGAGAGATGGGCAGTCCTAGGGCCTTTAAGGTTGTTGCCCCACGGAGTTCGGATCATTACATCTGCTCTTTATTGACCTACTCTACTCACTATTCACTCCCATGATTAGGCATGGACCCAGTGCGTTTCTATATAATGAATTTGTTATAATTATGTAGTTCTCATAAAATTTATTCTAGATTTATAATTAATTGTAAATGAGGGGACGATAGTTCGATATGTTAATTGATTGACGTTGTTGCTAACATCAATAATTTTGTAATACATTTGAAAGAAACTTGTTTAAAATGTAGAATCATGGACTCTGTTCTTTCTACGTCTCTATGCGCTCTGATTTTGGTAGATCCTGTATCTGATGGGCCATGGGTTCCGGGTTCAAATCCCAGCCAGGCATGGGTGTTCTTTGTGAATGTCCTTTCATCAAATCTATCATATCATATCACTTATCCTCATCTTCGCGATTAGCCAAAAGTGTCATAAAAGCAAAGCAAAATAACCCAAATCAATCAATCAATCAAAACATCCCCATGCGTGTCTGTGTGCCGTTTATAGTTTCTACGATTTATTATCAATTTAAACCTACTAGCACATTAAAAGGTCATGTACATATATCATACAGTGTGTCCCAAAAAAAAAATATTTACACTATTTGAACTTTAATAACGTAGAAACTATTACAGATGACTGTGAGTTAGTGTAGGCATTCCTGTTATTTTTAGTTTCCCCAAAGGTAGGTAGGCTTAGTGTACAAAAACTGGGAGACGCGTGCAGGTTTTCTTTGGAGGAACGTAAGAAGTATCGAATATCCATCCAGTTCTCCAGATTTAACATCGTTAGATTTCTACCAGTGGAGAACTGTGAAGAACGATGTGTACGCCTCACAGCCATGGACCAAGACCATCTTGAGGTTCAGGCCACAGCGCTCAGTCAAGACGTCATCATCTGGAGGCGATCGTCTTAACGCTCTAAACTCCTTGTCGTCATTTTACCGTAGATAATTAAGGTATATTTATTTCTCTTATGAAGTTAAATTTCGACATTTACCCTCCCGACGAATATAGTTAGAAGAAAAATTTATAATATTGAATATTTGCACCAAAACTTTCATTCAGGAAGTCACTATGGCCACCACAAAAAAATTCTACCATAGCACAAAGAAAGAGTTGAAAACCGTTAGAAACTTCTTGACGGAAAAATTTAAACATTGTATATCTTTCAAAAATATTATCGGGAATATTGGTCAGCTACAGTAAAACTCGTAACCGCTTTTGTATGAACTTTTGTACGTAAAATCAATTGATTAAATAAAACAAAAAACATGTTAGGTTGACCGTAAACTTTCCAAGTTACCTAATCAATTAAATTGTCTTTAAGTTTACCCAAAATTAATCAACCAGATAATGCAGATATTCTGTGTAGCTATACAATCTCAATACAAAACCTTAATTTCTATATTCTTGCAGCAAAAGCGAAAGAAATTGGTACAAGGGCAATGTTACATTTCTGTGATAAAGACTAAACCTAAATCATTTGTCACATTGTAATTTCGATCCAATTAACTTTATTGAACGAAAGATAACAAACAAATTAAATCTTTGTCATTGTCGTTAGTAAGATCTGTGACAATAACTTAAGAGTTTCATTGAAAAATAAAAAAGCAGATTAATATTTCCATTTTAACGTTCACTTGGGAAATAAACATTTGGAATATTTCCTTACACTGTGTTTTACATTCTGTTAAAGAAATCGTGAAGAATGTTAATAAATTATGACACAATAAACATTATCACTGATTTAATAATCAACGTTACGAACATTGAAGCTTCACAAAGACAAAAAATAAAAAGCAGTTCATATGAAACAGTTTTAAAAATTTAATACATTTGTAGTTCATATTAGCATAGCTAAGTAACAAAATTGCTTTCTGTGTGAAAACATTTGTATTTGAAACATAAGTAATATATTCTTGGATAGTTTTACACACGAAAAGTTCTTGTTACACATCGCATCTTTGTATTTGAATGTACAACATATCTTCCATTAGCCTCCGATTAGCATAAAGAAGCATAAAGCGGGATAAAATAAGAATAAATGTACAGATGTATCAACTTTGCCCCGTTGTATAGGTTTTTCATTAAGCACATTTTGAAACTGAAAATTTGTGTAAATAATATGAATAATTTATCGAATGCTTGCATAAAATTTACACTAACAAATTGCTTTGGTAGACGTAATATTAACCAACGTTTGTAATTCAGGGTAAATTATTTGATATTTCTAAAAATATGTAGACATGTTGTCCACATTTACGAGTTTGATCCCTATTCCGGACACATGACATGTTTACAGCATGAACTATTACTCTTATTTATTTTTTAGTATAAAACATTTGTTACTTAACTTGTATCTTTTCGTAGTGACTGAATCAAATAGAATTGCCCTAAAAATTTCTCATTTTTAACAACATCTTGAAGAAATGTGAACGTTACTCTTACCATTTTCATCATAATTGCCTCTGCAATTGAGCACACAACACTTATACACCATACCTCTTGCACATTTAACACATTGACTGCCATGTGTATGATATGTCATACACATGGCTTCTTGCTTCTGGGCCACGTGTATGCTACTCCATACACAAACAAGAACCTGATTCTTGGCCGCGTGTATGGAAACGCATTCACAGTTCAAGCAAAACTATATGACTGTTAAATAGCCGTGGCGTACAGCTAAGATGGGGCAGTAATAATTTTAATTTCTGTAATGTCTTACAAGAGTAAAAAAACCTTCAAAACTTTATTTACGCTTACGTATTCTTTTCACTAGTACAAATGTATTGACAACTAAAAAAGAAGGTTAATGTGTAAATACAATTTTTTTCTGGTTGGAATTCACAGCAAGCGATAATACATTGTGGAGTACATTGCTAGTACATCATAATTCTTACAAAACGATTTGTTATATAATATTTTTTGTAAACTTATGTTCCTTGTAGATATATAGATATAAGGATGACATATTTTGTACCGAACACTTTGGAAGTTCAATGATTTTTGTTGAAACACTCCCGGCACATAAAAGGATTTTTGGGACATTTGTCAAATACTGTCTTCACCCACCTGGCAAACTTCCTCCCTGTCGAGTCAGAATTTCCACTTCTGCCATAGATTTTGTAGCAATGTACACAGCGTCCTTGCTTCTTTCTTCCATTATCCCCTACTTTGTCTACCAAGGGATGAGTTGGAGTTTTTCTGCCTTGTTGCTCAGCTAAGGTGAGTTACTGTCCAGGAGGTAATTATTCAGAAAGAATATTTAGGATTACATGTTTCCTGAATTCATTTATGTGTATGTTACTTGACTGGATGCAGTCACTGTAGAGAATGTAGGCATTCACGAGAGCCGTTCCCCATATAAATGCAATAATAACTTTCTTGTACCATTTTGTAGTCTTTCGCAGAGCATTCCCATATGAAGCCAACTGATCACTTACGTCAATGAAGGACTTGCCAGTATTGTAATCAACAATTGCGGTAGGCTTTCTAATTTCTGAACCACGTCTTTCTGTTACAGTTACCTCTTCAGGAGAGTGAGCTGTAGATAGAACTAACACATCTCTCTTATCTTTCCACTTCAGAATAGTCACACCTTCCTGAGTTTCCTTTCCTACAATATCACCTTTCCTCAATTTATCTTGAAGAACATCTGCTGGCAAATATTTACGGTTAGACCTAATTCTACCGATCAGATGGGTATTATTGTGAATGCCAAGGTAAACAAGAGGAACGCTGGTGCAAAAATTATCTGTGTAAAGGCACCGGCCTTCACCGAGAAGATGTCTTACAAGCTGTAACACAACAGTTTCAGGAACTGACATGTTACCGGACATGTTTATATTTCCAACATAAAGAATAATGTTCCATGTATAGCCCCTGCTGGTACACAACTTGAAAACTTTCACTCCGTATTTATTCTTTTTGGAAGGGATGTACTGCCGAAATGAAAATCTTCTCCGCCATGGTATCATACTTTCGTCGACACTATTTTACCCTGGTGTGTATATTTCTTGGAATCGTGAAATGAGCTTGTTGGTGATGTTCGTAATTTTATGTAACCTAAGATTAGGGACAACACGTGTATTGTCTGGAAAATGCCTCATTCGTAGAAGCAGTTCAAATCTGTTTCTACTCATTATACTTCGGGAAAGATGAAAATCATATAAAGCATTAGTGCTCCAGTAGTCTGATAATTTTGGTACTTTCATCACCACAAAATTTTAAAACAACGTGATATTCGGAAAGAACAAGACAAAATGTGGTAACACAAAGCGAATAATTACGTGTATGAAATCATATACACGTGGCATACAACGTCAAATTGAAAACATACGCCGCGTGTATAGAAATGCATACACACCACAAAAACCTCAATAATGGGCTTAATTTCAATTGTATTGAGATATTATACATACACATCTCATTCACAGTCGGTCAGTAACAAGAAAATCGGATTGGCCCAGAAGAGATACATTTTCAGTTACATGGTGGCAGTCAATGTGTTAAGCATATTTATACGTCATGTAAACTCGATTACAGTTCTTAAATTTGCATTACAATTCCATATTCACTAAAAAGGTCCAACATTGATTCCGAAGAAGCAAATCAAACATGGCGGCTATCTCGCCTCCAGTTGATGACGCTTAGTCAAGTGACCGGAGCAAGCCATGAGGCTTTCAGATTGAGAAGGTAATGCATGGACACTGCATGACATGAGACATGCGATTGAGGCTACCTGTGCTTCCCTTTCCATGCAAACTATATCTGCTGTTGTCAATCTGTTCACGATGCAGAACATGCATTGCCGCCAATATCGGTCATTTTGAACATCTATAACTATAAGGTATATGAACTAACTAACTCTCTAGCTTTTTTAAACCCGAAGGTTTATGGCTGCAGCAACACAGACCTTCAGTATGTCCTGAGCAAGATCTATCCACTCTTTTCAATCCCTACCGATTTCCTTTAGGTCTACCTCAACGTTCTCTCTCCATCTTCGTCTTGACCTTCCTACTGGTCTCTCACCATCAGGTTTCCCAACAAGAAGCCTGCAAACTCTTCTTTCCTCTCCCATTCATTCGTGCCACATAGCCTGCCCACCTCAGTCTTCTTGATTTAATCATTCTAATAACATATATAAAGGTATGTGAGATTAAAAGAAAACAAAAACATACGTTGCTGTTACTAGTGTTGCTGTTATTAAAGTTCAAACAGTGTAAACCCTATTTTGGGACACTCTTTATGTGGAGACTGGAGACTATTTGTTTTAATTGTATTTACTGAACTGAAATTTAACAACAAGTAATATTCTGAAAGGTTGCACATGCGCTATATTTTACCAGTAAAAAAGAAAAAGAGGGGGAGCATCCCAGTGAAACAGGTGTGCGAGCTGATTGAGCAAACCCTGAAATCTTTACATCGCAAGTCACACACGCCATGCCGTTTGATCTCGCCGACACGTCCATCCCGGCTATAGCCCAGTTAATTACATAACGCATCGGAAAATTGTCCGCGCATTTCACGTTATGGCACCTGCCTCCCCCCACCACCACCCTCCCGATCCAATCTCTACGTGATCGCAGCGAATGCAACTGCTGCGAAAAACCAATAAACATGCGAATGGGAGGGAATGGGCCCCCATCAAAGAGGAATTCAAATCTATTGATTCCTGGCCCCCTTCTTTTTCGTTTTAGCGAGTGTATCAGCACGCCCACCCCATCAGAACCCTTTTTTTCCCGGTGTTTTTGAGGTCACCTCTTTTTTCTTTTTGTCAATGCAGGTTGCAACAGCGAGAATGAAGGAAGAGCCAATATTGATTTCATTTTTATTGTCCGGGAATACCAATTACATGCGAGGTAGGGCGAAATGAACACTATCCCTCAGTGTAAGGCTTCTCCTGGCGGTTTCAAATTGAAACATAAATGACTCGTCCAGCAACGACGGGACCGCTTGAAAATAAAGTTTTTTATGAGTAGAGGTGTCGCTTGTAATTGCATGGATAATATACTCAGAAAAATCCTCCCTTGCAAAATGCCCGTAGGAAGTTATTATCCGCGGTGATGAAGTGATAGACTGTGGATAATCCTCTTCGGGATTCATGTTATGCATCTGATATGCAATGCATTAAGGTTCCCAGTCCAATGGAGCTAGCTGTGATGGGACAGATAATTGGGAGTACCTTTTTAACGCTGATGAGCTAGAGCCAATGACACGTACTGTAACAAATAAAGCGCCCTCTTCTTTCACAGGGTTAAATATAAATTAACGTAATAAAACGCATCTAGCTATATTTAAAAAGGCCTCATCAAATATGACAGGTGTTTGCAACAAGTTTGGATCAGCACAGTTTTCGTTATTGGAGGATCGTGATTGTGTCCCCCTATAAGCCATCAACATCTTCGATACTACTAGACTGATTGATTGGTTTAGTTTCATTTACTTCGCATTTCTGCCACTTTTTGGCTCATCGCGAAGATGAGGATGATTGATGAACACCCATGCCCAGGCTGGGATTCGAACCCGAGTCCCTGGTCTCGAAACG
This sequence comes from Lepisma saccharinum, assembly GCF_977018435.1. NCBI lineage: Eukaryota > Metazoa > Arthropoda > Insecta > Zygentoma > Lepismatidae > Lepisma > Lepisma saccharinum. The sequence continues at coordinate 25,735,850 of NC_139253.1, forward strand.
CGCTGTGCTAAACACTTCGCGACAAATGTCGGCATGGGGTTTGTTGAGAAACGCCATTTTGAAGGGGCAGGGTACTCCAGAGTACCTCAACAATTTCAAAGGGTAAAGGAAGTACACCCTGTCTCGACTATCTCAGGAGCATGACCGCGCAGAGAAGTGGAGGAAATCCAGTGGGCAGAGAGAAGGCTGACAACTGCAGTCGCTTTCCCCCACTCCACGCAATCCCGTGCCCTCTCACGTGTTCATTGGTGGGACCGTCTCGCATCACTACTTGAGCAGAGACTTGTTTCCGTTCGCCGCCTGCTCCGGAGATAACGGGGACAATGTATAGTGACACGTCGTTTGATGGATCTATTAATTTTCAAACATTTTTTAGTTTGGTCAACTGTTTTCGAATGAACGGGCGTACAAAAACGTTTTTACTATTGCAAGAGTCTATCGTCGTAACAGGCTAATAGTTTCGTAACGGATAACCAAAAACAAACACTTTCTGCCATCACATGAATAGAACGAATAGATAGGTGGGAGTTGGGTGGGGGGCTACTTTGGTCTGCACTATCTGTTTTTTTACCGACCACCAAATGGATCCAGATCATTTTGCTTTTTCCAGCCGAATTCGCCAGAAGTTTAATGCCCCCGCCCCCTTTATACTTCTTAGGTTGTTTTGGTGACAATTGTGGTCAATACAAGTTTATCGACTATCTTTACGAACGTAAACCATAAGTCACACATCAATCAAGAACTACTCCAATAGTGAGTCAGAAAACTGTGGCTTAAAATTAATTTTTCGTTATTGCACAAATTATACATATCTTCCAACATATCATTAACCAACTCTGTTCACCCCATTAATATTTATTTTCAATGAGTATTTTTTTCCCCAACAGTGACACTTCGTCATTCATTTCTATATATTCTGCATGCCAAACGATAAAACTCCGATGCAATGTGACCACCACATTGTCAACGTCCGTCAGTCAAACACGGTAGAACACACCAGAGTAAATGTTCTGGCGAAACCGGATCCCTTGTGACAATTCAACAAACAATTGTTCAACAGCACCAATTTTGTTTGGTAATTCTGTCCAAATTGGGCGAAACTGTCAATTCTGAACAAGTTGGCTCAATCTAGTCGGAATTACTAATCAAAATTGGTCCTGGGGAGTAATGGGGCTCTCCATTGCCAAACTTTTCCGCTAGAGGCGCCATCCCTGTTGTGTACCTAAAGAATTTCGTTCGTCATCTGGTTTCCGTAAACTTTACATTGGAGCGCAATGGAATGGCTATTCAAACGTTATTTTCAACAAAGGTAAGGATATCTAATATATTAAAGCGCAACGACAGGGTAGCTCAACATTACGACTTCACCATTGTTTTCCTTATCAAATTCTAACCTAAAATCATGTATCGCATGCCTACCTTCCCATTTACAAAACTAGACTTGTATCCAAGATGGCGGCTTTCAAGATGGCCGCCGTCAAGGGCACCCCCACCTTATGACTTCCCCCTAGGCCTAATGTGGTCACACATGGTTGTTATTCATCAATTTCCACTAAAACGGTTTTTACAAAGGGTGGTAAGGGACTTTTGGCCCACCCTGTAGTATGTTTCTGCACAAAGAGCACTAAACTTGACGTAATTTTGGTCGTCTAGCCTGTATATACCATCATGACTATTTATGTGTTAAGGCGTCCGCCACATCTTAAAACTCCCACAGAATATGTCTTCCGTCATTGACAGAGTTTTTAATTTCTGGCACCAAACTGATTACTGGGATGTCTCTGAGATTGCTTTAATGCCTACGCCATTTTAATGTGTTTCTGGGTGTGTCTTTTGTAGGCTTCAAACGCCTATTTCCATTCACACTTTATAAATGTGTTTCTCTTTTTGACGTATATTTTAGATAAGGAACTTACTCGTAAATACAGAAGGAAGTAAATAGGTCTTGGTGCTGAAACACCCACCTAAATGTGCTTGTCAATAATTCTCGACCAAAAGTTTTTAGTTACTTTGTTTTGAAATTGTGTTAACTAAAAACTTTTGGTTAAGAATTTTTGATAAGCACATAAATAACTCTACATCGGACAATTGTCCCCAGCACCAACATATTTTGAAATTGTGTTCAGGTAAGAACTTTATCCATCCGTACGAATATGTTTATGAAATCACAATGCTTAAAATCCAGCGAGACACCAATAATTGAGAGATTTTGGTGTTTTGTGTAAGTTTCTCCAATACAGGTCGTGACCGTTCGCTCCCTTTACCAGTAGAAAGGGGTTTCTTCTCTCCTTCTTAGTCTCTTTGAAGCATTATCTGAATTGGATAGTTGAAACTAAGGCTCTTAGATGTTCTAAATTGGCTCTTTTATCACTTTTACGACATCTTCGACAGGAAGGAGATAATCATTCGGAAATGGGACTTAGCGGCGATGGCTTCCCGGCGGAGTGATTGAGGGTGGGAGGAGAAAGTTGGGAACCAGAGGAGTCGAAGCAATTATGTTGCTCATAGTTTTCGAAACCCATTTCTCTAATGCTCCTCTCCACGTCTTTATCTTTCTAATACAATAACAGTGTGAGAGAGCTCCGGCCCAGAAGTGTGTAAAATTTTAATGCAAGAGGTGAAAAATCAATTTCTTGAGAGAAGATCTCCACTGACAAGGGTCCTTGTTTTGAATCTCCTCATGTGTAGATTCAGGGCATACAGTGCTGATTCCGGCAGTTCTTTCAGAGTTGCTGACTTCTACGCCATCTTCTGGGTTATTTGAAGTTAATCTAGGTTACACACCTGCACCATCTGCAATTATTACGAAAAATTATTGAATTTCTCATGTTTTGCTTTATTATATTTTCTAATAATTGTAAAGATTCCTACCGTGCTACGCTGATCTCCGTGACGGAATGGTTAGCGCAGCGCTCTACAATGACAGGGGTTCAGGCCAAGGACGTATTTGAAGGGGGGGCAGAGGGTCCGGACTCCTCCCTAGAAAAACTTACTAAATACTAAAATAAAATAATGAAAATGTACTTAATTGTACTATAACCGATGGTTATTATTTCGTATGAACTGGGAAGGCAAGGGTTATTGTATTTATTATTATTATTTAGATCACACTGCTTTGAAGGACAGTACCAAAGAACATTTATGCACACTACTACTTATGATAAAACACATAAAATACGTGGGTGAATCAAAAAGTAAGTTACACCCCCTGTAAAAACAAACACAACACATTAGAAAGAAAAAAATATTTGACGAAGACGCATGAACATTTAACTTTTTTCGACCTAGTCACCAAGGTGTTCCAAGCACTTTTCGTATCGTGTGACCAGTTTTTCGATTCCTTGTGTGTAAAAATTCCGTCCAATTTCTTTGAACCACTTTCAGACTGCTTCCTGCACTTCCTCATCTGCCGCAAAACTCTGACCCCCTAGGTCTTGTTTGAGAGGACCGAAAAGGTGGTAGTCACAGGGTGCCAAATCGGCGCTATAGGGAGGTTGAGACCACACTTCCCACTTGAATTTCTGCAGTAAATCCTGTGTGACACCAGCTGTATGGAGGGTAGCGTTGTTGTGAAGAAGAACAACCCCATCACTCAATCTTCCGGGCCTTCTATCTTTAATGGCAGCTCCTTTAAAGTCTCACAGTATGTTGCGGCATTGATTGTTGTTCCTCGGACCACGAACTCGCTGTAAACAACGTCTTCGGAATCGAAGAAGATCGTCAGTATGACCTTTCGAACCGTTGGACAGGTTTTGGTTTTTCTTGTTGGTGGTGAATCCTTGTCTCCATTCCATGGATGCCCTCTTTGTCTGGGGAGTGTATTGGTGCACCCAGGACTCATCTCCTGTGATGATTTTGCTCAGAAACTGCGGACCATCCGTGGAATAACACCGAAGAAATGACAGCGCAGCATCAAAACATTGATTTTTTTGCCCGTCGGTTAACAAGCGCGGCACCCAGCGAGAGCACAGTTTACGATAGCCCATCTGATCACGAATCAGCATAGACGCACTACCATAGGATATGTTCAGTTCACTTGCAATATCTTTAATTTTCACGCGGCGGTTAGCAACAATGATTGCATTCACACGCTCCGCGTTGTCGATAGTGTTCACAGTTGCAGGCCGCCCGACACGCGGTTCGTCGTTCACGTTCGATCTTCCCTCTTCGAACATCTGGCACCATTTTGCGATCATGGCGCGTGACATCGCATTCTCACCATACACCTCGACAATTTGGCGATGGATTTCACTCCGATTATGCCTTTGTGCCCACAAAAATCGGACGACGGAGCGCACCTCAATGTTGGACGCCACCTCAATACTACGCGCCATACTCACACTGTGACTACTCGCGTACTAAACCAGCTGAAGCACGGATGCTTCTTGTGTGTGAAGAAAACATTCCAGACAGTGTTGCCCAAGCGTGATTATTTTATCTCTCTTAGTACAGGAACACGGGTCGGGTTTAACTTACTTTTTGATTCACCCTAGTATTAATCAAGAACTTTACTCGCGTCAACTGGATCTAACGTTGTACTTTTTGATTGCTCAATAAATATTCAATTCTTTATCTGTTTCACATTAATTTACTTTGTTTTTTTATACAAAACTAGCTTATTATCCGGCGTTGCCCGGGTATTTATTTATCCCAATCTTGTTTTAAACAGGAAGATAATGAATTCTAACTATAGTGTAAAATGTAACTAATTTTAAATGTGATCGTGAATGTCACAAATTAGTTTAGCGACTCAGAAAACTATGGATTCGACACTAATATAAGTCATTTGTGGCATTTTATTTTTCACCTCCCTCTCACCGCCCTTGCCCATAGGTGATAAACTTTAAGTTAAACCGCATTGGGAGTGTCACGAAAACTATGGATTCCATTCGCAACACAGCCTGAATGTTAGACAACCTAGAAACACTATCGTTGTGCGGGATTGCATAGAGTCACGGATGTCTGTTTGTGCGGAATTTAATATCGGTCGTTTTGGATTATTTTTACATGTCAGCCCTTCCCACCTCACCCCTAGGGGTGCCAGGGGTATCTTACCCCCAAAATATTATTTCCAGATTGCAAGTGATACGTGTACCAGGTTCGGTTGAAATTGCTCCAGGCGTTCGAGAGTTATGACGGAACAAACAAACATACAAACCCACACACACACATCCATTTTTATATATAGAGAGATTTGGCGATCTTAAGTACACGCAAGCTAGGTAATAAATATATGATGTTATGTCTATATTCTTATACCATCTTTTTACGAATTCATGTAATAATAAAAATGCAGTATGAAAGAAATACATATTTTAATTAATATTTAATATAATTATTTTATTTTAAACATTATTACTATTATTGAAATACTTGGTTCAGACCCCCCTTCCGAAATATATATCTAGATACATGGTTCAGGGTTCGAATCCCGGTCTGGGCATGGATGTTCTTTGTCAGTATTCCTTTATCAATTTCATCATATCATCACTGACCCTCATCGTCGCGATTATCCCAAAGTGGTAGAAAAAGGACGCTAAATAACATAAAGCAAATAGAATTAATATTACTTCGCTTTTCTGCCACTTTTGGCTAATCACGAAGATGAAGATGAATGGTGATGAAATGTATGAAGAGATAATCACAAACATACACTGCTGTTTGTGAAAATTGCAACACCCAGAAATAATGGCCCAAATGAATCCAAACTCGGAGGATGTGTAGAACAGTGTACCAGCAATAAGTGATTAGGATTGCAGAGAGATGGCGTGTATGTAGGCCCAGCAGCGCCCTCTCTTGTGTGACCGGAAAGGTCAGTGTTACACCAAGCTCAGTAAGTGAAGAGACGTCAAACGAAGTGGAAACGTGAAAGCAAGTGCTGGTATGCCTCGTCGACGTCAAAGGGTGCAATATCAGCATCTGAGTGTGTTCAAACGGGGTAGAATGAGCGGTCTCCGAGAAGCGGATTTGTCATACCGTGACATTTCGGCTCGTACAGGGCATACTGCTACGACAGTGATGCGTGTGTGGAGCCAGTGGATAGAAGAGGGTCGTACACAGCGACGAGCAGGTACTGTACCACGCAATGTGACCATAGCACGGGATGACCGCCATCTTGTCCGCATTGCAGTAACGGACCGTACAGCTTCGTCCACAGTGTTGGCTCGACGCTGGAGCACTACAACGGCTGTGGACCTGTGTGCGTCGACGGTACGACGATGTCTGCTGCGTGTTGGGCTGGTGGTACGCATGCCATTGCGTCGGCTTCCATTGTCCAGAAACCACAAACGCCTCAGACTGCAATGGGCACGTGAATGCCGTCGCTGGTATCCTAAGTAGCAAAAATATAGTGTTTTCGGACGAGTCCCGCTTAAACTTATCCTACAATGATGGCCGCATAGGTGTTAGACACTATCGTGGTGAACGCAATCTGGAAACCTGCATTGTTGAGCGGCATAGCGGACAATCTCCAAGTGTGATGGTTTGGGGCGCCAGTGACCACAACATGCCAACTCCCCTCCTACGTATTGAAGGCAATCTGAACAGCAACCGCTACGTCAGGGAGGTTTTAGAGCCCGAGGCACTGCCCCTCCTTCAGGTAACTCCACATGCCATATTTCAGCAGGTCAATGCCCGGCCACATGTGGCGAGGAATGTGCAAGCCGTCTTCGAAGAACGACAGTTACCACTGCTTCACTGGCCTGCACGTTCGGCTGACAAGTCGCCCATCGAACATGTCCGGGATATGGTTGGTCGGCAAATTGTTCGTCATGGTCCTCCAGCAACCACTGTTGATGCTTTGTGGACTCGCATACAAACCGCATGGAGGGAGATTCCCCAGGAACATATCCAGGCCCTCCTTGAGTCCATGCCACGACGTGTAGAGGCTCTGTTTGCAGCACATGGGGGCTTCACACCATACTGAATTCTCAAGGTCAGAGATCATATACAGGTCTGTAACCCTAATCATTTGTGCATTGGCATGTACCTAATCTGTGGTATAAAGTTCATTTCAATCATACGTTTCCTTCTTGGTGTTGCAATTTTCACAAACAGCAGTGTATATCGACGATACTACAAGAGCTCCACAGAGGATTATGCTGTCTGTGTCCAGACGCCAGAGCCTGGATAGTCTGCCAAATACAGTCCAGGGTGCAGAATGCGGAAGGGAGGTTGAAATTTGGGTGTCTTGCGAGAGGCATCCTCCCAAATGAAAATATATAATATTTGCTGATGTTCTGACATTTATAAGCAACATGATGCCATAAAACAGTCTTGACCATATCGCTTTCACTTGAGGACGCCAGCGACTGCTCCTTGCGGTGCGAGCTCTTCGTCTACACACTGCACCTCAAGGCCAGTAAGAGAAGCAGAGCAGGAGTGAGGGAGACACTTGCGTTGAGAGTTATAAAATGCTGTGGACAGCCCTCTTTCACGGAACCACCTCCTGTTGCTTCTGTCATTAAGTACAGTCACGGACAATTCTGTGTCATTGACTTTCAATAGACTCGTTACAGCCCAGAAGTGTCCGTGACTGTACACCCAACAGTAGACGAATTGTCCATCACCATTTTCATTCCGTCTGTATTACACAATGTGACGATAATGAATTGAATCAATGACATCAATAAGCAGAGGGCAATGCCCGCTTCGAACTAACCTAGTTTCATCCCTTAAAACAACACAGGATGTAGAATAAAAAAGTAATGAAAATAGCGGTGGGTAATTTGCCTACCATTATATTTGCTGTTGACTGTACAGTGTCACATTTCGCTGTTACGAATCCGATGACGGGACGTTTCCTTTCTACTGCAAGAACGTGACCGACGGTGCCTCCTATCAAACTCTTCTTCCTTCCCGCCCCCTTTACAACGTCACAGTATTGCTGCTCGCTCTCCAGTCTACACGTGCATACGATATCGCTCTTCCATGCACATCGTCGTCTGATGTGAAATGACTAAATTTTCTGGGACAGAGAACTTTTTCGGTTGCCGAAACGCTCGAATCACAAAGGGACCGTACGACAACTCAACTAGCAACCACACCATTGTCGGTTGGATTAAGCCGGGCTGTGTTGACAAGCACACAATTGCTCTTTGAGAATGACCCTTTACGAGATCACTGGCGGGGAACTACTGTACGCTTATTCAGTTTAAACTCGATTCGGCAAAAGTAAGGTCTAACTACGCAGTCTATGTCTGACACTCGTAAACCTATGAGAAGTTCTATACAGGGTGTTTCCGGGCTGATGATACAAACTTTCAGGGATGATGGAGAAGGGCACGTGTATCAATTTGAGATAAGGAACACTGGTCCGAAAACGACTTAGTCGAAAGTTATAAGCGAAAATCGGTGAATGAAGATGTAATACTTTTATTACCTGCACAAGTTTCGGAAGCTGTTCCGTGGCCAGCTCCGTCACCTGATCTGACCCAACTTGATTTCTTCTTGGGGGGTCATGTGAAAAGTCTTGTGTACGAGACACCTGTCGAGACTTAAGAGGATCTCCTGGCAAGAATTCTCGCTGCCTGTGATATTGTTCCAACGACCCCTGGGTTGTTCCAACGGGTGCACCAGGACTTTGTGCGACGATGTCATGCCTGCAGCGAAGCTGGGGGACGCCACTTTAAACAACTGTTGTGAATGTAGCAGCTTGTGAAACTTATGGAGGTAATAAAAGTATTACATCTTCATACATCGATTTCCGCTTATAACTTTCGACTAAGTAGTTTCCGGACCAAGGTTCCTCAACTTGATACATGTGCCCTTCTCCATCATCCCTGAAAGTTTGTATCATCAGCCCGGAAACACCCTGTAGTGGTTATTTCTATGGACCTTATTGGTTGGTTGATTTGGTGTTTTAAGTCCACTCTATGCACAGTAAGGCTAATCGGGACTGGACCTACAGTTTAAAGTTGGATCCGAACCACTATGTGCCTCCACCGGGTATCGAATCGAACCCGGCTCCCCTTGATTACAAGGCAACGACGCTACCAGCGTGGGAAGGCCCTCTATGGACATTATGGCTCTCAAATGGCAGAAGATACGTGTTAATATGTTAGTTTCAGTGGCGGCGATTGGTTTCCAAAACCGGGATGGGGGGGGGCAAGGCCAAACCTTGGGGGGAGGGGAGCAAAGACAGTATATTTTCATATGAAGATAGGGTTTAGAATGGTGCGTGGGCAAAAGTGGCGCCACTGGTTAGATTCATCTGAATTGTCAGGGGTATCTCCTAAGACTTAGTAGTTCTAGAGGCTCTGAGAAACACTCGTGGCAGATGAGGCAATTTTTAGGGATGACGATGACTGGACGGTTGCACTTATCGCACGGGACTCCAGTTACGATCAAGAATACTTAAACAGAGTTCTCTGCAGCAAATGGCGTATTATGTGGGCTTTCGTTAGGTCGTATTTGCTACTAAATATTATTTCTCTTGTTATGCCTTGGTGGTCTATGTCTTTCATGTATATGAAGACCACAACCTCCAGGCGAAACAATAACATAACGAATATTGAATGGAGGTTTTGCTGAGAGTAACCTTCACCAAAGGAAGAAAATGAGCTTGAAGTATGTTTCTTATAATAGGAAACCTCAATGTTTCCATCAAGCTGGAGAGACCACATTTCTTTGCATGGCATCACAAGCAGGAGGGCGCCGAAAATGCGAAATAAAGTTGCACTCCAGGCAACGAGATAAGGATTGCATTAAGCTCCACGAGATCTCCGGAATACTTTTCTTGTCCAGTGCATTCATGTGTGCGCGTTTGCTCTGGTAGACGTTTGGGTTAAAGGGGGGAAAGAGGAGGGGGTTAAAGTTGAGGGAGGCTCGAGGTCACCTAATGGCAACAATAAATTCGGGCACGTAGTACCCAGGGAGAGAAATCGCTGGGCGATTACAGCCAACCCAGCCGGATTAGTGGCGACCTCTGGCCAACATTATGGCCAGCCTTCAAGACATTACTGCAACGCTACCTTCCAGCCATTACGACCAACCATTCCCGCCTTCTCTTTCTCTCTCTCTCAGGCTCTCACCAGATCCACAGACGGGGGGAAAACCTTGCGAGGGTATGAAAATGACAAAATTCCAACACTTTTCATTCGCTCATTTGTGCTGGTAGCAAATGGCCGAATGTGGGACTTTTGTAACTCTCCTTTGCCAGGGGGAAACGAAATGGAAGGTCGTATACGCCCTGACCGGAAGTACTACATAAAGAAACGCGGAATAGGCACATGCGAGGTTGTAACATCTTGTACCGGTTGAAGGATTGTAAAGCTGGTGGCGCAGTCAAATGTGGGTACGGTCTCAATAAACAAAATTACTTGTTTTCCGAGCTCGTTTTCCGAAGGCGGAGGGGACTGATAGGGTTGGAAGGGGTTAACTTTACTGAAGAAAGGTAAATCCATTCGTAAGGTATGGCATAGTTCAAGTCCTGATTCGAACGTTAGTTCGGTATCTGTGACACAACTCGATTGATTGAGTTGGTGTTTTAAGTCCACTTTATGCACTGTAAGGCTAATCGGGACTGGCCCTACAGTTTAAAGTGGGATCCGAACCACTATGTGCTTCCACGGGTATCGAACCCGGTACCCCTTGATTACAAGGTGACGACGCTACCACTGCGCCATCGGGGAGGCCCTTGACACAACTCGAGAGAAAGCATGTTTCGCTTTTTTGAAGTAAAGTGGCGTTCGAATCAGGACTTGAACTTTACCAGAGAAAGCTGTAGACACGGGCATTTGATGCAGCACAAACTAGAATTTGCAGTGAAGTTTTTGCGACTACAAACCGGGTGTGCACCATTCCTAAGGCTTTTCGTTACAGCTTTGCAACGTTGGAAGGCGCCAAAGTCAATCAAGCAATCAAACAAACGTTGCTGCTGGATGCCAGCCACTGGTATAGTCCACGCGATTACTTCGTTAACGTCGAAGAACTGAAGAAAGCCGCCGCCACGAACGTGGGTGCGGATAAATAGCGTTCGAGTTGTTTTCGTTAAATCACACTCAACCTTCTGCCAATTGGCGCAGCTGTCATTCTGCTCGTCTACTCCACGTGGAGTCTCATTCACATGACTGCGGATACGCTGTTCCCGTACTTCGCAACTTTAATGTGAAGACCGTGGGAAGGTGCTTGTGCGCGGAGGGGCAAGGTGGCGTAGAGTAGATGTGGAGAGTAGATGTGTGGCAGCACTTTGCGTTGAATGTGATTGTTGCAGTTGGTGGGCGCGCTCCGTGGACTTCAAAGCCAGCCGGTAGTTAACGTAGCTAGCGCGTCGACTATAAACCAGTAACATTAATTCAGTGTTTTTCAAGCACTGGGCCGCGGGCCGATTACGGCCTCTGGCGTCAATTATACCGTGCCGCGAGAGATACTACTGAAGTTGATATGATCCTCCCGAACCATATCAAAGATTCAGTCATATTTAATATTATTCTTAATTATTTTACTTTTTATATTCACTATGAAAACGTTATGAAAGATGAGATATTTAATAGTTGAACTAATGACCTAATTCTGTCATTCGAGAAGTTTAGAATTTGTTATTTGCAAGCTTCTTGAAAGCAAAATCTTTCATTGTTGACAATTAGTCAAACATATGTGTTCTCAGTTTTAGAAGCAAACTATTATGAAAGCCATAAGAGCTAAATTTCAGTTGGAGTTATTAGTAATATAAGCCTTATGGACATTGGGAAGAAGTTTTTAAGAATGTGACAACTTTGTAGTAGAGAATATTATAGAAACTTTAAGGATCATAACTGTTGTTTTAGACATAGAAAAATGAACCTTATGGAACATACTGTTTAATCTTTAGAATATTGCCATTATACACAAATTAGTTCTGCATATCACAGCTGTAGCTATGTTTATCTTTTGTGTCACGGGAGGCGCTCTGCTTGACATGCGAGGATATAAATACAGCTTCGGAACCTAATTCTGGGACATTTTCATCACCGACTCCGATGGATTAACATCTTAAATACTCAGCTCCCTTTATGGGAGGGTTCAAGAACTCAGTTTTCGTTCCCAAATTAGCTTAGAGACATAGTTATTCTGTCGTATGGGTAGGTTCGCCCTGTGGACATGCTAACATGTCACCATGCGTGAGAATAAGTTAATTTACGATTTCTTTCAACTTTGTGATAATTCAGTTTGATTTCTTCGAAACATATACGTAATATATTTTCAATTTTTGCATAAAGCAACAGGACTTATTGTTATTCTGCCGTATGAGTAGGTTCGCCCTGTGGGCATGCTAACATGCCATCATACGGAAGAATAAGTTCAGATTATTTTGTCTCCATGATTATTATTTATTGACCAGGTTATTCATTATTGATATCTGGCGTGGTTAGGTTTCGCCCTGTGAACATGCTAACATGTTGCCATACCCGATATCAAGTCGATGTCTCTAATATTTTACGAATTATAGCCGTTTGTATTTCTGCATATATCTTGAAGCCAGACCATAATGTCCAATTTATATTAAGATCGGAGTCAATACTTAAAACCTTCGCCAGTCACGTCAAAGTTATGCTTCATTATGTCAAGGAGCGTTCATAAAGTTCCAAGCAAGCGCCTGGTCGTCTTTATATAACTGATATGACAGCTTGATCCATATTATGTAAATAAACTGCAAAAGTCGCGTAGATTTAATTATAAGAAGGAAATCTGTTCTGTCCTTTATTTATGGAGATCTGTAACTAAGATGTAAATTTATAAAAGTATCTTGAAAATAAACCATCTTCAGGAAAATAATTGCCCATAAAGAAGCCTACTGAAGACGCAGACCTTTCTTCGGAAACAGATGTTATTCACTTATAAAATCTCCCTTTTCCATAGCCTGTCAAATGATTTAGTACATAACAGTCGAAGCTTCATATCCCACGTATTTCTACTACTATACCCGTACCTGAGAGGGGTCAGAGTATCCCATTAGCCTACTGAGTTTTAGCCGAGGTGAAGAAACAGATGACATAGGATATTGAAAGGTGATTGAAGAAATAGGAAGGTAAAGATGAGGATGGACGCTTTGTCTTCGTGATTTTTTTAAATGTAATAGCTGCGATTGTATAGTTTTTCGAAGGCGATTTATGCTCGAGGACGCTGACGACAGAGGGTGGCCTAAAGGTTCGAGAGAGGAACCGCCACGAAGCCTAGTTCAGTATGAGAGCAGCCTAAATGGATGTTTCCGCTCACTTTCTTCGTCTCCTTCGAAGTTCAGTGCTGGCGATCGAGCGCAGGTCTCTCCCCAGCCATGCAGCTAAGCAATGATGATTTCAAAAGGAGGGTATTTGTTTTAATTTGATTTTGAGCGTTTTCCCTCATCAGTTGTTATGTTTTCCTTCCCAATTTTGCGTAACGCTATGCGTCGCTCTTCATAGTCATTCACCTGTTGATATGTGTTGATGGGAATATTGGCAGCCCTGAAAGGACTCCCCTTGGAATTGGAGGAAAGGAAAACTGAAGGGAGAGATAGTGATCACGGCACCTTACAAAGTTTGCGACTTGCAGCCCAAGCTGGTAACCACCTAGAAAGATGGCCTTTCGTTAGCAAGTGGCCGTGAGGGATCAAACGATGTAACCGGGAGGCACCTTGCTTCTCGCCTCCAAATTCAAAAGTGGACGGACGGGTTATTTTAGTTGGGGCAGCAATTTTCATTAACAAATATATTGAAGCGGAAGAATTATGGCTAATTAAATTGGTGTTCGAAATTCAACATTCCAATGTAAATCAGCACTTACCAAATTAATTTAATGATATTTGCCAGAGGAAACTAAAATATTCCCTTAAATACAGTCGTCGTCAATCATTTTAAACCAAATTTTATATTTGGCTAGGTTAAACTACATTCCATACTTAGAATAATGAAGTCTTTTCTTTTTCCTTTTTAAATTTGGGTTAAATGAAGGCTCTGAAAATATAGTAACATAAGGTTTTAATACTTGACTTACCATAAATTGAAATTACAATGTATGACAATTGAAAATCTGCGAAATTTCATTGCAACAGGTTTGATTTATTAGGTGCCCACGACCAGTTGGTATTGTCAGCTTCAGTTTCCTATTCATTCTCTTTGTTAAATCAGGCAGGATTCTTTGTTCTTTCATTAAGTTCCTAAGTAAATTATCAGAAACCTTCAGTTCATCACATATTTTGTCTTGACCAAGTGGTAGCAATCAAACTGATGATTCTGACCTTTTCAACATTAGTTTTTTGCTCATTTACATTTTTCTTCTTATAATTTCAATTATATGACTGTACTGGCCACGAAAAGGATTGTCACACTTGCTTTCCTTTTCTTCAGTTTTAATACTTAGTGAAAAGCAACTTTCCAGTTTCCTTTGCACTCCTTGTAGGATGTGAATAGTTTTTCGAGCAAGATCACTTTATTGTTTTTCTGCAATCAGCCTCCTCAGTTTTGAAACAGGAGATGCATAAAAAACAGAACAGTCTTCATGCATTTCCTTTAGTTTTCCTTGGCTTGGCACAAATACATGATTTCAATTCTGGCAGTCACTTTATCCACATACGAGAAACTTTTACTCCAACATATCAGGCATATTGATTTAACTGGTATAAGGCTTTCTTGACACTTTTTTTACTTTACCATACTTAACCTTTTCTTTAAGTGGTACTTCTGAAGATCACAACATACTTTACCATATTAAAAGCTATATTTAATGGTATTTGCATATTGTCTCTAAGCCATACACCTGTAGCCTTTACCTAAGAAGTGTTATCATTTTGACTGACTTTGTTAAGATTAGTTAGGTCTTTGGGAACCTTACCAAAAGGGTATTTATAAAAGTCTTCTCCAGTTAAAAAAAAATTACAGAACACTCCATTTCCTGTCACAGATAATGAACATTCACAAATCACTACTCTCGGCACATTAGGCGAAGGAAGAATGACAGCAGAGATTATACATGCATAGATCAATTCCAGTCTTGCCTCACATCCTATCAAAACATGTCTCTGAATCTTCTGCTGTGCATGACTCACATCTGTTTCAACGAATGTCTTTTCTTGGAAGAAAAAAAAGTGGAAAATAAAGGAAACAAAAGGTAATATATTCTACCAGCTTTGACACTCCAAAATTAATAGCCTACTTTCAGTGGAGTGCCCAAGGAGGGGTTTGTGGGGGTCATTACCCAATACCTTTGGCCTAGTATTCCATAAACAATTACGTCAAAGGCAGGATAATGTGGCAAAAACAGGAATGTATACTAAAAAGTATATGTAACACCCTCCCCTCCCTTTTGAAATTCCTGGGCATGTTTCTGCCTATCTTAAGCTACATGTACTGCTACATTGATAAAAATATGGGGGAAGCTCAGTTTTGGAGCTGACAATAACAACTGGTTGTGGGTATCGAATAAATCAAACCCTTTGCAATGAAATTTCGCAGATTTTCAATTGTCATACATTGTAATTTCAATTTATGGTAAGTCAAGTATTAAAACCTTATGTTACTATATTTTCTGAGCCTTCATTTAACCCAAATTTAAAAAGGAAAAAGAAAAGAATTCATTATTCTAAGTATGGAATGTAGTTTAACCTTACTTTGTAACGTCAGAAATTAGGTGACATATGTTACCTCATATTAACCAAAACGAGTTGAATCTAAAAGTTGAGATTTTTACTGTGAGTTAGGTTCATGAAGGGCTTCCTATGTGCCAAATTTCAGAATTTTTAAAGGGGACCCATCTGAGATATTTAACCCCGAAAACTGTCAAAATTCAATGAACAGCCATGTTTGAGCCCATGCTGTAAAAAAGGTGTGCATTTCTAAGCACTGATATTTTATTTACAGACACCCTATAGGTAGGTCTACACATGAAAAAAAAATTCAAGCCTTAGACTAAACCCCTTCATTAAAAAAATTGGGCTTAAAAATGTAATTTTTTAACTATTGGTACCCCATTTTCCACCACAATTTTCGTACTTACGATGCAATTTCAAGCAAAACATACCTGAATATCATAGGAAGTATACTTCATTAGCTACAAGATGAATTACGTTTCAGATCTCTGGCTTTAATGGTTTTTGAGATATTAAGGTTTCTGTATACTGCTCCATGAGCAAAAAAGCCATGCGCCATGTTGGAAAAATGGCTGCCCCAGGAGAACTAAAGACAATAATTTTTTTTCGACATTGGTTTTGATATCGAGAAACATGTACAAACCTATGTACTAAAAATGATTTTTTTCTAAAATGGTCATGCAACAATTTTTTAAAAAATTGGTTGATTTGACATGGAATGACCCTGCATCAAGACGAAGATGGAGGGATAACGTTGAGATGGACCTAAAGGACATTTATAGGGATGGAAAAGAGTATATAGATCTTGCTCAGGATAGGGAAGGACTGTGTTGCTGCAGCCATAAACCTTCGTGTTCGAGAAGGCTAGAGAGTTAGTTAGTTAGTATTGTATTTCCCTTGTCCCATAGTTTATTTTCTCGTTTCTCTATTGACAATATTTGGTTGTAAGATCTTGACGATTATTCTTATGAAACCTCAGATACCTAATTTACACAAACAGATAACTATCTCCTGAACTAAGTTCACAGATTATTATTGCTCTCTAAATTCTTATCAAGATGTTAGTCTATGATTGATTTAGTTTATTTTACTTCGCGTTTTGTGCCTCTTGGCTAATTTGCGAAGATGGGGATGAGTGATGAAATGATGAAATTGATGAATGGACATTCACAAACAACCAAGCCCGACCGGGATTCGAACCCGGGACCCTTGGCGTCGCAGCGCGATGTGCTAACCACTCGGCCACAGGGTCGGGCGATGTTTGTCTATGTTTCTACGTTCAATTGTTCATCGAATTAGCATGCAATGAATGAAGATACATGAGACAGAACGGTACATCCGACATCGCGGTCTGTTAGCCCCCGCCCTCTCTGTTCCTGGGTCTTGAAATACTCAAACCGTAAAATTGACGTGACAGATGTGTAGTTTGTAACAGTATCTACTAAACTACTATGAGCTATGAGTTCATTAGATGATCACAAATAATAATAGATAATGTTCTTATTTCGATAGCATTGTTCAATCACGAAATCTGGCCTTTCTCTGGTCAATACACAAAAGATATAATCAGTTTTCATAAATATGGCAAAAAGAAAGTTAATCTGGATTGGTCCCAGTTATTTGTATGATGTAAAGTCTATCTTTTAGTATTAAACTTGAAAAAGCTTTTTTGTAATTTTTGTACTTAATATTACTTCATATAGTACATCTCTGTCGTGTCACTTTTTCATATTTTCTATTAATTGAATAAACCTTAGGTTAATCGCGACGATGAGGATGTTTAAATTTGATTTGATTTTTGGTATTTAGTCTCGGATATTCTGCCAAGTTTGGCTATCGCGACGATGATGATGAGTGATGATCATAAAGAAGATCCATGACCTGACCGGGATTCGAACCCGGGACCTCTGCCGTCGTAGCGCGCTGCTGCTGCTAACCAGTCACCAATGGAGGTCGGCGGATGATTAAATGAAGGAGCAAATGGAATGAAGTACTTAAATGTTTAGTACTTTACTTACTTTTCTGCCTCTTTTGGCCAATCGAAACTATGGAGATGAATTTTTAGATTAGTGATGCGGATGCTTACAAAGAAACACCAAGGTCAAGATGGGGACTCGAACTCTGATCCTTCAACCACTCGATGAGCTTGATTGGCTACCAAAGCCGCTACGCTACATGCAAACACTGGAAAATACTGTGTAAATCAATATCTTCGGCTCCAGGCATGGTCGTAAGGTAAATTTCTCTGGATGGTGTAACGGTATGTCGGTCCTGTTCCCAAGCACTATCGTTAGGGGTATGTAGATCAGACGTCTGGGCTCGAGCTGTAAAGGAATACATTAATATTTTGGTAGAGTCTTAATACTAAATAGGAGAACCTGTAAGGTGTAGACATAATTAGGCGCATAAGTAATGATTAACAATAACAGGGTTTATTATAGATAACAGATGTGGCTGATATATGCAGAATATCCAAACCTATGTGTTAATGGAAGGGAGCTGAAATAAAAGAAGGGTAGATTAGCGATACTAAGTAATCTTGAAGGGTAGTTCCTTGTCCATCTTCTAAGTGCCTGAAGACAGCCTGGACTTGGCTGGGTGGATAGCCATCTTGGGTCGGAGACTGGACAGCGCCTCCGGCCGTAATTCAGATCTGTTGGTCGACTACCACCCCTCTAGTCTTCTGACTAGAGCTTATATACTTCGGGTGTGGCCGAAACAACCTTAGGCAGGGTTATTTCTGTTGCCTCGTGTCGTTGTCAGGAAGTGCAGAAGGTCAGGGAGGCATGGACAGAGGTCTGACTAATTGCATCGCGTCATTGGTCGTTCGCATGTGGTGTCCTCACATGTGGGGCTCTCTGCACTGATCGTATCTGGTTCCTAGAAACATTTTCAGTAACCACAGCTTTCCTGTTGTTGCTGATCTTACTTCACTGAAGGGTAGCAAGTACATGTGGACTGAAGACAGGCGAAGATAATATCCACAGCGTCTTGAGTGCGTCCAGTTGTGAACCGCACCCTTTCCCAAGTTTACATAAAGTCATGAAAGTACAGAAACTTGCACGTTACAATGGGTACTAGCGTCCGTGCACACTAATCGAAGCCAGCCCACCAACGAAGTTCCTACAAAATAACCCCCATCTAAACTCTCACCTCCACAACCCTACCTTTTTAAACTACTCAAACCATTAACTGTTCTGGATTCCAGAATGGTTGTTCTACCTATTTACAACATACCCAAAATACCAACAGATAACTAAAACTAGCCTTAAACTAACATAAAACTAACTCGACATACTAATAGTTTAAGTAACTAATTACTAAACTAAAATCCTTAAATAAATAAACAATACTTTCCAAGAGACCTGTTCCGGTTACCGGAACGGGTCAATACAATAATACCGGGTGTCCCAGAAGTCATTCCCTTATTACAAACTTTATTCATATCCGCTATATGCAATGTAGAGATGTGAAAGTGGTGCCAAAATGTTGGAAACTAACCAAGTTTATTTGTTGCAGGTTTCAGTAATGTGGCCGTAGTGTAGCAGTGTCAGTGCCAAGGAATACGGAATTAATGCTCTTGACATCGGGTGGCATCTATCCATACAATGTTTCTTGGACTTGACAGGATTTGGGAATGAAGATAAATTCCATTCTTTAAATACCAACTTATTGATGGCAGATATTCTAGACGAAAGAATTCTGTACCTTTGAAAGTTCCTCTGCACTGTTATTGGTGACCGGGTCTCGTGATACCAGAGGACATGCTGAGCTTTACCCTGATTTGTGAACATTTCCGGTTTTCTGGCCACTGACACTGCTACACTACAGTCACGTTACTCAAACCTGCAACAAAGAAACTTGGTTAGTTTCCCAACATTTTGGCACCACTTTCACATCTCTACCTTGCATATAGCGGATATGAATAAAGTTTGTAATCAGAGAAAGACTTCTGGGACACCCGGTATAAATTTGATATCACCAATCCATGTATAGAATACTCTATATCATAATTGTATTTTTCTTATTGTATTTATGTATGTAAATTGAAAATAAAGATGTAAAGAAAGAGAATAAAAAGGCGGGGGATTCGTTAAATTCAGAGAAACTGACGTCCTGGTTTATTTAAAGGTACCAGGACATTAAGCGCATACCCTCGCTCGTATGCGGGTGGAGGGAGGCTGGCTTACTTCGCCCCTGTTATGTCTCTCGATGCTCTCTTTATCGAACATTCTTCTCAATATTTTGCCCATAAGTGATGTCCATTGCGTACAGCTTTCTTTGGTAAGCGCCAAACGTAGAGAGAAATTCTTGCAACGTAAGCACTGGGCGACGAAAGAACATCTTCCTGTTATCTAAGGACAAGATGCTTTATGAATGCTCGCAGACTATCCCATTGTCGCCGAACGAATAGGTGACAGGAGTTGGAACGGAATCTAAAAAACGGGAGAGGCATTTCTTTCCGTCCGAAATTAATGGGAAAGACATAATGGAAGTAGAAATCCCTGTAGCTGCCAGTAAATTCCTTACAATATTACCTTCGCTCACCGGTAGAGGTCATTGTGGACTTAAACCTCAGCAGCGCACCGGCCATGCCTTTCTACAGAGCACATTCTCTCCTGTGACACTGTTTCTCTTCATGTCCTCGCTATTTTCCCCTGGAGCGGAAGCAATTTTCGGGAAAACCCAGTAGGATCCCTTCGCAACACGAATTTGTCATCTGAATTGAGTATGGTTTGGGCGAAAAGATCTCGAAACCATTTCGGAAAGACTTGCATCCATCATGGCGATGGCGCCCGACGAAAGGAGCCCTCTTTTCAGCCGAGTAGCTTCGATGAAAAGGGGGGGAAACCCCGGGCGATGGGAAAGTGAAAAAGCAGAAGCGAAAAGAAAAGTTCTTTCCAAAAGGAGGGCGACCGCCGTCGCCACTTTAGCTTGGAAAAGCTTCACTCTGGAGGACGAAATAATTTCGGATTCTCAGAAACGCATCTGATAAGAAAAAAGTTGGACCGGTTAATTAACTAGTCTAGCCCCCCACCCCCCCTTTGAGGCATTACCATCAGAGCCCTCTTTGTCCATTGCAAGAATTTGTAAGAAGTTGAAACTAGGTCAAACTGGACTGCAGAAAAGGCTATTTTATCCAGATCACGACGCACAATAATTTGCAGCTTGCACAAGGTTAGGAAATAGATTCTTAATCTGGCAATCGTCTCATTGATGAGGGACAAACTTCAAGTATGTATGGAAATGGATTTCATAACTATGAAAAAGCTTATATATTAATTACTTGCAAGATTGTGTGTGATTTGGTTTAATTTACTTCACTTTTCTAACACTTTTGGCTAGCCAAGATGAAGATGAGTGATGATATGATGAAATTGATGAATGGACACTCGCAAACAAAACTCATGCCCAGGTCGAGAATCGAACCCGGGACTCCTGAGTTGTTGCAATAATATGGGAACGAGCGAGAACAGCAGGACAAGGAAATACAAAAAGCTTGAAGAAAGCTATTGAATTGGGCCGTAAAAATAGATGAAGGAAGAATAATTTTGTATGAGTAGTTAAAAGTTAACATTTTTGTTTTTAAAACAAGGGGAAGAATAAAAATTATTAAGGGAAATGAAGCAATTAGCGGCACGAAACACTTGTCGTTCGAGGATTTTACGAATCGAACGCAAGCTTAGGCGGCTTGTCATGCAGCTGCGTTCTGAAATGTTGCTGTTGATTGGCTTGTTACAAATCGATATTTGTCGCTTCGGTCTGAAAACTGCCTCAGAGACGGAAGGGAGACGCGACACATATCAGTCGGAAACTAACCTTCATAAATATATGAAATATTTCGCACCGAAGTAACAGAAGCTCCATGTGCCGTTTGTCACCGGCGTGTCGCTTGTATAATCCGTTTTATCCATGTTGTGCATCGCATCCCCCGAGTCTGGTGGTTTGCACATGCGCACTGAATTTTCAATGTGAAATCCCCATGTTGCCTTGGTCTGAAAGTTCCCTAAATATCTGGCCATATTTCTCAGGGATAGTTCAGGAGACAATTAGTGAGACACAAATAAATGTTGAGACTGTTTGAAAGGGCTGAAAAATGAAAAGTTTCTAAATTTTCTGGTAGATTGTTCCACGCCATGATAAATTTACGAGCATGGAAGATCGACGTTCTTACAGAAGAAACGTCCAGTAAATTGCTGTCCCGTGAAGCAGAGTCAAAAGAATACATTAAGAGTTTGGAAGGTCAGTTAATTGATTATGTTCTCCTGGAATTTGAGGAAGACTTTGTTTCAGTACGCTGAAGGGTGGATAAAATATTTACAAGTCAGCTTTGATTCGGTAGACTCTGCGCGGTTGCAAATAATCTCTATGTTATTTTCCCCTATCCCCCTTTCCCTCATTCTTTCTCTTCCTCTATCTCTTTATCTCAGACACTGTCTCTCCTTATCTATCAGCTTTCTCTTCCCTCTTTTTCTATCTATTTTCTCAGATTCTTCCTTATTTCTCGACCCCTTTGTGTATATCTCTTTTTGTATTCTTCCTTACTTTCTCTATCTCTTTATCTCTGATTCTTGTTCTCTTACTCAATACATTTTCTCTTATTATTCCTCGTTTCTCTAAATATTCTATCTCTCCTTTTTCGCCGATTCTTCCTCTCTTTCTCTATACCTTTTCTCTCCTATCCTTCATCTTTTTCTCTATGCCTTTTCTTCTGATTCTTCCTCCCTTTCTCTATACCTCTTCTCTCCGATCTTTAATCTCTTACTCTTTGCCTTTCCCTCGGATTATTCCTCCCTTTCTCTTTGCCTTATCCTCCGATTCTTCCTCCCTTTCTTTATATCTTTTCTCTCCGATCATTCATCCCTTTCTCTATGCCTTATCCTCTGATTCTTCCTCGCTTTCTCTATACCTTTTCTCTCCGATCTTTCATCTCTTTCTCTATGTTCTTTCCTCTGATTCTTCCTCCCTTTCTCTATACCTTTTCTCTCCGATCTTTCATCTCTTTCTCTATGCCTTATCCTCTGATTCTTCCTCCCATTCTCTATACATCTTGTCTACAATCTTTCATCTCTTTCTCTATGCCTTATCCTTGATTATTCCTCTCTTTCTCTATACCTTTTCTCTCCGATCTTTCTTCTCTTTCTCTATGCTCTTTCCTCTGATTCTTCCTCTCTTTCTCATTACCTTTTCTCTCCGATCTTTCATCTCTTTCTCTATGCCTTTTTCTCTGATTTTTCGTCCCTTTCTCTATACCTTTTCTCTCTGATCTTTCATATATTTTTCTATGCCTTTTCTTCTGTCTCTTCCTCTCTATTTCGATATCTTTTCTCTGGTTCATCCTCTCTTTCTATATACTTTTTCCTCTGTTTCTTCCTCCCTTCCTCTATACCTTTTCTCTCTGAACTTTTATCTCTTTCTCTATGCCTTTTCCTCTGTTTCTTCCTCCATTTCTCTATACATTTTCTGATTCTTGCCTCCTTATCTCTGATTCTTCCTTTCTTTATCCCTCTTTCTGATCCTTATTTTTTATCCCCTTTTTTTCATTCTTCTCTTTCTCTTTGTTTCCTCTTTTTTTCCTCTCTCCCAATCTTTCTCTATCCTTCTGTGTGATGTGCGTAATTCTTGCTCTAGTACAAATGAATCTTCAAGTTTTGCTTGCACATTGCTTTGTTGGGCAGTGGGTGAACCAATTTTGCTTCACAGTGGGATAAAAACCCCTCTCGTCTTCCTCGTGATGACCCCCGGCTATAGATGCACAAATAAAATCAGAAGTATGGGCTGTAAGTAACATCTACTTAAATTTCAATTTTTACTTTCAAAATTCACTTCAAATTTATTGATAAAATCGCTGTTTGGTATCCAACGATGCAGCATTGAAAGTGTACTCTTACTCCTTGCAGAAAAGCACTGCAGAGGCCAGATATATGGTTCCAGTTTTGCCAAGAAAAAATGAACGCTGCAAGTACACCCTCTGCAGTCTCCTCCACGTGATCATCAAGACGCTCTTCCCCAGATTATTCTCTTTTCTCCATCCTTCCCAGTTTCTCCCCGTCGTTTCACACCGCCCGATCCTATCTGGCTGGCAACCCGCCAACCTCCACTCGTTATTCCACCAGGAGACTCTATTCCCCACTTCCCAGCCCCGAGTGTCCCCACCAGTTGCTGGGTAGGGTCATCAGTCGGGGTCTCTATCTGATTGCTATTCTTCTGCGGTTCCGCTGCGCCGACGTAAAGGGTGGGAGTAAACAGAAATTATACATCACATAAAGATGAACGGGGTTGTATCAAGGAGGAACTTATTGGATTCGCGGTACAAGATGCTTAATATATCTTAGTTACACACAAATGTGTGCAATATACAGGATGCGACTGAACGTGACTGTTTTTAACTACAAATATAAACAAAACTCTCTCATTCAACGAAGACAATTTAATACATGTTCATCTTGGCTACATCATCTGGCGCCATCTGAATTCTTGTCCTCTGGCCGGATATCATGTTGTGTGTACCTTGCGGCTCCATCTCAAAAAGCATTTTAGGAAAATAGCATGAGTGACAAGGATAGTTCATCTTTTGAACGACTCCTCTAAACAGAGACCCGAACTCGTTCGATGTTCTCAGGAGTGCGAACCTTAAGATGTCAACCAGGTGTTCTTCTCATAGCTGATGCTGTCTCCTTGAAGTTCCTTACCCATAGTAAATTGATTTTCCGAGTGAAAACATGCAGATTACGGTGAATGTTGAAGTGTCTACGGAAGGCACGCTGCCTTGTCACCACACACTCACTAGGAAAAAGTCTGAACCACAAGAGCACGGTGTTGTGCTGACCACTGCTTCATGCTGACTGACATGCTTTGAGATAACGAGCAGCATAATGTCGTTACTTTGCGCAACTTCCGTTCAGTGTTGATTTAAAAACCGTCAGATTCAGTTGCCGCACCCTGTATAAGGTACTTGAAACAATTCTTGAATCACTGTCTTGCGACCACAGAGATCATTGAGAACCGTGGTAAAATAAATCAACGAATAGCCTCGGATTTAACTGCGTAACCCCCACACGCCCCTTGGAGAATTGGGTAGTTACAAAGGGGGTGAGGGTAGGCTTCACCCATTGCGTACTGGTGACGTCGTCGGCTTGTAATCACGGGGTCCAGGGTTCGAGACACAGTGGCTTGGATACCACTACAAACTGTTAGGCTCAGTCGTGATTTAATTGATTGATTTGCTTTATTTTACTTAGCTTTTCTGCCACTTTTGGCTAATCGCGAATATGAGGATGAATGGCCATAAGATGAAATGGATAAATGGACACTCAAAAGCATGTATGGACGACGCAACAGAAGCCCCACGGAGGCGCCAGAGCTTCGCTAGTCTGCAAAATGCAGTCCAGGGTGTACTTCGTGGAAGAGAATTTGACAATTTGGTGTCTCTAAAAAGGGTCACCTCCTACAACACCAGTTTCGATTTAAGTTCACCTATATGTGCATGAGGTGGACTTAAAAATAGAAGAAATAATAAAAAAATGTTGTAGCGTATATTGACCTTGTTAACAACCTTAGAGAAAATAAAGGATAATAAACCTTTACTAAATATTCAATAATTTGTTTGGTAATTTTAATTACATTTTTATCAGAATTAGCAAAACAAAATCGTTTCTCGTAAAGAATCATTTTGGATGTCAGTCTGGCGACACCACTGTCTAAAACTTGTTGCTCCGGAGCTCGATTTTCTACTGGAAGCTGAACTAGTTCCGCCAAATGTTTTCTAACCGCCAACTACACACAGATTTTATCCCACTTCGGTATTTGCTCATGTTATCTTCAATCAGAACAAATATGCAACCACATTTTTTCATCTTGCTTTAGGAATAAACAGATATATTTTGCACGGTGTAATATTGATTCATTTTAGCAGCAAGTGTTGTAGTTAGTAGCGTGTATAATGAAAATTACAGTACATAATTCACTGGCCACTATGGCACTTAAGGAATTTAGCTAATCTTATTGGGATAATTGTAATTGTGATTTTGTCATTTAGATAGTCATATGTTAATATACAACTAGTTTTTTTCTATAAGCAGTGAACATTAACTAAACTATCCTCCATGTTCAGAATGGAAAACCTTGATATTCTCGTAAACAAAAGGCATCATAAAATATGTCTTTCGTGTCCGGATATTCTTTACACTTTAATATTATTCTCTTTCTTTGTTCACTTCTGTTTTTCTTTTCACTTCGTTCATTCCAAGGCAAGTCCAAGGCAAGTTTTAAGTTCATATAAATTGGAAATAATATTGTATAGATTAATTCTAAACCATGTTTCTCAACGAACAAACCTATGTAGTACGTCCAAATATTGTATTTCATTATACTGCAATCAAATCAAAATAGTTTGAGCATGATTCGAAATGTACACGTACTGGTGCCTATGGTTGCCACTCTTCATCCAATAGCAGCTTTTAATTGTTGTATTGTTGTTTTTGGGACCGTATGTTTACGCAGCCTCAGTTTAATTACAGAACAAAAGGAAAGTAATTTGAACAACGCGTGTTCCATTTAGTGAAATCATTTCTCACTTATGTCGCTCTTTGCCACTTTCTCCACATCTGCATTACCCTTTACCTTTCTTCCTACCTCGATTTCTTGCTATTTCGGCATATTTCCCTCAGTATATGCAGCGTACCGTGTCTTTCATTATTTATCTCTGTGCGTACCTTTTTCTTTAAATCTCTCTGAGTACCTTTTTCTTTAAATCTCTCTGCGTAACTTTTTCTTTAAATTTCACTGCGTACCTTTTTCTTTAAATCTCTCTGCGTACCTTTTTCTTTAAACCTCTCTGCGTACCTTTTTCTTTAAATCTCTCTGCTTACCTTTTTCTTTAAATCTCTCTGCTTACCTTTTTCTTTAAATCTCTCTGCGTACATTTTTCTTTAAACCTCTCTGCGTACCTTTTTTTTTAAACCTCTCTGCGTACCTTTTTCTTTAAATCTATCTGCGTACCTTTTCTTTCACTCTCTGCGTACCATTTCTTTCACCCTCTGCGTACCTTTCCTTTCATTTTCTTCGCAAACCTTTTTTTCATTCTCTGAGTACTTTCTTCTACTTTCGTTGCGTACTTTCCTCCCTCTGCCTACCTTGCTTTTCACTCACATACATCCACCCTTTCTGCGTAACGTGCACTTCACTCACTCGCTCCCTCTGCGTACTTTCTCTTTCACTTACCCTCCCTCTCTGCGTACCTTGCTTTTCACTCTCTTCGTCTGCGTATCTTCTCTCTCTCTCCCTCTCTGGGTATCTTGCACACTCGCTATGTGTCTGTGCGTATCTTGTCTTCCACTTTCTCAGTGTACTTTTCATTCACATTATCTGCACACTTTTTCCTTCATTCACCCTCCCCCTCTCTCTGCGTACCTTGCTTTTTGCTCACCCTCTTTCTGCGTTCATTGTCTTTCGACCTATCTCTCCATTCTTTTCACTCTCTTTGGCAATATGATCCTACGAATGTTCTTGTAAATATTAAACATGTAATTTTAAAGCTGTAACTGTTAAAAACTGAACCATAAGCAATGCTAAGGAACGTAGTCAGATCAACACCCCCAATTTTATGTCAATAATAATAATAATAATAATAATAGAAACATAATAAATGCATATGAAAGAGAACGTTTATTATGGTACACATTATAATACGAGAAAAAGATACGCAGAGAGATTTAAAGAAAAAGGTACGCAGAGAAATTTAAAGAAAAAGATACGCAGAGAGATTTAAAGAAAAAGGTACGCAGAGAGGTTTAAAGAAAAAGGTACGCAGAGAGATTTAAAGAAAAAGATACGCAGAGAGATTTAAAGAAAAAGGTACGCAGAGAAATTTAAAGAAAAAGATACGCAGAGAGATTTAAAGAAAAAGGTACGCAGAGAGGTTTAAAGAAAAAGGTACGCACAGAGATTTAAAGAAAAAGGTACGCAGAGAGATTTAGAGAAAAAGGTACGCACAGAGATAAAGAATGATAGACACGGTGCGCTGCATATACTGAGGGAAATATACCGAAATAGCAAGAAATCTAGGTAGGAAGAAAGGCAAAGGGTAATGCAGATGCGGAGAAAGAGGCAAGGAGTGAGATAAGTGAGAAATGATTTCACTAAATGGAACACGCGTTGTTCAAATTACTTTCCTTTTGTTCTGTAATTAATATCGTCTGGTCCTCCATTTAAGTGGACCTTCCCGATGGCGTAGTGGAAACGTCATCGCCATGTAATCAAGGGGTCCCGGGTTCGATACCTGTTGGAGGCACATTGCACAGTAGCTCGGATCCCAATTTAAACTGTACATCAAGTCCCGATTAGCCTATCTGTGCATAAAGTGGACTTAAAACATCAATTCAAAGTCCTCCATTTAAGTGGCGCTAGACATGTCCAAAGTGTAATCCAATCGACGATTAGTCACGTTGTAATATAACTATCTTCTCAAACTACTATTGTTTAAAAATAGTAAGTTTTATAGTAGTCACTTCTCTCGAATATTTTCTATCTTATTTGTATATACGAGTACGTAGTTAATCAACTACATAAACTAGTTACGAAATTAAATTAATTCAGTTTTTTCTGAGTCTATTCCCATCCTTCTAATGATCTATATATTCCTTATAGTAACATGTAATATACATTAGATAATAATAGGGTAATTCTGTACAGGGATAAAACATATATATATATATATATATATATATATATATAAATGTGTGGTTTTTAAATATAAACAGCACACCTCTCATTATAAGATCGACACCCTGTACTCACTCCTTGATTCTAAATCCGATACCAACGTCATGCAGAGAATAGCATCTTTAAAGAAAGATTGAACTAAGGGCTTTACACAGGCTTATCAAACTTACGAGTAGAAAATTTATTATTTACAGGGGAGCTTGAAAATAGAATTCCCTTAAATCAAATCATCATTCCGCCTCTGATCACAAACTATTCTTAAAAAGTCCTTCAGTTTACATAATAATCTTCGCTGCAATTTTGATGAAAAGTAATGGTCCATTTTCCCATGGACTTATGTGCTTAAGTAACTGTCCCTCACTTTACTGGGCGTATGCAAATAAGTGCGGGAAAACATCCCTCCCGTCACAACAGCAGGAGAGTGCAGAATCTTCCCTGGGATCCCGAAGGACTTTTCCAAGATTGACGAAGGGAGAATCCCTCCTTATCACTTCTACTGCACGTCATCAATATTCTAGTCGGAAATCAGGGCACCTCGGCCCATGACCATTTATCACCCTGTCAGCTTCCAGTAGATCTTCTTAAGGCACGACTTGCCAGCATCCAGTGTGGACGGCTGCTGGAAATTGAGGAAGAGGGTCTCAAGTACGTATGGCATATGAGGAACGGATACTTCACCTTTTAGTTATGATGACACGTCAAGAAAAATGACCTTGTTCCCATTAAAATAACATTTTGAACTGCGTTGCCTTATGTGGAATTTATACCTCTACATATTCATGTTTCTGAAGCTGCCAAATGTTGTGTCATTTGTTCGAGAGACTATCTTCTGTTTGGTTTTAAATGTGGTTTTCAATAAATTTAGTTTTATAATGTAGAATTCAAACATATACGCCAATATGCTGATAACAATACACACATACATATACAGGGTGTGTCATAAAAATGGGATTTTTTTTGTTCGGAGAGTTTCTGTAATTGTGTTGGCAACACTTACTGATTGTCATTTGCATCACCAATGTACGCCATTTACAGACATGAAGGAGTGAAGAAGTAAAATCCTAATCCTATCCTAATTAGATCCAAACACAAAACAAAATACTGCAAGGATTAAGAAAAAACTGACCAGAAGTTCGCCAAAACAAGGCGAGAGACCAATCACAGAAGAAGAAGAAGTACAGACATAATCGCTGGAGCGAATATCAACGTGCTGTAACTGAGATAATTTTTTAAAAAATGGTGACACCGTTGCCGCTGCGGGACGACAACATTGACGTTATTTTAAACGTTCTATTCTCGGGAGACATGGTCCTACTCCATCAGCCAATGCAATCAGCATGTGGGTGAATGCCACACCCTTGCGCACTATCTGTTAACTCACGCAGTGAACAAGGTTCAATTTTTATCCCTAGATGGCAGTAGTCTGCTGTTTGGGACATTTCCACTTTATTTGAAAGCAAGTCTCCTAACCCAGCTAATGCACCACGAGAACGTTGACAGTAGTGGATTGAAGCACAGGGCGTCGCTTCTTTTACCGCTGAAAGCAAATGATATACTTGTAGTTATATTTCGGCTCAATGCAGTGTTTTTAAAACATAACGCGACTATCTTTACTATAATCAATCGTCCTGATCCTGTGGAACACAAGAATACGGTGCTAAGAAACAAAAGGTTTCATATCAAAACGCACGGTACATGTCAAATTGCGCGTGCATCGTGGATCGGCACAAGAAGCACAATTCAATTCTTCAAAACAACTTCGGTTTCAGGAAACATGGTAAAACCATCTATGACAAGAACGGTTTGGAATGAGAGCTTGCAGCAAGAAAAAAATTTAAAAAAATGTTCGTGGTAAGAGTAGGTAGTGCAGAGTTGAGGGAAAAGGACATATGAAGAAGATGGAGCCAGGAAAGCTTTTATTGAGAACATACATTGCACAAGGAGTGGGAAAAAGGTACAAAGGAGGACCAAGTTGTGGAGTAAGAAGGAAGAGAGAGAGAGAGAGAGGGAGAGAGAGGGAGAGGGAGAGGGAGATATGTGGTCAGGACCGGAACACAGTAGACAGAGAATTGTGGAAGATATAGAGGCTCCATCCATAGACTTGAAACGTGTAGGATAACTATGAGAGGCTAAAGTGATGCGTTACGATATTGCTCTTACAGAAACATTTTGTAATCCTCAAACTCTTCGTATTGAAACCTGGATGCAAAGTTTTTACCTCGCACATGCAGAACTTGACTTTCATTTGTTTCAACTAGGATGCATCTCCGTCCGACTCTCCTCTCTGTTTCCCCAGCATCAAGTTGCAGCCTTCGGCCAGGTTGATTTTCTCATTTTTTTCTCATTCCTTTCTTTCTGTACGTAAACAGTTCTTCTTTCCTCCGATGTAATAACCTTTCTTCTTCTCTATCATTACGCTGCCAGTCTCTGGGTTCTTCATTTCTATACTTCATCTCTAGTGCCTTGAGGACAAACATAGTTCAATTCTTTAACATAAGATTTTAGTATTGTCTCTTTTCCATTTTCTGCAGAATATCGTCTTCCTAGCATCCCAGGAGAAAATTGTGTGGGCTTTGACGGGCAATATGTTGTTGTTACTGTATTTCCCAAAGGAGAATTTCACTCATGGTAGGATATATCAATCCCTGATAATGTGATAGCACATCGATTTCGAGGCGTAGAACACACGAATAGACAGGGTGACCCACAAGTCAGTTGACAAAAATACATTATGAAGATTAACATGTTTGTTTTCTTTACGCATGTGAAGTTGTACAGATATTTATTGCAAGAAGATAGTTATATACAGAGTAATAACATGTCAATTACCTTACCTGCAGAACTCCAGAGGGCTTCTGAATAGTTGAACTTTAATTAGCTGTATACTCCATGGGAGTACCCTTAAAGGTATGCAATCGTCTTTACATACGTGCAATTTTGTGTTTCGACGGTGATGCTACTTTTGACGCTAGCCGTACAGATTAAAAATTCACCAGAATTAATGACAATGTTTCCATAAAAAGAACCTCTAAACATTAAACGTATAATAAGGCAGAACTTAACATTAATTCCTCATTTCTTCAACATTAATGTCTACATTCTCAATCTGACACGTGGCTTCAGAAATCGTATGATCTAATCCGCGATTACAATGCTTTACATTCTGTGTTGAACAACGACACAAGCATTTACCGCAAGCAAATTCCTTACCGTGACGCACTTTTAAATTTATAATCCGAAATCCCTTGATGTGGGGATGCTAAATATTAACTCCATGCGGTGCAAAATATTGCGCGGTGGTAATAATACTAAATTGACCTGATCTGCATGAATAATGCATCAGATACGACGCCAGTACTAATTTTAGAAAACAGTGCTGTTCATTTCAAAAGGACCCCAACGATCCATTTTTATGGGATATTTTACGAGCTCCTCTTCTCGATATGATGCGGATGTTCGTTGGGATGCTGTGATGGGATTATATCCCGCGTGCTGATCTTCAATATGGGGACTTTGTATCGAGTTAAAGCTCGTGTGTGGGCTTTGCGAAATGCTCTTTTGTTTATGTTGCGGATTGCTCCTTTTCGGCAGCAAAAATCCCACCCCTTTCTCTAATAAACACATCCTCCTCTTGAGAGATCAATTGATCCCTTCGGAGCCGAACCCCGATCATAAAGAAGCGATGGATGCTGAGGCCCTTTACTGAGCGTTAGGAGTGTGTGTGTCGGCTCACTAGCTCGTCGCCGAAGGATCTGGCTTCCAGTCCCGGACTGGGTTCCAGCTTCATATAATTATTCATTATCATCGTTGCGATTAGCCTATAGAGGGAGAGAGGCGTTGTAAAATAGGAAACCCAAGGGAATAAAAAAATAAAGAATAATAAAATGTTTTGAGTAACCTTTAATTTCAGATAGTTTACATCGCTTTTCTGGGGCGCCGATAAATGCCCCAATATTTTCACTGAAATGATTTATTTATTTATTTACTCAGAGTTTCAGATACAGTCTATATGGCCATTTTACACTGAAACAACATAATTAGTAACAAAAAATAACAAATGATAAAAACAATAACAAGATGGGATAGATTTACATGTTGTTAGTCAGTAATATACAAAAATTACGTTCTGGAAGGAAAATATCCACATTCAGGGGAAGTTTGTTGTAGATTTCTGGGAGCCTGTAAAACAAGGAGCGTTGTAGAAGGGATAGCCTAGTGGTTGGGTTGTGGAAGAGTTGCAGGTTGCGCGTTTGCTTTTGGGGTACCCTAAGTGTGAATTCACTGATTAGGAGATCTGTTCTGATTTTGCCATTTATTATCTTGTATAAAAATTTCATGTCAGCTAGATCACGACGAAAGGATGGAGTGTGAATATTCGGAGCAGCCATGGTGTCTGATTTAGATACATGTCGAAAGGGAGGTATTCTATGGCGAACAATTGCAAGAAAGAAACTGAGAACAGAATCTATTCTGGTGAGATTGGTTTTTGAGGTCATTGTCCAAATTGGGGAACAGTATTCAAGGATGGGCGAGATGAGAGATTTAAAGAATAAAGCAAGAGATGATGGGTTTTGAATTTCGCTAAATCTGTATAGAAGACCGAGAAGGCGCATGGATTTTTTAGTAGTAGCTATAATGTGATGATTAAAAGTGAGTTAAAAGATTGTTCCAAACATGTGGTAATTTAGCCCTTTTAACACACAAAATGTTTCTGAATTTAAAGTACGTGTTTATGTTTTAACTTTAACTTAAGGCAAACAACCTAAGCTCACTATCTGAGCGTTTCAACTGTTAGATAGGCCTACATTCTGACTTGGGCGCCGCAGAAGAATTTTGAAGCACTAAGCTTATAGTCAGAAATGCGACATAAAATAACCGATATGAGCAGGAAGAAAGAGTATCGAGTTTCCCTAGACGATTATTATAATCTTCTGGTAAAATCATATTTTAAGAGAAGTTTATAACAATCGACCATCCAATGTGCCACGAAGAATCTGCTTTAAAAATAACAGCGTGTAACAAAAGTCGGCGAACACTTTAAAAAAAATTTATAGCCAAACGAGTAGCTTTACAAAGTAACAAAGTACATCATTTTAAAGAGCAAAGTTGTAAGTTTTTTCCTCATTGCAGGTGTTACGTGTAGTTCCATATATCGTCGCTAGGTGGTGACATAATCGAGTTGGATCTTTCTGGAGCTGGTCTTTATATTTAGGATATAACGTTTGCACTAACTGTAGTCTGTAAGGTTTTATGTTTAATTTTTTACGCAAAACACGCCACACAGTCATTGTTGACATTTCTAAGTCGCGTGAAGCTTCTAGTATAGATTTTCTCGGACTCCTTGTGAAAGATTCTCTCACTCGCTCAATGTCATTTTCACTCACACCTGGCCAACCACTTCTCTTCTTCACACACAAACACCCAGTTTCAACAAACTTTACATGTCAATTGTAGATTGCCTTCCTGGTTGGTGCTGCTTTCCCGTACTTCATCCTAAATTTTCGTTGGACATCCGTTGCAGTCTTTGTTTTGTCAAATTCTAGCACGCAGAAAGCCTTCTCAGCTCCAAAAAGCGCCATCTTGATTATGACACCACCTAGCGATGAGATATGGAACTACACGTAACACTTGCAATGAGAATAAAACTTACAACTTTACTCTTTGAAATTATGTACTTTGTCACTTTGTAATGCTACTCGTTTGGCTACAATAATTTTTTAACACTGTTCCCGGACTTTTGGTACACGCTATAAATAAAGAAACCTATAATTAGAGAAATGACAGTTTTCCACGTCCACTTTTTACGTGGTGAAAGTTGAAACCCATAACATTGACAACATTAACTGTTTGTGTGAATAGACATAAAGAGATATGATTTCCCAATCTACAGAGATCTATTTTTAGATAAAAGATGCCTGAGTTTGCTAGAAATAAGACAAGAAACCGAGTATCCATATTACTACCATCGACCCGCGCAGTTAACCTGTTGCTTTTTATCTCCAGAGGTTCATAATCGTTTTGTGATGTGTGTGCTAAGTGCTAAGGTTTCTGTTCAGCCTCCGGTGATATCCATTTCGCAGACAGTGCCAACGAAAACCTTTCGCAGCTCTAAATCAATACTACGGGAAAGGTCGCGCAAGCAAGAGTTGGAACAATGGATTGATATCAGCTTGCTGGAAGAGTACTACTTTCTTTCAAGAGGCAAAATATATATAATTTCTTGATAATTGGTACATCAGACTTTGTTTGCCCGTGGCCTAGCACCTTAAGCGGTCGACTTTCAAAGTCTCTATACCAAAGTTCCAGGCCTGAGTTTCAATGTTTGTAAGTTTCCATTAATTTCATGCCGACTTCCATAGCGGCGTGGTTATAACATCGAGCTGCGACGCCAGCGGTCCAGGGTTCGTATCCTGTCCTGGGCAAGGGTGTTCTTTGCGAGTGTCCTATCATCGATTTCATCATATCATCACTCATCCTCATCTTCGCGATTAGCCAAAAGAAGAAGCACAAAAGCGAAGAAAATAAACCAAATCAATCAATCAATCCATGAATTTCACCGAATCATTACTCATCCACATCGTCACGACTAGCCAACAGTGACAGAGAAGCAACAAGTAACAAGTACGAAATCAAAGTTGGTTCCAGTCTTTATGCACAGAGTCTATTCGGTAATGAACAAGGCTCGGAAGTTGAAGACTTATAAATTGCCAAAAAAAAGACCTATAAAAATACCTAAAAATATCAAAAAAGGACATAAAAAGGGACAAAAGGACGTATAAATGTGACCCAAATTAATTAATAACTTCAGTTTTAATTACATATTTAATGAATAAAAAAATAAAAAATTCTGGTGGTATGGAACACACAGTGCGAAAAAACTATATGAATGAAATGCATCTTCTTTCAGTCCAAAAATATTTTTCTCTCGTTTCAGGGATGGTTCAAATATATTTCTTTCTTCTTTTTATTTCTTTACTACAGAAAGGATGTTTAAGAGGTGATGGACTGATGATGATTCGAATTGAGAATTGGCAGTGAAAATGTAGTCGAAAGAAGGCGAAGTTGCAAAAAGAATCCGTTAAGACCTAAAAAAGGCTAAAAAAGGACCAATAAGCCGAAAAGGGCAAAAAAGGACAAATAAAACCCACCTTTTTCTGGTCTATCATGACCCAAAATGAACATATATTATGTTGGGCCTCGTCTTCGCACACTAGAAAAAAAAAAGATTTTTCCTCAACGTCCAAGCCCTAGTAATGAACCTACAGTTTAAAGTGGAATCCAAACGTCTGTGCAATTTGCCTCCACCGGTGATCGACTCCGGGATCCCTTGACTGCAAGGTGTGTGTGTGTGGGGGGGGGGGGTGTAAATAATCACAAATGCAAAGGCTTATTTAAATCACAGCAGAACTCATTCTCCTATATCAGATAAGCCCAGGCAAGGGACATACGATACGGATATTTCACACCGAAGTGCCAAGCGGCAGTTTACCACAAACGGGAATAGGCACTTTTCCCTCCAGTCTATGAAAGAAAGTATTCACTGCTCATGCGCGTCCAGAAGACCGAAGTGACACGAAGCCAGTGAAGAAACACTGCTCCAGTACAAAGTTTTAAAGTGGCATGTCACTCGCTCAAAGAACGGCGAATAGTTGGGCTCGCTTGTCAAACGAACTAATATTTCACACCCAAGAGACACGTGTCACCTGAAGACCAATTCACTTGTGCTGCGTGTGTAGTGTGAAACTTTGCTATTGTTTGGTTCGCTGAGAAGATACACGCCGCGTGTCACCTTGTCATTCAGTGTGTAAAGCTTCCAAACCATTGTGCAAGTATTTCGAAATTTAACTCGCAAATGTTACTTAAATTTTTCAAGCAAGCGTATCCACTTACCCACTTCTTTCCATTAAATGACGTCGATGTTGTACCTGTTGATTAATCGCGACGATGAGAATGAATGACGAAATGAATGATGGACAAACACAGACACATCCATGTCTTACCTATACTCTGTCTCGGGAATTTCCGGAGAAAGCGAACGAAAACAAGTCTCTGCCCAAGTGGTTACTCCAGAGGGCTCGACCAATGAACTCGTGAGAGGGGATGTGAGTGCAGCTAGGAGCTGTTTGCAGCAGTGTACACTGATTTGCTCTGCCAACTCCCCTTTTCTTCCGTTACGTGCGGCCTTGCTCTACAGGTTCCAGAGACAGATTAGAGAGTTCGACCTTGAGACCTCTGGTGCGTTACGTGAGAACTAGATTTCACATAAGAACCCTGGGAAAAATATTAATTTGCATCCTCATACGTTGAAAGAAATCCTCACGTTTCGAGCATGAAAAGGCTTTAAATTTCAAATCCGGAAGCCAACCGCTGCATACCTGTAGCGTACGATCAATTTTTCTCATCTTTCGGTTTAATATAGAGAGAATTGCTTCTTTTGTGGGCTTCTTCTCCCCCCTTACATCGCCTCGAGAAAGTGATGAATGTCTTCCCCTTTTACTATTATTTGTTCCTTAATCCAATATGAATTTTATTTCGCCGAGGAGTGAGTGGGGAGAGCAAGAGAGAGGGGGATATCTCCCCTAGATATAAGTCAAGGAACTGTTAGCGCA
This sequence comes from Lepisma saccharinum, assembly GCF_977018435.1. Lineage (NCBI taxonomy): Eukaryota > Metazoa > Arthropoda > Insecta > Zygentoma > Lepismatidae > Lepisma > Lepisma saccharinum. Next base: position 25,772,723 of record NC_139253.1, read on the forward strand.
GTTCCCTTTTCTCCTTTCAGCGAGTTGCGGTACAGAAAGCTCCGTCTCGCAAGAAAGTCAGCGACAAGATGGAAAGATGCTGGGGGAGGGAGGAACAAAGCAAAGATAAGCTTAATTTACACATTTTGTGTGGATCAGAGACACCGTTCGCGCAAGTGGATTTCGTCAAACCGATCATGGATCCTGTAAGAGAAAAATCTCGGCTAACCACATCTGGAGACAAAAAAAAAAGCCTCCAATAGCAATGGAGAAGAAGATATCGGAGGAAATAAAAACGGAAGACAAAAAAAGAATCTTGGAAAGAGAAAAGAGTGGAGGCACAGATGTTGAAATTCTGCGATGAAGCCCTTTTTTCCGTCTCCTCTGAGACCCATCTAAGTACGTCAAAAGAAGTTCGTATTCGGCGAAGGTACACTTCATCCCGATATAATTGGACAGAAAATAGTCCTGTGATCGTCCGTTTGTCCTTAAATCCTCTTGCAAGAACTTTCTGAGAAGAATCTTGCTGTAGAAACTGATGTAGTATGTGTAGGTATCCTTTCAAATGCGACCTGCGATTGCCTTCCTAAGGGTATCTCACTGGAGATCTGGAGATCTCGTATTAACCGTTCTTATGGATGTGTACAGAGTCATACTTAACGTATCTATACTCTGTCCAAGGAGTCTGTGGAGGAAGCGAACAGAAACAGGTCCTCTGCCCAAGTAGTGACTGGAGAGAACTTGAACAGCTACCGGCCGTTTACAGCCGAACAGCTTTGCACTACCCACTCGCTTTCTCCTCTTCTATACAGATCGCGGGCCCAACTGGCGGCTGCTTTTTGCTACATAGCTCTATCTGTCCACTGATCGTCTTCGGTGGTGTGCGCCTCGATGAGTGTCAACAGCCTCAGTTGCGAAGTAAAAGCTGTAGGGGTAACATCACTCTCCTGTTACAACGTTGCCAAGCGTTCGTCTGTTTTACTATTGTTCAACTTTTATCCGGCTACGGCGCTGATCAACTCCCTTTCTCCTCCGTTTTACAGTACGTTTGGCAACATGCTGTGTATCCGACGCTCATTTGTTTCATCCCGCCAGCAACATTCGGGTGCCATGCGACACGGAAGTGCCCGATGTCAGTCGAAAAGAATTCAACTGTCGCTGATTCGTTATTTCCCAGCCACCAGCTGGAGATGCAAGCCGTATAATTCAATACTGGGAACGTAAAGCGTATCGTAGAATTGTTGAAAATGAATCGACATTAAAGTTATTCATGTACGATAAATGTATGCGACTTTCATTAGAAGTTCATACAACCGTGGATGGCATCTATGATGTATCAAGCTATTACTTAAGCCTATAATTTAAGGGGACGAGGGACAATTTCACACCAGTTGTGCATTTATTTCAATATCATCCGAATGGGCAATGCTACTGAGGAAAAAAAGCTGCTGTTGAATAGAGTATGAATTTCTCCACATGTTGCAAGTGAAAGAGCTTTTTAAAAGTTGATTATTAAGCTAGGTACATACTATGTTTGAAAAATATGATGAATGGCAATTTTCAGAAACCCATGTATTCCTTATGGGGAATCAACTTCAACTTAAAGTTACGGCTAATCCAATGGAAGTTTGGACATTTCCGCCTGTCAATTACTACTTCAGTCTGTCCTTTTCCCGTTGATATATTTTCTATGCTATCGGAAATTTGATATTCCCAAGAGAACAAATAAAATAATACTTCCATAAGAGCAATGTATTTCTCTTTGCCTCCTACGGCCACTCGACAGTGTTGCCAAACCTGATGCACATAAAAGAGCTAAATTTCACCGTAAACGGAGTAAAAACTTTGAAGGATCTAGATTTATGAAACTGGATAAAGTGCCTCCTGGGGTAATTTTAGGTGTCAAATGAGTGGGGATGTGGGTGAGGGAGCGCTGTTATTACCGTTAACTTTAAAGTGATTGCGATTTATTCTTAGTTTTCACCGTCTAGATCCAGCGGCATCACCCATCTCAATAATAAAGTATTCCCGGATAACAATATTACGTCCTCTTCACTTCAGCCAATGCGCTATAAAGAAAAGTAGCTGGGGATGTAAGAAGCGGTGGGGAGACGCAGCTAATATAACAATATATCGTCACGTGCAAAATGACAGAAGTTGTCTATGTAAGCCGGAGCCAGTGATGGCATCATAGTTGGGCAGGGGGCGGGTGCCATAGTTCACAGCCAAACGAGTGCATGAAAGAGCCAGATCTGGCTCCAAAAGAGCGAAGCTGGCAACAGTGATCGGCAGCTGCCGAAGAGAGAAGGACCTAGGGGAAATTGTCCCTCTCCACCTTAAGGACATTTTGTTTCCAATATGGTATGAAAAACATTAATTCATATTTCATTCATTAGTATTCGATAATATGCAATGTATCAGAAATTTTAGATTTTGCTACGAAGGTAACTGATTGATATGCCATCAAATGACCTTTCCACATAATAAAACTGTATTGTTCCTCACAGAAATGTAGTAATTGCTAAGTCAAATCTACTCTCCTTGAGTTTTCTGAAAAGCGCTTACCCTTTAGCGAGAAAGAGAGAGAGAGAGAGAGAGAGAGAGATATCATTTCGTAATTAAAGGGAATATAATGATACTTAACTGGTTAAGGTCACCCTGATACTCGTGGCTCAAAGTGATTGCTCCTGTCATGTTAAAAATGTTTTATATTGTTACGTACCTCCACGTCTCTACTAGGAATTAACCCTTCGCTTCTAACGTGGTGAGCAAAAGACACATAATCTCATGTCGTAGTAAACGAAACTATCGTTTAACCTTAATAAAGGGCTCATTCCTCACTTACTAGCTTAAAACATTTGTACAGTGTCTCTCAAAAGTTTTAGGACAACGACATTTTAAACTAGGCAACCCAATTTACACAAGCCGTTGGTGGGTTGCGTGCAGAGTTAGGCTCAATTTCAGGGTTGCCACATGCACAATAGATATTTATAAAACACGCGAAAGAAATATAAACAAGTATTATTGTATAAAATTATTAAAAATATCACTATTATATCGCAAATGACAAAATTCTTTCTGAAAGAAAAAAATAGGTTTTCTAGTATTTCATCGCTGATGAGTCTACAGTAAGGAAAAGAGGTGAGAGGAAACGAAAGGTCACAAAGGAGAGGAGAAAGAGAAAGCGAAAGGAGAAGAGGAAAAGTAGAGGAGAGAAGAAAGATATGACAGACAAGGAGAGGAGATGTAGTGAGGAGAATGGAAAAAGATTCGAGGAGAGATGAGGAAAAAAGAACAAAGAAGAGAAAACAGGAGGAAAACGAGAGGAGAGGAGAGGAGGAGACGAGAAGAGGGAAGTGGAGAGTAGAGTAAAGGAGAGAAAAAGAGAAGAACGAAAAAAGAGAGAATAGTGCAGTGGAGTCGAAAATCTAAGACAGGAAAGGAGATAAGACGAGTGGAGAAGAGTGGGATGGAGATAAGATGCGAGAAAAGTAGCGAAGGCGATATGAGATAAAAGCAGAACGGAAAGAGGGGAGAGAAGAAGGAGAAGGAACTGGAGAGAAGAGGTAGTTGCAGAAAATACCGTCTGAGCGTCAAGAATGGATGCATTGGTCAAATTATCGACATGAAACATTCAATAACATTTTGAAATGTATTGGAGAATATATTAGATCGGTGCGAAATGCCTTTTGGCTGAGTTCAGAGCAAATTAAAATCTTCCATGTAAGATCTTTGATTTTACCTGCGATTACACCACTAAAGAAATGAACGTAATTTTTAATATTTATAAGAATTATTCAATTTTTCTCCACTTCTCGGTTCGTTGAAATGGAGATTTTGTAATTCAATATTTCCCCTCCCCCCATCGTTAATTCCAAACTGAATCATTCCGTTTCACACGGCGTGGACAATGAACACAATGGGATATGTCTAAAACTTACGAAAATTTTCTGCCAGCGGAAGGGTTTGAACCTACGACCATCAGATTGACAATCCTGAACGGTAACCACTACCCTACAACCTTTAGCTCCTTAAACCAGGTAGAAGAACCACTACACTACGCCTTTACCTTCGAATGAAACAATAATTTTTTTTAAGTATTCTGTCCCTCCAATATTGTAAATGTCGTTTGGTATACGTGTAGTTCAACTTTTACTTTAATTTTGATTTGCTTTCTTGTAGTATAACCGATATCTTCGAGAAATAATTTTCGAAGTAATTAAAAACGAGAATATTGGTAGTTGTGAAAATGCGAGTTATTTCTTCTAACTTATTATTGTGATTAGGCATTACTAATGGAAAATATCTAGAGACTTGAATATTACAGGACGATGTTCTTTTCCTGTGATACTCTAACAGACAAAATGCTTGTTTACTGATGCAAGTCTTGTGTCCAGAACAGTCTTATGAAATGTATTTGCTGTTGCGTAAGATAACACGAAATAATTACACCGTTTGAGAACTACCAAATCTATGCAACGTTATACGTAAACAGGCGGAAAATTTTATTCATAAAATCACTTCACATTTGACAGTGTTAGTCAAGAGAGACTCGTCTGTTTACTCTACTCTCCACTTCCCTCTTCTCGTCTCCTCCTCTCCTCTCCTCTCGTTTTCCTCCTGTTTTCTCTTCTTTGTTCTTTTTTCCTCATCTCTCCTCGAATCTTTTTCCATTCTCCTCACTACATCTCCTCTCCTCGTCTGTCATATCTTTCTTCTCTCCTTTACTTTTCCTCTTCTCCTTTCGCTTTCTCTTTCTCCTCTCCTTTGTGACCTTTCGTTTCCTCTCACCTCTTTTCCTTACTGTAGACTCATCAGCGATGAAATACTAGAAAACCTATTTTTTTCTTTCAGAAAGAATTTTGTCATTTGCGATATAATAGTGATATTTTTAATAATTTTATACAATAATACTTGTTTATATTTCTTTCGCGTGTTTTATAAATATCTATTGTGCATGTGGCAACCCTGAAATTGAGCCTAACTCTGCACGCAACCCACCAACGGCTTGTGTAAATTGGGTTGCCTAGTTTAAAATGTCGTTGTCCTAAAACTTTTGAGAGAAACTGTACAGTACAAGATTTTTCCATTGTGAGAAAGCCACATAGGCTGAGGGCTACAATAGACCATAATTAAATCCGCGGTGGTATTTTTTTTCTTGACTTATTCTTACACCTCTTAATTTTGTTTCCATGAATATATTCCAGACTGTTGATTATTTGAAAATCTCGTTGTCAGGTTGATACCTAAAGTTTGCTCTATCCAGATAAATAACCGAATAATAAGTAAGGTGACACCAGTAAAAGAGGGGTGACCCTTTCTTAAGACACCCAACTGTCAACCTTACTTCCTGAACAGCATTTTGCAGACGAAGGAAGCTCTGGCGCCTGGACCCATGACCAGTATCATCCTCCATGGGACTTGTGTGCTGTCCATTTGTGTTTGTCCTGTCATCCATTCCATCCTCATCTTCGCTATTAACTCAAAGTAGCAGAAAAGAGAAGTGAAATAAATAAACTCAAACAACCAATACAATAATACGCAATTAGATAACAAACTTTCCATCTTATACTGGTTGTCTGTGACACACTAAACAGTTGACAAAAGAAATGAACGAACTCAAAATTCCATAGATATGCAGCATATAACTGTAATGTAATGCTCAGGACATAACAATATAAATATTAAATTAAGATCAGATACACTTTGGTGCTTGATTTCTTTGACAGACCAAGGCAAAGAAGAAGAAGTATGAAGATGATTAGTTGATGTACAGTCACGGACACTGCCGGCTTGTAACGATTCCATTGAAAGTCAATGTATTCATTACAAGCCGACTGTACAAGTACATGATGTACAATGTAGTTGAAGTACATTAATCTTGAATCATTGAATGGTGTTTGTTAGACTGTAAGCCGGATCCAGTGGCCGAGTGGTCAGTCGACCTCCGTGGCGGAGTGGTTAGCACAGCGCTCTACAAAGCCAGGGGTTCCGGGTTCGAGTTCCGGGTAAGGCATGGGTATTTATGTATGTCCACATGATAAGAAATGAAAAGTGAGTAAAACCGAGAAATGAAACACTGTGAATAAAGTTGAAAAAACGGGGAATACTACCACCGCTTAGGGGTATTCCTTAAAAAAAGTAAAGTGGTTATCACATCGCGCTGCGACGCCAAGGGTCCCGGGTTCGAATCCCGCTGGTTGTTTGTGAATGTTCATTCATTAATTTCATCACTCATCCCCATCTTCTAAAATTAGCCAAGAGGCACAAAACGCGAAGTAAAATAAACTAAATCAATCAATCAATTATTAGACTGTAAGAAAGGAAAAGAAAGGAAACAAAATGCAGAGTACTGATGGGTGAAGCTCATACGAATGGAAATATAAACTGTAAACACCCTAAAATTTATATTGACTTAAAATTCAATAATTTTTTGTGTAGATAAATATACAAAACACTAATCACGTTAAACCATAAATAGTGTAATTATCATTTAAAGCTGCAAATAAAGATGGCAGCTGATATTTTGCGAACTATCATTAAGGAAATCACCAAAATTCAGTTACAAAGACTACAAAAAATATATTAAGTTACAATCAGCTAGTACATCCAGAATTTTTTATTTTCACTTGAAGAAAAGTTACCGAAATTATTATAGTTACATTAACACACTCGACAAACATTTCCATATGAGATTCATATATACAGTATCAGAAACAGAAAAATTTATATTTACATATTTTTTTATTTGCTTTAATAAAATTGTTCATATATATATATATATATATATATATATATATATATACACACACACACACAAATACAAGATACATACAAGCAATTTTATGCGTGTTTTTTTACAAAAATATCATCATTTAAAATAAAAAAATCCGATTTAAATAAAGAAAATCATAAAAAATGATCATTTAAATACAAATCATGATATTTATCCACTTTGAGATGAACAAATAAGATTCTAGTCGGAAAAACGTTTTAGTTCAGGCATCTAGTCAAACTTTCATCTTGGATTCTATGTATTGATACCTTAAGTTCCCGATGAAGATGATGAAACGTTTATCACAAGAATGACAGTAGAAATGAATCGCAACTTTTTTTCAGGACTGTTCTGCCTCCCTTGTCGTCTTCCTTACGTTGACTCTCCTGCGAAAAGGAGGGAATGTCTAACAGGTGTCTTGTATTGAGCCTTAGGACAAGCAACCCTTGATGAAATATTCAACATCCAACCTTGTTGCGGAAACGCAGGATCCAGATGCCGCCATGGTATCCCCAAGTTGTCCCTGCCCAACTTCCGATTTAATGGGGGACCAACAAGTAGAATGACGGAGTTGGAGAGAGAGAGAGAAAGCCCGGGAATGATGGCGGTAGAAAGAAAACACTCTCTCGGCCTGTCTCCTCTGCATCCTGGTGGTTGTATTTTGACAAAACACCCACGCTGAGACTTCCGATGTCTGAAAACTTTTGTTATTTCCGCAGTTCTAGCTCGGATGCGAGGCAACAGTTTACACCCCGCACCTGCTCTTGAAGCCTTGACGAAGAGCTTCTATTCCCGCGCATTTTCTCGTGTCAGTCGTGTTGAATTACGCACTTTTACATCCTACCCGCTCTGATATACTGGGTGTCCCACTTAAAAGTACCCCTGCTCAAAGACATTTGTCTGAGGCAAATGACGGCTACATTGCACCAGTAAAATGGAATGGTCCATTGTAACGTGAAGCGTGGTAGGTACTCAAGGACATCAGTACAAACACTTCATTTATTTTCATGATCCTTGGCATGTAACTGTTGGTCGTAGACGGGCTACTATTAACTGGGACACCCTGTACTACGAGTACGTTTTGAATGTAGTCACTGGCGGATTTAGGAGCACGTGCCCCTCCAAAAACGGGGTTGCTAGAGCATTATATTACAACAAATAATGTTTGAGCAGTCCTCTTCCAGGAGGCGAAAGAAAGACACAAATGCACTAATCGAAACTAGATTTTAGTAGACACTTAAATTTATAGACACCGAAAATCCAATTCCTAGACTTGTCAATTACAAGGCAAAGATGTTAACTTGTTATCTGATAGCACAGTGGGCAAGTAACTTAGGTTAAGCTCATCTGTTTCTTTCTGTAATTCATTGTTAATATAAAAGAAAAAACATTGTTTCACAAATTTCTACTAATGCTATCATATTATGATCAAAGGAACTAGTTAATTTTCCGGGTGACGGTTAGTTGTACCTCGAGAATACCTGAATGGGCGAGATGCACCGCTAAACCCTTCGGACCAAGGGGTAAGTTGCACCGCTTACCCTTTCTCATGGCGTGTTTAAAAATTTGGTTTATGGTTCACATCACATTTTCCAATAACTGTGGCATTTCCGTCCGTATAAATCCTTGCTAACCAATTTCTTTTTACGCATCTCCATTTAAGTCCTTCTTGCGTTACATGCTGCCTGTAAAATTTATGACTACCGTGAACCATAAGCCTACGTCCCTTTTTCGCTCACTATGAATTCCATTATTACTAAGAAACTTAAACAAACGATAAGACATTCGATACTAACTAACGTACCTTCAGACAACACACGTTACCACAGCACATGAAACGCCTGTTTGACTAGAAGAGAGGCGGACACTGGCTATGACGTCATGTATCCGGAACCGGTGCAACTCGCTTGTTTGGTCACGAGGAAGTCGGGTGCAATTCGCCCAGTCGTTTGATTGACATATGCTAGCGGTGCAATCGACCATCGTCCAATTTTCCTAGTGGAGGTAACACAGTTCGGATTCCACTTCGAAGGTTCAGTTCCAATTAATTTATCTGATCACAATTATGCTTAAAACGAACCCTTGTAATTATTTTGATATAAATATTATGTATATAATAGTTACATCTATACATACAAGAAACATATACACGCATGTATGAGACTTCTATAATACAGGGTTATTTAAAAACAAAGAGCAGATTTCAAATGTTTATTTCTCACGAATTATGTATGCACTCAACATGAGCATCATATGTTGCCTGACAAACATCAAAACGGTACTCCATTTCTTGCCCCACACGAATTAACTGGTCTCTAGTTATTGAATTGATAGCTAAAACAATTCGATGTGTATTGAATGGAACTGATAGGCAGGATTATAAAACTTTGAACCATCCTCTATCCATTGATGTATGGCACGTGTTTCTATCTTTTGTAGTTCGTGAGAAATAAACATTTGAAATCTGCTCTTTCCTTTTGAATAACCCCGTATTTAGAACAATTTTCACATATTTCCAATGTTGTGGCTTATAACCAGGGTCCGAATTTTGATGACATGTCATCTTTTTTTCCTTGCATTGCTCTTCAGTTTTAAAATTCTGAATACGAACCTCAGGCTATAAAAATGTAAATTTTATTGTGCACTTTTTCGCCATTTTCTATTTTTAATGTTTTAGGTAATTTTTTCAAGTTTAACATCATTATTTCGTCATTTTTCGCGATCTTTTTCTGGTCTTTTTTTTACGTAATTTCAACACAAAGTAATGTATTTGCATTATGTTTACTCACTCTTTCTTACTGACATTTATCGCTTTGATGTCGGTAACAATGAAAACAAGAATTCTATCGCCAAGCGTTGTATGAACAAAAACGCCACTCGACATTACCTGCTGCAATAATTCTGAGTAAGGTAAATTTTTTACAGATTTTTGTACCTAATATTCACACACACCTTGTAATTTCAGTTCTAATGTTGCAGAAGTAAGAACTGTGCATTACTAACTGTCATACCCTGAAATAAAAACAAAATTTTAGTCATTTTTAGATCATTTTATTTAAATTTTTAGGTCATCAAAATACTGGCCCTGCTTATAAGGTTAGCATATCCTGTTCCCCTCCCACGAAAATATTCTAGATCCGCCTATGAATGTATTAATATCTGAAAACTTAAGCTGCACCTACGTCATGAAGGATTTCAGATGAGCGGGTTGTTCTCGTTCGATATACCACGTTTGTCTTGTGTACTCATACACTCTTTAATAGAGCGTGAGGTATGAATGAAGAAGGCATCTACCTTATTTTTAGTGCAATTCTATATTATTCACGAGTAATGTGACACCGTATGCCACCGTGCATTATAGGTCTGCTTGGGCGTGTCGTGGGTGGCGTCTGTGGTTCCTTGGCACCACCAATTGTACGTACAATCCAGAGGTACTTACAGTATTTCTATTTGGTGATATTTTATCTAACGTACATTTTTATAGTGTATGAAATATACCGGAAATAAGGTCGTATTGATGAAACATATACATTATTCACATAATGAATATTTCTGTAGAAGCAATTTAAGTGACACCACCATGACGCTTCATAAAACCTGAATTTTTAACTCAGCTTTTCAAAATGAATGTCTGCTTGCTCCAAAATTCAATAAAGAAGCTATTTATATTTGCAAATCAGGGTGGATAGAAATGATAATTTTTATTTTAAAAAGTCATTTTTTATGATTTTTTTTATTTAAATGGATTTTTTTTATTTTTTATTTAAAAAAACCAAGCTTAAAATTGCTTGTATGGTTTTTGGCACCATACATATGGAGATGTGTTTTTATAGAAAGGCTTTTCCTAGTGAACTGCTCTGTCGAACAGGTTGATTATTGCAAATAAAAAAAAAATGTAAATATACTTTTTTCTGTTTATGATACTGTACGGTATGTATGAACGTACAATGGAAATGTTTGTTGAGTGTGTTAATGAAACTATAATAATTTCAGTAACTTTTATTCCAGTGAAAGTAAAACATTGTGGATGTACTCTGTAATTGTAACTTAAAATATTAACAAAGTCTTTGTATCACAATTCTGGCAATTTTTTTAATGATAGTTTGAAAAAAATTCAGCTAGCATGTTTATTTACAGTTTAATGATATTGACGCAATTTATGGTTTAATATGATTAGTATTTTGTATATTTTTCTACACAAAATGTTTGCTATTTTTGTCTATAAAAAAATCTGAATTTTAAATCAAGAGGAATGTAAGTTCGTTTACATTTCCTTTCGTATGAGCTTTACACCATCAGTACATATATTTTGTTTCCTTTAATTTCCTTTCTTAGAGCGTAATAAACATCATTAAATGATTACAAGATTAATGTACTTTCACCAAAAGTGATTCTAATATCTACAAAATTCTTATGTACATTATTCAATAAATTCTTTATTTAAAGTAATTTAAATCGCGATTTATATAAATCCACCTTGATGCAAATATACTAAACATTCAATATGCTGGAAGGTATACCTCATGGTCTAATTGTCTTGATTTTTTTTAAAAAAAATCCCTCAAATTAAGTAACTTTTATTAATGATCCAAAATTATTTTACAGAAATCATTACCTTAAGCTGATGGTATATAAGATATTAGTGTAATACACCGAGGACATTTTTTTGTCTATTATTACCATTTGTGGAATGTGGTTATTGCATACGTATGTAAATGATCTAAGGCAAAGAAAGATTTATGGTTACTTAGCTATTTTTTCTTAGTCTCGGAAAATCATAATTTCAGTTTGTTCATTTTGTCTAATTTGTCATCCCATTGTCACAAGTTGAACTTAATTGAAGTTAGGGGGAGGGCAGTCAATTTTCTGTCATGAGCGAAGTAGTGGTGTCATTTTCTGCCATATTTATGCTGTACTGGAATTTACAACATTCTTTCTTGCGTTTCATACATTTGACACTTCCATCCATCAAAGCATATATTTTTTGTAGCTTTTCATTTACATGTTCAGTAACATTTTGCAACAAAAATTTCATTTTTCTGGAGTTTGACGAACGCTGACTTACCTTTTACCCCCTCTGACCCTTTATTTAAATTTGAATGTATTATCACTGATTATAAATTACTAAACCTTGGATTTTTTGGGAAGGATACTCTTCGTGTTCTAACATCGCTTGAGGCACACATAATTTACATTATGTACAAGCAATGGCGGAGCCGGCGTGGTCTAGTTGGTGGTGCGTCTGACTGCCACGCGGGAGACCCGGGTTCGAGTCCTGGGGTGGGTGATCTGAGGGTGGAATTTTCCGGGCCTTGACCCTGCATAAATCGGCTCTGGGGCTCAATTAAATGGGTACCCTGAGGGGTAAAAGGCGCCGGAGCATGGTGCTGATCACATCACCTCCAACACGACCGAGATCGATAAGATGTGTGGGACTCTACCCCACATCTCCCTATGTACGCCTCATGGCATGGTGCAAAGTGCACGGGAAACTTTACCTTACCTGCAATCAATGGCATCGACTTCACCCACACATACATACATGCATAGATATGAACACATTCACATGAGATTGATGGATACATTCATACCTTAGCCACGATTCAAACCAGAGACTTCTGGTTAATTAGTGCTTTAGGCTCAGCACTCCGCCGCGAAGTCCGACAGAAAAAAATATGAATTTCGATCTGGCAACACGAATTCAACATGGAGACCTGAAAGTGACAACCAAAAATAAATAAGAAGCATAAAAATCCCGAACTTGACCTGGCAACGCTGAGAGGAAGGAAGCCACGGGTTCAGTAAAGTGTCACAGGGGAAATCATCCTGTCGGTCAGGTTGTAATTATGAAAATCGCGGTAGCAACTTCCTCTTTCTTACCACGGTTTCCTAACTCCCCCCCGCAACCGTTTTTTTTCGGCGGAGCCAGCGGGGGGGGGGGGAGAGGAGGAGGTGTCTTCCTAGAGCCGGAGAATAGCAGAAGAGAAAGTCTTTCCTCTTCTGCTGAAATACATCACACGCCCTGCTGGCAGATTACAAGAGAAAAGGGAGGAAATTTTCCGCTCGGTGACCGCCATTATAGGATCACAGGGACTCTGTGGAGGCCACCGATTGTGGTCGTGATTGTAAACCCTCGACTTCGGGAGTGAAAAGGGAAAACTCCACGCTGGACGTGATGGGGCTGGGAAAGTCACTCTCGGGGATGAAGACGAGAAGAAATCATCAAGAAGGGTTGGGTGGAACTGACACCCAACCCCCGAAAAAAAAGGAAGAAAATTGGACGGAAAGTTGCCCTTCATTTGCATAACCAAACCTCATTTTCTGCACTTCTCGGTTTCGATAGCTTCTCGAAATTGGTCTCGATTCTTCTCTTAAAGTCGACTCTTTCTGTCTTTTCCGGCTCCTCGGAGAAATCCTTGGTTATTTTTATGCAATTATCCTCTTGTAAATTTTCTCCCCGGCCTCGTCGCCTGGCGATAGATCAGCTCCGGGAGGTATGTGGGTCTTAAGGCAGGAAGAAACTTGGGATACGGCCAGGTTGCTACTGAGGCTCATCCATTTACGGGAATCTCCATAAAAGTCAAAAGTATGGTTAGAGTTCTCTGTAAGAAACAGCCTGCAAATGGTTCTCTAGACCAGACAATGAGACTGTCTGCGAAATAAACTATTTAAAAAAATATTTGAAGATGAATCCCAACGTGATCATTTCTGAAAGCTACAGCTTGTCAGGAGTCTGTGAAGCAACGAATAACGATAGAGAGGGGGAGGAATCGAGTGGGCGGAGTAAAGCAGTGCTTGCTGCTGTCGCGTTGCCCCTCCATAAAGTCCCTTTCTCTCCCACGCGTTCATTGACTCTCGACACACTATCTGACGCATATAACTTCTTTTCGTTCCCTTGCTCCACAGACTCTTGGAACAGAGTATAATCTATTTAGAAATCGTTCTAAAGTATGTAGTCAGAACCAGTTGTAAGTATGTGCAGGACCTGCGCCTATAACCAGTCTTTCTTTCTCAATCTTCTATCTATATATTTTTTTAATATATTTTATTTTATATTTATTATTTATTATTTTATATATATAAAATGGATGTATGTGTGTGGGTGTGTGTGTATATTTATTTATTTATTGGCCGCGGTGGCTCAGTCGGTAACGCGTCTGACTACCAAGGTCAAGGTCCCGGGTTCGATCCCCGGCCGGTTCAAATCCGGGAACTTTTCTAACGGTTGGAAGCGGCCCCGGCGCCCACCCAGCGTCGAATAACATGGGTACCTGGGAGAAACCCTGGGGGGTAAAGGCGGTCAGGGGCGTGGTGCTGATCACATCACCCCTACTCACGACCGGATCAAGAAAGTGTGGGGCGTTACCCCCACACCCCCTATACGCCTTCATGGCGTGGTGCTATGCACAGGGGAACACTTTACCTTTTATCACTTTACCTTTTATTTATTTACTCAGAGTTTCAGATACAGTCTTATTTGGCCATTTTACACTGAAACAACATAAAGTAGTAACACAAAATAACAAAAGATAAAAACAATAACAAGATGGGATAGATTTACATGTTCTTGGTCAGTAATATACAAAAATTACGTTCTGGAAGGAATATATCTACATTCAGGGGAAGTTTGTTGTAGATTTCTGGGAGCCTGTAAAACAAGGAGCGTTGTAGAAGGGATAGCCTAGTGGTTGAGTTGTGGAAGAGTTGCAGGTTGCGCGTTTGCTTTTGGGGTACCCTAAGTGTGAATTCACTGATTAGGAGATCTGTTCTGATTTTGCCATTTATTATCTTGTATAAAAATTTCATGTCAGCTAGATCACGACGAAAGGATGGAGTGTGAATATTCAGAGCAGCCATGGTGTCTGATTTGGATACATGTCGAAAGGGAGGTATTATATGGCGAACAGTTGCAAGAAAGAAACTGAGAACAGAATCTATTCTGGTGAGATTGGTTTTTGAGGCCATTGCCCAAATTGGGGAACAGTATTCAAGGATGGCCGAGATGAAAGATTTAAAGAATATAGCAAGAGAAGATGGGTTTTGAATTTCGCTAAATCTGTATAGAAGACCGAGAAGGTGCATGGCTTTTTTAGTAGTAGCTATAATATGATAATTAAAAGTGAGTTTTTCATCCATGATAATACCTAGGTCTTTTTGGGTGGAAACGTTTTGGATTAGATTGTTGTCAATAGAATAAGTAGACAGCACTTTGTTCTTTTTTAGGGAATAAGTAAGGAAAGAGCATTTCTGAGGGTTTAGTTCTAAATTCCACTGACGACACCACTTAACAAGTTCTGTGAGAGCATTTTGAAGAATCATCATGTCATGATGCGATGAGATCTCCTTAAAGTGTTTACAGTCATCCGCAAACAAAAGTATATTGATAGGGAGGGAGGACAGTTTTTCAGGGAGGTCATCCATGTACAGAAGGAATAGGAGCGGCCCTAAGACACTCCCCTGGGGAACTCCAGACAAAACGGGAAGAAAGTTAGAAGAGGTACCTGAAAGAACAACACGTTGTTCACGCTCATGGGGGTAGTCCTGGAGTAAAGAGAGAAATTTGCCATGGATGTTAAATCTGGATGATAATTTATGAAGAAGAATTTATGATTAATTTGTCAAAGGCTTTCGAAATGTCCAAATATATAGTGTCAAGTTGGGAGTTATCATCAATAGCTCTGGCAACATACGAAAGTAAGACAGAAATATTTGTTAGGCAAGAACTGCCTGGAAGAAAACCATGTTGTGCTGTGTTGATATATAGTGACGTAAACTGAAGTAACCTGTTTTTGATGATTTTTTCACAAATAATTGATAGTGGCGAGGATTTTACACACTTTTTATCTCCAGTTTTGTGAATGGGCACAATGTTGGCCCGTTTGAAGTTTTTCGGAAACACACCCTTAGAGAAACATTTGTTGAGTAAGGCAGACAGAGGAAGAGCCAAGGAGTCGGCAGTTTTACGTAGGAATATTGTGGGGATTTCATCTGGACCTAGGGACCGGTGGAGGGGCAATGAAGCGAGAAGGTATTTTACTTCCTCGGGGGATGTTTTGATTGAAGATAGTGTGCGAGGACAGACAGCATTTCAGTGGGGGAGAGGGTCGGAAACTGAGGGAGGTGAGATGTTCTGATAAGAAAAAGCATTAAAAAGTTCGGCTCTTTCTTCTCCACTAGCAATATCAGTATTATGAACAATTTCTTTACGTATACGTGGGCTTTGTTTTCTTGAATTTAGTAATGTGAAGAATCTCTTAGGGTTTGTTCCGGCATAAGTCTCGAATGCCTGGGCAATTTCAACCAAACTTGGTACACGTATCACTTGCAATCTGGAAATAAATACTGTGGGGGTAAGACCCAGCTGGAACCCCTAGGGGTGGGGTGGGAAGGGGGTGACATGTAAAAATAATCGAGAACCACCGATATTAAATTCCGTACAAACAGACATCCGTGACTCTATGCAATCCCGCACAACGATAGTGTTTCTCGGGTTTTCTAATATTCAGGCTGTGTTGCGAATGGAATCCATAGTTTTCGTGACACTCCCAATGCGGTTCAACTTCACGTTCATCACCTATCGGCATGGGGGGGGGGTGGTGAGAGGGGGTGAAAAATAAAATGCAACAAATGACCTAGATTAGTGTCGAATTCATAGTTTTCGGAGTCGCTAAACTAATTGGTGATATTCATGATCACATTTAAAATTAGTTACATTTTACACTATAGTTGGAATTCATTATTTTCCTGTCTAATACAAGATTGGGATAGATAAATACTCGGGCAACGTCAGCTAGTCTATCATAAATAATAGTGATATTTCGTAATGGTTTTCTAGTTTTCATTGGATCTCTTAAGTGCAAGTTCGTTTTGATACCTAATCTTATTTTTTTTTACCTATCAATGTGGCAAATTTTAACCATATCTAATAACAGTTATTATAGCTCTCTTCCAGTAAATTTTTACGTTGTTGCGAATATTCATTATCACGATTTTATTCTGTAAATCACCGAAGGGGTCAAGTGTACTAGATTTGATCGAAGTTGTAGAACAGTCATTTTGGCTATCATAATCGTACCAAAACAATTAGACTTTTCGGAGTCTCACTAAAAAAAAATACTTTCCCCTTCTCACTATTAATATTTTCTCTTTTTGTTTGGAAATACTTCTCGGCTGGCACGGAGCCAACTGAAGCGTAGTGACTCGGGCCCCATTTTGCTCCTCCCCCCGCCAGTAGCGTCATTAAGATTTTATATAATGTCGATTTGATTTTTTTTGTAACAAATAGATCCACCATTAAGCTGCTGGGGTGTGAGAGGTGACGTTTTTGGAAGATATTCAGATCTCTCTTCCACACACATAGTGCATCCTGGGAAACTGTTACCTGCAAGGTAACGAGGCTCTGACGCCTGGACCTGCATCCAGTGCTTCTGATTGACTCTTCATCTATCGTCTTGATTGAGCAAATGTGGCAGAAAAGCAACGCAAAAAACATACATAGGTAAAAATGCATAAGAACGACTTTCACCATATAAAATATCTAGAAAACTACGAAAAGACACGGTGTTTCTCTAGAATGGTTTAGATTACTTTCTAAGAGATTACATTTTTCAGAATTCTTAATATCGTGCTGTTTCCTACAAAAAAAAAATGATAGTTTTGAAAAGTCGTTTGAGACACACTCTGGAGATCCCTACAGATTTGGATGAATCCTATTTTAAACTACAGGTGCATTTCCAATTTGCAATTTGTACAGAGAAGTCGAATTGAGCAAATTTGGTATAAAGTAATGAAGACTGCGGCGAAGTTACGAAGACAGAATACGTTTGGGGAATGTATGGAGTGGAAAACTATATGGAAGAATAGCCACAGATGTACCTTCTTTTAGTACGTATGCTAGTAGGTTGATGCCTTGTTAGGAAAGGGAGTGTCTGGCAACCATTAGTTCTCATGTCACTCCCACCATGTCAAGCTGGTTGATAATTGCCAATCTTAAGGGAAATAAATAACTAAAAACACCCATAGTCATTGATACTTGAAGTAGATGAAGAACGTGTGTAGCAAAATATACCTTTCAGAAACCAACGAAAGAAATATATTGTGCACTTGAACAGCCTTGTTCATAGTACTTTTTGATTTTTAAATTAGTTTTACTGTATATGGATACAATACTATTCCTCTCACGTCCTAGTGATCTAATAGTTCTTGTTTGAAAACCTAAAGAAAAAGAGGGATAGAGAGAGAGAAGGAAAAAGACCTAGAGATAGAGATAGATAGATAGATAGAGAGAGAGAGAGAGAGAGAGAGAGAAAGGAAAAAGAGAGAGGGGAAGGTTTTATCTCTCTCTCTCTCTCTCTCATTCTTCTTTCTTTTCTTTTTTCTTCTCTTCTTTCTTCTCTCTCTCTTAATCTCTTTCTCTCTCTCTCTTAATCTATCTTTCTCTCTCTTAATCTCTCTTTCTCTCTCTCTCTCTATCTCTCTCTCGAGAAAGAAAGAGGAAAGGGAGAAATATAGAAAGAGAGTAAGGGAAAGAAATAACTTTCTCTTTTCCTCTTCGTTTTTTCTCCCCTCATTCTTTCTTTCTCTCCTTCTCTCTTTTCTTTCTCTCCTTCTCTCTTTTTCTTTCTTTCTTTGTTTCCTTCTTTCAGAGAGAGAGAGAGAGAGAGAGAGAGAGAGAGAGAGAAAAAGGGGAAAAAGAAGTAAGAAAGAGAGCCCTCACTTCTCTTCTCCCTCTCTTTTCTAACTTTTTCTCTCTCTTTCCTTCTTTCTCTTTCTCTCTCTCTGTCTCTTTCTCTCTCTCTGTCGAGAAGAGAGAGAAAGAAGGAAGGTTTTTCAACGTTCAGACTGTGATTTTGAAGCTCCATCATGTAATTTATAAGCAATACAGTACCTGGTGCTGACGACCTTCATGACAAAGCAGTCAGCACAGGTCGCTATGACGACGGCAGGGATCCCGGATTCGAATCCCGGCCTGAACATGGGTGTTTTTGTGGTTGTCACTTCATCAATTTCATAATCATATCATCACTTATCCTCATCGTCGCGATTGGTCAAAAGTGGAACAAAAGCGACGCTAATAACAAAAATCCACAAGTAGGTGGTCCTGATGAGAAAGTAGAGATATATTTTTTTTACATCGCTGCCGAAAGGATCTTCTATTTGAAATCTCTATTCCGAAGGAAACATTCATTGTTTTAGTGATGAAACTCTACCACTGGCAACCTGTGCTTTCCTCCTGATCTTCCTCCACTGTTCCTATCTAGAAAGCATCCGTAGAAACTGAAGTGCTGATTCAGAGCAGGGCAAAGTCAACATGACCAAATGAACAACTCTGGGCTGTTTGGCGGCATTTCGCTCTAGGTTTCTCCTCCCCCTCTCTCCCCCTCCCCCTCCCCCTCCCACTCTCTCTCAGGCGCACTCATTCACCGAATTGTTTGTTAGCTAACGTCTCTCCTATCTGGGCCTTTCTCTCTATCTGGAACACACCCATTCACTCAGCGCAAGGGACGTTCGGCCTGTTCCGAATCGGAAGATGATGGAGTAAAAGAGAAGATCTCATCCACGTCTCTCTTTGATTGCTGCTACCTTCGCCATCCATCTGAAAGGGCACCCGTTCGATCCGTGTACTGGGAAGATAGGAAAGGACAGGATGTTCCCCTTGCGTTTTGCATCAAATGGTTCGACGTCCTTCATCGAGAGCGTGTGCCAGGGTTGAACCAACACGGGTTCTTACCCGGAAATCGTGGGAGAGATGCCAGAACCGGAAAGCCAGAGTCCAAAATGGGTTGTTTCCAAAATCCCTGGACTGGAAATGCATGGAGAATGATATTTGGTCGGACGTGCTAGTTTGTTCTGATACATTCATTAATCTGCATGTACCATTTCAATGAGTAATGTCTTACACTGAAGGCTCTAATAGGAAAATGTATGTTTCGTGAAAACTTGTGGACTCTATAGTCCACACATGTTACCATTACAAAATTTACTGCATACTTTTTGCAAAAGGGGTAAAAAAAGAGTAAGATTTGATTTTGATTTGAATTTAAAATTTTGGGTGCGTCAGCACTTAGACTATTTTGCACCCGTCACGTTATAGGGGTCCATCCTCTTACCATAACAAACTAACAGCTGTAATGTCGTGTAATTAAATCTAAAGATATTCTGACTTACATTAAAAGCTGAGGCTGTAAGGGGTCCTCAGCACACATAAGGACAAAAAACAGGACAACACACAGAATCATACTGGCAATAAGACCAGACGCCAGAGCCTCGTTACTCTGCAAAATGCAGTACAGGGTTGTACTACGTGGAAGTGAGGTTGACAATTGGGTGTACTACGTGGAAGGTCACCCCTTACACCCCAAAAGAGAAATAATTCTTTTGTGTATAGGAAGGGCGGTTGGAACTTGAATAGGGAAGAATGGGTTGGCAAGGGTAAGTATACGATGATCTAGTTTGCACAAACTTGTTTCGATTAATTTGGTTTATTTTACTTCGCATTTCCGACACTTTTAGCTCATCGCGACGATGAGGATGAGTGATTATTTGATAAAACTGATGTGGTAACGCACACAAAGAATACCCATGCCCATGCCCGGATTCGAACCCGGGTCTCCTGGCATCATAGTGAACTGTGCTAAACACTCACCCACGGAAGTTGGCGCACAAAGTTATGTCTGTGATGTCTTAATATGGTACAAGATTAGTATGAAAGAAGCACACTTTCTCAACCAAGCCGTTAAATAGATACACTTTCTTCCGGGAATCTCTGGAGCAAGCGAACGAAAACAAGTCTCTGCTTTGCTCCACCCACTGATTTCTCCCCTTCTCTGCCGTTATGTGCGGCATTGTTCCACAGATTCTCGAGACAGAGTGTGTAATAGCAAAAAGATGGGATGAAAGTTTTCACAACTCATATGTTCGTGACGTTAGCATCAAGTGAGCGGCAGTTGCGTCAGCTAAGCAAAAATGATCGGTACGCTGGTAGAGAACTTTTTGTGTGATGGATTGTAGGAAAACAACTCTTATTACTGTAATACAGTGACATTTTACAATAAGGCGTGGTAAACCTACACCGATAAGACAGTCTGATTACTATTGGAGCAAGAAATTTTGGAACACTCGTTGTTTATTGAATGGGAAGAATCTGTGGGAGTCCACTTGTATCAGAGGAACAAGTGGATAATGTTAGTCTTACAAATTTAAAGACGTATACTAAATGAAACATGTAAGTATTTTATTTCAATAACGTTGAAAGTGTCCGTTTCTTATGTAGTTATTCTGTACATTGGTTCAATAAAGAATAGACAAGCTGTGAAATATAATACACTCCTCACAAAAAGTTTGGAATATTGATATATTAGCGCTGACCCCACAAGGGGTAGTGAATTAGATAACAGAGTCAATACCCTCTACTCCAACAGACTTTTTGGGGACCTCCTTTCCCTCATCCTTGTAATCCTAGTACGTGCTCCTTTATCTCCTTGTCCACGAATTGGAGAAAGAATTCTCTATTTCTGGATGCAGTAAGCGATAGAACCTAAGGAATGTGTAATTGTATAGTATTTACACTCCTCACAAGAAGTTTGGAACATTGTTACGTTAGACAATAGATGATAGACACAGCCCTGGAATTCAACAACACATGGTATCTGTCTGGTGGACGTTATCGTCTTTTCGCCGACATATGCCACCGTGCCTATCACTTATTGCCTTACGTAATAATATTCCAAACTTGTTGTGCGCTAATATAACAATATTCGAAACTTATTGTGAGGAGTGTATTATATTTCACAGCTTGTCTATCCTTTAAGAGTAATGCAGGCTTCCTAGGTACGAAGAACGATATTCTTACAGTAGCCACTACAGCAGTTCTGTAAAACACAAGCAACTTATGTATGCTTTGGCATGCGGATCGGTCTGCGAGAACTAGAGAACTTCCTCTTTTGGAGACGCAGCATCCCGAAGGAACAACAAGGAGCAGCAGGATGCTACGTCTAATGTCGTAAGTCGTTATCTCCATATCTTCTGTCTGAACGATCAAGGCGAACTTGAACTTTTACGGATGGGAGAATTTCGCCTCTCCCAGATCTGACTAAATTGCCCGAAAGAGGACGAACGGAAGAGAAGGAAGACCCAGAGGCTACGCACGGCAAGGAATCGAAGACAATGGAGGAATTCGGGAATAGCGGAGCATTAGCTTGCGGAGAAATGACACGTGCTCCCAAGGCGCATCCAATCCTCGGGAGTATGAGTTCAGTCAAGCGGAGGAAGGACAAGGAATAGTAACGGATCGCTGCACTATATCTTATTGTCGAAAGAGAAAAAAGGAATCTCTCTGGGGTTTGGGATGTGGGATTGGTTCAATCTCTTAGCTCAACATACGCACATGAAATGTTCTGTATCCATCGAGAGCTGAGTTGTTAGATTCAAGCTGCATTGAGCCGGCCCCTGTCGCGGAGTGGTTAGCGTATCGCGCTAGGACGATAGGAGTCCCGGGTTCGAATCCTGGCCTGGGCATGGATATTTGTGAGTGTCCATTCATCAATTTCATCATATCATCACTCATCCCCATCTTAGCAAATTAGCCAAAAGTGGCACAAGAAGCGAAGTAAAATAAATCATAATCATAATAATCAAGCTGCATTGACGTAATCAATCTTCAGGAATTAAAACCACCAAGTAATCTTCTTATATGTACGCATTGCTTGCATTGTACAATTATTTATATTGTAGCCTACGGTTGTTACAAGCTTAAAAACGCAATTTTATGCTTGTAACAACTGTAGACTACACGAGAAATAATTAACCAATAGATGATCAAAACTAAACGAAATCATTAAGGCGAAGAGTGACAGTTTCGCAACACGTGTGTTCGGATCCCACTTTAAACTGTAGGTCCAGTTCCGATTAGCCTTACTGTACATAAAGTGGACTTAAAACACTAAATCAATCAATCGAAACAGATGTGCATTTATTTCAATATCGTCTGACAAGGCAATGCATTCTACTAAAAAGAAAAAGAGACTGTGAATTTCTCCCCATGTTGCAAGTGGAGGCGGAATTTTAACTTGACTAATAAACTAGATACGCTTTGTAAATAATATGACGAAAAAGTATTTGCAGAATCCCATGCATTTCTTATAAAGACTTTTCCAAAGCCTTTGACTCTATCTCTCACACGCAACTCATCCACAAATTATCGAATAGATTCAATATTCACGGAGCTCTTCTGAAACTACTTTCATCTTACTTGCACAATAGAAAGCAAAAGGTTATCATATCTGGTTGCTCTTCGTCGTGGCTTCCCGTAGTTTCCGTTGTGCCTCAAGGAAGTTCTCTAGGGCCCCTGTGTTTCTCTCTCTTCATGGATGACATTCAAGAATATATTTCTTCCGAATGTTCAGTATTATTGTATGCTGATGACTGCAAATTATTTCGAAACATTACCTCATTTCAGGACACATGCTATATCCAAGACAATCTCAAACACATTGAACGCTGGTGTCTAGACTGGAATCTGAAATTAAATCCGGAAAAATCTGTTCTCATGAGGTTTACCTTAAAATCCAATAGCACAGCGCAATCCTACAAGTTATGCAACCAGGTTATTCCGTTCGTACGACAGAACAAGGATATTGGTGTCATTTTTGATAGCAAACTGACTTTCAACCATCACATAGACTACATAACTTCGAAAGCGATGAAAACACTTGGACTAATTTACAGATTTACAGACATAACACACGTTTCTGCCCTCAAAACCTACTTTACAATGTGTGTTATTCCTATTCTTGAATATGGCTCCTGTATTTGGTCATTGGCATGTGAAAGCAATTTAAAGAAAACAAACAAAGTATTAAGTTTCTTCGCCAGAATAGTCAAACACAGATGCCCAACCTTTGAAAACTTCTCCAAACAAGATATTCTATCCACTCTACAAATTCATGACCTTTCTCTTCGCCGTCAACTCTCAGATTTAACACTACTCTTCAGAATCATTAATGGACAACTTTTCACCAGCGAACTCTTGCCACTTCTTAATATCAGAATCCCACGTCCCAACAGTAAATGCAACAACTTCTTTTACATTAAATCTTCAAGGCTATCTTTAGAACAAAGATCACTTCTCTACAGGCTACAAACCATTTACAACTCACTAAGAGACGCTCCGGGCTTCCATTTATCAAAGCAGACTTACAGAACGGCGTGCATAAAGTAGCTGAAGTATAAATAATATTATTTTTGCCCTAGTTGTTATTATTCTTGTTATATATGTATATGTATGTATATGTGTCCATCTCATTATTTTGTTTATTTCTTTTCCGGTTGATATCCTGATTTAAAATGGATTTTTCTGTATTCAGGACTTTTCAAATAAATAATAATAAAAAATAATAACTTTTGCTTCATGTTACGGCTTTTTGAATTGAAGTTTCGATTTTTCCCATCACAAACAAAATTACCAACACGTCCTCTTTCGATTCTTGTTTCCTACGCGATCGGAACTTTGATGTTAGCAAGATAATAAGTAAAATAATACTACCACAAACACAATGTTGAGTTACTCCCCATCCTACAACCATCCAGAGCACAGACCTCTCCTTCTCCAGCTCGCAGCGGGAAAAGGTCGGTGGGGGGAGGGGCGGTTTAGGGTCTTTCAAGAACCTCGGGCCTGTTTGGACACTGAAACTATCCTTCGCGAGCTTAAAATTTTTAAAAAATATAAGCAACTTATAGTCACATTCATCTAAAACCTAGATTCTCCGTGCGAGAGGTGAGAATCAACTCAGAATATTTTAAGGTTGAGACTCACAGAATTGTATTGCCAATGAAAGAAGATAATAGCTAGTTTTCTACACTCTGTCTCGGGAATCTTTGGAGCAAGGCTGCGCATAACGGCAGAGAGGGGAGCTTAAATACTAATCTAAACATCTTGATTCAATTTTTTTTATTACAGGCGCTCGAGTTAGATCCTATTGCCTTTTAAATATTGACGGAGGAAAGTAACCATGTTCTGATTTCTCATTAAAGCACACATCCACTTATACTGATGCGAATACTGGATGAAGCAGACACTTTCTTATATTTGCTTATTTCTTCTTTCGACCAACCCCCTCTCATATTTTCCGGTGTATTTCAAGCGAAGCAAACCCGTTACTGTCTGACTTACACTTTTGATGAAACATACTTCCTATATTTTTAGTTTTGCATACTTGAAGCATATCACTTCTTCCAAGTAAGTCTTTACTCTAGTTTCTATTTTACTCTATTTGTACCGCTATAATATTTGACTCGTTTTAAGAACATGCCATTTCGCCATGGATTTCTTCTAACATAACATTACCAGATGGTATTCGTACTTGATATTTGATAATTTTGACGTGAAACCAAGGTAACGAGGAGCAAAATAGGATGATTGCATTGGGTACAGTGTTAGCAGTTGTAATCTACATTTTTCATATCACAGCTGTAATTCACCTTATTTCAACTTCGCAGCTGTATTCCACATTTTCTTCCACTTCGCAGCTGTAATCCACATATTTTTTTTACTTCGCAGCTGTAATTCATCTATTGCACAGTTGTAATTCACATATCCCCACTTCACGGCTGTACTGCACCTTTTTTCACGGCACAGTTGTAATTCATCCTTTTTTAACTTCACAACTATAATTCATTCTTGTTTTCGTGTTGCAGTTGTAATCCACTCTTTTTTCACTTCACAGTTGTAATCCACACTTCTTTTCACTTTGCAGTTATAATCCACTCTTTTTTCACTTTACAGTTGTAATCCACTATTTTTTCACTTTGCAGTTGTAATCCACTCTTTTTTCACTTTACATTTCTAATCCACGCTTTTTTTCACTTTACAGTTTTAATCCACGCTTTTTTTCACTTTACAGTTGAAATCCACTCTATTCACTTCACAGCTGAAGTGCATAGCAACCATCTCTACATGCATGAACAATTATATACTTCTTTGTCCTCTACAATTTGTGACAGTCAGATTTACCGTCATTATTATTATTATCATTATTATTCATGTATGTAGCGGTAAAAAGACGTGTTGATTCAAAGTGTTGAGTGTTTTAATTTGTAAGATTACATATTTGATTTTTGCCAAGCCGACGGGAGGAACGAGACGTTCGCGTGTGTTAAGGGTGAGCACCTGAAGGGCCACGCTATGCGTCTAAAGCTTAGGAAATTCGACCGTAATGACAAACATTTAAATATCTCGGTTTCCAACGGTCAGATTCATGTGAAACTTATACCAGCGCAGCGGCATGTGTGCAAGGACGGATGTGTGGAGTTTCGTCACGATCAAGCGACAATTACGGACGCCAGATCAAATCGGTTCTAATTGATCAGTTTGTGGACAGCGATCGCAATTGAGCTATGGGCGACAGCCAGGCGGAAGCTTAATCCGCACAAGTAAACTTCGAACACGGTCCGTCCTAGTTTGGAGACAATAGAGTGTGGTGGAATAACCTCTTCGGAAGCGTCACTCCAACGTGCGCCTAGCGTCCTTTTTCAAAATCCAAATAAAACGAAGGACATGGTTTTTCGATACACAGTCTTACCGCGATCCTTGTAGCGAGAGCAGCTCCGTGCTACCTCTCCATATACAGTTTTGCCGCGATTCTTGGAACGAGAGCACCTTCGTGCTACCTTTCGTGTACAGTGGACTTTGTTGTGTTGTGCGAACACCAGTGTGTGTGATAGGCAGTAAGTCTACACGAGTGCGCCTACCTCAACCGCTGGGGGAAGTTGAAGCGAAACCGTGTTTCCGTGATTACCTTACGCCATTTATAATTTTTGAGAAACGAGGAACACCGGAAACTATGGCGGGCTAGAGGAAGAAGAGAGATGGGGGCGTTACGTCGATTCGCCCGATGTCAGAAGAAGCTACGCCGGTGATGCCTATCCGCCGCCATGGAGAGAGAGAGAACGTCGAACGCCGCCCTATTGATACGCCGACGATGCCTACCATCCGCCACGTTGACGCCCCGACGACGCCGACGACGCCTACCGGCCGCGACAGAGAGACGTAGAGAGAGATGTTGACGCCCCGACGACGCCGACGACGCCGACGACGCCTGCAACGACCGCTCAGATGCGACGTCCGAACCGCGCCATACCACGGAGATCCACCGATCCCGAGAGGAAGAGGAGCCGGGGAACTAGGTGTTTGAATCCTTTTCGCATCTTCATCGTCGCGACCAAAGGAACCTTTCGCGTGGATACTATGTGTTTTCAATCGCCCATAAAGACGCCTGGATGCACACCGGAAGCTGAGAGATGGTAAAGTATTCATCTGTGTGAACCTTAACACGTGACGGCCCGATTGATTTAGAGAACGCCCTTGAAATTCGTCGACATTTTGAAAACGCTCACTCAACTCGAAATTTTATATCGAACTCCCGTCGCGCTTGTCATTTGTAATCTATTCGTCTCAGGTCAATTTTTCTTATTCCTTGTGATATTTTTTTTTATGATCTTAAATTCATTGTTGTTTGTGCTCCTTTGTATTTGTTTAAAGTGCGTACCATTAGAGTAAAGCGCCGCCCGCTTAATTGCATATTCTACTTGAGGTTTGTTCATTTTTATGTGTCAGCGCTGTGTCGCTGCTAGCTATGTCCGGTCGCATATGTGATTATTTGTTAAAGTATTTGCCTGGTAATGTGAATTGCTCGTCGCGGCGAAGTGTTTAAGTCCCGCCTGCTAGAGAGTATATGTTTGCGCCACTCAACGGAGGTTATTTGTTATGTTTGGAACCACGTGAGGTCTTGTAAAAGGAAAACGTCCGCCCACGTGAATGTAATTGCCGTTGAGATGCCTTTGTTTATACTGGTCAAGTAATGTATTGTCACCGCGCCGACTAGTTTCTTTTTTAAAAAACAAGAGGTGAACTTAAGTAAGGGCTGCCTAGGATTTAAGTAGCACTGGAGCAAAATCACAAATGACCTGATTAGACAAAAAGTAAGATAAAATTAATTGAGAATGCAATAATTAGGGCTTGTCGTCATAAAACCTGTACATGTCATGTATAATTTCTTGTGTCGATGACCCCATGAGAATTGAATCTGAGAGAGAATGTGAGAGTGCAAGTGTGGGGACCTGTAATGATTCAATTTTTGTTGGTTACGAATAGAATATACTTTTTATTTTCATGTTAATTTTGGGCTATATCATTTTCGTATGCATGTCGCTACCCGTGATTTTCAGGTATGCAGCTAGCCGCTTCCCGGCTACAGGTAAAGAGGTGGTAATTTGAAAGTACATATGTCTTTGTTTTTATTCGATATGGCTTATTACTATGCACTGTTGGTCACCGGTTCCTACACACGAACTTAACCTGGACCGTAACGCTATTTCGCTTGTCCGAGGGAGATTTTGCCGCCTCTATCTAGGTAGTGGTAGCATTTGTTTTCCCGGGCAAGGGAGGGCGTAACATACAAATTTTACACCAATAATTGCTTAGCTCTTGGTATCATCATTCCCGACATTTCAGAGCTTTTTGTTTTGTCATTCTCGCTATTACAAGACTTCGGATATCGCCATTCTCACATTGAATCTTTTGAATAGACGGAAGAGTTGAATTGTTTTGAAGTTCTTATTAAAGATCCTACGAATATTAATCTAAATATTGGTTCTAGAAAGTAGCTTTGTTGTAGAGGAGTGCACCTAGATTTACAAGCAATAACAATGGATGAAAAATGAAAATTCACTAGAACTATAGCCAACAGTGTACCAGGGGAAGTGCTCAGGAAAAGGATTTTGTGATTGATTGATTGACTTGCTTTATTTTACGTCGCCTTCTGTGCCACTTTTGGCTAATTTGCGAAGATGGGAATGAGTGATGATATGATGAAATTGATGAATGAACACTCACAAATATCCATGCCCAGGCCAGGATTCGAACCCGGGACCCCTGGCGTCGTAGCGCAATGTGCTAACCACTTCGCTACGGGGCCAACAAAGATTTTGTGAAGTATATATAGGTGCGAAATTAAATCCATTCATTTCCTGTATATTTATACTTCTGCCTAGTCGTACACTACCATAGTCGTAATACCAGCGTATCACGCCGTAGGCGTGACTCGATACCAGGACCCCGGACCTCATAAATTAATAAGCTAATCCACTTCATAGAAAGGGTCCAAGAGAAGTGCTGGAAAAGTGCTTCCTAAAAGCAAATCACGCCAGCGATCTTCAGTGGAGTTAGAAAACTCCGCTGACATTGCACTAGGCCGGAATAATATGAAATACAGTAAATCAGTATTGTTTACAAAAATCACCGTTGACTACTGACGCGGTCGAGTCAACGGTTTTAACGATTGAAAGTTCGAATTCCAGTTAAATAGTTCGCGTGAGAAGATCTCGCTCTTAGTTGCTTTCTATTTTACGTCGGATACAGTTATTGCGATTGAGCACCAAAGTTGTCGTTAACAAAAGGAGAAGGAGAAAAGCAACGATCAGACAGCACAGTTTAGAATACCAGATGTCGTAGCCTGTAGTAAGGACCCCCATAAAATCTAAAGATTTTAGACGTGGTGAAGATGCGGGGCAATCCTTACAATGGCGTCAGGGATAAAAATAGCAAGCATCTTCTTATTTATTTTGACTATCCTCTCACCCTACTCGTACGCGTAAACATTAGTTGATTCCTGCAAAACGAACCAACTCTCATTTCCTTCCCTCGAAGTCCTTCATCTGCGATCCGCATTTGAGTAGAAGATTGAGGAAGAAGATGTCAGGGTCGACCTGGAAATTGATGGTGATCACTCTTCCTTTTTTGCTGGAGGAAGGGAGGGGATGCTGTGTCTGTAACGACGATTCTCATCAACTGGGACCGATTTATGTAGATGCTGAATGATTTCAACCTGCCTGCGGGCTGTCATCAGAAAATGTCGGTGGATACGTTGCAGACGATTTATACACTGCATGTCCTTACATTTGTAAAGCTTGTCAACACTTTACTGGAAAAGCAGCCACGGCAACGGAATTTTGTTCTCGTGAGGGTGCGGCGAATGAAGATCTCAAGATTCTCACCTTTTCTGTGAAGTTCCACAGGTCAGAGGCAGAAAAATGATTGACAGTATTCCAGATTATGTTGGTTGACTGACTTGAGTATGTATTAACTCAGTATACCAGATTATGTTGGTTGACTGACTTCTGTGTGAGTATTAACTCAGTATTACAGATTATGTTGGCTGACCTACTGCCGTGTGAGTATAAACTCAGTATTCCAGATTGTGTTGGTTGAATTACTGCAGCGTGAGTATTAAATCTAAGAACAGATTCATATATGTAATGTATTTTGCTTCTTTTCTCCCTTGTAGTCATTAACCTGCCTTGGCTCTACCTGTTACTTGTTTCGTTACTGCCACAGGTGAATAAGATGCAAAAACATAATAAACTAACAATACGGTTCATTCGAAGTAACACATCTTAGAATAACTAACATACAATTTCTTGTTATTTTTCTGTACCATGGATATAAGGGAAACTCTTTCTTTTCTCATGAATGAAAGTTCGGAGGTTCAGATTAAAAAGATATAAAAAGACTATTTATTTCTTGTTTAGATATGTACAAATGAATTACAAATGCAACAACCCCCACATGATTCAAATATATATATATATATATATATATATATATATGTGTGTGTGTGTGTGTGTGTGTGTGTGGAATAGAGGTTCGTTCGTTGGCTTAGACCGTCAGAACTATCTCTATGAGAATGGTTGACTCGTGACCGCTAGCCCTCTAGACTAGCCACAGCCACTACCGGCATCGAGAGAACTTCCAAGGTCTCTCCTCTTGCAAAAGCAACGAAAAAATGCCAAACACCACTACTCAAAAGAATTCCTTATATAGGCGATTCGAAAACAGCCAGTGAACGACTTCTTTTTCACCCTTCCGGGTTTTGAAAGGACAAATTTTTAAACTACCCGCTTTCTGAGCAACTGGCTTTCCCAGACACGTAGACCAGCTCTGTAGCAGGTTACCTCAGAAACTGAATAACAACAAATATTACCTTCACCAACCCATAAAAATAATATTAATGAACATATGCCAATATTTAATAAAGAAAAGGATCATGTACTGGTTCTACTATTTCAAATGGTGGCATCAAATATTGAACACTGTAATTGGGCATGCGCCTGACGTGTTCCAATTAAATAAATAAAATAAATGAACATATAACAATTATATATTTAATTTTCCTCATTCAGTTAACCAGAAAGGGACAAAGAGTGGGGGATGCAGATAGAATATCACGATATTGATGGAAATTCCAGGTAGTGGAAAGAGGACAAGATTGGAAGGTAGTGGTCGAACAGAAGCAGACAGTTTCTCCAGAAACTGGAGACTGAAAATAATAATGATTATGTTTGTGCATAATATATTAACTATAACGAATATATATATATATATATATATATATATATATATATATACCGGGTGGTCCAAAAGTCCCGGAACGGTCACATATGGTGAGAAATACACCCGGCAAACAAAAATATACGTGTTGAATAGGTGGAGAGATACGTCCCTTTGAAATTTTTTTGGGTTTTATGAAATTTTCACTTTTTTTTCTTTCTTTCTTTCTTTCTTTCTTTATATATATATATTATTTATTATTATTATTATTTTACGAAAATTTAAAATCGCCATATCTCCGTTCCTAATTGAGCTAGGAGGATGGTTGATAGCTCGTTGGACTCGGAATGAAGTCCTCCTTCCGATTCTACAATACAAAATGGGGGTTTCCATTTGAAATTTCACAGTTGTCCCCCGGGGGTGGGGAATCAAGTGTGATATAATTGAATAGCTTTCTTTCACTTATTCAACACGTATTTTTTCGTTTTCCGATTCGACGTGTATTTCTCACAATATGTGACCGTTCCGGGACTTTTGGACCACCCGGTATCTGAAAAATATTTATTATTAACCATGTCTAACATCAACTATGGAACTCTCTATTCCGCCATTTCTGACATACATAGGGGAACAAGGGGGGAAATATGCACGTGGGGAATATGGGCACAATTACGGTTATTGCGCCACAGCGTATGCTATGTCCGGTGAAAAAAATCAACTGTAGGTTGACAACATCGGTGGAGTCTTGATTGTCGCGTGCAACTGCGTTCCCATCTGAGCTGGCGAAAACAAACGTTCTGGACCAGTTTAAAGGGAAGTAAGTACTTCTCGAAATTGTACTAAAGGGATACAGCTAATGTTATTTTTGACTACTAGAAGAAGATCTGAGCAGAATACTACTTGAGATAATGATATTTGGATGTAGTGACAACAAAGCTAGAGCAGTGGATCAAGTACTATGAATTGCATCATGGTGTTTGTGGCTCGTTTAACGCAGTAGTACCAACTTACATAAAATGTTACAATTCGCGGGAAATTGAGCACAGCAATTCGGACACTTTAGAGCCATATAATATTTTTGAAACCTCAGAAAGTGCCAAAAAACAAGTGTACTACTCATGACTTTTCACGATCCATAACATATTCTCATCGTATTCCATTAACGGATGCACCTAACGACGACAGTCAGTGCCTTGTATGCAAACGTGGCGAAGAGTGGATTTGTTGCCACCTTTGTCCCTTGCGTATCGTAACCATTGTGTTGGTATGCAGGAAGAATTACTTTCCATCTGGCCTACTTGTAATGAGGATGAGAAAATTTGAGGACTACAGGACATGTGTAGCCTTGATGAAAGTTCAGTCGGAGAAAGTAAAACCTCATTCCATCTCACTGTTATATTGTATTGATGGGTACTAAGTAGGGGCGGGGGTATGTATTATGTGTCCGGACCCACCGAAAAAGTTTTCTGTTCTCCTCGCCATTTATTTCCCTTCTCTGTGGTTCAGACTTATCCACATATAAACATGATTTCGTACAGCAGATTCAAACAACTACACATAATTTATTCATTTCCAATGCGTGACAAATTTATTCTGCGACCACACAGGTGTAACACAACTGGGCTAACGAATAAAATGATTGAGTCTTAATAACAAGTAATTTGCTGGAGAACGAAGTGAGAGTCCAATTACATAGGAAATAAACCCGCTGTAGTTGCTTGGAACTTTCGTCGGCTTGAAAATACTTTATTTTTAAAGAGAATGATATTGTTTAATAACGGTAATAAGATTTATCTACACTGAATTTCTAAGTGAGAGTATTAGGAGGGGCAACTGCCCCCACTTGTCCGCCCCGTGCGCACGCCTATGCTTATGATATGCATTCATTCAGTGCTATTCTGTGACTAATTATAGTGTATATATCCTTAAATGTATCCACCAAACATAATTGCCCATATTCCCAACAGTGTGCGTGCTCATATTACCCCCCCCCCCAGTGGGGGTAATATGGATTTTGCAGACTTTTATTTGTGCATTTTATGATCCTTTACAGGAAGAGATTTTTATCACCAGATACAGTGTAAAGATTGATCTTCATTTTGCTATATGAAACATATTTGTAGTGGTCATATTCACCCCATTCCCAATATCCTGCACATCAAAAAATACCGGGTGTCCCAGAAGTCTTTCCGTGATTACAAACTTTATTCATATCCGCTATATGCAATGTAGAGATGTGAAAGTGGTGCCATGTTGGAAAACTAACCAAGTTTACTTGTTGCAGGTTTCAGTAGTGTGGCTGTAGTGTAGCAGTGTCAGTGCCAAGGAATCCGGAATTAATGTTCTTGACATCGGGTGGCATCTTTCCATACAATGTTTCTTGGACTTGACAGGATTTGGAAATGAAGATAAATTTCATTTTTTAAATACCAACTTATTGATGGCAGATATTCTAGACGAAAGAATTCTGTACATATGAAAGTTCCTCTGCACTGTTATTGGTGACCGGGGCTCGTGATACCAGAGGACATGCTGAGCTTTTTCCTGATTTGTGAACATTTCCGGTTTTCTGGACACTGACACTGCTACACTACAGCCACGTTACTCAAACCTGCAACAAATAAACTTGTTTAGTTTTCCAACATTTTGGTACCACTTTCACATCTCTACTTTGCATATAGCGGATATGAATAAAGTTTGTAAACAGGGAAAGACTTTTGGGACACCCTGTATATGTATATGATCAGCAGAAATTAAGCTTTGTTATGGAATCATAGATGCACAATGATTGTGAAATGTTTCAATCAACAAGGGATGTAGGTCGTAGACATTATAGCGTTCATAACAACTCATCCTCCTGTACTTGCTCTGCATAAATATTTTAAGCGCATTAAAACATACACAAAACAACAAGTTGTAAGCGAGGATCACAGTTTAATCGCATTTACCTAATTTTTCTTAGTCCCTCAGTTATTCATGTGGTAGGTAGATGAGTGTTTCTGAGAATCGCTTGGCAACCGTTAGAAAATTCCCTTTTCCTTCCACCCACGGAAACCAAATTTAAGCCCACGTTGTGGTACGATGCCCATTACTTAGGCAACAGCAATAAACAGTGTGACCATAAATGGTTACAATTTTCCGCAATAGCGTAGTGTCTTAACACTGGCGCCTTGTAGTCAAGGATTAGAAGCATTACACAGTTATGAGTGTTGCGACTGCTAAGATGGCGTCTGTTATCGAGGTGGCTTGATGTATTTTGTAGCTTTTGCTGTTTCGAGAATGTCCTGAACAATATTTCAATGGTATTCACACCGGCTTCCGTCTTAATTGTTTTTGCCTGAACTTCCGTTCATATCTTTGCAGCCAGTTTCCGTGGCGGAGTGATTAGCACAGCGCGCTACGACGCCAGGAGTTCCGGGTTCGAATCCCGGCCTGGGCATGGATGTTCTTTGTTAGTATCCCATCATCAATTACATCATATCATCACTCATCCTCATCTTAGCGATAAGCCGAAAGTGGAAGGAATGCGAAGTAAAACCAATTAATATAACTTTGCAGAATCAGGAGGAAATTGCCGCTATTGAATCATTGAAACTCAAATCAGGTAAGTGTAAAAACTAAGAGGAAATATACGCCGTCGCACTGTTTATCAGGATATAGGGTGCAAGTTGTAGAAATTTCAGCTTACGTTTCAACAAGCTCCTAAAAATGACATTTTTCTGCGACTTAAAACAGCGCTGGGCACATTTTTCCGCAGCCATTGATTCATATGACGAACCAAATTACCTTTCGCCTTTTGGTTTCACTTCCCGTCATCATCTAATAAGCTCTTTTGTGAGCTGTTGCGACTTTCAGAGATTTAACAATGAAACTTCCTCCGTCCTTCTTTCTTCCCGGCATTGTTAGAGCTTCAACGGTCAATCACAAAGTCAATCCCTGTCTCTCAAAGCCAATCGATAATTTCTGCTGACCGTCAGGGTTTCCCCCTACCCCCTTCCATCAGATCCAAAGGGTCAGAAAGTCTTATGCGTCTTCGTGTCCTGAGCAAAGAAGGGAAAAGATTTCTTCCTATTCCGGAGTTGAGACCTCGAGAAAACACTGAAAGGTCAAAAGACCTTGGACTTTTGAAAGAAATCGATCATCTTTTCCCTTCAATTTCGTCTTCCTCCACGTCCTTCGATCCACCCTTGCGCCTTAAAGCTCCTGTTGACTCTCCGAAACCCAGGAATCATTAAAACCTATAAATACGAAGCAACAGTGCATTCTGGGAGAAGGAGCTAGGCGCTCTTTTTCCACGCAAGCTCTCTCTCCCATCTCCGGAGAGACATCCCCCGACGAATTTGGAAACATGTCCAGGGATCGGCAATGGTTCCCTAGCGAAGTGATATCGGAGAATTGATTTCCTCTTTGTCGAAATCTGAAGTTCTCCGAGGGTAGTTCCTACAAGCCTGCGAGGGAGTCGTACACGACCTCCAAGAACATAGAGATCCAAGTTTTGTCGTCGTTTATTCTTATTGAACACGCTGCAAATGTTTGTTCTGCTAAGTTTGACGTTTTCGCTGCGTTGAGCGTGGATTTTAGGACGAAAACGGCAGAAACCAATTTTGGTATATGTATTTCAGGCAAGCTCAGCTCCCTGCCTAACACACTAAATATAATGTTTTCGTAACATTGTAGCATTTCATTTGTCATCTACATCTTCAGAGTTTCGTACATGATCCACGTTTGGATAATAGATAATAAACCTTTTCGAGCAAGGCCTCATATCCAGGAAAGTATCAACTCGGGGCACGCCCCGGCATCTACTAACCTGTTGGGTGAGATGAGTCAAGAAACATTTTCCTGCTCCCAGAAAAATAGGCAATAATTAGGCTGGAGATTTCAATGAACATACCGATCTATAACTACGCACTGGTAATAATCGTACACGATCATTAAGGAATAAGGATAAGATTCCATGATCTACGTTTATTTCAATTACGTCAAGTTGTTCGAGAGTGTGAAGAAAGAGAACTGTGAATTAGCTTATACATTTTTACTAACGTTCAGTTCTGAGCTGATACTTGTCCTTTATCAAACTAATTTAGATCCTTATAAATATCAGTAAATGTTTTCACCTTCTACATATTTCTTATGGAGAATAAAATGAGGACTAAAAGTGGTTAACGTTGTAAGTGCCAAGAGCGAAAGTGTTGGGAAATCGCATCGTTCCGCACATCAGCCCGTAAGAACGTGCACACTAGTGACCTCTTTACACGCCCTTTGAACTACTTACAGGGCTACCAGCCACGTTTCACGTTTACCACATTATAAAGCATGGCACATTTCACAGTTTAACGTGGAAAACTGTGTTTGAATTATTGTGGCACTTACAGCGTTTACCAATTTTAGTCTTCAAATCACCCCCTCTTAAAGTTAACGTTTTAGATAACCAGTGCCATCGTTTGGCAATTTTTATAAACATAAGTTAATCTTGAATCTTCTTTATCTGCTCATGTGCTTTGTTCTTAAAGTGTATATATAAAAATGACACTTCCATCAGCTTCCATGTAAAATTCCAGCTTCCGTTCGACACTAGGCTGGGTTGAAGTTCCTCTTATCAGGCTTTCACGCTTTGGGGAAAAAGGAAACTATTCATCCTCCTTAAATTTCAGCTCAAAAGTTACGGATTTACATCATCGGCCGCAAGCTACAGTCTGTGCCAGGAGTGAAGTTAGAACCACACGGGATCGCCCGCTGGCCTCCGCAAATGCAAGCGAGGTGCTCAAGCTAGGTCTAACGTATTCACACAAGTAGTGTCATGGACCATGGACGTCCGGAAGGGGGTAGGGGCAAGGTTGGGCCACGGCCCACCCTATGGGAAATGAAAGTCAACCTACAAGTACATATTTAACACATATAATTTCATTTCAGTCAAAGTAATACGTTTATGTTAATTATTGCAAGGACGCGATTAATTTTTTTTTGAGGGAACAATATTATTATGAGGGAAAATGTTACTCGTTTGACCCCCCCCTCTGGAAAAAATATCTTGCTTGCTCCTCCCTGGAAAATATCCTGCAGACGTCCATGTCACTACCACTTCTGGATTGCAATGATATCATTGAAAGTTAATGGGAGTGTTACAACCCAAAAGTGACCGTGACTGTGCAAAACCGCGCAACAATAGCACTGTAAAGGGTAACCTTCCATGAAGGCACCCAAAAGTCAAAGTCAACTTCTCTTCCACGTAGTAGACCCTGGATTACGTTTTGCAGACTAACGATGTTCTGGCACCTGGACCTGCAGCCAAGATAATCCACTGTAGGGTTTATGCTTTCCATATGTGTCTTGTGATTAGCCGAAAGTGGAAGGTAAAAGATGTAATATAACCCAGTTCAATCAAACAATCGCAAGCAGCGGCAAGTAAAGAGATTGATATTAACGTTCATATCCCAGGAATTACACCGTAAGGATGCAACATGCGTACATTATTAACAGACATATCAGCCACATGCGATCTTCCAAAGCTGATATGTGGTACCAGGTGCGGAATATATATCTTACGTGCTGGGGCCCAAACCATGCTTTCCTGACTTTACTGTCCCAAGAGGAGAGAAAGAAGCAGTTCGATTAAGTTGAGCTGCCGAGCACTTATCCTGCGAGGCAGACTTGCCAGCGAGGCTTCTGTGTTTGGCTGTTGGCCTGCATCTGCTGTTAATGACAATCGGAGGGATTTAGCATGCCCCGGGGGGAAAACTGGTCCTTTTCTTCGCGCACGGATCAAGAGGGAAGAGTAATTTTACGCTCGGTTGGAACCCTCCTACCTTTCGGTGGAGTTTGAGCTTTCGGGAGAAAAGCGGGGTTTGACGAGGTTTCATCGGATCCGTGCAGCCCGGGCGGGGTTGTGGGTGGGGGGAGGTGGTTCTTTGGGCGATGCAAGGGGTTGGTGGGGGGGAGTGATGGGTCCATCCAACTTGGGATGCTGTCATGACTCCGGAAAGAGAAAGAGGAGGTTAAAAAACTCGGTGAAGGAGCGGTGGAATGAACGAAATGTCAAACTCAAGCGGCAAAATCTCGCACTCACGTTACTTCAACTAATTGCGTGTTGGGATTGCCGTCAGTGTGCGTGCCTGGAGGAGACAAGGATGTGCACGAGAGCCTGGTCTTGTCACACGCACTTTTCCTTCCTTATTTCTGGGTTTCTTCCATCTCATCGTGGGACTATACGTCAGGTTATTGGCTGACATGGAAACGGTTTTTCAAGCTCCAAGTCCACTTTTAAGATATTCCCGAGTAACAATATGTAATGTAAATCTTTTCGAATCCTGGCCTGAGTGTTCTCTGTGAGTGTCCCTTCATCAATTTCATCATATCATCCCCATCTTCGGGATTAGCCAAAAGTGGCAGAAAGGCGAAGTAAAATTAACCAAATAAATCCATGTAAATCCGGTACATTTAAATTTTCTTTTTCTGGATATACATTCTGTCTCAGGAATTTCTGGAGCGAGTGACCGAAAAGAAGTCTCTTCGCAGGTAGTGACTCGAGAGGGTTCGACCAGTGAACTCGTGAAAAGGAAAGTGGGTGCACTGCTTCGCATCGCCAATTCGCTTTCTCCCCTTCTCCTCCGTTACGCGTGGCCTTGCTCCAGGGACAGAGTAGTATACAGGGTGTCTCAAAAGTAATAGCGCAAACTGATACAGGTGAAAGGACACGATAATAGAAGCAAAAAAGTCTCTGTAAACATGTGTCTGCAAACGTCGTCCTAGTTGGTAAAATGTACTCTTCGTTGCTGTAAGGTTCCATTTGCACTACTCAGTACAGCACAACTGACGTGACTCCCACAGTACGATTAAACTGTGTACTGATTGTATCCATACAACGTCACCTCTCGGAAACGTTCTGTTTTGTAAACAAGGATCAAACCTCGGAACGCACAAGGAGTAAAGCACTTGGTGTTTACAAAATGCAATTATTGACGACTTCTAACCACACATTCGCACACATTATTAGCATTTTACCAACTGACGTTTACAAACAATGAAGTCAGTGGCGGCTTGTAACCACACATTCGCAATTATCTCGAAAACGGCTCGTTTGCAGACCCATGTTTACTGAGACTTTTTTGCTTCTATTATCGTGTTCTTTCACCTGCGTCAGTTTGCGCTATTACTTATGAGACACCCTGTATGAGGTCACCAAATTATTTCAGTCCAAAAACGTTCTCAAAATTGATTACTTTCATGGAGAATACAACATTACCAGATTATTGTGCTAGTATGACTGTAATGTTGTTTCAGAAACATGGTGCGTGCAAGGGGTGACCGGACACCTAACTTCCACGTAGTTCACCCCTGTAACTTCAGTCTTTCCGGCCAACGAGGTTCTGGACCCTGAGCCCACAGCCAGTATAATCCTGTGTAGGGTCGTGTTGTCCTGCGTTTGCCCTTACTTGTGCTGAGTGCCCCTTTATAACTTCAGCATTTAACTAGGGTATGGATATTTCCCCTCTGAGATTAGTTTTAGAAATTTGAGTGAGGAAATTTTTATATATTTTTTTCATATTAGAGCCTTGTCCTTAATTTTGTTTTAGTTGAAGGGCTTGTCCCCTTTTTGTAAAGTCGGGCACATATAGCTCATAATTTAAAAATCAATCTGCCAATCAAGATCAAACTCAATTTTTGAGAAAAATTTAAAGACTTATGCTTCCTTAAAATATGTGTATGCTACAATCTTGAACTACTCCACAAATTTTGGGAATAAGAATATGAAGAAATTTTCTAGACCTGATACGTACTTGTCAATATTAAACATAGAAGGCAAAGAAAAACTTAAGAAGAAAAGAGAATGCAATACTTCTACTCAAATCTGAGGTATATTTCACACCATATTAGGAAATACCACAGTAATCATACACATTTCTTTATTTATTCCCCTATTGTTTTGAAAATGAAACACAAGAGAGAAATCCTAGTTGCTATTAGTATTTTTTGTAACTTATTTTTGATGTGGTACGCTTTCATGGATTTTGACTAATAATTATCCTGATCTTAACATGTTTCTTTTCAAGAACTAATAAAACCATTTTGAATAGTTGTGAATGTAAGAATGGGGCAGAATTACTTTCTTGAGGAAAATTATATTTAACACTAGAAGCACCAAGCCGGTCATTTTGACCTTTTTTCAAATTACAGTTTCTGCTTTGTACAGAAACCTTTTTCTTCGTGCGTTGAAATTTTGTGACTTTTCCTAAAATTTGCAGTACATTATTACTGCTATGCGTTATTTACAAAAAAATAACACTAATGGAAAAATTTGTGTTTCTACCTACAAGCGCCGTGGCCGGGCATTTTGACCGCTAATGTATTTCAATGGAAAGCACTTCTCGATTGGAACGTTGCACTTACAGTTTCCACCCCTATCCTTCCTTCCTCTTTTGGACTCGCCCATATATGTTGGCGTATTGTCGAAGCTGATAAGGAGAAAGTGAGGACTCAGTTTCGTTTGAACACTGCAGTTTGTAAGCTTGTTTTCTAGACAATGTGTCCTCAGGCGACACTCCAGGGGAAAATCTGACAGTTGACGAACAATTGTTTCCTTCGAAAGCGAGGTGTAGATTTACACAGTACATGCCAAACAAACCAGAAAAATTTGGTATAAAATTTTGGATGCTAGTGGAGGTAGGTTCCAAATACGTGTGCAATGCCTTTCCATACCTTGGGGAAGATGAATCAAGGAATGATAATGTTACTGTACCTGAAAATGTTGTATTGAGAATTACTTCACCTTATCTAAATGCGGGTAGAAATGTAAATACTTACAATTATTTCACATCGCTAAAATTCGCTGAGAAGCTAAAAGAGAAGAAGACAAGCCTTTTTGGCACTATGCAGAAAAATAGAAAGGAGATTCCTAATGAAATTGTGAACATTAGAACACAAGTATATGAAACATGTTTGCTAAAAGAGGGGGACGTTACATTGTGTGCATACCAAGCTAAACCAAACAAAAATGTTCTACTCCTAACCTCCGTGCATTCAGATGTAGAAATAGATTTGCAAAGCCAACGAAACTACTAGAAACAATCAAGAATTACAACAAAACTAAATGCGGTGTTGATGTTGTTGATCAAATGGCTCGCAAATATTCAGTCCGTGCTTCATCACATAGATGGCCGGTACATGTGTTTTACAATATCTTAGATCTGGCAGCAATAAATGCATGGGTAGTTTACAAGGCAGTCACGGGGAGGAACGTTACGAGATATAATTTTTTGATAGAATTAGCTGAGGAACTGAGAGAAGGACATTTGAAATAAAATATTGTCAACATCAATATCACATGCACGGAATGTAAGTGGCTCTGTATCCAGAAAGAGGCGCCAATGCCTGCCAGGTGGCATTGTGCAATGAAAACAAAACAAGTGACACTTGTTCAATGTGCAACAAATATGTTTGTGGAAAATGTGTTTCTGGTGTAGAAAAGGTACTGAAATGCAAAAAATGTAATATGTGAAATTTCATGACGGAAACTTATTTCCTTGAAGAAAATTAATATTTATTGTTGTAATTAGTGCATGGATAATAAAAATCGCTTGGTTTCATGATATTTTTGTATTTTTTTTACAAAAAATATTTTGTTTTATTAGTCATAAAAAATAAAAGACTACCATGCTAAAGGTCCCGGGTTCGATCCCCGGCCGGTTCAAGTCCAGGAACTTTTCTAACGTTGGAAGCGGCTCCGGCGCCCACCCAGCGTCGAATAACATGGGTACCTGGGGGAAACCCTGGGGGGGGGGGGGGGTAAAGGCGGTCAGAGGCGTGATGATGATCACATCACCTCCACTCACGACCGGATCAAGAAAGTGTGGGGCGTTACTCCCACACCCCCTATACGCCTTCATGGCGTAGTGCTAAGCACAGGGGAGCGCTTTACTTTTATAAACTTTTTTTTATTAGTCATAGTGATTATTGGCAATAGCCATTTTGAGAAATGGTCAAATTTTAAATACCGGTCATTTTGACCGGAGGTGGCGCTTCTAGGTAGTAAAAAATCCTGGCGCTTCTAGTGTTAAAGGGAGGTTCCCATATGAAGGTGTGGACTATAGCCTTCATATGTTGAATTCTGTAATAACTAAAACTGCTAATGATAAGGCTTTTTTCAGATCTCCCGACAGTACATTGTTTAATAACTTTCACGCGCCATTTGTAACTGATCAAAAGTTTTAATTTTTAGATAACAACCCAAAGATAATTTTTTGATAAGTTTCTAATGAGAGGAATTCTTATATTTAGGCCTATTAATAATTATGCTCTATTCACTTAAACTATATCGAGTAGAATCTTGATGTGCAGTTTCTAAACATCATGTAGATTACACGTAATAATGTTTCAATCTACAATGGAATATTCAGTACTAACATCATATCCACTGAAATATTATTTTCCATTTCAGACTTTGGATCACTCGACTTCTTCCTGTACAACCACTTCAATTTGGTAAGTACAATAATTCAATGCACAACTTTTATTTCTTGTTGACTACGAATTGACTCAACACATTAGAAAAGTTTATTTTGAGATTTCTGCTCAAGTACTGTTTGGAGGAATATGCACGGTGACCACAAAGTTTCATTCTATAGGACGCGCTTCTCAAACATGTAACTTCGTTTCCATTGGACGATGTGGAGTAGGCTGAGTATCATGTTCCGTAGAACTGTCCCCTTTGGGCTTGATATGATATGATATGATATTTATTGATATTGGTACGAGCCCTTCGGCTGTGCGTATCTTACAATATTGTTACATAAACATCCCGACCTTAAACATGCAATCCATTTATCATACATTCAGAAACATTGATAAACAGAAACATTTGGAAAATAATTACATACTATGTACATATATAAATAGCAATGTGGTCCTGTTCTTACATTTGAGATTGTTCATTTTCACAACACTGCACTATACGCTCCACCTATGCCTGAGCCACTGCTGTTCCGTACCCCTCACTTTCACTGACTCCTTGCAGCATTTTCCTGCGCTCCCTCCAAACTGCATGTAAATAGGAGCCCAGGGCTTTGATGTTTACATTCGTTATACCACTCCTCTCCTCCCTTCATATAGCCTGGATGGTCTGCTCAATGCTGTCCCTTGCACTGTCCCCCCATTTGCGTTGTCTGAGGGGTGATGACCAAACACACTCATGTAGGATGTGAGCCCTCGTCTCCTCTTCGCCGCATAACGTGCAGATGGCACGACCGTCCGGCCCCTTGAGTTTGTGTTGCCTCCACCCCCCTAGCAGGAACCAGGCGAATCCACTTCTTTGCTGGTACGTACACGTATCAATGTATCGTTTTCTCCCCCATTCCACCCACGCCCCTGGCGGTTGTGTGGCGACGAGCGTTACCTTCTCCCTACATTCTGCCATGATGTCTTGCCTGCTACTGTCCACCAACCTTTCCCTTATGATTTGCAACATCCCAGTTTCGCACCTCCCGCCCCTCACCTCTTCCCTTCTATCTGTGGGTGTACGTGAAGTAGATAGCATACAAGGTAATTTTCTCGAATAGTCCGGTTTACTATGGGAACAAAAGAGGCTACAATGCCTGGACTATAATTCACAGCACGTAGAACATTTTAATAGTTGAATTTATGGTCATCATATACATTAATTAACGAGCGTAGTGATGCACTTCATTGTTTTGATTTCCTTTATTTTATTCTACAATCCAAGAGAGTATTCACGCGAAACAAGATATAGAAATAAATACCTTGCCAAATATTTATACTCTTGAGTCATTATGCTCGGTTTGTCTATAAGGTTGAGTCCCTCCTTTCAATTGAGAATTTTTGCTTGAGTACTCAGTGTTTTCTTGAGCTAAATTTCTCGACAGCAAATATTGTTACGTGCCTCCATCTATGTTCAAGGAATTTACCCCACGGGCCTCATGTGAGCAAAATACTCTGACAATCAACAGTCGTGGTAACTCTCGGTTTAACCTAAAATTCTTCGTGTACTCACAACAACTTATAAACTTGGAAACCTGTATCGGCATTATTCTGGGTAACACTTTCCTATAGGTGTGACTGATTTCTTACTTTTTACAGGATAAAGTACTTACGCAAGTCATTTTCTGTAGCGTTGTGGAAGTTCGTGAATGTAGTTTTGATCCATTTTAATGCGAATGCATGTTGTTTTCT
This sequence comes from Lepisma saccharinum, assembly GCF_977018435.1. NCBI lineage: Eukaryota > Metazoa > Arthropoda > Insecta > Zygentoma > Lepismatidae > Lepisma > Lepisma saccharinum. The sequence continues at coordinate 25,817,041 of NC_139253.1, forward strand.
GCGAAAATCTCTGTCCGACACGCTGTTTCTGCTGCAGCCATTTGCTTTCTGCACGAGAGCACAATGTTCCGTGTGTTAGATGACGTAAAGCCCGTAGTCAGCGTTTCAAACCTCGCCGTGTTTTCACTATAACATGAGGTGTCGAGTATTTTTATTTTTTAAATTTTTTTAACTATGCTTGCCTAACCTAACCTAACCTAACCTAAACTTACGGAAAATGGTTTGTGGGGCTAACGTGAATGGTTTTTGGGGCTAGCGTCAATGGTTTGCGAGGCTAACGTCAATGGTTTGCGAGGTATTAGCATAATTTCAAATCCGGGCACGAAAGTAGGTATTTTCCGGTGAACAAGATTGAAACACTGCATAAATCGACAAAACACTCGCACAACGCGCGATGAACCAGTACCCTATCGCCATAATGTGTGTTACAGAATCGAAATAACGAGTAACAGTAAGTACTCGTAAATGTAAGAAATAGACATTATTTTCGTTAGAAATTCATTATTTCACATAAAGAAATGTTCCGCAATGCAGAATAGTACGTTAGCAATGTAAAAAAGTGCGAAATAAATTATTTATAGGTGTCAAACCTATAGTAAAGTAGTACCTTATTCTGGATTCTTCAAACTTCCTTTTTCCGTTGCTATCCATATTGTGAGACTGTTTATAAATTTTGATCGTTTTGGAAATTTCGTTGCCAGGTTGACATCTCCAGGTTAGTCTACTAGTCCTCATAATAAAACTTGCTTGAATTTGAGTTTTTGTTTTATGTCCACCTTGTGCACAGAAAGACTAATCGGGACTGGCCCTGCAGTTTAGAGTGGGATCCGAACCACTATGTGCCTCCTCCAGGTATCGAATCCGGGCCCCTTTGATTACAAGACGGCAACATACCCGAAATACTAGACAATTGTCAATATAAAAAATGAACAAACTCAACATTTCAACTAAAATGTATAATGTAACCTTAAGGGCGTTACAATATGCACGAATGGACTAGGTATCATATAGAAAAGGGGCGGGGGGGGGGGGTTAGGAACAATTCTCTTTTTGTTGATGGTAAGATTGGGACAACTAGTCGAGTCTACCACCTTTCCTGATTAATGACGTCATCAATCACAACAGCGGATGTTGCACGGGTAATACGTGAACTTCTCATTCGATGATAGAAAGGGAGTGGTGTAGGGAGAACGGAATGGGAGACTGAGAAGGAAATTTTGAGGAGGAGGAATGGAATTAGAAACTGTAGACTGAAAGCAAACGCACAATAAACAACTTTCTAGGTACTTTGGCACGCATCTGCATGAAAGTGGTACCTATTTGCTAGAAGCATCCATGAGCCTGGTGTGTATGCATTTGGCTGCAGCTCAAATGGCTAAAGATGAGGGTTGGCTGAAGTAGTTTCTTTGCAAATGATGCCCGAGTACTACTTTTCTTGCCTAATGCTTGAGGCGGTAGACGCAAGTGTTGTCGTTGCCGTGGTAATTGCCTCCGAGCTCGAAATATTACGTCCGATGGATCTACGTGGGGGAGGGAACACTTCTTGCAGGTACGTTTGCAGGTTTTCTAGTAATAAGTTTTCAAGTAAAGGCTCTTCAAGCTTTGAATTATTAAGCGGGCCTACCTTACAGTACAAGGATATTCTTCGAATTATGGTGTGGGCGTAATTTGTACATGACTATCAAATTTTCCGTCAGTTTAAACTCGACTCTCAATAAATCGTGGACTAATTTATTTGAATGTCATGAGATTTTCTCTCATCTTCCTGTTAACACCAACGTACAACACAAGCCCTGCGTTTTGATGCATTATTCTGTATATCACCAAACAAGAGTAGCAAACTGCTCATATAAATTCTTAGAAACAGTGGCGGCGATTGGGGGGGGGGGGTAAGGTGCCAATACTAGGGGGCAAGGGCACAAAAGGTTTAGCATAGTGCGGGGGCAAAAGTGAAAAAAAAGTGGGAAGGCAACTGCCCCCGACGCCCCCACCTAATCGCCGCCACTGCTTAGAAAACATTAAAGATCTTGACAAGACAGTATCTATTTATATTAAAACACTTTACAAATAACGCTTCAACCCCATATCAGGGCCTTCCTCATATGTAATATGTAGGGCCTCCCTCATGGCGCAGTGGTAGCGTGATTGCCTTGTAATCAAGGGGTCCCGGGTTCGATACCCGGTGGAGGCACAAGTGGTTCGTATCCCACTTTAAACTGTAGGTCCAGTCCCGATTAGCCTTACTGCGCATAAAGTGGACTTAAAACACCAAATCAAACCATATGTAATATGTAGGGTTGAAACGTTACTTGTAAAGTGTGGCGATTGGGTTCCAAAACGGGGGGGCAAAGACAGTTTACTTTGATAGATAAGTTATTTTCCTGTAGTTTACGGTTATGAGAAAACAGTTTTTCTTTGTGGCGTTTCAGGAGAACACACGCTCCCTTCATCAGACATTTATTTTTATTTTGACTAAAGATACAGTTATAACAATGGTTAGCAATTTTTTAAACAAAAAGAATCCGTTATATAATGGATGTTGTCAATGTTACATTGTTGTAATATAGCAACTTAACTGTGAAAAGAAGCAGTCTGTTTTATTTTTATTTCAGATAAAAAAAAATGATCACATTATTTTTTTATTTAAAATTATGAATCCCAAATATCATCAGGTAATTCAAAGTCATCATTGTTTTCACAAAGTCTCTTGATGTTTTCTGTTATATTAAATTTTGAAGATGGTGGCTTACTCCATTTGTGAAAAAGAAAACTCCATACTCGATCTATGTTACCATTTTCATTATTTAATTTATTCCAGTGTTCTTCTGCAATGAACGAAACTTTCCCGACATTCAACTCTATGTTGCTCGTCAATCTTTTTAAAATCCTTTTCTTTTTTAATCAAATGCTTCTCTTCGATGATGTGAGCTGACAAACCTGTTCTTGGGTTTAGATTTTTAATGTCCAAATTATTCTTGTAAAAACAGTAAACTACAGGAAAGTAATTCTACAATGCAAGCAATGCGTGCATACAAGGAAAACTATTGGTAGATAAGGTTTAGCATAATGTGGGAGCAAAAGTGGCAAAAAAGTGAGGGGCAACTGCCCCCCCCCCCTAATCGCTATCACTGTGTTTGCGTATAATAAATGTTGCTTTGGTCAGCATCTTTAGTGTTCCTTCTAACATGGAAGCAAGGCTTAAGAGTTTTAGCATTCTAGAAGCATAATTACGACCAGACGTTAGCGTTTTTGTGACGTTTTACGTGGAATGGTGATGATTGTGTTCCAATTGGTGCGATCAAACTAACTCTAATCGGTGTAGCAGCCCAGTCTAGTTCGCTCCACTTTTTGACGCGTAGTGCAGGTGCATCCTAGTGTCAGGCTGGTGCAAGGAAACTGTGATCAATCAAGCAGACACAGTGCGTAAGAATTACGCAGGTGCAAAATTGAACAAATCCCTGACTGCTGCTTCCAATGTTCCTTTTGATTGGTTAGCACGCACGCATTAACATGACCTTACACCACACTGTACGTACATACACCGCTCCAGAACCTAGTGCAAACTGTGAAGACACCCAATACACTTCACGACGTTGCACTTTGTAACCAACTGGACATGTGAGTACAGAGACAAGAGTTCAGCGAACTAGATGAAGCTAGCAACTCAGTCGGAAGTAACTAATGAACTAAAATCATGATTATCATCAGTTGTACTTTCCTTACACATTGCTCATGTGTTAACGTCGCGACCAATTTGCTAGTTCTTGGCTATAACTGCTAGGTCATGATTTGATTTTTGTTATTTAAGTCGCATTTGTGCCACTTTTGGCTACCGCGACGACGAGAATGAATATTGATATGATGGAATTTATGAAGGGATAGCCAGAAAGAAAACCCATTCCCGAAACCACTGACTCTCTCTGTGCTAACCACTCCACCACGGAGGCTGGATAGGCCTGGTTTTGTCGGACAGTATAACGTGTATAACTGGATCTGAAGTGTTCCAAGACCTTGGCATACAAACTTCTAAGGCAACCCCAACAGCGAAATTGTGAATTCGCCCTTGATTTGTACAAACTGATAGGTTAATTTCACTTGGCAATCAAGTTTACGCCGTTGAAATTCCTTACTGCAACACTGTCGAGTTTGGCGCGAAATACAAATTTTCTTTTTCCTACCCCCCGAAACACCCAGCGTGAATTAATTAGATACACTTCATTGTATCAAACGGCACGGCCTCCCTTCCGGAAGACGATTTTTCTCTCCCTCGGGCTGTCTCCCGAAGCAGAGCCATTTCTTTCAACATTGTCACGGCACCCGTCCAATTGCGGGGAAGGAGCGCGGTGATTGATGGCAAGCCCTCCAGAGGTGCTTGAACCTGGAGCCTCCAGTGCAGCCATTGCGTCGCGCTGGAGATTGGTTTCTGTCTTTCACAAGCGGAGGCTAATTTTCTGCTCCGAGATCGTGTAAACACTAATCGAATCAACCAGACGCACGATTTGTGATTTATTACTCGGCAGTGCAATGCGTCTTCTCCCCCCCCCAGACCCCCTCCGACTACGCTCTTACAAATTTGCTTTCCATATCATTGAGTGGGGAGCAATCTCGCCAACGTTGAGGAGTGTGATCTTTAATGGAGTGAGGATGCTCCATCACTTTTGTCTGTGGGCTTCCGCAGGATTGCGTCTCCAGATATATATTCAAAAGGGAAGCGGATAAATTAGGGGTTATAAATATTTTCGGGATGCAAAGGGGCGTTTTTTTATTTCCGCACTGACATTGTTTAGACTCGATGTGTCCTTATTAAGAACAAGGTAAAGCGCATCCCTTTTCCGTTCACAGCAGGGTTAGAGTTAATGTAAACAAACCCACGTGACTTGTGAGAAATAGTTCCTTTCCCGTGTGTTACTGTAGCGCCAGTGTGCTCTTAGAAAATATGTAAACTACAGCGTTATCCTACCCTTTCTTTCACCCCCAACGCTATTTACCCCGGTGCTGTTAGGGTGGCAGCCTTGTTAGATTGAGAATATTTCCGTAAGAGCTCTGTCCGTTCTGCGCTTACACCTTGGGAGCGAGTCATAACTCTCGACGCCTCCAATCAAGAAGTGAACCGCTGACGTCATCTCTACTCTGCGCCTATAGCTAACTCTATTGCTCATGCTGTACACTGTTCGTAGGCTCGCTGGCTAGACTCGCGCAGTCAACTGGAGATGTTCCGAATGCACTCGGACACCTCCGCGACACTAACGCCACCACTTTTAGGCCAGACCTTCAAATACGGTGGTGAATCAGTAGTTTTGATGTTATTTCACTTATGACTATATTAATCGCAGATAAACAGCTCATAATACATGGGTTCCACATCTTCTATATAAGCATGAGCACGTGCTGTGTTCCTATGCGCAAGATTTCTGCACAACTGCCATTAGAGTTATAAAAAGCTAAATGCTTTTGTTTACCTTAACTTTGTTCTTACAGCGAACACAGAATAGTAACTAAAATTACTACACTTTTGACAGAAGCTTAGACTGCGGGGCCATGCATTACCAAGATAAATCCACAGAGGATGAGAGAGCTGTGGATAGCTGTCAGAGACTCGTTAACCTCCACGCATACTGGTTCAACTGAATTCTCCAAAATGTCCTCGACTTTTATATTAATTTGACTGTTCATATCAACAGTTAAACATCTGTTGATTACTGTGAACTGCTACATATGCAAAGATAAAATTTTGCTGACGGACTGAGGTTGTAGTAATGGGATATTTATAATCTCAAGGTATCTGTGTCTGTCAATATGAGTCAATGAATTGAAAAATCCAGGGGGAAAACCGTCACGTTTTCTTGTTTTAACAAGAGTATTCAAGTCTATCTACCTTCCCCGGTATACAATTTCTAAACTTTCACATTTGTCATGACTTACCGAGTTGTTCGTCTGTACAGTTACATCATACAAAACTACCTTGAGGGAGTTATTTAATGATATCTATAAAATTGCACAATCAGGGTTTCCCCGTACTCTTCGATTTGAAACGATCGGCATTGCAGCGACCTCTCTCTCTGACATATTAATGTAAGCGTAAGATGATAATCATAAAAGAGAACATTAGTTATCTCTAGGGGTAGGACTTTCATGACCTAAAATCACCAAAATATGCAAATTAAAATATGCTCTTATGACCTAAAATTTTACAAAATATGCACTATAATTTGAAAAATATGCCCTTATAACTGGACTGTTTCAAACACCAATATCAAAATGCTGAGATATTTTCACATACGTACTATTTTTAGTTCACTTTATTGGCCCTGAGTTGCAATGCACAATGAATACTTTCTCTAAATTTTCAAATAAAAATGAAAAAGATTTTGCTACAGCCAAAAAAACAACCTCTCGAGTAAACATGGGAGTAAGAACGAATCCACTTTTAAAATTACTGTATATTTCTTGAAAATGCAAAAATATGCTGAATATGACCGAAAAATCATCAAAATATGATCCATCACGCAAAAATGGTCAAATATGCCAAAATATGCCCTTAAAAAAGCGCCTTAATTTAATTAGTTCCTTCATAATATGACTTTCTATATGTTTGGGGAACACATCACCCTTATAAAAAAAATATGCCAAGTCATGAAAATTGTAGCCCTAGTTTTCTCGATTTGGCTACTTAGGAAACCACGGAAGCAAGAAAGGTAAAATTTGGTACATAGAAGTCTGTTTCAAGTGCTAATTTATTATTTTTGTAAATTATCTTCGTTAACATAGCTTATTTAATAAGAATCAACAACCAATGGATGTAACAATGTTCATGATTAGTAGTCATGGAGCAAATCGTGGTAACATAGCAAACGAGACGATATGCAATTCAACTCCATGAGAAAATGTACCGATTCCATTGTATCTTGAACATAACTCAATAATCGGGTCGAAACAATGACCATGTCCAAAGAGACGAAAGCGACCTTCTGGAATGAAAAAGAGGCGGAAAAGGACCATTTCACAAATATATACAGAAGATTAAATTAAAGCGTAGGAACATTGTCGCCAAAGACTTCCATAAAAAGCCATTTTATTTCTTACTGCATACTTGAAATTAAACAACCCGTGCTGTTACAACAGCCAAATGCTCGTCTTAATAGCTTCTACCTCTCGTAGAAAGAAGTACGCCTATATCCGGGTCCATTTCAGAAATGTATTCATTGCATATTCAGAATTCGACTATTAAGGAAATATTAATAAAGGACTCGGCTCAATTGCAAGACTGCAGGGAGAGATGCTTGACGGCATTACAAGAACAGGCTTTGTTTTTCTTCATGCTGAAATCCCGAACAGCTTTTCTTTCGGTGGAGTCATAAATTTACGGAAATTTTAACGATATGGCTCTGTTTAATTTCTGTTTGAATTAATTATTTATACCAACTGAACTTGTTTGCGAAAAATCTTGTTCTGTTTTCTTGATATTGTTTTTCTCTTTCCTTTACAATAACACTGAATATGATTATTCTCTTATACACAGTGGCTCAATAAATCACTTAACACCCTCAGTACAAGGCCACTGCGGCATGGAATTTGAAATTGGCGATGACCAATCGTTATCTGGCCAAGGGGGAACCACATTGACGCCACCCACATGGTCGGCGGCAATCTTGATGTCCGCCATCTTGAATTCAACTTCAGAATTTTAAATGGGAAGGGGGTCGTGCGAAATATCAAAATGGGCTAGAATTTCACGAGAAGTGCAATGGTGAAGGTTTTTTCGACGTATCTTTAACCAGTAAAAAGTTATGACTGAATTCTTGTACCAATTTGCTCCTTTTCGAGGTGTTAGAAAAATGCCTTAAAATTTGTTTAGCGCATCGGTAATGCATGGAGATCAAAGTGTTGTCTAGGGAGAGAAGTTCGCATGTCATTGCACACGATTTTAAATGGATACATCCATGAAGAGCTGCGCATTATAAATGGTTTTCGCGAACAATTTACAGTGTGACGCTTCCATTGAATTAAAAGTCGTTCACAGTGACAAGGCTAATCTTTATGTTCAGAAGGAAGTTCATAAACAGAATATGCGACCCTTGTCATCTGATAACTAACTTTGGACAAAAACAGGTTCATAACGTTACCATAAGGGTTCTGGTGTTCTTCCCTATTGAAAAAACTCTGTAAAAAGTACCTTCTTCCATAAGCAAGGATGAAAAAAACTGTTTATTTAACAAATCCAAGTAGCCCTAAGCATTTAAGGTTCCGTTGATGGAAAATTGACTAACCAATCGTGTTCCACACAGCACGCCACACCATTAACTTACCAACACTAACCATTCAGCTTTGATCTGTCGAAAATGGGTTATCAGATAAAAATCATCCAATATTCTGTTTATAAACTTCCTTATGAACATAAACATTAGCCTTGTCACTGTGAACGACTTTTAATTCAATGGAAGCGTCACACTGTAAATTGTTCGCCACAACCATTCATAATGCACAGCTCTTCATGGATGTATCCGATTAAAATAATGTGCAATGGCATGCGAACGTCTCTCCATAGACGTCACTTTGATCTCGATGCATTACCGAAGCGCTAAACAAATTTTAAGGCATTTTTCTAACACCTCGAAAAGGAGCAAATTGGTACAAGAATTCAGTCATAACTTTTTACTGGTTAAAGATACGTCGAAAAAACCTTCACCATTGCATTTCTCGTAAGATTCTAGCCCATTTTGATATTTCGCACGACCCCCTTCCCATTTAAAATTCTGAAGTTGAATTCAAGATGGCGGACATCAAGATGGCCGCCGACCATGTGGGTGGCGTCAATGTGGTTCCCCCTTGGCCTGATAACGATTGGTCATCACCATTTCCATGTTGCGCGCTGCAGTGGCCTTGTACTGAGGGTGTTAAGTGACTTATTGAGCCACCCTGTACTAGTATATTTTTTGTGAAGTTTAGGAACGAATTTATTTGTCGAAAGTAGCGTGCAGCACGAGCACACACACCTTCGTCCACTATACCGTACATATTTTATGTATGTGTGCCGTACATAGTGTGTTTTTGCATGTGTGTGTGTGTAGTGACGTATTTTGAGTTCAAAATGTGGGCCATTTCACCATACTGAAGTGTTCGAATTGAAAGAAGTGTTGAAAAGGGGCCCTTCTTCGTCCACGTTCTGGATTAATAACTTGAAATCGAAATCAGATCACGAATAATAATAATAATTTCTGGTGACCTATGCTTGCAAATATGAAAACGTAAATCAAACAAAGGAATAAAATATCTGTTTAATGAAATGAGTATAAGTAGGCAATATGAAGGATAATCTTTTTTATTCAAAGGGAACATGTTATGCACATTTTCTTTGCTGATTAGCTAGCCTTGAATATACTTGTGTGCTTGTGATATATTGTAACGTGTTATATATTAGAGCATTGGGATAGAGAGAGTGAAAGGCTAAATGTGTGGAGAGAGAGTGAGATAGGAAAATAGGGAAGACAGAGTAAATTAGGATAGAGGGACTGCGAGGAAAAATGAGTAGAGAGGGTGAGAGATGGAAAATGAGATAGATGAGGGAGGGAAAATGAGGATAGAGAGAGTGCGTAAGGGGAAATGAGAGTAGAGGGAATGAGGGAGGGAAATTAGGAGAGAGTAACTGAGGGATGGAGATGAGGATATAGATAGTGAGGGAGGGAAAATGAAGATAGCGTGAGTAAGGGAAATGAGGATAGAGGAAGTGAGGGAGGTAAAAAGAGGATAGAGGGAATGGTGGAGGGCAAAATGAGGATAGGTGGAGTGAGGGAGGGAAATGAGGATAGAGGAACTGAGGGATAGAGATAGTGAGGCAGGAGAAGTGAGGAAGGGAAATGAGGATGGATAGAGTGAGGGAGGGAAATGGGGAGATAGAGGGAGTGAAAGGGAAAATGAGAGAGAGAGGAGTGTGTGAAGGAAAATAATGAAAGAGGGAGTGAGAGAGATAATGAGAAAGGAAATGAAGAAAATAGAAAAAGGAAGAGGGACATGAGAATGAAATGGAAGGGTAAGAGATGACTAGGATCCGTCGGAACGAGGGAAAAACAAACGTGCCAGAAGATGCCCAAGTGCCTCGCAACGAATCACATCCCCCTCGGAAAGTTTAAAGTTGTCGGAGTGTTTAATGCGAAGGAAGAGCCTAGCCTTGTTTTGCCTTGGAAACACGTAAAATCAATATCAAAGTCCAACACTAAAAGCGAAGGGGGGGAGGGGGCAGGGGGAGGAGAATCAGGTCGGAGCAACACCAAGGATGCCTCCTCGTCAGCTGTCTATGACTGAGACACCGTCTTGGCTGTCTGATACGCATGGAAACTATTGGAAGAAAATGGAAGGGGGAGATCCTGACAGGAATTTTTAAGTAAGAGACTCAGGGTTTGTGTGCAATAAGCTCTCCTGCACCCTGACTCAACATCACTTCTTGTCTTCTACCATTTCCCTCTCTATCGGTTTTCCTCCCACTTCTATCTCTTCTTCATCACAACGGCTTGCTTTCCTTTGATACTTGCAGGGGAAGACATTTGGAAATTTAAGCTTTATAGAATCATATGTAATCCTCTTTGTCCTTAGGAAATTAGCAATTAGAAGGAATCTGAATGCAAATATATTTGTCTACGTATGTACTCAAGCTTTAGCATATTTTCAGAAGGTTTGACGTCATCGATCTTGAAGGTATCATGAAAACAAAATTTGTCGTTACTTGCGTACAAATATAAGACCTTTTGAGAGAATGGTAATCATTTCAAACAATTTGCAATTGAACTGTCTTTTTAGTTCGCTACATTTCTTGATATTAAGGGCTTTGAATTGATACTGTATAACATTTCTGTCGATAATTTAATCCTTTATTCTCAAGAGAAGACAAGCGAATGGAAGTAATTTGCCATAGTGGACTAGCATTTGGAAGGTCTTTGACTCAACTGTTTCTTCTTTAAATTTCTAGTTAATGCTGAGCGATAGGTTTGCCCATCACATTATACGGGATCCAGCCCCTTACCGGAATTAAAATATAACTGATATAATATAACTATAACGTCAAAGGACTAACATATTCTTACCTGGATTAAAAATTGAGGCTGTAAAGGGGCATTGACCACACACATTAGGACACGGCAGAGGACAATACACACACGGCCCTACAGAGGATTATAATGGCCGTAGGTCCGGACGCCATAGCCTCGTTAGTCTGCAGTCCAAGGTGTACTATGTGGAGGTCCTCCTTAAATCATCGTAAACGAATGAGCTAATTCAGAGTATCGCGTTAAGGGAGTACATAGTGGGTTTTTCCGACTTGCAGAGTTTTATCTTCATATTTACTGTATTTGCATGTTATCCTTTAGCGTCGCTTTTCTGCTCCTCTGACTAATCCTGACGATAAGGATGAATGCGATTAGATTAAAGTGATGAAGACTCACTCAGTAAAAAAGAATCGACTCTAACGAAAAACCGGGTACATTAAATTTTCTTTCCGAAACTTAAGTGCGAAGAAATTTTATTATGTTGTTTTCCTTTCCTGTGGAAAAATTTCCTGTCTACAGGAATATTTTGCAATGTACTCCGCTACTTTATTGTATAGTTGGTTAAGTCGTGAGTCAAGTTCTCGGCTATCGAGGCCACACACGTTTCTGAATCAAGCTGTGGGCTGCCGAGGCGACAACAAAAATCGATGTCACGTGATGAGACGGAGCGACTGAAATAAATGGAGCTGGTATTTGCTAGCTCTGTCAGTCCTCCAAAGTTTGTTAGCAGCGCTATGAGACGCAGCATCTCTCGCACCTCGATGATCAGTAACCCCAAAAACGACCCAGCACACCTCACTGTAATGACATGTGATTATTATGAGTGCACTGACCGGGCCCCTCTCTCATGCAGTATGCTCGTGGTGTTCGTGCATGTATGTGACCGCGTGCGAGATGACGAGCTCCTACTAGCGGATTCACCGCAGCCTGGCTTTTATGCGACGCGCGTGCTTTGGAAACTGAAATTCTTGTGTATCAGTGCGTAAGGGATGAGATCGTTTCTTGTTCTCTCGCGACTGGAGAAGATAGGGGAAATGCAGGAATGAGGTAGAAACTATTTACTATTCTGCAAGATAATTTAGCATAGATTGCGCAAATGGAGCGGAAATGAGGCCGCCTGGCGGAGTGGTTAGCGTATCGCGCTACGAAATCAGGTTCGAACTCTGGTTAAGACATCATTCATTCTAATCTTTCCGATTAAGCCAAGTATCTGCTAAAAATTAAGAGAAAGGAATATATCAAATAGATATCTTAAATAGGAACTACTATCGTATTAAAAATTATGGATGCTCGATTTTAGACTCCAATTAAAAATTAACCAGTAGACCTACATTAAAACGAGTCGCATCGAAATTAAGTTTATTAAATTCTACGTTAAGCTATATTAAACATTTTTTTTTCGAGTGCGCCTTAGATTCTTTTATCGCAGCGAGAGCCTGCACGGTTCAATGGACATCGCTGTAGCGACAGCACGTGCGGTGTTGCCATGTTCAACACACATATTTACTCCGTTGAATAAAATAGGTTTCGCAGTATGAATTGACAACGTGGGTTTTAAAAATAGTTGCAAATAGGTCGAAAACAAAGCCAAGATAGTATTTGGAGGTCTGCTCAATATTCAGAAAAAGTTGATTCACAAAATTGATAAGAATCCGTCCTTCATGGCGGAGTGGTTAGCACAGCGCGCTACGACGCCAAGGGTTTCCGGGTTCGAATCCATTTCATCGTATTATCATTCATCCTCATATTCGTGATTAGCCAAAAGTGACAGAAATGCGAAGTAAAATAAACCAAATCAATCCAACAAAAAATTGATAGGAACATTTTTTGGTCGATTAAAGAAAGTCTGCAAATAAATAATTGTATTTCAAACATTTCTACCTGCACTGTATTTAAATTTCATCGCGGTCGGGCTATAAGTTTTCTTTTCTTTATAGTTTTTCAAATAGAGGGATCGTTTGCCAAACTAAAGAAAACGGTACTTTTTTGTTCTCACGACGATAAAGAAATAGAAGGCATAGTAAAAAAATGATTAACAGATTAACGCAGAATTGAATAAGCTAAATTTTGAATGATGTAAGTCATTCTTATGCAGGTCTACTGGTTAATTTTTAATTGGAGTCCAAACCCTAGTATCCATAATTTTTAATCGAATAGTATGTTTACAAAGCATCCTCCCTAAGAGTTTGGGCGTGGGTGTTTATTCATTTAGCTGAAATCGCCTGTTCTCTGTCCACTATAAGAACGAAGTCAATGTAAACAAAAACACATGACTAGTGAAAAATCCTAATGGTTTGAATTGTAGCTGTGTAGGAATCTTGCGCGTATGAATATCGTATCATTCTTACGAATGAGGGATCGAACCAACCACTCCAAATTTACTTATTTGGGCGATGTAGCTCAGTGATAATTCATCCTTGATGGTAGAGCGAATCTCTGCTCATTATGAACAACTTATACAACAAAACAACTAGAAAAGAATTGAAATGACAAACAGTCAACACTTGGATTTTAAAACCTTCGGACCTGAATCATACATGGTGAGGTTAGGATAATTACCTGTCTAAACGTGAAGTCTGAAGCCCAAGTCAAAGATCGAAGAGTAAGCCTGTACTCGCTTTTTCCAGGCTTCTGGTAGGTAGTCAGCCTAAGTGAGGCAGACTCAGTCTGTTCGAAGAGAAAACCAAAAGTGCTGCTGACTATTCTATATCAATCCAAAGAGTGTCCCTACTCCTCTATCGCTCTGCAATGGAGACTTCCTCCGTGCCGATTAGTCAAGTCTCAGGCTATTCTCTCTGTTTACCTGTTGTTGCACCAACACTTCAGGTAGCCTGCTAACTATTTGACTTAGCATATTTGAAATACCTAGGAGGAGCAACAGCTGGTAAAAACAAGTGAATGACCCTTGGTCAGATTGAAGCTTTTAGAAAAGTACAGGCTTACAGCTTCGTTACGATATAGTGCATGTGATATTGACTTAGTACTCAATAATATATTCATGGGCAAGACAACACCAGAAGTAACACAAAGGAAAGAATCATTTCTCATTTCAATCAAGCATTGAGCTCAAGTGGTGAGAATCTGGACACTGTGTCAGCTTGATGCGAATGCTCTCTAAGAGAGTGTACACTCATGGGCATTTGCGGGTCGTAACGACACCAGATCGCAAAGAACAAACGCTGAATCGCACAGTCCTAACACCAATCAATTAAAGGTTTAATTGTTCTGATTGGGTAACAAACTGCAATCGTCACATCATCCAAATGCGTCCCCACAACCACGGCGTCGTGCGAGCGGAAGCAGTAGCATTTCAACTCGACGTGAGCCAAATTACCGGACGCTCGGCTACAAATGGACCCCCCCCCCCCGCTTTTGACGATCGTCTCTTCCTTCAATGCGCCTTCGTCATTGACGAAACGGCTGCCCCATTTGCCCTAGGCCGCTGCGAAAAGTAGGTGCGGTCGCATTTTGGGCGCGGCGCGTTTCCCAATCTTCGCCAGGATTTCGAACGCATCGTCCTGGTTGTCAGCCGACTGCGGAACACAGCATTGCACTTAAAAGCCAGGAAGCTTCAGATGTTCCCGCGAAGCTAAGCGAGGATAGTGATGGGCCGCGGTCAGCTACAAGACCAATAACGGGCCTCCAACACTTAGCGCTTTGGTTACTGTGGACACTGGCTTAAATGGCAACCCCTTGAATGGAACTGCTCCAAGTGGATACATTCGCAGTAAGACATACAACTACTTGCAATTACCGCAATTATATTAGTCAGCAATAAATGTTCATGTGAAGGCGAAACTTGGCTTGAATTCTGGAGGTCGTAGATTGATATCCAAACCCAGGTGCCTTCTGAACTGGCGGCTGGAAAGCGACTAATCCAGCTGTCTCTAGTGTGGGCAATTTGTTACAATATTGAATGCAGTTCTCACTCACCATCTTTTAAAATCACCATAACAACCAGTAACCAAAAAAATGAACATTAGCCTTTCAATAATGTGCAGGAGAATTTTCTTCAGTCTTTACGGATAATATGTGATTTTCTAATTAAAGCACTGTTGTAACAATCAATACCAGTGTGTACAGTTCTGTTGGAGTGACCTAGTTTACTTTCTTGTCCCAAGGTGCCGAACGCCGCGCGGGGCATCAAACAAACTAGAATCGAGAACTTTCAGTGTTAGTACCATTCTTCTCGCGTTTCGCGAGGGCTGCTAAAAAGTGTCGTGTTACTAGTGGGGGGAGAGAGAGAGAGAGACATGGACGGACACAAACATGGAAGAGCGAGACATAGACGGACGCAAACTTCGGAGAGAGACACATAGACGGACGGAAATATTGGTGATAGAGACATAAACGGACGCAAAAATTGGTGATAGAGACATAAACGGACGTATACATTGGTGATAGAGACATAGACGGACGCAAACATGTGGAAGAGACATAGATGGACGCAAACATTGGAGAGAGAGACATAGATGGACGCAAACATTGGGGATAGAGAGACATAGACGGACGCAAACATAGAGGAGAGACATAGATGGACGCAAACATTGGAGAGAGAGACATAGAAGGCAACGAACATGGGAGAGAGAGACATAGACGAAAGCAAACATTGGAGAGAGAGACATAGACGGACGTAAACATTGGGGAGAGAGACATAGAAGGCAACGAACATGGGAGAGAGAGACATAGACGGACGTAAACATTGGGGAGAGAGACATAGAAGGCAACGAACATGGGAGAGAGAGACATAGACGAAAGCAAACATTGGGGAGAGAGACATAGAGAGACGCAAACATGGGGAGAGACATAGACGGACGCAAACATGTGGGAGAGACATAGATGGACGAAAACATTGGGGAGAGAGACATACATGGATGCAAACATTGGGGAGAGATACATAGATGGACGCAAACATTGGGGATTGAGACATAGACGCAAACATGTGGGAGAGACATAGAGGACGCAAACATTGGAGAGAGAGACATAGATGGACGCAAACATTGGTGATAGAGACATAGATAGATGCAAACATTGTGGAGAGAGAATAGATGGACGCAAACATTAGATATAGAGACATAGACGGACGCAAACATGGGGGAAGGGGGAGTACCATAGATGGACACAAACATTGAGAAGAGAGACATAGACGGTAACGAACATGGGAGAGAGAGACATAGACGGACGTAAACATTGGGGGAAAGACATAGACGGATGCAAACATTGGGGAGAGAGATATAGATGGATACAGACATAGGGGATGAGAGACAGACATAGACATGGAGTAGAGGGTGGGAGGAGAGAGAGACGTGGGGAGATAGGCAGAATCAAACATGTAGAGAGACAGGCAGACAGACATAAAGAGAGAGAGAAAGAAAGACATAGACATAGGAATAGGGAGAGAGACAAACATAAACATTGGGAGAGGAGGATACAGCCAGACACACACACGCAGAACAGTGGTGGGAGAGAGAGAGAGAGAGAGAGAGAGAGAGAGAGAGATGAATTAAGGGCATGCAGAAAGAAAAAATCTTAGGAAAGAACTTTTGCACGCTAAACTAGAAGATGAAATTCAGTTTTAAGTAACTTCTGGGAACTTGAAACTTGATTACTTGAAACATGACGTTGCTGAAATCTCTCCCTTTACCCATTCCCTTTCTCTCTTTCTTCACCTCTACGGGTGAAAGTTGATTGTTCAGGAGGCTGGGAAGTTACTGGAAACAAAATATTATTCTGCAAGAACGAAGTTTATCTTGGACTTGGAGGTGGGGACTCTGCAGGAACATAGAGGGAAAGTTTATTGCGGGTAGAGGAAAACAAGAAAAAGATGAGGAGAAATGTATATATCCGAGATAGGGGCACCATGTGAGAGAGACTTGTTGCGGGATGAAGTTGGAAGCAAACAGACTTTGGGAACAAAAAAGACGAGATGATATTCTGAACCATAGAAACTCGTCCCTCAGTCGAATCGACGGAAAACTTCAAAATGCAAGCAGTACATATGAATAGTAGATATGGACTGTTCCTTGGGATATCCGCAAGCCAAGACTATTAGTTTGCCATTGTAATGAAAAAAGGTGACTTACTGAAGAATTGTTTTCCTGCTTTCGTTCAAGCAACAAGCAGTTCTTTTCAGTTTTTTTTTCTTAAAACCTGATGTACTGTGTAAAGCAAAGATGGAAAAATACCTTAACAATTTATATTACCCAATTTCGTGTTAATGCTGAAGAATCGTGAAGGCCATAACAAGCCTCCATCACCTGATTGACACTGACAATCTAGATGTAGGTATTTACAGACGAACCTTCGATTGTCTTCGCGAAGTATCAGAATGCAAGATTGCATGTATAGTTAAACCTCAGGCAAAAAAGCCTGTGGAGACCCGCGACTCCTGTGCACCGTACTCCCGTGAGGCGGGGAGGAGCAGGGTGAACCATGCTTCCTTATGGCCCGAGCCGAACGGATCGAGGGTAAGGTGCGCGAAGGATTTTAGCCGAAGGTTCTTTTGTCTGTTGTCGCTCTTATAAGAGAACAAAATTTAAGAGAAATAGAAGAATGACATGTTTAATAATTACTCATGACTTTGTACTTTATCTCTGTAGTCTGTGGAGCAAGGCCGCGCATAACGGAAGAGAAGGGGAGGAAGCGAGTGGGCAGAGCAGTACTTCTGCAAACGGCTGGTACCTGCAGTCACTTCTTCTCTCACGAGTTTATTGGTCGAGTCTCCTCGAGTCACTACTTGCGCAGAGACTTGCTCCACAGATTCCCTGGACAGAGTACAGCTAGCTTTTGTGAAGTTCAGCGCTGTGCTTTTGTCCTTATAATAATAAATGCTAATAAGACAAAGTCTTGAGAGCTCTCAATAATTAAAGAGGATTAACTTTTGACTACCAAAACTCACTATGCACTTATCTTCTAAACTTCCTAACTGCACTTCTTCATGGACCCACAGCCAGTATAATCCTTTATGGGATTCGAGTTGTGTTGTCATTATACGTTTGATTACTCCTTAATCCATCTGATCACCATTCATAATCATCTTCACGATTAGCCAAGGGTGGCAGAAAAGCGAAGTAAAATGAATCAAATCAATCAATTATAAAACTATACATTTCAGTTCAGAAAATTTAGATGTAATTCTCTTTTGGTCAATTGGGAGTCTGATTTTTACCGTTTGGCTTGGATGTAGCACTTCAATATCTTTCCAACAGGGTTCAGGACTATCTATTGCGAAAACACAACACTACTGATCATTAGGGTAGGGGCTTTACCAGAAACAATTGAACGATATTGCATTATTTGAATATCTGAGATTTCTTAACTTCGAGGAACAAAGAGGATCCGAGATTCCAACTGACTACGTTCTGGAAGTTTTGAAGCGATGAACAAGGGTCTGATTGCAGAAAATGTTACCAGAAAGTTTTTTTTTTTGGCAGCTGGAACTTGATATCGGATTTTCAGACGGTTGAGTTGAAATTTGACTGTGTACGTCGGGCTGTGTAACAGTATGTGGATATTAGGATAAAGCGATTAATTAATCTTGGCTTTACATCTTTCGGCACAGAAAATCAAGTGCAACGAAATAATGGCATAAGTATTTAGGTTATATATGTTGAACAATTGCGTGCGTAACATCAATTTTGAAACTCGTTATCTACTTATGAAGTGCATCATATCGTTAACCAAGCGTATATAAAGCTAGGGTTCATAAAAAGATGTGGGGAAGATCCGACAAGTAGACCAATATTCGCGATGAGTGTGAGTGATGTGATGATATTGATGGACATTTACAAAGAACACCCATGCCAGGCTGGGATTCGAACTCGGAATCTCTGGCGTCGCAGAGCGCTGTGATAACCATTCCCCCGGGAGGGAGGACGTCGTGTTGATTAAATCGTTGTTTTGCATAAGGCATCACTATTTATGATAGAAAATCAAACAAGGCACCAATGCAAAGAATAACTCTGGAAGTTTTATTTCCACTTGGTGTGCTTATGCAGCTTTTCCCCTGCTCCGCTAGGATCGCTAGTGTGGCAAAATGGCAAGTGACCAGCACAAGGCGTATTGTGTGCTGGAGTTATCGAAGACTGATTCAATCACATTGGTGCAAAGACATTTCCGCATGCTTTTCGGTAGTAATGCGTATTTTTCACCCTTCCCAAAGATTTGCTAAAGTTACAACTGCGAATTGTTAGTACCTTCGAAACCTTTGACAACGACTTGGTGCCTCATGCATAGCAAGTGCTTGATTATCGTTTGGACCTATCCGCGTTACACGTGGTTGCCATGTTGAATCTTTATAATGTGAATCATGTGAGTAAAACTTCCAGAGCTTTTCATTGGTGCCTTGTTTGATTTTCTATCTTAAACAGTTACGTCATAATAACTGTGCAAAGTTGTTTCATTCTTTTTGACTTACCCTATATGGACGGGTTAAAGTTACAGTGGTGTAAGTCACTTTGTTAAAAAGAAAAATAGTCTGACTCACAGCACTTTGCTGATCAACACAACAGCTGTTTCCTTTATCACTAGACTTTAAACTGGCATCTGTTGACTTACTTCACGTTCTGTTAACAGATTGACTTATCTCGATCTGGTTTCTGCGTATAAGTATTTTCTTTAAAGTGACTTACACCACTGTAACTTTAACCCGTCCATATTACAGTGGTTGGTAATATACAGGGGTAGAAAAAACTTAAAATAATTTAGGCGCCAGCCCCTTTTCCACTAGTTTTTTTTTGCATTTTTTTTTTTTGCAAATGATCAAAAAAGGTCATTATTGCATCTAAGATAAAGATGCACATTTTAAAACATTTCGTTTTTTAATTAATACGCTGGAGTAACCTTCTCTACCATATCGTCGCAGATTTTAAAATTCGTCTAACAACATCCAAGGGGTCCCGGGTTCGATACCCGGTGGAGGCACATGGCACAGTGGTTCGGATTCCACTTTAAACTGTAGGTCCAGTCCCGATTAGCCTTGCTGTGCATAAAGTGGACTTAAAACAACAAATCAATCAATCAATCGTCTAGCAACATATAATGACACATTTAATATTCTGATTTAATTATACGTATATAAGCTACAGAAAACACACAAAAATTAAAAAATCACATTTTGTACTTATTTTAAAAGAAAGGTCATGGAAATTTCCATTGGCGAACTCGAAATATTAAAAATATATATATTTTTTAGAACTGGGTTTGTAAATTCAGGCGCTAGTTGAAAATTTTCAGGCGCCATGATGCCTGAACACCCTGTATTTTTCTACCCGTGGTAATATAGCACTACACAATGTCAAAAATAAGACAACAACTGGGGCAAAGCTAGGACAGCTCTCACCAAAGGGAACGGACACTAGCATTTAAGTGTGTACGAAAATATACATCGGTCATTGAACTCAATGAATTACACGTTTCATGGTATTTGTAGTGAAATACTCATTGAAAGCGCATTATTTATTTGCAATCCTTTTGATGTAGTCGGCTTTATTTCTTTCTTTCTGGGCAATGCCCGGGGAGGCCTCGGCATTCCTTTGCCCAGGACATGGAAAAAATCGGATCAGCGATTGGATCGCGGGGAGAACAGATGCCAGCGGCTTTCCATAACAAATTCCGTTACGGGTTGCGAATATCTGCCTTCACCACAAGCGGTTCTGAAACTTTTCCCAGAACATTGCTTACGTCACCAAGTCGTTTGAGGAATGTAAGTAAATACAGCTGGCGGTGAGGATCAATAAAAAATCTTAACCTTTCTTTCTGCGGCGATTGGGAAGGAAGGGGGGAGTCGAAGTCAATGAAAAAGTTTTTAGGGTCTCTAAGAACTGCTGAGTGGCCTCAAGTTGAAGTTTTCCCTCAGGAATGTTAGGAACTTTAGTCGGTCACTAACAACTTGACGGTTACCGGAAATTGTGATGAACCGAATGAGCTTTTAGTGTACGAAGGCACTGATCCATTCGGCATGGCGTCTGGCTTCCATGAGGGAGACCCGGGTTCGGTTCCCGCGGTGGATGATTGATCTCTGTGGGAGCTTTTATTGAAGGTGCTAATGATTGTTGACAATTTGTTTTCGTGTAACATGTCGATAATATAGTATCAGGAAGGCCTTTCAGTACATTAAATTTTATCTTTATGCGTCTAGAAGCTTCCGAGTAGTTTAGAATGTTGACTAGTACAAACGGAGTGGAAACAATGGATGATCCTCATTGGTCTAACATATTTGCATCATATCGTAACAATCCATAAATAATAGGAAAATATCAGTATGAAAAAACTCCAAAACCCAGACACCAGCCGTTGTATTCCAGACAGAAAATATCTAAGGAATGCCTTGTCAGACATTACCTAAGGTTACCGGGTCACCAACGGTGTACGAGGGTCACTATTTATATTTTGAGCCTTGGCAACACTGATTGAAGTTAGGCGCGATTTGACGTTTGCACGGAATCGTCTGGCATTATTGACCATAACGTACTTCAAATGTTTTGTCAATAGCTTCATTTGTGTTGTTTATGTTGCCTTGGAGATTGCGCGACAACAATAAAATGGAATTAACTCGTGAACATTTTCGTGCTATGATTTTTTACGATTTTCGACGTGGAGTATCAAGACAAGAGTGCATCGATCAACTTACTTCCACATTTGGCAATGAAGCCCCATCCTTTGCCACTGTGAAACGCTGGTATAACGAATTTAATCGTGGCGGCCATTCGCTCACCGACGAGATTCGCGAAGGTCGTCTATAATGAGTTGTTGTTCTAGAAAACATTGATGCTGTGCAAAACCTAATACTGCAAGATCGTCATGTGACATACTGTGAGATTGAGGCAACCATAGACATTAGTTCCACCAGCATATATAAAATATTACATGATCATTTAGCTGTGAGAAAGGTATGTTCTCGTTGGATCCCACACAATTTGACAAAAACTCAAAAACACGTTCGCGTCAATTAGTGCAAACAAATGCTCAATAAATACAATCGTGGTGCTTCAAAAGACGTATATAAGATTGTAACAGGTGACGAATCATGGATATATGCATATGAGCCGGAACGTAAACAGCAGTCGACTGTATGGGTGTTTCAAGATGAACCCAATCCAACAAAAGTTGTTCGCGCTCGAAGCACATCGAAACAAATTGTCGCCTGTTTTTTCGGGAAAATTGGTCATGTGGCAACTGTGCCTTTAGAGGAACGTAGAACGGTCAACTCTGAATGGTACACAACAATTTGTTTGCCAGAGGTCTTCGGTCAGATACGGAAAACAAACAAACGCCGTCGGATCATTCTTCATCAAGACAATGCCAGTTGTCACACATCTCGTCTAACAACCGACTTTATGAACAGTCAAAAAATCGAATTGATGGGTCATCCGCCGTACAGTCCTGATTTGGCACCCAATGACTTCTTCTTGTTCCCGAATGTCAAGAATAAATTGCGTGGACAACGATTTTCGTCGGCGGAAGACGCCGTTGATGCGTTCAAAAACCATATTATGGAGGTGTCTCAAGAAGATTGGAAAAACTGCTTTGACAAATGGTTCGAACGAATGCAAAAGTGTATTGACCATAAAGGAGAATACTTTGAAAAACAATAAAGCAGTTTTCAATGCCAAATTCCTGTTTTTTCATTGTTAGGCTCAAAATATAAATAGTGACCCTCGTAAATATGTGTAATCAAGGAAGAAGCTACAGGTTACTGACGCGGCATTGCTTAGGCAAATTCGATTGCAATAAATAAGTGGAAGAACGGGGGTGAGGGGTCAGTCCGTGAGCTTTGGGCAGTACGAGCGAGTGAGACGATTGTCAGTCAGACGTTTGTGTGAGTCGCAAGTCAGGAACGTTATTACTATATGGACCTCTGTAGTAGAAACAACACTGAGTTTTTGCTATAGACTGTGTCAAGCTCACATTGTGCGCTACATGGGAATGTACTGTACATTCAACGCACTACCAATTATTTATTGTCTTCGCATTTTCCCCGTTTCCAATTGGCACAGGGACTGTAGAGCAGTCGGTATCACGGAAAGTTAGTCCAAACTCAGTGTATAAATTTATCCATTATTCAGTGATCATTTTACTGCGAGAGTGACATTAAAAAGTCACAATATCCACATCCACATACCCATATGTGCCTCTTGGCTAATTTGCGAAGATGGGGATGAGTGATGAAATGATGAAATTGATGAATGGACATTCAAAAACAAAGAAGCCCGACCGGGATTCGAACCCGGGACCCTTGGCGTCGCAGCGCGATGTGCTAACCACTTTTTTTTTTTTATTACATTTTGCAATTTATTACATTACATTTGCAATTTACATTTCAACTCATTGGGCAAGTAAACATTACAGTAAGAAAATTAGCATACAATCTATTTCTTTTACAGTCAGGTATCCTGTGGTATTCTTGATGGAGGTAATTTACAAATTGTATATTAAAATCTGGTTGCCGATATGTCGATAAGAAATAGGCATAGTGTCCTAAGAGCCATTGCACACTTTTACGTTTTGTTTTTGGGTAATAGGCAAAAGCTGGATATAAAAGAATATCTACAGAGATGTTATACACTGATGTTCGACAAATAGTACTCACAAGTTTCCTTATATAAAGCCATGATATTTCTATTATTTGGCATTCACTCAGTCTATGGACTAAACTATCAGATACATTACATTTGGCACACATTGGCGTATTTATTAATTTAAGATCATAGAGTCTCTCTCCAGTGATTAATTTTTGGTGGACAATTATATACCATGCTGATCGGATTCGTGATGTAAGATGGTGAGCCTGAATATTATTCCATATTTCTCTCCACTTCATTCTAGGATTTTGCTCAATAATTTTACAAGTTGGTTGTTCTAATTTACATAGTCTGCGATATATTTCCGATGTCACTGGTATTGTTAATATCGGAGATTGTAACAGGGCATAACTAATATCCACTATTGTTGACTTAAAATACCATAAAGTGTCTACCAGTCTAGTAATATCAATAGGAGCGTCTAGTGAAATATAGTCCAAAGCGCTTCTCAAAACTTTACTTGTGAGGCTGAGTGGATGCTGAATCAATGTCTGCGTGTCAGCTTGAATACGTAAGGCCTGGCATTTGAGTTCTATATTCACAAGATTCATTCCTCCCTCGGCAAAAGGCAAACAAAGTAATACATGTTTCACCCTCAATATCTGACCATTCCAAATAAACCAATTTACTGCACTCTTAAGTTTATTTATATCTAACTTCCGTAGTGGGAGGATTTTTGCCATGTACCATACCTTTGACAGTGCATAGACATGTACAAAGGTCACCCTTGACTGTAAACTAAGGCTGCGAAATTTATTTGTTTGTAATATCGCTTTAACCCCAGTTAATACTCTATCATAATTTAATTGGATCATACTTTGGATAGAGTGCGTATATATTATATCTAGTATACGTATCATTTGTACAACCTTAAAATTACCTCGCTGCGAGTGAGAATGAACCAAATTTAAATTCAAAATTGACGATTTTTCTTGGTTTATTTTTAATCCCGACCATTTTCCAAATTTCTGTAATACTTGACATGTTTCATCAATATCAGACTGTTCATTTATTAATACAGTAACATCGTCAGCATACGCTAACACCTTAATGGTATTAGAGTGTATGTTAATTCCTTGAACTTTTCGGCCTATTTCAGACAGAATGGGTCTCAGTGCAATACAAAACGCTAACATCGACAAAGGATCTCCTTGCCTTACACCTTTATAAATATAGAGTTCTTTTGTCAGAAAACCATTTATTTGAATTTTTGCTGTTGCATGACTATAAAGACTTTTAAATACTGAAAGAAAATGTCCACGTATAC
Source organism: Lepisma saccharinum (assembly GCF_977018435.1). Lineage (NCBI taxonomy): Eukaryota > Metazoa > Arthropoda > Insecta > Zygentoma > Lepismatidae > Lepisma > Lepisma saccharinum. Next base: position 25,841,925 of record NC_139253.1, read on the forward strand.
CGTAGCCCTGCAAAACGTTAAGTAGATATTCATGATTTATCGAGTCAAAAGCACGTTCAAAGTCTAATGCTAATATAGCATTTTCAGAGTTTTTGTTCTGTAATCTATAACATGTAATTATTTCACGCATCGTTTGTAAAACATTTGTGATTTTCTTATTTAAACCAAAAACATATTAATCCTCTCCTACTAATTTGTCGACATAAGGCATAAGTCTGCCAAGCATACATCGCGCCAATATTTTATAATCCGTACAAAGGAGGGTGATGGGTCTATAATGACCAGCTTTGCTTGGTTTTGGACATTTTGCGATTAGAATTATAATACCCGTATTGGAAGATTTACCCATTTGATACTTGCTAAACACTGCATTTATCCAATCTGTTATTGTTTGACCCATCAATTTCCAAAAGGTTTGATAAAACTTATTGGGTATCCCATCCCAACCAGGAGCTGAAAATGATTGCCCTACCTTAACCGCTCGAAACACTTCCTCACTTGTATATTCTTTGTTTAAGTTTTCACTTTCTTCATCTGTAAAAACCTCTGATTCGGATGCCAATTCATCCATTAAAGCTCCATTATGTGACGCTGGTTGGGAATATTGTTGCTCAAAATAATTATAAATGCAGTTACGTATTTCAGGGGCTGAATTGATCTTTGTTCCCCCATTATCAAATATTTCACTAATACATTGTCTTTTAGCATTTTTTCTTTCATGAATTACATGGCTGATAGAGGCGACCTCATCGTTGTCAAAATGAGGAAGTCTACTACGAATTTTGACCCCTTGACGCCTTTCTGCAGTCATTTTTAACAATACAGCTTGTATACGTTTGACTTCAGTTTGCACTTTTTTCCCGTCTGTTGCTTGCTGAATTTGTTCACGCAATACCCTGTAGTAAAAATTATATTTATTTGTCCACTCTCTCGACCGTTCCTTACAGTAACTGATACAAAATCTTTTTATACCCGGTTTGAGAATCTCCTCCCACCAGCGGATTATATCTATCCTCCTCAGACGGTGTGTTATCCATCTCGACCATTGGTCATTAAATGCTTGTTGGAAATTTTTCTCATTAAGAATTGAAGCATTTAATTTCCAACAACCGTACCCTCTCGGGACTATTGGAATGTCCACATTTATCATCATAATGACAGCACTGTGATCTGAAAAACATGTAGGTGTTATACTGATGGACTTTACGTTCTGACGTAATGTGGGTGTGACATAAAATCTATCCAAACGGGATGCACAATTGTCACGTATATACGTGAAACCCCTCTGCCCAAAACATTTGTCACTCCAGACATCTGTGAAGTTAAAGCCAGTTACTAATTTTTGCAATGAATTCGACGTGTTAAATCCAGGTCTTTGATCCTGCGGATACAATACACAATTAAAATCTCCCCCACATATTATGTGTTCTCTCCTACCCTGCATTTCAACAGCAACTTCCTGCGCAAAAAACTCATCCCTTTGTTTTCTACACTGTGACCCGGATGGAGCATATATGTTATATATCCATACATTTGCAACTTTTGCTGATATGATTCTATTATTAGGATGACATAACACATTTGTGAGGGGAACCGTATTACGTGTTAACAAAGCTGTTCCTGTCGATTGGAAATTTGCATTATTATGAACTCTTATCGTTGGGGAAAAATTGAAATTCATTTGACCACATTCTTGGAGAAATACAATATCTAATGAAGCTTGTATAATAAAGTCCTCTAACGCCGCCTGTTTTGTAAGGGATTTCATTTTGTTTATATTTATTGTAGCAAAACGAAGGGTTGTCATCATAAATACTATGAACAAAATTTTTGGGATTGGGTATTCCCAATACTTATACTTCCACCTTTGCCCCATCTAAGAGTAATAGTTCTTACACTATTTTTATATGCCCCTAATGTTATACACCAAAAATTAACAAACACACTAACAATATTATTTTAGTAGGGGGGAGGAAATACCCCTTCCCTTTGTATAGCTTAATCCATAAATATCTACCACCACGCAATACAATATCATTAACTTTCTGACAGTCCATATAAAAATATTCATTCCAAATAATACTATTTTCTAATCATTAAAGTGATTACCTGTATCCAGTATTCACAAACTTTCATGGCCTATCGGACTTGGATCAATAACCATGTCTTGGACATTTGTTTTTACATGTCGCAATGATCGTCTTTTCGTCCGATTGCTGCCTGACGCTTTCCTTATACTCTTTGGTCGTTTTTGTGAGCCGGAAACCGAATGACCCGTATTACTTTGGACACTTCCACTTTCACTATCCGTTTCCGAATCTTTTTCCTGTTCAGCTTCTTGTCTGAAGTCCTTTTGCTTGGTCTGATTCTGCTTCCTCTCCTTGTTGCTCTGTAGCACTTCATCACGCGATTCCTCTTGCACTTTAGTTATGTCTTCTTGTCGTCTTAGTGGTCCACCCTTCTTCTGCTCCATAGTATCCAGGGAAATTTCTTCACTTTGTCGCGTAAGTTGAACATTTAACACAGGTTCTTTTGGTTGATCTTGCATATTTTCTTCAGTTCCTTCCTTGGTCAAAGTTTGTTGATCATTCTTGTGAATATTTTTCTCTTCCTGTATATGTTTTCCCTGTTGAAGCCCTTCTATCACAGACAGTTGTGCTGATTCTTGACTCACATTTATATCTTCGTGTGTAGATGTAGACGGTGCAATTGCTTCGCTATAGGACCGAACTGCACGACCCATGACTTTGAACACTGTTGGTTTCCGTAAGGTACAATTAAACCGCATGTGATCACTACTACCACACCATTCACAAGTCGGGATTTGACCATTATATACTACATGTGCCGTATATTGACCTATTTTCACAAAGGAGGGAATTGGCTTCTTAATTGCCATCAAAACCTGACGCACCCCATTATACACTTTGTACCTAAATTTGTCACTCCAAGTTTCTGCTTTCAATTCATCGATTGTCCCATATTCACTCAATTTTTCACGAATTTGTCGTTCTGGCACTTCCAAAGGAAGATTAAACACTCGAACCGGCTTCAAAATTCGATTCGCATCACTCAGTTTCACTTGTGTCACAGCTCCACTACTATAATAAAAGTTCACTTCACCAGTATTTTCTTCTAATATTTTTCTCATTTTTCCCGGACGCACTAATTTCAAAAATACACATTTCATCGTCGTGGGAATTTGTATGGCTGCAATTTCATCCACACTCAGTTTGAATTTATCATGAATAAATTCATGTACTTCCAAAGGACTAGGTTTCAAAGTTCCCGTTTCAAAACTGATTTGTATCGTATTTTCGCGATCCATTCTATATTTTACTTTTGTCCAATTCTTCACTAGCACAGTTCAACAGCACAACCTCTCCCACACGTACGTACCGATATCGCGCTGAACTTTCACTTTTCCTCAAAGCACAGAGCTCGTACAGCACGACCTACCTGTTCCGCGCTAGGCGCGAGACTGACCACTCGGCCACAGGGTCGGGCTACAGGTACAATTGAAATTATATTTAGTTATTATTAGGTGTTTCAGTTTTTAATTGAGATTTCTCAGCAGTCCACATGTTATTCATTAATGAGAAAACTCTCTCAGTGGGTGCATCTGTGGCTGGAAGGCACAAACTAAACTCTACAATATCAAATACCTGATAAAAGGAAATAATTTTTTCCTGAAAATATTTTAATATCTCAACCCATCTTAAATCTATTCTCATTTGAGCAGTGTTCCATGCTTTCAGTTTTTCAAGAGTAGCATACGCTCTTACATTTGAAATTTCATCAAAGAGATAAGAATCATTAAGTTGCTTTCCTGACCATTTGTTGAAAAATTGTACGCTATTTTGCACCTTGTCCCATTCGATCATCGAATCCAGTTTTACCCAATCCAACACAGTCATTTCAGAAAAGGGAGAGGACCACTGCTTAATATATTCAATACAAATTGAATAAAATGAACGCACATGTTCCTTAAAATTTGACATACAAACAAACCCATTTTCCTCCAGACTTTTCAGTTTCGACTGCACTATAAGAGGCAAAAAAGGCAGTTATATCTGTCAACTAATTTTTGCTTAAGTTCTGCAATCAATGCAGAACCTTCTATCATAGAAACATATTGACCCTCTAGAAAGTGAACAAAATCATTAAAAAGTGCTGCATTGGAATGGATAAAATAAAGCCATGTTTCAGATAGGGGGTCCTCAAAGAACATTTTAATGGTTGTGGGACACTTGTCCTGTGATAGAAAGTATGATTTCAATGCTGGATAGAGTTTAAGTATGCGCTCTACGGCTGGCAACAAAGAGAGCCACCTAGTTTTGCTATAAGAAAGACGCTTTGAGAATTCTATCTCCACGAAGTCACAAAATTCACGTAAAGCATGTTCACGTACTGTATATATGTAAAAATATGAGTATATTTTGTGCACCACACTTTCTATGCAAATCGGTAAATAGTCCATCGCAGTTTGTACACAATTATTAATTATTCACTATATGTGCAGAACAACATACACCTACAATTGGTTTGTTTAAGCATTCCTGAACAATACTGTAAACATTTTTTTTTAACTTTCCTTGCTGCTCCTCCAAAGTTGCAGTTGGTGTTGTCAGCACATAATCCAACCACATTAGTTCCTATGTTGTATTCATTTAATGTCTTCAGGATATACGAAGACACAATATCGGACGTTTCACCACACTGATCTTGAAAATCCAGAACTTTAACGTGCACTCCGCTCAAAGGAAGGAAGTAGCGCAACAACAATGGAAACAATCTCCTAGCTTTATGGTTTGATGAATCTGTGTAAACTGTAATGTAATTTACCTGATCCAACTCTTTCTGAAGCTCTGCAATTGCATAGGGGTTTATCACATTTGTCATGATCGCTTCACATTTTGTTCTTGCACAATGCAAAACACGCTTCTGCTGCTGCCAATTTTTGTTCTTTAGGCCCAAAATTCTTGTTTCGAAAAAATGTAGAAAGAGTAGCACTAGATGCAGCAGCAGTGTCGGCAGATTTGTGTTTTGCCGTTTGCAGATGTCGTGTTATTTCAGACCTTCCACTGTTTGCAATTGAAAACTCACCCGAACATTTTTCACAGTGAACATCACTATCGCTTTTGCCTCTCTTAAGAAATGGATAAAGAGATTTCAGTTCTGAATTAAATGCACATTTCCTCCTAGGAGGCATCTTCACCCGACAGTATTGAAATACGAGACGTGCACTTCAGGAACGAGACTTCCACTCTACGCACCCCGCAACAACTGGACAGATGGGCTCCACCTGACCCTTTTGTTCGCAACTGTCTACAACCTGCTCTCTGCCGTGGTAACTACGCATTGTTCTAACCGGATGTTCATTCTCTCCAGCCCGACCACAACAGAAAGGTATGTACTGCATAAACTGTTGACATGGAAAAAACAAAAGAAAATATAAATAGAAAATAAATCTTTGGACTTCGGAGACCGGAGTAGAAATCAGGACATTTCGCATTACATATATGTAAGAAAGGACATATCTCAATTTTATACATGGCTTCGCATTCTGCAGGACAGCCCATCAAAGAAAGGATTGTACTGCGAAAATCAGTACGGATGGTCACCCTAGTAGACCAGGGCATTACGGATCGCAGGGCATTACGGAACAAGCTAAGGCTATCAGGACTTAACTCGAAAACTGTTTCAGTTAAGAACGTGCAAGAAACAGCAGATCATACTGCCATCTTTCCTCTTACCCGCCAACTGCCTTTGTTTGCTGTGGCAGTTGGCGCGCGTCTGTGAGAAGTGATTGTTGCTCAGCACGTAAATGAAGACTGTGCGAAAAAAGTAGGAATTGTAAGCTTTCAGCGACATTTGGTAACGTCTCATTTTGAAATCTAGTGGTGAAATTGTTCCATTATGTCACATATTAAAAGGTAGGATGTGTCATTGTGTTGTGTTAGTATTTGATACGGCTAACTCAACTTGTTCCTACTTAATTTGGCATATTTCAAAAGTAAGCAAATCAGGGCATTACGGATCACCCAAAACGGGGCAAACGGATCTCCCTTTTTCAGTGCGTTTAACATAGTGCTACTTAACAGTATCTTTTCTATAGCGACGCTTTCAGCATCCTAGTGATTACAATACAAATAGAACATTAGGTGTGGGAGCAACTGAGGAGCAGGTTGACATCTTACCGAGAAACACCTAATCGAATATACAGCCTACATCAAGTTGCAGTAGAGATAACGGAGATGACGCACAAGAACAAGTTGGAAAATTATTGCCATCACCACAGAAAGTCTACCAGAGTACAAAGACAGCGCCCAACAACATTGCACAGCACTTCGCCACAACACATTGCAGCAATGAAGGAAAAACAAAACGCAATAATGGCATCTTTTTCCAAAATGCAAGAAGAAAGGAGGAAGTTTCAAAAGTCAGGACATAAGAAGAAATCTGATGTCTAGTGTAGATATTTGCTAGCAATTTTTGCAGATGTTGTTACGTTTTATGCGATGACCCAAGAAGTATACAGATGGGACCCTGAGACGGATTGTCAGTCCTGCAGTAAATGCTATCACGAGCGCTGTGTAAATGCTGTTGGAAGAAAACAATTTGTGTGTGGCATATGTCAGGTTGCACCACATTAATCCAGCACATACTTTATTATCACATTTTATATTCTTCTCATGTTATTATACTTATAATTACACTCCCGTTAGTGTACCCATGCTTTCGGGGCAAAACGGATCAACTGCAATGTCTAACAAAATATGTTTTAATAAATTGTATCATTAACTTCTCGCTCATACGATGTTGTGAATATGTAGAAGGAACTACAATTATATTTTGGTATAGTTTGGTATTACTAACATTATTCTGTAGGCTAGGGTACTGTTATAAAGGAAAAATTGTTCCGTAATGCCCTGTTCTACCATAGTTTCAAGTAGGATACTAACCACTATGGTCCTCCACCGGTCATCGAACCCGGGATCCCTTGATCACAAGGTAAGAACGTTACCACTATCGCACCGTGGAGGCCCAGGATGAATAATGAATTGGTGGAATAGTTATGAAACCTAAAGAAAGATCCATACCTGACGTCGGACTGCGGACTCGAATCCCGACTGCATAGCATCTCGCTAGCCGTTGTTTGGAAGATAGGCTCGTGCGTCCATGACTGCACGCTTGTAAACACACAGTCTTTCGTACAAATGTATTGCTCAAATATCTATTTCACAAGGCTTTAGTTAAGCAGGGTGGTATTCCCCAGGCGTATTCAAAGCCGTTTACGCTTGGTATTGAGAGCGATTTTTACTGGTTGGACCTTTTGTCTGTCAAACAATTCCCTCTATGCTAGTCCTTATCCATCATTGTCTGCTTGTACACTTTGTATCCATAGAACTCAATGGTACTTCTTCATAGATACGCACTACATAACGTTGGGCTTTTGCTGCATCTTCCACGTGCTTAAGTCACATTTCTCGCTATGATCTGTGAGCAGAAATAGACATGGTAGAGAGATAGACGGGTTACAGAAGGTCACAAAGCTTTGTTTCCCAGTCAGATTGTTGACTCGGGAGGACGAGCACACTGAAGAACAAAGGCGCTGCGAGCGCTATCTTTGTTTGTGCAGTTTTTGTCGCTCGCTGCCAACCGGGACATCAAAAGCAAATCGTGGATGTTGGATGATCATTGGTTTAATCTCTTGTGTGCGTTTGTTTCCTGCGTACGAGTGCGTACGCGTTTTTCTACCAACCTCGGAATTTTTATCGACTTTGCTTGAAGTATAATGGTGCTGCCATGTTTGGGGACTAGAAATTGATAACGATGCTTGGCGTACATTGTTCGTTGCAACCGGAGCATAATGATCCGCCATCGATGTAAAAACAAACAATATGCAAAAAAAAAGTGCGTGCAGATACAGCGCGTACTGAGCATGCGTAAGTTTTCTCGACAGATATGGCTGATAGGAAGCAGATTCGTCGTGACTGATGTGATTTGCACCATTTTGAAGATTTACCTAACCCTCTAAATTGGTTTCCTGTTCTCGAAAAGCTCAAATAATTGGGAATCTAAACTTGTTATCCGTGGTAATGGAACAATGTTGCTCCATAAATTTATTGTGATTTAGATATTCGTCCCTCCATAGCTACAATCATCATATTATTAACAAATTTATAACCTACATCTCGAGTTACTGTACTTGAATCTTAAGTAAGGTACGTCATTCTGATATATTTCACCCCCTTCTTTGTAACCGTGTACAACTTGTCAACTCTCCATCAAAATTTCCGGACTCCAATCCCGACCTCGGATGTCCCATCATCAATTTCAGCTGATCATCATACTTTCCAGCCTTCGCGATTAGCCAAAAATGTCAGAGGAGCGAGGCAAAACGTGAAAAATAAAAATGTATTCGACCAGTTCATCATCTATCATTGTTGGGTCTCCCCGATGGCGCAGTGGTAACGTAGTTGCTTTGTAATCAAGGGATCCCGTGGAGGCACATTGCACATTGTTTCGGATCCCACATTAAACTGTAGGTCCAGTCTCGATTAGCCTATCTGCATAATGTCGACATAAATCATTAATAAAAAAGATCAAATTCAATCTATAATTTCTATCTATTCAGAGCTATTTAGCGACGTAAATGGATAAAATATAAAAACGTTTCTTTTAAATTGCATAATTTACATGAAGTACTAGGCATTTTAGATAACTTTAGTTTCGTTCTGGGCGTTTTAAACTACGTGAGTACTTTTCTTCAGACCTTTCGTTCAAATTAGAGGATGCTAATTTTGCTGAAAGGCAAGTGCACAAAGGATAATGTACTTGATATGTTTTTGGCCTCTTATGTATCACCTCACTTAAGCAAGTGATATAGGTTTTTAATTAAGATAGGATACTAAATGTACAAGGCACCTAGAATTATTTTCAGGCAATATTTGTGGTTAAATAGCTCGGTTTTGATCCGCTTAAGTCATGAGACTTTCATCTGAATATACCCAAGGATCTCTATCAACAGGGAGAATTTTAATCCTAGCTAGGGACCATCCTCCATATATAATAATGTCATTCGTTAACAAGTAGCGCCAGCCAGCATCATATAAATCTCTTCTCTATGTATATATAAATGGATGTATGTGTGCATGTATGTGTGTGTGCTTTTTCCGGCATAACTCTCGAACGCCTGGAGCGATTTCAACCAAACTTGGTACACGTATCACTTGCAATCTCGAAATAAATACTGTGGGGGTAAGACACCCCTGGCACCCCTAGGGGGGTGGGTGGGAAGGGGGTGACATGTAAAAATAATCGAAAACGACGGACATTAGTGTGGAATCCATACTTTTTGGGGTCGCTAAGATGAATAGAGACACTCCCAATGCCGTTCAACTCCAAGAGACCTCTGGCACCCCTAGGGGGGGAAGGGGGTGACATGTAAGACCACCGATATTAGTGTGGAATCCATAGTTTTCGGGTTCGCTAAGATAAATAGACACTCCCAATGCCGTTCAACTCCAAGACACCCTTGACACCCCTAGGGGTGGGGGCGGGACGGGGTGACATCTAAAAATAATCGAAAACGACCGATATTAGTGTGGAATCCATACTTTTCGGGGTCGCTAAGATGAATAGTGAAACTCCCAATGCCGTTCATATCCAAGTTCATTTTACACTATAGTAATAGAATATTGGGATAAATAAATAACCTGGCAACGCCGGGCAATCGGCTAGTCTTGAATAAAAGAAAACATTTTCGTAACGTGAATCGGCAGGTAGTTGTCATTTCACCATGAAGATCATATAAAGAAGTGATCCCAACCGAGGGACACTTACTTTTTGATCCACCCTCGTACTTCTGTTTTTAAAAAATCTAAACATTTTTTTTACCTTGAAGAATACGATAAACCAATAAGACGAAAGACAAAAGCGATGAAGACGCTGTGAATCAATAGGGAGAAAAATCTCAAGGGAAGTAAAAAAGGAAAGAAAAAAATACAGAACAAAGAAATACTCTCCAATTACCTCACACTTTAGCGCAAGTTCAAAATGGTCTCTATAGACGAGAGAACACAATCAACACCGAATAATTTAGGGGCATGTTTTAAAAGGAAAAGGAGACAAAAAAAAAGAGAGGCGGATGGGAGGGAAAAAAATTGGAAGAGAAAGCGAGAGAAAGAGTGAGTCAAAGACAAAGAGTGGAGAACAAAAAAAGAAATCCCATTTCCTTTCGCCGTGCAGTGGTTGGTCATAATCAACCTGCCAATGGCACAAAGCTCTGGCTTCAGTTTGCTGTCGCCTACCCGAGAGCATTGGAGAGGACTATGGGTTGCGCGGGGACAAAAAGTACGTGTTACAGGAACAGGCATTCGGGACAAGCGAGCACGCACTAAATAGTTTCGTTGATATATGCATCGCGTTTCCAGGTCCACTTCTATCCTCTTTTTTGCCGAGAGTAGATTTTTCTTTGCAGAAAGTTCCAGCAGAGAGACTGGAGGAAATTCCAGTAAAGAAATTTGCAGAAAGAACAAGCAAGTAGTTAGGAAAGTTTCGGGGAAAGTTGCAGTGTCTGGGAATTGGATACTGGTAGAAACGGTTTGGTTTTCTGAAGACAACCTTAGAAGTGTAAATCGAACTGAGAACGTACGTGGGTATCTTAGCAAACATGTAAACGCGCTGAAAACTATCTTTGGAAAGTAATGCTGCTCTCCTATTACAAAGAACACACTTTTTGAAATAGAAATCACATATACTCTTTCTTGGGAGTCTGTGGTGCAAGACTGTGTATGGCCGTAGAAAAGGGGAGAAAGCGAGTGGTAGACCAAAACTGATAGCTTCAGCCTCGTTCATGCACTCGCTTATCCTCTCACGCGTTCATTAGTCGAGCCCTCTCGAGTCACTACTTGTGCCGAAGATTTGTTTTTTTCTCTTGCTCCACAGACTCCTGGGACAGAGATGTAGACGCAGTGATTTTCCTTGTTTATTTATTGAGTACACAACATGAAACTAAGAAATTAACCTAAATTCACATTGAATATAACTATACATTTTCATGAGAGAGAAAATTACACTGAAAAATATTTAGAATTTTACAAGGGATAGAAAGTCTAAATATTAAAAATATGTTGGAAAAATTAATATTAAAAATGAAATACCAAAATATAATTCAATAATAAGTTATATTTTACAAGTAATAACTAGTTATTTCAGACAAATTATCAGAAATAAAATCGCATACACATTTCACTTAACTTAATATTTATAAGTCCTCCTCCTCCGTGGCTGTGCTTTGGACTCCGTCTGCGGGACGGCATGGGTTCGAGTCTGCCTGGGCTCAGTCTCTGGGTTCTCGGCCTGTGTGTAGGACAGGTGGCAACCGACCATCGTGAGGAATTTGGCGAGCTACGAGTGAGTAGCGTAACCCGGTCTTGGAAATCTCCTATAACGGCTGGGAGTTCGACGTGCTGACCCCACGTCACCCCATTACCGGTTGAAGATCTCCACACCTCTAGGTAGGATTATGGGAGGGAGACTGGCAGTCGGGAGATCGGCCTACGCTTTTCAAGGGCTGTCCAGCCACGGGTTATTATTAATATTCATAAAGGTAGCCAATACTGAAGGAAAACTTCTCTTCAATTTAGCAAGTACTAGTTGGCTTGTCTGTATTAACTCTATTGTTCTCAAAATTAGTACAGTTTCTAAGAAACGACGATCATTTGAGACACTAACCCCACTTTGACGTTAGTTTTGCATCTTTTGGTATACCCAAGTATTGATTTAACTTTAAGCTAAATGACTTTTGTTTGAATTTAATTTATATCGGTAGCTACCGTCAAACTGGGTAACTTCGTCATGAGACCGATAGATGTGAGGCACGTGAAGATGATGACTGATTGTATTGTCTATGTTTTTAACCGAAACACCTTGCTCTTTGTTTCCTTATGATACATGTGCTGAACTTGTTTTGTTTTCAAACACGTTGTAAGATTTCAATGTTTAAAAACAGTATATATATAGAGTAAGGTGGGGTAAGACTGCGCGGCGGGTAAGACTGCGCACCGGTTTTTCGAGGTGAAAATCACACACAGTTGGCACCACTGCGCCACCGTTACTTCGTCCAAGATGGTAGCTAGCTGTGGATAGTGGTGAAGATACGTTTGAAATTCGTTGTGCTGAGAGAGGTAAGTGAAAAGATTTTGAGGGTGTTTGCTATTTATTTTGGTACTACGTGTTTTGAGTACTACGTCACTGTAAATGTATACAATATCACGATATTGATGGATAGAAGAAGCTGTGTTAATGCCGAGTCCACCACTGTATTACTTTCCATTGCTTTGTGCAATGGCTGGGCAGCATCACGTGATTTGTTCAGGAAAGCAGCACGGGGCACGACTGCGCACTTGCGCAGTTTTACCCCACAAGTGTGTGGCTTACAGGTGCAAGTGTGTGGCTTGCAAGGCCCAGCCATTAAATAGATCATTTTCGGTACACTGAAGTCGTTTTATTCATCTGAGTGTGATAAGTGGATGAGTAACCATCCGGGTGGCCCAATCACAGTTTTCCAAGTGGAATCCATTTTTACAAAGGCATATGGGAAGGCAGCTACAGTTGGGAATGCCATGAAGGGCTTTGAAGTGACTGGATTATGCCCTTTCAAACAAGACATCTTCACTGAGGACGAGTTTCTTCCCTCTACTGTGACAAATGTATCAGCTCCAACTCCAGGTGAGCTGTCTTCAACAAGTGTGGTTAACAATACTGGACCATCCACCAATGACGTGCCACAGCAGGCAAATGTGGCTCATGCATCAGCTGAAACTCCAGGTGAGCAGCCCTCAACAAGTGGGGTTAACAATACTGGATCATACGGGCACATTTCCGTTAACCAGATATCACCACTTCCACGTGCAAAGCATATTCAGCACCGCCGACGAAAGGGAAGTCAACTTGGAAGCCTCGTTGGCTAAGAAGAGTAAGAAGAAAGTTGAGGTGAAACAGAAACGGAACATCGTTGTTGAAGAAGATGTAGCAAGCGGAAAACGCCAGAAGAAAGAGTACAATTGCCCAGGTTGTAATGAGAAGTACAGCGATCCTCCAGTAGAGGATTGGATCCAGTGTTTCACATGTGACGAGTGGTGGCATGAAAATTGCATCTCGTATGAAACAGGAACCTTTATTTGTGATTTGTGTTAGCGATTCCTAACCCAAGTGCAGGACGGTATTCACTGGTGATTTGTGTATATTTTTATACAGATGTGACTCTGTGTAGAAAGTGCGCATTCTTACCCCAACTTAATCGCAGTCTTACCCCGCGGTGCGGGTAAGACTACGCATTTGCATGGTCACGGTTTTGTAATTGTTTCATGCAGAAATATTGTTCATTCAGCTTTCGGAAATTTACTGTGAGTTAGCAAAGGATAGTGCAATGTGTATTGCTTTTTCATGTGTGTCTGTAGTTTCATAGCTTGAATATAAAATTATGAACTCAAACTGCGCAGTCTTGCCCCACCTTACTCTCTCTCTCTCTCTCTCTCTCTCTCTCTCTCTCTCTCTCTCTCTCTCTCTCTCTCTCTCTCTATATATATATATATATATATATATATATATATATATATATATATATAACAAGAATAAAAGACACACAAACGTCACTACTTTGACAAGAGGATATATTTTGCAAATTCATACTATTTTCTGTGATGATCTTACATCTTCAAGGGGGTAATTTTGACCTGCTACGAACGTAAGCATAGATGAGGAAATTACCCCATTTTCTGGGGTAACTTCGTCACGAAAATGCTGACGTATTTCCCTCCTATTATTTTCGAATTTCTTTGGTATTCCTTCAGTAAAAGACAAAGTGTTCCTCGCGTATAATGTTCGTGTTGTCACTCTCCACGGATTTTGCAGGGCACATAAGACTATGTCAAAATCTGTACGAAGTTATCCCGTTTGACGGTATGTAATATACGTATACAGCCTTCTCGATGACATAGTGGTAACGTCGACGCCTTGTAATCAAGAGGTCCTGGTTACGATACCCCTTGGAGGCACACAGTGGTTCGAATCCCAATTTAAACAGTGTGTCCAGTCCCGATTACCCTATGTGAGTATGAAGTAGACTCAAAATCGGGCAAACTTTGATTCAGCAAAATTGTAGGGCAGTTCTGATTAAACTTTTTTTTGTAAGGTTGTGCATAACTTCCGATTATCTTTTATATTAAAGCTATTTAAGTTCGATATCCCTTTAAAAATTGCACGCGCAACCCCTTTCTACAGCGTCACAAGGCATATCACCACGTTCAATGATATTATGGTCCTTGCGGACAGTTATAACGGCGCAGACCCCAAGTGCCTACATCAGAACCAAGGTCTTCAAGATCTCCCCAAGGATCAGCAATCCGATATGGCCCTCTGAGTCCACTATAAAATACCATACACACAACTTTCATTATATTAATAGACGCTGCACAGCATTTACGATGCACACTTCCTGAGCGTGCTATATTTACGGCCTTCTCTTCTGATCGCTTGAGCATGATAATCAGATATCCATCGAGGCCTGTTCCCACCGTGTGGCTTTCTTATGTTCAGCAACAATTAAGCTGGCATGCGGTCTATTTGGATAAGCGTTGCATGCGCTGCCTATGCGGACATAATTCGCAAACGATCATATCCTTTAACAGCCCTGGCTCGCTCTGAAAAATGAATCACTCTGCCCCCATTGGTGTGCTGATCGTCAGAGCGGGTTCATGATTAGTGGAAGTAAGTTCCACTTAGTCACGAGGTGCCTGATTTATAGGCCTTAATTTAATTCTTTCGAGGCGGGAGATAAAGTGGTTGCGTTGCTGTAAAAGTCGAAGCGTCGATCGATTCTCGGATCCGTTTCTTTCACAGTTGTTCATACTCGAAACGTTTTTTTTAAACATGTGAACGAAAAAATATATTTATATGACGCATCCGTATTTCCACCAACAGATGAGGTTAACTCGAAGCACAACCCTCGATGTTTCCTTTACCGAAGTGCCAAGTTTTTTTGTTTCAATGTTTCGTATAAAGTCTAAGAGGAGATCGAAGATAGGCAGCCTTTAGCCACTCGCTTGCTTACAACGTTGTAAGAAAAAGGGGGTAGCTCTGAAGAGCTACGTCTACACTCAAATTGCAAGGGGACTAGCCCCGTGAAATAAGAACACACTGACATCTATTTAAAAACACTACCTTTGACTGAACAGGCGGGGTGAGAAAAGACATAAGGAATGTTCGTTTACCTGACGCTCGTTGGTTGTTCTCGTCCGTGGAGGTCCTTGCTTCGATGTGGTCGTACCCTGTAATAAAGACGGACGCAGGAGCGCTTTTCGGGGATCCTAAACTCTAGACTCGCGTATACCGATGTTCTAAATGATATTCTTCATCTTTCCGATCATTCGTTGTTAATTAATAATAACTAAGGAGCTCTCTCGCGATAACTGAAAGCAACTAAGACTGAGTCCTTTCACAACTACTGACTTCGATGAAAAACGGGAAACAACTAAGACTGAGATTTTCTCACGCGACCTATTTAAGTGAAATTCAAACTATCGGCCGTTACGACGGTTGCCTCGATCGCGTCCTTTGGGAACGGCAATTCTGAAGGAAAACGCTGATTCTTGAATTCATTTTCTAATGCAATGTCAGCGGAGTTTTTCCAACTCCGCTGAAGGTCGCTGTCACGATGAGCTTTTAAGAAGCTCTTTTCCTATGCTTCAGCGGGACACTTTTTATAACATGATTAGCTTATTTATTTATGATGCCCGGGTCCTAGGTTCGATTCACGTGATACGGTTTCCATAAATATCAAAATGTAATTTACATTCAGATTTGTTGCCATAATGCAACTTGGGATATCTTCCCGATATCGTGGTGGTTGATATAACCTTGAGACAAGAGGTACCGGACATTGAGCTGCGGTAGCTCAGTCGTTAGGTGGGCTGACTACCATGAGAATCGGGATTTTATCTCACCTGTTCAAGCGGCCCAACCCAGCATTGTATAAGGTGGGTACCTGGAGGAAACTCTGGGGGTTAAAGGCGGCCAGGGTCGTGGTGTTGATCACATCACTTCGACCTTCAGCCCTGATCAAGGAAGTGTGGGGCCCTAACTCCACACCCGTATTCCCATATTACGTACTTATTTTAACTTTTACTTTTGACGAGTGGTCCCGGGCCACTTCTCTGTGGGGAAATGCTTCGATGATTCGAATCCCACTTACTTTTAGATCTAGTCCCGATTAGCCTATCTAAGCATTAAATTAACATACTACAAATTTTTGCATAGCACAACCTACAGTGATACTCAACTCTCTGTCATTTATTAAGTTGTTACCGTAAAGCAGCAAAAAATCCTAGATTGCTACGAGTCTAAGAATGAGATGCAAACTTTTTGTTAAAAGGATTGCGTCATGTTTTGAAATGAAGCGTTGCTTTGTAACTTAATTAGATGAATCAGTTCTGCGGAACACGATGGGAACATCACACGAGAAGGAAGAGGTAATAATCAATACTAACATTTAAATTGCATTATTCTTTTATAAACTTTGCAGGAAGGCGCCGAGATCTTATGCAACCAACTTTACTCAAACGTGTACTTGGTTGCATACTTTCAGGCAGTCTCACACTATTTTGTGAAAATGAGGGAGCACGCTTCTTCACATGTAAGAGATGGAGATCAGCACATTTACGTGTCTACCGTTTGCATTTTAAACACGCATACACATTTTAAACTGGTGGGAGTTGCGCTTGATTTTCTATCAACAAAGCTATCAGAAATTGATGACGAATTTTTCAGGAGTTGTATTTTTAATTCTTCTTCTTAGGAACAATATCTCCAACACGGAAATAACGGAATAATATTTATTCACTGTTTACATACAGAAATTAAATTTTGTGTTTAGTTTTCCATGTGGATATGTTGCACTATCTTTTCCCACTTACATGTCATGATCCTCACTATTCTCAAGCAGCTTTTAAATCTGGCGATCAAATACTTCTGTAGAAGGATCGACGCTTATCAAAGGTGTCCAGAGCGTATTCAGGCAAGTACGAAGGCTCCTTCACAGTAATCGAGCGACTCGATAAAAACCATTACAGAATTGAAGGGATCAAGCAAGGAAAACGGTTTGAACAAAAGGTAGCGTCAGTCAGGATGGAACTTTACAACAACAAGTTTTCAACACTTCAAGTTTTTACGAATGATTACAAATGTTCAATGTGACTTCCACAAGATCCCATCAAAATTATTGTCGTTGCCAAAATTTCCCCCCCGAACTTCTCGTCCCTTTTCTGCACCTGCGAAAGTCGCCATTTTATTTAACACTACACCAGCGCCACAATGACCGTGTTTACAAAAGTCTTGCACATGAAAACAAAACTTGAATATTTTCTCATTATTATACAACAAACCCCATTGTTGTGTTTTAGATTTTTTTTAAATAATAAACCTTATATGTTCCTTACTCTTTTATGATAAACGCTGTGTATGGAACTGAACTTAATGGAACTGTACAAAGCGCAATGCAATTGGATTTAAAGGCAACGAAAAAACAGAGAAAGAAAACAAATGTAAACACAAAAGGCCCTGAAAAAATATTCTTAGTACAGCGCAAGTGGATTAGATAATTTGGAACACAGGGGATTGAAACAGCAAGTTATCTTAATCGTGACTTTACCTCCAGCCTGATTGGAACCCGAAACCTTCTAAATGCAAGCCCAGAACAACATTCCTACCTTCTTCACCCCAGTCCTACTTTAAACTCGCCACGTTAAGGAAGAAGCAGCCTTCTTTTAGATCCGAGCCAAATCCCAATAAGGAGAAGAGGAGCGGAGAAGAAATCTGGAAAAGCGAAATCAGCGGGTGGGAGGGGGGAGAGTTGGTGGTCTTCTCTGATTGGATTAGATTAGATTTAGTAGCGGGGAAGACGGGCTGTCTGTACGCCTTCATTATTAAGGCAACCGCCCACGTACCAAGGGGCAGTCGTGAGGACCCACCTCCCCCCGCCATCAACCCTTAATCCTGCAAACAACGCTTCACTGTCTCGCCCCCTCCCCCTTACCCTGAGCTACTACCGCCCTCCTGTAAGTTACCAGTGCAATTAAAACAGACCACAGTTGACATGGGAGTGTTAATCAGGGCTGCCGGAGGTTGACTAGCTACGGAAATGCGAGTCTCCTGACGGGATCTTTTGTTTAACTTTGCCTCCTCGCATGCTAGACATGATCCCTGAAAATTTGTTTAGGGTGACAGGGCGCGATTGGCTTCGCTCTGCCCTTCCTCCCGGCTCTTTTCTTCAAGGAGGCTGCAACAATCAAGCTGCAACAATGCTGCAACAATGACTGTCATTATACGGAAGACTTAGAAATCTGTTTAAATGCAAGACGTTCCATGTTAATTGATACCGCAGATAATATATCCAAAGTAACTACCAACCACATCTACAATATAAAAATAATGTTTTTTAAATTTGTATTAATGTGTCACCAGCTGAAAATACGCTCCTTAAATATATATTGGTTTTATGAATTTCATCTACTTAAATGTGTTTGTGTCTTTATTGAACTCGACGAGCATATTTATCTGAAATATAAGAATGAAATAAAACAATAAACACAAACACAGTTTGCGGAAACTTGCCTCCGTGGCGGAGTGTTAGCACAACGCTCTACCATGCAAAGGAGTCGCGGGTTCGAATCCAGGTAAGCCATGGGTGTTTTTGTGAGTGTCCTTCATCAATTTCACCATATCATCACTCATCCTCAACGTCTAAATTAACTAAAATGGCAGAGAAGCGGCGTACAATAACCTAATTCATTAAATGAAATACTCTAGGGAACTGTCGCGTAGGGTAATTCTACATAGAAATGATGAGTATCATGAAGAATGATGCACTATTCAATTACAAGGATTGCAACCGATGTCAAAGATTGACAAAACTACTAACAATGTTGTGCATAATTTTTCCTTCATGGTTCAACATACAAGCAATTCGTTTTTTTTTCATTAATTTAAAAGAGTCAACAAATTTGCTTTCAGTTTTCTTGTAACATTTCAAATAAGGAACTTTTGCCTCTCGATGGTCAGGCGTCTTAATTAGTCGAATTCAAATCTCTCTACCGAAGGTCCCGGATTGGAGAACCGAGTGATATTTGTGAGTTCATTTGTCAGTGTCAATTATGATCGTCGCGCAATTTGCCAAAAGTGGCTGGAAAGCGACAAAAAAAAAAAAAAAGAAATAACGTTTTTAATGGAACACGATGCTTTCTGATTTACTGATGTGTAGATGGCGCTTTACTTAAAACAAACTTAAATCTTAATTGTATGAAAATTGCAAATAACGAACAACTCCTAATTTATTTCGAAATATCTATTAGATAATTTCTACAAAAGAATTACCTCTAAGATGTATACCCGATATTCGTTTACCAATATTTTGAAGGTAAGTAGGAACACGTGTGAAATTTTAATTGAATAATTTATTTTATTTTAATGGAGTTCTAAATTAGATTAATTTTTTACATATCACTCTTCGTTTGCCTTATTTTGTATCAGTAAATGTTATTTCTTTCCCCCATTGTACTTAAGTAATATCGTGTTTGAAAGTTGAAGCTGGCTATTGTGAATGGGTTTTCACTTCCGGGGATTTTTTTAGGATTAGTAAAGAATAGGGATGAACGATATCGGAAATTTGATATCGCGATATATCGTCAAGAAAATATTGTCACAGACGATACGATACTATAATTTTTCCGTATCGTGATATCGGCGACATATCGTCACCACGATATATATATATATATATATATATATATATATATATATATATATATATATATATATATCACCAAATATCGTGACAATATATCTCTGAGACGATATACAGGGTGTACCAAAAGTCCCATTACCCCCTTCGAATTGTAGACAAATTTGCAAAATGTTATTTTAACAGCATGCGTATGATGAGAGGATGGTATACCATTAAATCAGACCAATGACCACCATTTACTCCAGAGGATCTGTGTGCACACCGCCATTTTCATGGCACAGTATTATTCACCTCCAGGTGCGATGTGAAATCCTCCGTAACATAAGATGTCAGATCTGGATTTCAGGTAGCCATTTTAAGAGAATACCTCAATGATGTGTTCAGAGACAAATGGATTGGACGAGGATCGCCAAATTTACCAGCACCTCTAAAATGGCCACCCCAAAGTCCAAATCTGACATGCGATCTGACATTGTGATAACGCGCTATGGGGACACATCAAACAGAAAGTCGCCCATAATCGTTATCAGACAACTGGGTAACTTCAAGAAGCTGTTCGCAGTGCGTTTGCTTCCTTCACGCCAGCCACGTTACGGAGGATTTCACATGGCACCTGGAGGTGAATAATACTGTGCCATGAAAATGGTGGTTTGCACACAGATCCTCTGGAGTAAATGGTGGTCATTGGTCTGATTTAATGGTATACCATCCTCTCATCATACGCATGCTGTTAAAATAACATTTTGCAGGTTTGTCTACAATTCAAAGGGGGGGGGGGGGATGGGACTTTTGGTACACCTTGTATATCGCTAAAATATCGTGGCGATATATCGTCTCCACGATATATATCGCCAAATATCGTGACGATATATAGTCTAATTGATATCGCCTGGACGATATTTTTTCAATATCGCGATATATCGTCTGGACGTATATCGCCCAACGCTAGTAAAGATCTTCAACCACCAGGAGTGTTTCGGCTTCATGGGACGCTCTTTGAACAAAGCCTGGCTTCAAATGTAAAATAAAATAATATTAATATAATTGTGCTATTTTTGTAGTGCATTTGACAGGAAATTTCCTTCATTTTGTTTCTGCTTCGATTCAATCGTTCCTTTCATTTTGTACGGAAAATATATATTTGGAGAAAACGCTTTGATTTCTGTTGATCTGAACTACTGAAACAATGGGGCGATTGGCGAAATATATCGTCCCTACCGAAACAAAAGGGGCGTATCTCAGAAAAATGGTAAATTGAGATAAGTCCACCGGGGCTTTCCTCTTGGTAACATCTACAAACTGCCGTAGTGGCGTATCGCAAAACTCAACGGATGAGAAGATAGGTTCTCCATGAGTGACGACGCATCTCAAAAAGTAAGCATTTGTCGCAAGACAGAAGGGTGTAACTCGAGTTACTCGAACTTCAACTTTACTATGTACGACCTCAAAACTAAGATGTGTCACTGTTTTACGTGGCATGAAGGACGGAAAGAGAGGATCATGTGAAATCACCACTTGCTTGAGAATATACCTCGAAAATCTCAATGCCGCACATAATATCAAAAAAGTGACTTTATTTGCGGATGGATGCCCTGGACAAAATAAGAATTCCATTGTAGTAGCCATGCTTTTGCACACAGTATCGAGCTTGGAAAACATTGAGAAGATCAATGTTCTTATTTTTAACCTTACCACGGGCAGAACGAGGGATATTCTGCACATAGTGCTATTAGCACAGCCATAGATAATGCTGGTGATCTCTACGTGCCTTCCCAACTGATCCCAGTCTTCCGCCTTGCGAGGAGAAATAAACCATATATCGTGCACACACTCCAGACTTCTGACTTCCTGGATTACAAGACCTTGGCACGTGATCTTCGCATACTATCCATCAGAAAAGATGATCAGGGAGATTCTGTTCACTGGACTGCAATGCGAGAGGTGATGGTGCGAAAGACTGATAAGGACAAAGTCTTCTTCAAAACGAGTCATCTGGTGGAGTCATTCAGATCCTCGAGTCCGAAACAACGACTGCAAGCTAAACCCAATTGGCAACTACCATGTAAATTGTACTCAGAAGCTCCTAAGATTTCAAAGAGCAAATATGATGATTTGATGTCAGAGTAGCGGATTATGTCAGGTTTTTTGAATCCTTGCCGCATTGAAAGCAATACAATCTTGCTTGCAATAGTTTCTTAGATGTGACTATTCGTATCTAAGGGTCAAAATTTGATGTTCTGACAGTTTGTGATTATGTCACTTCATAGTATTTGCGACAGAAGTCCATATAGTTCTGCATGTATGTATATCAATATCGTTATGACAATACCAAACATGTTCTAGTATTGTATTATGTACTTGAGGATTATTGTTACTGTAAGTGTCCAGTATTATTTTGATAATGGGTATGCGATCTATAGTACATACAATACTTTCCACGATGGAATATTACGAACCAGCTAACTGCATATTGTAAGTAAGTCTCATGTATACATTCATGCCTTTGCAATGTTTTCTTGTATCTAATGTTCTTTGGTGTGTTTCCAGATTTCTTAAATTATTTCTCTGATAGTACCAAATGTTTATTTTCATTTACCATTAACCAGTTTACCATGTTGCCACTTCTATGATATCTTCATTTTAAAACTGTTTTGTAAACATTAAATCTAAATAGAAAAGCTCTATAATCTGAACAGCCTGTTTCACTTAATTACAAATACCGCGAAACATTATCATAGAAAGGGAGACTTTCTGTATTCTTCATCATCAAGATGCTGTGACTGCTTTGGGCTAAACTCACTTTATTCCCCACTTCATGGCATACTTTGTGTGATCTCCAGTTACGAGACAAAAAGGTGCATCTGTGGCGTAACTCAAAATATCTCCACTGGAGCATGTTTTTCTCACAAGACAAATAGGCGTCTCTGTTTCCAACGGCCAACAAAGCCATTATTAATGATTTGCAAAAATGCAAACACTCTCACCAAAAAGCACGGCCCTTTAGCTATCTGTATGCTTCGACACATTTCAATACCCTTGAAAACAAAAGTACAATCAATGATAATGTATGATCACAAACTTTACAATGCTCTACTGAATAATCGAGAAAACGCCTCTTTGTCTCGGTAGGGACGATATTTAGTGATTTATAGCAAAGGACACACGAGCGTTGGATGAAGCAAGACAAAGTGAATCATACGCACAGCGACACGCACTCTGCCCCTTTCAATCACACGCACGCAAGCAATAAAGGACGGGCGCAGACGTTAAGAGACGCAAAACTAGACATTTGTGGAGAGATCCGTTGCCTTGGTAACGCTACCCTTATCCAAATAAAAGTGGCGTTCGTCTACTTTCAAGTTCTGCGTTCATCAAATAGGACATGCCGTTTCCAGGAATTTTTCTACGGATTTGCAAGGGATTCAAAGGCACTTCTGGACCGTGTTTCTAGATCATCAACGGCTTCCTTCCAGTTTCCATACTTGTCAAGACTAGGCTAGCGTGGTCCTATCTCAACGGCGGAATAATTTTCGCCCCCCTCCCCCAGGCTTTCGGGGGGTAACGAAATTATAAATCCAATTGTTCGGCCATTTCCGACGGGGGCGAAATAGTTTTTGACCCGTGTCGGATTTCACAGGCAATGGAGCACACAGGCAGAGATGACTTGGGACGCGAGGGAACGTAGCCGCGGACCGAGTGGATGTGGAATCGACGCATCCCTCTGTCTCTCTCGAACGTGAAGTAGATGAGATGCAGAAAGCACATGCCAAAAAGGGGTGCGCGCGGGGGGTGAAGCAGGGTGGATGATCTCCCATACAACGGCGGTGGACTGTAATCGAGTTTGGTGTGATGTAATTGAAAGACCGGTGAGTGAACCTTCTCCGCGCAAAATCAATTACACACACGGGCTGGTCCTTGCAGTCCAACAATGATAATCTCACAACACACGGTGGCCGTTAATTCGGATCTATGCTTTTGTTCTTTTCTCCTTCTCCATTTTTTTTACCGTTTATCCTCACCCCTTACCGTTTTTCCGTCCCTGACGGTTTAGCAAAAACGAACGCTTTTTTATCCTGGTTTCCTGTTTCCATGTTCGTGCAAAAAAAATAATAATCGCGTAATGATTTTCGCACCGTGGTTAACTTAAAAGTATGCGCGTACTGGGTGATCTCAGATTGGAACTTTCCATTGATGTTCTGGCAGTCACCAGGATCTCACCATGTCATGGGAGTAGACGTGGGGTCGCTTCGTTGCTGCTCACATCATCTCCACTACTGGGTGGTCAGAATTAAAGTTTCCCCACTCACAGACCTCTGGAGCCTGTTAGAAGCCACGGATAACTGTGAAACGTGATACAGAGGCTATGAAGACCGTGGGAAAACGAATACCGACACTTCGTAATAGTTCAAATTGTCACCACCAGGTGCAAATGTGGCGCATAGAATTAAATTTCCCCTACCCAAAGCCCTCTGGAGCCCGTTCGAAGGATCAGATTGCGCTGAAACTTGGTTCAGAGGCTATCGAGACCGTGGGGAAGTGAATTCTGAGGAAAAATAAATAGTTCAAATTTTCATCGCCAGGTGGAGATGTGGCGTTGAAATCTGGTGCATAGTGAGCAATATCCCGGAACACGCTTCGTGCGACCATTGAACACACTGTCTTACGCTTCCAAAGGGTCCTGCTGCACAGGCATGAACTCAAATGTTTGGTGGTTGGGTGGTTGTTACTTCAGCGCCACATTTCAGACTGGTGGTGAAAATTTAAACTATTTTTTCATCAGCATTCGCTTTCCCACGGTCTTCATAGCATCTATACCAAGTGTCACCACAGTTCGTTGCTTCGAACGGGCTCCAGAGGACTCTGGGTAGGGGAAATTTAATTCTTGGCCCCACATTTGCACCTGGTGGTGATAATTTGAATTATTTTTCGGCATTCCTTTGCCCACGGTCTTCATACCCTCTGTACCAAGTTTCACGATAATCCGTTGCTTCTAACAGGCTCCAGAGGTCTGTGAGTAGGACAACTTAAATTTTGGCCACCCGGTATGGGGGTGTCATTGTATTGCTTCAACTCATGAGTGCAAAGCAATGGTATATATTTTGGGATGCTGTAGCCAACCTGTTTACTGTAGAATCAACGCCAGCACAGTAAAATAATAGACAAACGCTCAGGTAAAAGCCACGTGACTGCGTTAATAAACCACTCTGTATAACTGCTCTCTGTCAGACGTTTCTAGAACTCATCCTCTTCACAAACCAAGAAATCCCTTCGTGGGTCACACTGTTAATTTGTACAGAATTTTCGTCTCCCGTCATCCAGGATCAAAGAATATTTCACGGTAATTAAAATTCAACGAGACAAATCCGGAGGGTTGTGTAATCTCCAGTGTAAACTGGCCTTGTTCTCCGCTTCAAGGTTTTCCAAACAAACTATCGCTTCTCTCGCGACCGTAGAGCTAATGGACCCACGAAGCTCCTTTGTTGAGCAAGTAGCTCTCTCTCTCTCTCTCTCTCTCGTTCTCTTCCTCTTTGCTAAGCAACTTTGCTTTCCTCGCTTTCTCTCATTTCCCCAGATTATAAACTTCCCGCTTAGGCGGATGACTTACCGTCAGCGTGATGCATTTCTGCCGGCCTGTCCTTTTCATATACGAGGTGAGGT
Source organism: Lepisma saccharinum (assembly GCF_977018435.1). Taxonomy (NCBI): domain Eukaryota; kingdom Metazoa; phylum Arthropoda; class Insecta; order Zygentoma; family Lepismatidae; genus Lepisma; species Lepisma saccharinum. The sequence continues at coordinate 25,867,390 of NC_139253.1, forward strand.
CAATAATTAAAGGCTAAAAATTTATCCATACTGCTCAAGCTACTTGTTGAGCTGATTATATGCTGAGCTTCTCTTGCAATAGCCAAATTTACCATTGTAAACAATGGATGATATAGTCTTATCAAATTATATTATATTTACACGTCCGTCTATGGTTAATTGTCAGTAATACTTTGTGGATTATTACGCGATAATAATTCTTACGTGTGTCGAACTATTAGACCAGCCAATTTCAGTCTTACGCCTATGTGTAATTGGCTACAAGGAGGAGACCGCATTTACTTTAATAAATTTCTTTCGTATCTTCACCTTTATTATGTTACTAAAAAGCAACCAAATCTTAAATACAACTTACAATGAATAAATTAATATGAAAATATAACGGTCACACGTTTCTCAGTCTGAATTTGGTAATTTTTGGATAAAATTAATGTTATTTTTAAAAATATACATTGATTTTATTTACACAGTGTGTAGCGAGGACTGCATAAATAATGATTTTGCTCAGTTTATTTGCATTTATGTGAACAGTGTAGTAATTAGCTGTTTAGTAGCTTTGGTCCCCTTGATTCTGAGTAACTGACAGTCTTTATTTGTTTTGTGTAACATCTGTCACGAGTCTTGAAGCCAAAATAACAATAACTTTTCTAAATGATGTTTCATGTTAACCAGCATGTTTCTTTAAAAGTGTCCCATTAAGTTAAAAATGTGAAGTTCGTTACGGATTCTGTAACAGTTGCTGGTTTATGCTATTTGCTACTGCTATGATATAAACATGCATGGACGATACAATTTGAATCCGAAATCGGAACCATTTAGAAGAAGGGATTTGAAATCAGGACACGGAAACACATTTCTGTTGAACCCTCCTCTCCCAAAGTTCCAGTAAATATACAACAGCTCATGTTTGTAGAAAATATTCTAAATTTTGAAAAATTCCTGTTATGCGAAACATTGACTTTCTGGAAAACGTCCGCAATTTTTTAAGAAAAGTCCGTCTATCTGGTTCTCCTGTCGACAACATATCGATAATACGTTCAACGATACTCGTAGCTATGCCCTTTGATACTGAAATATGAACCCTTTAAGCTTTCTGTAACTCCTCGTCCATACACGAGACACCCAAGGCCATTCCTCTCCTGTGTTTCTTTCTTTAAACTAAAACTCATTTCCCGCCCAAGCCAAAAACCCACCGCTCGTCCTTTAAAAGACCTCAATCTCAGGTTTGTCTATTTTCTCTCCACTGTCTGAAAAGTTTTCCTTGAATATCTTTTAAGGCGTGTCAAAGGCAGATAAGTAATGAAACTCGTTAGTAAGTACGTCCACACTAGAGGCCTTCCGGCTCAACAGGACAGGTTTTTCTTGCTGAAACTACCTTGAGAGAAGTTCTCAAGAGGATGGTAAGAGGGTAAACAAAGTGTTTCTGTTTAGGGCAAGAATGATACACAGTTGTAAGTAAGAGAGCCAAACTTTTTCACAGAAAGAAAAGGGAAATGCGTGCTTTAAGACTGAAGATTCTAGATAAAATGCTTTCTGCAGTCTCTTCTCTTTGAAGCATTGAGAACATACAACTGGATTTCTTAATGAGGATACTCCGAGCTCACTGAATATTGAGATTAGTTTTCCGTCAGCGTCTCTGAGCCATCTTAAAGTTTAAAGGCACTCAAAAGTCAATCTCACTTCCCGGTGGTGCATTCTTGCACTACAACGAGGCTCTGGCGCCTGGATCCACTGCAGGACACTCCTATGTGGAGTCGTGTTGCTATGTGCTTGCCTTGTGTGTGCTGAGTGCCCATTTAGAGCCTCTTCTTTTATTAGGTAAGGAGAGATTGCATCCTCCGAAATAATATGGTTTTAGTTTCTGTTAGTACTGAATGAATGAATTAGTTTTAGAAATTGAATAAGGAAGTTTTTAACATACATCTGTTGAGAGTTGTTAAAGGCCTAGGAATTTTAAATAAATTCAATTCCGGTACAAGAGAGAAAATTAAAATCAGCATGCGTACATGACTTCTAGACAGTGTAGAATCATTTCATATTTAAAGACTTTCAATTCTATCCAGGAACCTTTTTTCCAGGATCAATTTAAATTCGGTTCAGGAACTTTTTTCCCCGGATGAATTTAAATTCTCCCTAGAATTTTTTTTAAGGATCAATTTAAATTCGGTCCAGGAACCTTTTTTCCCAGGATGAATTTAAATTCTACCCAGAATTTTTTTCCAGGATCAATTTAAATTCAGTCCAGGAACCTTTTTTCCCCGGATCAATTTAAATTCTCCCCAGCATTCTTTTTCCAGGATCAATTTAAATTCGGTCCAGGAACTTTTTTTCCCCGGATGAATTTAAATTCTCCCCAGAATTTTTTTCCAGGATCAATTTAAATTCGGTCCAGGAACTTTTTTTCCCCGGATGAATTTAAATTCTCCCTAGAATTTTTTTAAGGATCAATTTAAATTCGGTCCAGGAACCTTTTTCCCCGGATGAATTTAAATTCTCCCTAGAATTTTTTTAAGGATCAATTTAAATTCGGTCCAGGAACCTTTTTTCCCCGGATGAATTTAAATTCTCCCCAGAATTTTTTTCCAGGATCAATTTAAATTCAGTCCAGGAACCTTTTTTCCCCGGATGAATTTAAATTCTCCCCAGCATTCTTTTTCCAGGATCAATTTAAATTCGGTCCAGGAACTTTTTTTCCCCGGATGAATTTAAATTCTCCCCAGAATTTTTTTCCAGGATCAATTTAAATTCGGTTCAGGAACTTTTTTCCCCGGATGAATTTAAATTCTCCCTAGAATTTTTTTTAAGGATCAATTTAAATTCGGTCCAGGAACCTTTTTTCCCCGGATGAATTTAAATTCTCCCCAGAATTTTTTTCCAGGATCAATTTAAATTCAGTCCAGGAACCTTTTTTCCCCGGATGAATTTAAATTCTCCCCAGCATTCTTTTTCCAGGATCAATTTAAATTCGGTCCAGGAACTTTTTTTCCCCGGATGAATTTAAATTCTCCCCAGAATTTTTTTCCAGGATCAATTTAAATTCGGTCCAGGAACTTTTTTCCCCGGATGAATTTAAATTCTCCCTAGAATTTTTTTTAAGGATCAATTTAAATTCGGTCCAGGAACCTTTTTTCCCCGGATGAATTTAAATTCTCCCCAGAATTTTTTTCCAGGATCAATTTAAATTCAGTCCAGGAACCTTTTTTCCCCGGATGAATTTAAATTCTCCCCAGCATTCTTTTTCCAGGATCAATTTAAATTCTGTCCAGGAACTTTTTTTCCCCGGATGAATTTAAATTCTCCCCAGAATTTTTTTCCAGGATCAATTTAAATACGGTCCAGGAACCTTTTTTCAATGAAACAATACGCAACTTTGACCGAATTTAAATTGTGCGAGAAAAAATGTTTCGGTCCTGTAGCGGAACCCAATAGAACCATTAGAATTTATGGGTTCGAGGACCTTTAAAAACCCTGCATCTGTTATAAAGTTTAAGAAGTAAGAATGGAGTTTCTGTAATGTTTACTTAAACAGTAGTACAGTAAAATATCTCGTAACGGGCACCTCTGAATAACGTACACCTCTAAATTACGGATATTTTTAAATTCCCCGGCAGAAATACATGGGGTTTAATGGCAATATTACTTCTCAATAACGGACATTCTTAATAACGGACGCGAACACTCAACGCTACCTCCCCAACGCAAATTAGACTTATTAATAACGGACAGCCTGAAAGTAAACGGTCGCAATTCCTGGAATTCGACTAGTATTTCGAACTAGCGCGCATTGTTTCATGTTACACCAAACGTAAAGTAAAAATATAGATGATTATTTTGGACACTCTGGGTCTCACCAGAAATAGAGCCTATTTAAAATGAAAGAGCATTTTGAATGCACTACTTTCACAAAGTGTGATGTATTTTCTTTTTTGAAATTTGTAATGTACTTATGTAGGGATACTTTAGTAAATTTAAATTCACCGTATGTAGTACAATCTTTTGTTCCTTGAATGTAGGAAATAAACATATTAAGTTCGTAAAGTACGTACTGTAGTATTCTTATCCTATTTTGTAACATCCTACACTTTTATCTGAATAATATACTTCTTAATAACGGACATTTATTCCCCCCCTAGGCCTGTACGTTATTGAGAAGTATTACTTTACTGTACTACAAATATAATGTAGCCATACATGAGGGATTCAGAGCAAAAGTTGCGTAACAGCACTTTTCGTGTAAATAAAGTTACATGTGTAATTTAGAACTGTGAAGTATCAACATTTCAGTGCTAGAAGTAAGTATCTCCTAAGTTTCAAATCTTGCTCACAGAGGCAGGCCCCACTAGAGTCACTCGGCGAATATGCCCATCGGGGTTAAATGCCCACCCACTCGTATCTTGCGCAACGTTAATGTTATGGCAACTCTGCGACTTTTGTTTGAAAGCGCACTCCGTGGTGAGACGAGGCAGCAGGTTTGGAGCTTGTGAGAAGAATCTGAAGCCATCCAGGGTTAATTTAATGAGGTAAGAAGACAATTTTTGAGGTAATAATTTTTTGGACGTTGTTGTACAGTCACCGACACTTCTGGGTTGTAATGATTTAATTGAAAGTCAATGGTGCTGTTACAACCCAGAAGTGTCCGTGACTGTACTAACAGTGTGCAATAATATTCCCAAGAGAGAAAGAAACTGAATGATATTTGGTGTAAAGATCAAGAGTCAGGGAAACATATCTGCAGAGTGAAAATGCTGCAGGTTGCTCCGAGTTGCCAACCCAGTGATTCAGGGCCTCCCTCATGGCGCAGAGGTAGCGTCATTGCCTTGTAAGTAGGTGGAACCCAACGTTCTGGCGACGCCTTTTGACCTACTTTTCGCGCGCAGTGTTGCCAGCTCCTCACTCGAAAAAATCACCAAGGTTTTTGTTTTTGGGTCTAACCTAACCTAAAGCAAGGAGCTGGCAACCTTGCTTGAGGCATTTTCTCGCAGTGTTGCCAACTCCTCACTCGAAAAAATCACCAAGGTTTTTTTTTGGGTCTAACCTAACCTAAAGCAAGGAGCTGGCAACCTTGCTTGAGGCTTGCCTTACAGTGCATAAAGCAAGGTTGCCAACCCACTGGTACTTTTGCCATAGCCTTTTACAAGAAAAAAAAAAGAGAAAGGGAAGAGTTAAACAACCGACAGCTTACCCACAGCCTTTTTTGCTCTAACCTAACCTAAAGCAAGGAGCTGGCAACTTTGCTTGTGCAATCAACCCGGTTGACCGCCCTCAAGTGGAGATCAGCGTTGCCAACTCCTCACTCGAAAAAAAATCACCAAGATTTTTTTTTGGTCTAACCTAACCTAAAGCAAGGAGCTGGCAATTTTGCTTGTGCAATCAACCCGGTTGACCGCCCTCAAGTGGAGATCAGCGTTGCCAACTCCTCACTCGAAAAAATCACCAAGATTTTTTTTTGGTCTAACCTAACCTAAAGCAAGGAGCTGGCAACTTTGCTTGAGGCTTGCCTTACAGCGCATAAAGCAATTTTTGCCAACCTGCACACACTGGGCAAGGAGAGCCGGCACTGCTGTAAAAGAGAGAGAGATGGGTGGATGGCAACGCAGTATGTGTGTGCGTGTGTGTGTATAATATGTAGCATTATTAACTAGAGTGTGTTGGCAATTTACTTACAACTAAAAAAAAATAGAGATGCCAACGTTGGTGTAAGATGAAGAGAGAGAGAGAGAGACCCATGGCTGGCAACAGTAATAAGCGAATGCGCCATATCGTAATTTTCCAACTCCGTATATCGTGACCTTTGTAAACCTCTCTCGGGGGAACGATGTGCCACACACACGCGCGCACACACCTGTATTGTGACGCAAGCAAACAAACAAAATAATAATTGTTGTTTTTTTTAGGATACCTGGCCCCTATAACCTCGCGAGGGTGCGTGGTGCCCAACACAGTTCTAATGGCCACGGCTAACAAAGTCATGCCTCTGTAGAGTTTCACGCGTTTTTTTTTAACCCCCCCATAACTCCCTACAGAGGACCTCCGTGTGTAATGTGTGTGTTTTATGATTGAAGAGAAGAAAAAATTTTGGTTAAGAATAGAAAGTGTAAGAAGTAAAAAAGTTTGCGTAGGGTGCTGCATCTGAAAGAAAAAAAATATCCTCAAAATAGTGTACATAATATGATAGAAAAATATAAAAAAAAAATGTGAATGCAAAAATTAGTGTGAATGATTGTTTTTTTTAAAAAAAAAACGATAGAAAAATATAAAAAAGTGTGAATGATTGTTTTTTTTAAAAAAATGATAGAAAAATATAAAAAAAATGTGAATGCAAAAATTAGTCTGAATAATTGTTTTTTTTTTAAAAAAAAAGTGGTGCAAGAAATAATACATACTTTTTTTGATGAAGAAGTCTAATGGTGCGAGCAGGTTTCTTCCTCGTCATGACATCCCCATTCTCGGGTGTGGATGTTGCAGTCGAGTAGCCTCAATTTGGTGTCGTGGGGATCAAGCGCCACTTTGTTGATCGTGGATGTACGCAACTGGTCGATGGTGCTCGTGATCCGATGTTCGGTCATGCGTTTGATTTTTTTGTCGAACAAGCACGACTTGTAATGTTCTACGGTCAGTTTGTTTGTGCTCGAACGCCCCACCCCTTTTGCTTTTTTTATTTCGGTCTCGTCCTGGATTTTCACGGCATACATTTTCGCTCGATGACCCGCAAACTCTGTGATGATGCGGCCGTTGACTTCATCCTTCATCTTCCCGATCGTCATTTTCTGGCTGTTGTCGAAGAGAGCGTGATCTTTTGGATAGTTCGAGAAGTCGAAATGGTGGCTCATGCTTTTTAGATCTTCGTATAGATCATCGGTGTGGATGTTGTACACGAAGCTGTCCGTGTCGGTGTACGCCACCTCGATCGCCTCTCCATAGCGTGGTTTCATGATGTCGTAGTGAAACTTGTACATGGCCAGCTTCGACAACTCGAGGATCGCGACTCCCACGGCGATTGGTTTGTCGAATGTTATGTGGCGGAGAGCACGTTCGATCAATACCAACGTGTCGCTCAGTATCGTGAAGTTCTTGTACGTGGGCTGAGCGACGAGCTTGTTTATTTTCTTCGGGTCGGAGACCAAGTTGATATTTCTTCTTTTCCTCGCATCTTCCATGCTCTTGCCGTAGATGCTGTTGTTCATTAATTTGTATAGGTCTTTGTCTGCGGAAGAAGAAGCTGATGCTCGACGTTGAGTGTTGCCGTCGATATAGGGTGCTAGCCACCTGGTCTGTCTAAACTTCAATCCCGAGTGCACGCGCTTCAAAACCAATCCATGCTGGAGGTAGAATTGTAGGAGACGATAATGCACCACGTAATTCTTTTTGCTCTTGAAGGTGAGCATCAGCTTTTTCTCCGGAGCCGTTTCCATTACAGGTGCCATCGCAAATCCATGGTGTTCTCGATGAAGCGATGCAGGATATTCCAAATCTACTTTCAGGAAACATCCATTTTCATGATCTTCGCTCCATTCCAAACAATCTTGAAGTTCCTGCTCGCTCATCCATTCGTATTCTCCGATGGGCAGAGGCTCGGACATGGCATAACCATACAGGTTGTTCATGTCCCAGTATGCCAAGAAGTTTGTCGGTTTCCCTGCATCGAAATCGGCGACATATCGATTGTTGGCTTTGACGTATCGAAGGGGACACTGGACGATTCCACCACGTTTTGCTTCTTCGACAAACAAAAGTTGATTGATGTTTTTAATGAGTTCTATCTTCACCTTCGTGGATTTTAACATTGCCTGCCAAGAATAATCCGGTGTGGTGTAGCTGAAAGCGGGGTCCAAACCATATGCTGCCATTCCTCTCGAGCGATGGAGATGAAAACGGTCGCTCAATAGCGTAACATCCAGTTTCAGATACAGATCGTGATAGTCGGCCATGGTTTGACAAGATAATGTAGACCAGACGAGCTGAGCATGATGGTAGTCCTCTTCGCTGCAACAGGTGTCGCTAAGACGACTGTAGAATGCTTCTCTCGGTGGTAACGATGTTTCTGAGAATTTGGAAGCATCCCTCATATATTCGTAGGGGTAAACACCCTTGCGTCTCAACAGTGCTAAATGTTGGTCGCCGAAACATTTCCTGGTGGCGACCAAATCATCGTCGGTGAGTTGAGATGCCAGTGTCGCCAAACTCGAAGACAGAAAATTGTAGGAGTCCAAGAAGCGAATTTCTATGTGATTGCCATTTCCAACGTCCACCTTCTTGCTGAATGAAATGAATTTCTCGTTGGTGCGAGCTATGACGCTAATGGGTTGAGCGTCGCATCCCATCTCCTTTATGAAGATTTTGGCGTCGTAGCCCTCCAAATTGTGAATGAATACAGGAATAAATTTCGCTTTCTTGATTTATAGATTACAGTTGTTACACAGGGGGGCCACATATTTTCCCGTGTGATGATTGTGGTGGCGAACTTTGACATTTTCGAGGGTGAAGTTACTTTCGCACACATCACACTGAGAGGCAAGGTCGTATGCTTCCTTCTCTTCCTGGGTAAGAGGCTCCATTGCTTTGTCTTCTCTTAGTAGAGGAGCGAATTGTATGGCCATCCGTTTCAAGGTTTGAACAAATTTTTGTGGAGCATCATTGCCGTGATATAAAATAACATTGCCTGTGTTGTTGACCATCAATCCAAAAGCGCAGGCTTCGTGATGTAGAATTTCGGTGGTGCTCGATACGCTGGGATTCGGTTCGCATGTGGCGAGTGGAAGTTGGAAACTTTCAAAGTCGGCGCATATCACCACGGGGTGCCAGAGTAACGCCTTGTAGTTGGAAAATGTCATGTCTCGAGAGGGCATTTTGATAGTCGTAGCCGAATGTTTACTGCACATTTCATGATGATCTCGGAGTTCTTCATCAGCATTTTTTTCCTTGACCGTAGAATATACTCAGGCATCTGTCGCATACTCCAATTTTATGGTGATCTGTGGTAATTTGACTTCTTGTTAATTTTGGAAGATTCTGGATTAGACAGTAATGATAATTATCATCATCTTCGATCAGGAGTAATCTGATGACGCGATTATTTTTAATGTTGCTGTGTCTGAGAACGTAGATGGTGTTGTTTTTGTCTAATCCGAAGATGTGTACTGCTATATTTTCGTTTTTATCTGTCTTGTACTGTGCCTCAAATTTACTAATGTCTCGTAGATTTACAGGGTAATTAATGCCAGCCATAGGTTTTTCAAATTCTGAGAGATATTCTGGCTTGTTGTAGTGGTATAAACGATGTTTCTTATTATCGGCTGGGTGATGATCGGCAATGATGCACCACAAAAAGCATCTGTTATCCTCATTTTGAATGTTGATGATGGCTTTCTTACTGGCTATTTCCGGGGGCAATTTGATGTAGCTGGATGCTCCCATCGGGTTGTATCGTGCCACCTTCAAAGTTAAAGTGTGAGACGAACCGCAAAGTGTCCAACCCGATCCACGTTGTTCGAAAGTCTCGTGCTTGTTCAACAAAGCGTCAAACATCTGGTTGCAAATGGCATCCAGCTCATCGACATCGGTGGCGTGGAGGCTCTTTACACCAGTGTAATGATGGAAAGTTTCTCGCTCTTTTTTTACGTTTTCGTAAATGACGGAAACGATGAGGTGGATTTTCAACGAGCATTGCAACAAAGCTTCGGTGATAGACGAAATTAACTTGGTTTTGACCGAATAAAAAAAGTTGTTTAGATCAGATGTTTCTTCAGATTGGAAAGTCTCCTTGGTTAAAATATTTCTAATATTTTCGCCGGCACTCTTCTGCTTTTTTCGTGGCGCTTGATCGTCAACATCGAGCTCTCTCTTACTTGATCCTCCCCCATGCACATCCTTCCGATGTCTACTCAAGTTAGAAATAGATATATATATCCCACATTGGTCGCATGCACGTTTCGCTTCCTTCTTCTCCATTCTTTTGCTAAGAAAAAAAAGATGGTTACTAAAAATTGCACATTTTTTTGTGGTGTTATTTATATTAGATACGTTCTCAATTTTTTCTTAAATAACCAACATGAATCTCTTTGGTTTCCGAAAGCAAACAATGGAGACTGTACACCGCACGACGACAGATCATGAATTTCTACCTTCCGTATTAACTAAACTCAACGGTCTGTTGATCATTCACCTCAACAGCATTTGGACGAAATTGGATGAGGAAGTGGGCAAGATATTTTATGTTTTTAATAACAATTTACATTTCTACGAAATTCCGATCGGTGGGAAACTTCAAATCACCGTGAACCCGGAGAACGTAGGCGAAATCAAAATATCTAGCGGCAAGAACATTTTTCGAATCAAGCACGACAAAATGCTTTCTAACATGGCATACGATGTTTCTGCAGGAGATTACCTTTACATGGAACTCCTCGGAGATTACGATAAACTCATTCCTCTCTTCGTAGAATTACGTATCGTCTATCCTATTATAAATAACCGTTAACCAAAAATGCCTAACGACATTTTCGGCAACACCAAGCATGTAGACCACGCAGAAGAGATTCTCATGTTGGACGTCCGAATTAAAAAGTTGAGGACCGATTTGATCGCTTTGCAGGAAACCTTAAACAAAAGTTTAGAGTCGGAAATCGCTACGCTCCAAACCCAATGTCTCGACCCCATTCTGAAAATCGATTCCGAACTGAAAACGCTCATAAAAAATTATGTCGACGTACCTTCTTACGACAGCGTTCAAAATATACAGTTGAGCGTGGATTCGCTTCAAAATGATTTGGCCAAATTACAGCAATTTCAATCGAAAAATGAAGATTTGGAAAAATTGAAACTCGAAATCGAAGAACGAACTTCCGCAATCGAAAAAAATTTCTCTGAACTTCAAACCGTCGTGAAGGATATTGATGTAGAACGCTTGCACGTCGTCGTTTCCAAATTACAAGAAGAATTCACCAGCACGTTGGAAGAAATTAAATCCAAGTTGCAGACTTTGGAAGATACAATGACGAACCTACCATCGTCGGACGAACTGCAGGTCATCGGTAAAAGCGTCGCGAACATAAAAATTCAATTGGAGGCCTATCAAGATTTCGAACACATTCAAACCACCATCGCTACGCTTCAGGCGTCCTTGGAATTGATCAACGAAGAAATTAAAAATATTCACGCTGAAGCGAGCGCGCTGACGAGCATTCAAGACACGTTAATCACGGTTCAGCAGAAGATCGAATATTTAGAAAATTTGAACGTCGAATCCAATCTTGCTCATTTTCATCACGTACTCGACAACATACAGGGTGATTTGGAATCGTTACGGACGAGCGTGCCTTCGAGCGAAGATTTGGAAAAATTGAAAACGGCCGTGACGGCACTATCCGAATCGAGCGACATCAAAAGTTCATTGAGCGATCTCGAGAGTAGGGTGGCCAATCTCCCCACCTCCAAAGAATTACATGCTTTGAAAAGGAACATATCACGTATGCTGAAACGATTGGAAACGGAAACGGCGAACGTGGAACAGATTCGAGACGAACTTGCTTCGCTGGTGTCGACGCTGCCCACTTCGCAGAGCGTCGCCGATCTTCACATGCAGTTTACCGAGATGCGAAGCATCGTGAACGATCTTACCGAGAAAAGTTCGAAATTGAATCAAGTCGAGAACCTTCAGAGTATTGTCGTCAACATCAGAGATCAAGTCGGAGTGCTGGAATCCACGCAGGAATCGACGCTGGCTTCTTTCGGTGCCAAGTTGCAAGAACTCAACGAAAACTACAAGCAGTTGAACGTGGAAGTGAAAATCAAACCGTCGTTTTCTGTCGTAACGGATACCATAGTCGAGCATTTGCTGCCCATCGAAAATAAACTCGGACAAGTTCACAGCAACCTCGTTAGCGTCGACACTAAATTCGCTAAACTGCATTCTCTGCAAGCCATCGAAATCAACAGCGTACCCAATTAACAGAGAATCTCCACGTTCGTCGAAGGTAACAAACTGTACATGTTACATCCTTATCATCCATACTACAAGTTTCTCCTCGATGGCACGATTCAGATAAACGAATTTTCGTACTGGTCTCACGGCAGAAAAGCTAGCGTTCCTACCATGACCTTGATATCGAATCGTGGTGTCCAGAAAGCAGGAAACATTCCTCTGGCACGTTGGAACGAAACGCGCAACATATATGTAATACACGAAGACGAAGATCTTACCGTTTTCGACGTGAGTGCCGGCGATAAGCTGATCATTCAAAACACGAGCGAGGTGCCACCCTCTTTGAATCCCATCACGCTTGTGCTTCTCTTGAAACGTAATCTCTAAAAAAATGTCTAGGCAAGCCATCGTCGAAGAATTGCATAAACCTGCACGCCGCAACTACGAACGTTTGGCTGTGGTAACCAAGGGCATCGACGACCTCTGGCAAAGTGACCTCGTGGAGATGAGTAGCGGCAATTTGAAAAACGTGCATAAATTGAACAAGGGCAACAAGTACCTTCTCACCGTCATAGACACGTTTTCGAAATTCGCATGGGCTCTACCTTTGAAGGCGAAAACGGGAACGTGCGTCACGGAAGCATTCAAGACAATTTTTCACGAAAGCGGCGGCAGACGACCACGGTTTCTGCAAACGGACAACGGTAAAGAATTTTACAACGCTGTATTCCAAAAGTTTATTCAAAAACAAAAGATTCGACATTATTCGACCTTCAGTCACATCAAAGCCAGCATCGTGGAAAGATTCAATCGAACCTTGAAAACACACATGTGGAAACGATTCACGCTTCGGGGAAATTACAAATGGGTCGACATCCTGCCGGAACTCGTCGACACCTATAATGATACGGTACACAGAACGATAGGCATGAAGCCAGCTGACGTTACGAAATCTGACGAGCAGCGTTTAATTTCTACAGTTTACTGTCCAAAGTACACTCCCACGACAAAAAAAGCTAAATACAAAATTGGAGACCAGGTGAGGATCAGCAAATTCAAACGCACCTTCGAGAAGGGATTCACAAAAAATTGGAGCACGGAACTCTTTACGGTGGTTCGAGTTCTACCCGGAAACCGACACACGTATATAATAAAAGATAGTAGCGGCGAGATTTTGAAAGGAAGATTTTACGAAGAGGAACTCTCTAAAACGAAACACCCCGACACGTACCTCATCGAGAAAGTATTGCGTAGGAAAGGTGATAAATTGTTTGTCAAATGGCTGGGACTTCCGGAAAAGAGCTGGATCGACGCGAACGAAGTGATCTTGTAAGTACGTGGAACGTGGTGAAGCGTCTACCGGATCCGGAAAGTCAAACGAGAAAAAGAAACGGTGAGTTGCTTCCCGACAGCATCGACTGTCTGATCGTAGGACCTTCGGGGTGCGGGAAAACGACACTGCTCGTGGACAATTTTCTCCTCGCACCGAATTGGTTAGATTGGAAGAACAGGCACCTGTACGTGTTCTCGAAAAGTTTGGAGCAATCCAAATACCAGCAACTGATGAAACTGTACGATGGTCTGGACATTGCAACGTTCGCCTCGGAAATAAAACCACTCGACGATTGTCGTGAAAATTCAGTCGTTGTGTTCGACGACGCCATCCTGGAAAATCAAAATGAAATTCGCAACTTTTTCACGCAAGGTCGTCACAAAGGAATGGATTGCTTCTACCTAGCTCAAACGTTTTCCAAAATTCCAAAACAGTTAGTACGCGACAACGCTAATTTCATATGTTTGTTTCGTCAAGATCACACCAACCTCAAGCACGCGTACGATGACTACGTAGGCGGAGACATGAACTACAATCAATTTTCGGAACGCTGCTGCTCTACTTGCTGGAACGGTGACGATTTCGGATTCGCGACGATCGACATGACGAGAAAACCCAACGACGGAAAATACAGAAACAAAATCAACGACTTTCTAAACGTTGCAACGTTGTGAGAAACGACGTATATAAATAACGTCGTGACGAAACGAAAAATCGAAGACGAAAATCTCAAGCTTCGCGATTACCTCGCGAAACGCTTCAAAGGTTGGAAATCCGAGAATCGCGGATTCTACGAAGAGAAGAAACGTCAGGATCAACCTGTGATCGATGCCATCAGCAGTCTAGGTAAAGAAATTAAAAGTGTCACGGAACAAAATAAAAATTTGATCAACGAACTCGTGCCGCTCGCAGCTAAAAGTTACGCTGTACCCACGCCCATTTCGAGCATTCCTTCGACGCCGTTCGAACTGAAGGATGCACCGGCACGACGTCGAGCCATTGGTAGCACGTCGTCGTCTTCGGATAAAATCGAGTTGGGACCTTTGGCACGAGACTACCTGAGTACGGGGAAATTCGACAAGGATGAAGTGTTCGGATTGTATCCCAGCATGGAAACCAGCGAAGGCGGCGGTGTGGTGAGGAAGATTGGGAAATCGAAGGTGACCTTCGAAGGCAACGACATTAAAGTTAATTTAGGCGACAAGGATAGTTGGAACAGGTATCCGGGTACGGTGGGACTGTGGGAACTCGTCGCCAAAAAGCAGCCGAAAGATTACACCGACGAAGATTACCAAAGTTACAAGGAAATTCTGATCATGACGGATGCCTTGTACCAGAACAACGACGCCTCGCAGAATAGGGTGAAATCGAGCAGCGGCGAGAAGTACATGAATCTCATCAAACCGATTTGGAACCAGGTCAAAACAGGCAGCGGCGTCAAACGCTACAACACGTTACCCAAAGAATTCGTTTGGGTGGACGACGTAAGGAAGCTCGTGGACCGATTGTTGGTGATAGCCGGCGAAGAGAATGCAGGCAACCGTAATTTCTACAACGAGAAGGTTGGCATCGTGGACATGATCAGCACGAAACTTTCCAACTTCATCGTGAACGACGACAAGGGCATAGGTTACCTGATCAAAATCATCAACACGCTACCTCCGAAATTCTGGAACGTGGCCGAAGGAAAAGGACTCGTGAACGACATCATCAACAAGTTACCTTTTGAGATGCATTTACCTGGCTACCAGTACTGCGGACCGGGTACCAAACTCGAGAAAAGATTGGAGAGAGGAGACAAGGGTGTGAATCCGTTGGACGCGGCATGCAAAAATCACGACATCGCCTACAACACCACGCAGACGGATCTGGATGCACGTCACGAAGCAGACAAGAAATTGGAACATGCAGCTTTCGAAAGGTTCGTCAGCAGAGACGCATCGCTGGGTGAACGGGTCGCCGCACTGGGTACCACCATCGCCATGAACACGAAACAAAAATTGGGGTGGGGTATATAAATAACATAGAGTAAAAAATAATAATAATAACAACATGTCTCGCATAACTGATTTGCCACCCGAGCTACTATCTAAAATATTCAAAAAGGTAGTTAACGGAGATGTTAATAAACTTGTAATCATGGCAAGAACAACGCCGGCATTTCGAATTCCGTGTGAAATAGTTCTCAAGGACCGTCTTCGGGAGATCAGCGGCCTGAGGTGCGGTGATCTCAACATTCTGCTTTCGGCTGCAGGGGAGAAATTAAACGATAGGTTGGACGAACTGGAGGAGGCAAGGCAGGGAAGAAGATGGTACACAGTAGATTGGTACAAGTCTATGCAGGAGACGGAAGATATCATTACGCACATCATCGCGTTTTCCGAAGCACGGACTTTCTTCCTCTGTTAAAAAAATAATAATATATATACGTGTCAAAAAAAACTTGATATATAAATAACACACATCGTGAAAAAAATAATCTTCGGTATATATAAATAACACACATCGTGAAAAAACAATTAAATTTCTCTCTAACACTTTGAAATTTTTTTTGATATGACGACTGAAAAAATAAGTGATCTCCAAGCATTAAAACAAATGCTAAATTTGTCAGTTGAGTATGTAAAAATTCAGGAATTGGAAGTCGACAAACCTTACACGATAACTTCCGGTTCAATCGTTTCTACCCAGTATGGTCCCAAGGTACGCCTGTTGCTCAACGCACAATACAGTCTATTTTTACCAGATCGATACGCTAACATGTTATCCGACGAGAAGCTATCTATTTTAATCGAGAACAAAACTCGAATCGTGTACAAGGGGACAAAGGAACTTCTTGGCAAGAAAACGAAGCACGTAATAGAATTTGTGTAACGACTGCGAGGCCTTGAAAATATATAAATAACATACCGTAAAAAAACTACACAAGAAAAAATCTCAGAATATATATATAAATAACATACCGTGAAAATAACACATAGAGCATCAACATGAAGCCCAAGGGTGTCGTGTACCAGATACCATACTCCAATCTAAAAAATCTAGGTGCTCTCGATGGGTTACTCACCAAGAAACAACGCGAAAAGAAACGTTCTTGCTTGTCGAAAGGACACGGAATGAAATTGCTGCTCAGCACACCTCAATTGAGACGCTTGCAGCGTTCGCGGAAACAGCAAAAGATCGGAGGTTTCATATTCAGCATCCCGGCCATCCTGGCAGCATTGGGGGCCGTTGGAAGTTTGGCCGGCGGAAGCGCCGCCATCGCGAAAACCGTCATCGACTCGAAGAAGAACAAGGCGGAATTGGAAGAACAGAAACGTCACAACCTGGCCATGGAGAAGAAGGGGAAGGGCGTGATGAAAAAGTTTAAAAAAAAGAAACAGAAGCACTCACCAACCGAGACATTGAATCTCTGATCGAACCGTTACAAATCAAACACTTCAGAGGAGTTTTCATGTCCGACTCGTTACCTTCAAGCGTCAAAAGAAGAGAATGCGGAGTAGTCAACTTGGACGGTCAAGAAAATCCAGGCACGCATTGGATATGTTACCACAAAAACAACAATGATAAAGCATTCGTTTTCGATTCTTTCGGAGGTGTTCCACCTACAAATTTAGTCTATTATCTGAAAACGAACAAAACCTCTATATACTACAACGACGAGCGCATTCAAAATTTCGGAGACGTGAACTGCGGTCATCTCTGCCTCTCCGTGCTCGCGTTTCTCTCTAAAATAAATAACCCTACGATCGAGGATTTCCAGAAAGCATTGTGGAACCTCAAACAGCATCACTAGGATGGGCGTGTTCCATCTCACGAGCGAATCATCGATCTTGAAACTCACGCTGCACGACGACATCGTCTATCCTAAATCCGTGGCTCTGCGTGCATTCTACAGCATGTACCTCATACCCAACGTTACGCAGCACAACAACAAAATTAGCGCCGGAAGCGAACACATCGTCGTCACGCCAGGACAATACAATCTTTCCACTTTGCAAGCTCAATTACCCAAAGGCACATACCTTTCTCAAAATTCGGTCACGCACAGAGTGGAAATCCTATCCGCGACGGAGACCGTGGACCTGGGCACCATGGGAGAACTTTTAGGTTTCGAGAACGACACCAAACTCGAAGCTGGCATCAAGCACGTAGCAACCAACATTCCTAAATTCTTGGCCATAGAGACTCTGAACGTACACTGTAACGTGGCCGAAGGTATGATCACGAAATCTTCGGACGGATTGCTGGGAAGTCACAAGCAGACGGGAATCATAGCCACTTTCAAACCAAGTTCCGAGTTCATGGAACCGATCATCTACACGCCTTCTTCACCGATCTATTTTCCAGTATGTCGCAACCGCATAGACGACATAGAGTTGGTGGTGACGAACGAGAAAGGAGACGTGGTGGATTTCGCAGGTGCCACTACGACGGCCATCGTGGAGATCAACATATAATAAATAACCATACATGTAAAATGGAGCAAATCGAAAGTTACGAATTGCAATCTTTCCCTCCCAACCGTCGCACGTTCGCCAATCTCAACGAGGCGAACAGGGAGATCGAATACGACGTGGACGTAGGCGACGGGTTCATTCATCCTCACAGAGCGGACCTCTACCTTCAATTCGACGTGGTGAAGAAGGAAAGCGGAGACGCGTTTCCTGCAGCAGCAAACTTGATAATCGTGGACAACTTCGTGCCTCACCTGTTCTCGCAGGTGGAGGTGAGGAAACACAACACCGTCATCGACAGAATAGATTATCCAGGCATCACGTCGACGGCAGTGGGAACGTTGAAATTATCCAAAACGGACGCAGCGTACTACCAGGCCGGGGGATTCGAAGCCGGGACCAAAATATCGACGAGAAGTCACACGGTGCTCTTTCCCATGCGTCTGCTTCCGGGATTCTTCTCCGATTACAAGGAGATCATGTGGAAGGGGGGACTGCGCGTTACATTTCGAAGAGCGGCCAACGACAACGACGCACTGATGCGATACGCTACTTTGGGTCCGGACGGCACCACGCCGATAGCCAACACTTTACCCGAAGCGGCGAAATGCGTCATCCGGAGCATGGAATTGAGAATGCCGGTGGTGGAATACGAAACGAACTACGCCCTCAAGTACAAAGCGGAGATCTTGAAAAGTCCGCAGGTGCCGATTCACTTTCACGGTTACCAGTGCGTGCAGAAGATGGCGTCGGGAAGTCACATGGAATTCGACGTGACGACGCAGTTCATCAACATACAGTTCGACATGCCAGATTTCGTCGTAGTGCTTTTTCAGACCGGGAGGGACAAGAATCAGGAAAAAGATTCCAGCAAGTTCGACGACTGCAAGATCAAGAACGTTTATCTGAAGAATGGACGCAACGAAGTGTTCCCACGCGAGAATTACAACCTCGACGTGACCAAAAACGATTACCTCAAACTTTACGAAGCGTTCTCGGCTTACAAACGCGTGACCGAGGGAAGCGTGGACATGTACTACACGCCCAGCGAGTTCAAAGCACGGAGACCCATGACCGTCATCAACACATCTAAGAGAAAGAAGGTTGTGGTCAACGATCGAACCAACATCAAGGTCGTCTGCGAGTTCCACGATGCCTTGCCCGAGGATACCCTATGCAGTGTCATCCTGATTGCAGAGAAGTCCTTCGCCTACGACGTGAAGAACGAGAGGGTCACAGAGCAGTTTTAACAAGTTTTTTAACATCTTTTCTTGCACAAATAAGAAATTTTCTGCACTAGCACAATCAGTTACAATAGCACAATACGAATTTCACTAGTTCAGATCAGTTACAAATGTCAATTTCATTAGTTATCAGTTACAATATCTTTTTTTGCACTATAGCACGAGACAATCAGAATTTGCACAAAATTTGTTGTTGTTTTTACACGTGAAAATTAACAATAAAATTTCTTTTTTTATCGTTTCAGATGCTGTCGAAACATCAAAAACACATACACACACTAGAAAAAAAAAGCATGCAACTTTATTTGTAACACACACATATTCTCCATCTTCATCAAGAAAATATTATAATAAACATAATTATTTTTATCTATATCTCACAATAAAACTCTATATCCAAAAATATCACAACATCAAATAACACTAGAGTCGTTAGTACACGTTGCATGCATTACGGAGGTCCTCTGTAGAGTTTCATAGAAGTTTGAGAAAAAAAAAAACGCGTGAAACTCTACAGAGGCATGACTTTGTTAGCCGTGGCCATTAGAACTGTGTTGGGCACCACGCACCCTCGCGAGGTTATAGGGGCCAGGTATCCTAAAGAAAACAACAATTATTATTTTGTTTGTTTGCTTGCGTCACAATACAGGTGTGTGCGCGCGTGTGTGTGGCACATCGTTCCCCCGAGAGAGGTTTACAAAGGTCACGATATACGGAGTTGGAAAATTACGATATGGCGCATTCGCTTATTACTGTTGCCAGCCATGGGTCTCTCTCTCTCTCTCTTCATCTTACACCAACGTTGGCATCTCTATTTTTTTTTAGTTGTAAGTAAATTGCCAACACACTCTAGTTAATAATGCTACATATTATACACACACACGCACACACATACTGCGTTGCCATCCACCCATCTCTCTCTCTTTTACAGCAGTGCCGGCTCTCCTTGCCCAGTGTGTGCAGGTTGGCAAAAATTGCTTTATGCGCTGTAAGGCAAGCCTCAAGCAAAGTTGCCAGCTCCTTGCTTTAGGTTAGGTTAGACCAAAAAAAATCTTGGTGATTTTTTGCGAGTGAGGAGTTGGCAACACTAATCTCCACTTGAGGGCGGTCAACCGGGTTGATTGCACAAGCAAAGTTGCCAGCTCCTTGCTTTAGGTTAGGTTAGACCAAAAAAAATCTTGGTGATTTTTTTTCGAGTGAGGAGTTGGCAACACTAATCTCCACTTGAGGGCGGTCAACCGGGTTGATTGCACAAGCAAAGTTGCCAGCTCCTTGCTTTAGGTTAGGTTAGAGCAAAAAAGGCTGTGGGTAAGCTGTCGGTTGTTTAACTCTTCCCTTTCTCTTTTTTTTCTTGTAAAAGGCTATGGCAAAAGTACCAGTGGGTTGGCAACCTTGCTTTATGCACTGTAAGGCAAGCCTCAAGCAAGGTTGCCAGCTCCTTGCTTTAGGTTAGGTTAGACCCAAAAAAAAAACCTTGGTGATTTTTTCGAGTGAGGAGTTGGCAACACTGCGAGAAAATACCTCAAGCAAGGTTGCCAGCTCTTTGCTTGAGGTTAGGTTAGACCCAAAAACAAAAACCTTGGTGATTTTTTCGAGTGAGGAGCTGGCAACACTGCGCGCGAAAAGTAGGTCAAAAGACGTCGCCAGAATCGCCCATTCCACCTACTCTTGTAATCAAGGGGTCCCGGGAGGAGGCAGAAGTGGTTCGGACCCCACTTTAAATTGTAGGTCCAGTGCCGATTAGCCTTACTGTGCATAAAGTGGACTTAAAACAGCAACTCAAACCTAGCCAAGTGATTCAATTTCCTGCTTGTAGCTGTGGGGGTGATATGCCCACAGAAATTAAGTACAATATGCCCATGGGCATTACTATGATAAGAAAGTACCACAATGTGACCGGATCCAGTGTATTCGTTGTAGTATGGGGATGCATGAAATATATATCAAATTCACGTCCATGTGTCCAAAGTGCAATGCAGTTTCTCGCAAATGTAAACAGTAAACGAGGCTATGGTATATTCAAAATAAATGTTGTTAGAAACGCTATGCTTGTCTGTAAAAATGATGTTCTGTTTACGAAACAATAATACACATAATGCTGTGTATTATTTTTCTCTCAATATGTCATGTCAAGTATTACAACAATTGTTTCTTGTATTGGGCATTTTACCCTAATGGGTGAGCATTTTACCCTTTACACGGGGTGATTTGCCCAAATTGACGTTCATCTGTTTATTTTCTATGGTTCTTTTGCTATATGACCTACAGTAATAAAACTTATAGGTAACAATAACAAAACATGTAGCTTTCTTTCACATCCTTTTTATTGCGACACTCCTTCATCTAGCAAAGCTATAAACCACCAAAAAAGTTGGGCGTATTCCCCCGAGTGACTATGTTTGTGTTCCAACAGCTACCGTAAACGTAGTTGAAGTTATTCGTATAAATGTACTTATTCTCAAAACTGTCTTGATTTTAGTTTCGCCACTTGTGCTATGAACACCTCATATCAGCGTAACGCACGGAAGGAAGACGTGTGTCAGCGAGCTCCGAAGTGCAGTGAAGCGTGACAAGATGGGGAATTCTCTTGTGCAGTGGCGTTGTGCCATAGGATTGTGGAATGCAGGAGCTAAGAAGTGGTCGGCGTTAGTGATGAACGTGCGGAACAGCTCAAATGCAACCAGCATGTTTTTCGTGGGCATTGTCGTTGCGATTGCCTTAATTATCTCTGGTGTCGAGCAAAATCCTGGACCTTATACAATGGAGGACATTGCGACAAAATTGGATTCTATTGACAACAAGCTAGACAAGGTGACTGAAACAACAGCAATGGCTCAGAGCGATATTAAGCGGCTAATAACAGAAATAAATTGCCTCAAAAACGAAAATGCGGAGTTGAAAACTAAACTACAGTTCTGCGAACTTAAATTGGATGACTTGGAAAACCGGTCAAGAAGGGACAATTTAATTTTCCGCGGTTTTAGTGAAACGTTCGGAGAATCTTGGGACTGTTCTGAGCGGCTCGTGAGAGACGCTTTGTGGAACATTCTGGAGATCGACACATCTGACTACGACATAGCGAGGGCGCACAGACTGGGATCGGGACACAACAGACCCATCATTGTAAAGTTTTCAAATTACAAATTAAAAGAAACCGTTCTTGCTCGTGCGCGCTCCTTTCGTGGAACTGGTATCCGTGTCTCCGGCGACTACTCTAGACGTGTTCGCGATATCCGCAGCGAGTTGTGGAAATACATGGAAGAAGCCAGAGAAAACAATCTCCATGCAACAATGAGGTACGACAAACTTTACATCGAGGGTAAAATATATACGTTGAGCGATCTGGATGCTAACGGACTGCCGCCTGTGACCACGGAAGAGGTGCACCAAAACACAGAAGTGAATCCAAACGCTTCATCTACTGTGGAGTGTAGCGAAGTGCCTTTTTCTTCGAGTGGAGTGAAGGAACCTCTACGCTCCGATCATCCATCCACCCACACCATTCGATCGCCCAAGGAACCGTCGACGTCGAAGGCCCCGGCCGGCGCTGAACTCCCTGTCTCCTCCTCCCGACCCCCTCAAGAACCAGGGTACAGAAATAGAAAATCCTACAGCGAGGTGACCAACCACCCCAAAACAAAATCATCCATGCGGAACGGAAGTTCGAAGCCCGCGACGGAGACAACGAGCAGCACATCGAAGCCTCCCCCTCCCAGAAATGTAAACGGTCACCAACACCCGAGGCGTTCCCAAAGGACCCCGACTGCCAGGAACCAGGAAAGCAGGTAGGATCTGTGGAATCCGGAGAAGGAGGACGTCGTGCAGCTACGTAGTGAGGTAAGATTAGAAAGTGACGTCATCTCTGCACATTCCCAAGCAAGTAATGCTCATAACTATTTAACGTTCTATTATCAAAATGTTCGCAGTTTGAGAAACAAGAGTAGGCCTTTTTATGAGAACGTACTGAGCCGCAATCTGGACGTAGTGTGTGTTAATGAAACGTGGCTAACGTCGTCTCACCTGAGTTCCGAATACTTTGATTCCCGGTACACTGTGTACAGATGTGATCGAAGCCGTGACCTTAGTGGCAAAGTGAGTGGAGGTGGTGCACTTGTGGCTGTAAGAAACGACCATTCGTCATTTTTGGTGGGTGAACCGATGCAACAGCCTGACTCCATCTTAGTTAAAGTATTGCTTAACAAGAAATTTCCTCTCTATATTGGTGTTGTGTACTTCCCCCCCAAATCAACTAAGGCATTATATGACACATTTTACGACTTTGTTGAAACCCATACTAAGCCAGGTGATAAAATACTATTCTGTGGTGACTTTAATTTACCTGAAATTACAAGTGTGGACGCTGATTTATTAAGTCTTACGCCAGTGTGTCAAGATCTACAACTTTTTATGTCTTACCATGCTCTCAGAAACGTAAACAATATTCAAAATGTAAACAATAGGTTACTTGACCTTATATTAACGAATGTTAGTAATGTAGATGTAAGCAGAGAGTTGCACCCTCTCCTACCGGAAGACACACATCACCCCTCAATAATAACTGAGATCCAATGCCTTTCCGTAAAATCAAATAAAAAGTCAAACCAAAACATTTCCACATACAACTTTAAGAAAGCCGACTATTCAAAACTCTTCAGTTTAGTTTCAGAAACGGATTGGACGCCAGTAAATAGCGCCGTTAACGTAAATGAAGCTGCCGATATTTTGTACAGATTAATTTATGGCATATTTGATCAATGCATTCCCCTTAAAAAACTACAGAACTCAGCATATCCTTGCTGGTTTACGCCTGCTGTAGTGAAAAGAATTAAAGTTAAAGCTTACCATAGGTTAAAATGGAAGAAAAGTATTGCAAACAAAGAATATCACCGAGAAAAATTTCTTCAGCTTCGCGCACAGGTTAAGAAAGACATAACTGTAGCTTACACTAATTACATAAAACAGTCTGAAGACCAGATAAGTGTGGACCCTACTCGATTCTGGTCCTATATCAAAAGTAAAAAGTCCCATCAAAACTGTGAAGCTATTAAAGTCGGCGCAGACATATTAACAGACGAAAATGACATCGCGGATGCCTTTGCAACTTACTTTCATTCTGTGTACGCAGCCGAAAGAGCTAAATATGACGTAAATAATCTGAAAATAGGAATTGCTAACGAACAACTTGATATTTTCACTTTGTGCAACATCCGCGTAAGCGAAGTAGAAGCTGCCATCAAGAATTTGAAATCCAAATCAACGACCGGCCCTGACAACATACCACCATATATAGTTAAAGGATGTTGCGATATTTTAAAATATCCCTTGCTGCAAATTTTTAACCTTTCCATCGATACCAATACTTTTCCTTCAAGATGGAAAACATCGTCCGTCTGTCCTATCCCCAAGTCTCACCAAAGATCAAGCTTAGAAAATTATAGACCGATAGCAATCCTTTCTAGTCTTGCTAAAATATTTGAACAAATCATTTACAAGAGGATGTTAGCACACGTCAATCCAGTTATCTCTCCTTATCAGCATGGATTTACTCCAAAGAGGTCTACCGTAACAAACTTAGCTAACTTTACCCATTACGCATGCAATGTACTAAATAACACAGGACAAGTCGATGCAATATACACCGATTTTACTAAGGCATTTGACAAAATTGATCATGATATATTACTACAGAAAATTGCTTCATTCAATATTTCACTTAATACTTTAAATTTCTTTGCTTCATATTTAGCCGATCGAACGCAAACTGTAATATACAGGAAAATCAAAAGTTGCCCCTTCACACCATATTCTGGTGTTCCCCAAGGGTCCAATCTTGGACCGCTTTTGTTTTTATTACTTATCAACGACTTACCCAATTGCATACAAAATTCTCAAAAGTTGCTTTTCGCCGACGATCTTAAGCTTTTCCACGAAATAACTACCTCTGAAGACTGTTTAAAACTGCAGGAAGATGTAGACAGAGTGATCTCTTGGTGTGAAAGTAACAAGTTGGATCTTAACCCAACAAAATGCAGCGTAGTCACTTACACAAAACGCAAAGCATCTTGTGTGTTTCCATACCGTATTAAAAATGTACAAATCACGCGCAAAAATGAAATTAAAGATCTTGGAGTGACCTTCGACACCAAGTTCAAATTTAATAAGCATATTGAAGCTGTTACTAACGACGCTTTCAGAAACTTAGGTTTTATAATCCGATCAAGCCACGACTTCACGAAAATAGAACCAGTGAAAATACTTTACTATTCCCTCGTACGGTCAAAACTAGAATATGCGTCAGTAATCTGGAATCCCACTCAAATAAACTTAATTCATAGACTAGAACGTATTCAGTCCAAGTTTCTTAGATATCTCAAATTCAAAGCCTGTGGAGAATATCCAGCATTCGATTCATACGATAATCTAGTCTCAGAGACCAACTTCAACAAACTAGCACTCCGACGACAAGTAAATGACCTGCTCTTTCTGTATAAAGTAATTAACGGTATAATAGACGATTCCAACTTATTGTCAGCCGTGTCGTTTAATGTTCCCAGTTCCAAAACACGCCCCAAGCACAAAATCTTTCATTGCCAGAGAGCGAAAACTTCAATCCTTTCTACCTCTCCGGTGTGGAGAGCGTGCAACTCTTTCAACACAATTTCATGTGTAAATAACACAATTGATATTTTTGCAATGAGTTTATACAATTTAAAAAATAGTATTACTGGAACACTGAATTTATTGTAGTAATATTATGTAATTAGAGCACTATAATTGGGCTCGGCCTGTTGAGCTCTATGAATAAATAAATAAATAAATAAATAAATATCATGATGCACCAATCAACCTGAAAGCACTAGATTTTTCACGACTTGATTGGACAGTTCACTAAGTACCGCCCTTCGTGGCGGAGTGATGAGCGTAACCCGTTACGAAGCCAGAGATCGCAGGTTCGAACCAGGAATAAGGCATTATCCCCGTCTAGTAGAGGTGCATCCAAGTGTCAAGCTGCTGCAAGGAAATGCGTTCAACCAAGTACACCCTGTGCGCAAGAATAGTGGTGTTCAAGTTCAAATGATTCAACAAATCCTGCCTGCTGATTTCAGCTCTCGTTGATCGTTTGGCATGTTCCACGTGGCCATACGCCACACTGTACACCGCTCCAGAACGCAGTGTAAACGGTGTGGACACAAAATACACTACGTGACACCATATCAACGAAGTAGACTTCTCGGTGTTGCACTTTGCAACCAAGTAGACATGCATGTGGGTGCAAGGAGTCAAAAAGTGATGCGTACTAGACTAGGCTATTGAGTTGGTTCCAACGTCCATTTCTGCAGTTTGTTCTCATTGTTAGCATTAACCCAAGAAATATATTGATTGACTGATTGATTTTTCTGCCTCTTGGCTAATTTGCGAAAATGGGGATGAGTGACGAAATGACGAAATGGATGAATGGACATTCACAAACAACCAAGCCCGAGCGTGGTTCGAACCTGGGATCCTTGGCGTCGCAGCGCGATGTGCTAACCACTCGGCCACAGAGTCCGGTCCCAAGAGATAGAAACGCAACGTGAAGTAATCGGAATAGATAGAAAGAAATTCTACAAGTCATTGATTGATTGACTTAAAATGTCTGGGTGCGTCGGAACATTCTACCCTGTAGAACAGAGGATCGATGCAATGGGGGAGTAGTTCATCCCCTAAATCGTACCACTCGCTTGCCACTACGGCCCCGAAAGGGGCCAGATAAGAGGTAATAGATCTTGCTTAAAAAATTAACATTACAGATGTTTTATCCCAACCCTTCTGAGAATGGCAGATAGATGGATAATGATAACTCACCCTGTTCGATATCGCGCACACCTTGTCTCCCTCTCTTTTCACCTGGCAGCGAACAATCCTCATAAAGCCCCTTGCCTCCAGATTCTCCTGGTGTTGTTGGTTTTGCCTGATCTTCACTCACCGCCTCTCAAGGTAAGCGTCTCCCCACTTCCTCTATATATAAAAAAACCTTTCTCGGCTAAAACCAGCTACAAGTCTGGACACGTTTATGCAAGATTATGCACGATATCGAGCTGGGATGTTACGCATACGCATTAGGGTATTTTGCATCCTTCAGTGTATGCGGAAAATATTCCCTTATCTAAAACCCTTACCTCAAAATTTAAAAAAGTGGTGAGAAACGTTTCAAAATGTAGGTTGTAAATGGAGCTGCATAGGATAAACACAACACATTAAAAGGGTAAGTATAGTTTAAAACTACCTCAGAAACAGTGTATAAAACCTGCTCTTCTCAAAAATCTAAAATCATTGGCTAAAACACTGTCATCGTCTCCCAACATAGAAGACAAATCGTTGGGAAGGTAATTAAAATCGATACATTCGAGAAGAATGTGTCAACACTTAAGACAACGTTGCAAGTACGGCACAGCGAAGAGTCCAGTCCTTGCAGAAAATGACGATGTGCGAGACGGCTGTGTCCGATTCGGAGCCGCGTTAAGATGACTTCTTCTCGGCGGGAGGGACGTGACGAGGAACGCCAAGCAATATTGATGGGCTTGATAGCTTGAAGCTTGTTCACCCGTATCTCATCCCACTTGGCCTGCCACGTGTTAAAACGGAACTACGAGAAACATTCTGCGGGTGCTTAGATGGCAGAAGGTGGACGAGGACGTCGCCGTCTTCATCAGCAGACTTAGCGCCAACATCGGCTTCTTCGTTCGCCTTTATGCCCACGTGACAAGGAATCCAACAGAAGCGAACTTCTTCTCTGGCACACAAGGACACTAGCCGTCGAAACTATAGGGGAACCACAAGCAAAAAAACCTGCGCAGAACCACATCGCGCCGGCGGGTGTGGGAAAGGGCAGGGGGAAGGAACACTCAGCGCGGCTCACGTCAGTGTTGCCAGACCTATTGATTTCTCTGGAGAATTCTTTAAACTATTGCTATGGAACCTCCAACGCCTGCTCAAAAAAAACGTTTCCTGCTCATCTTACTTAAACATGGAGGGGAGTGGTAGAGTGGAACTCCACTCAACCGTGAAAAGTGCTGTTTGAACTGTGAAATTATGCCAAACGCTACTCAATTGTGCTAGGACAAAATTATTATTATTACTTTATTTCTATTACTACATTACTATTTTTAGATGGCTGTATTTTATCCCACCCCAAAATCTATTTCTATTTTAGTTGTTTTACGTCGCTTTTGTGCCTCTACGGGTAAGTACGACAACAAGGATGAATGATGAAGTAATGAAATGGATGAAGTGAAACATCCATGCCTTACTAGGTAGAACCTCTGACTTTGTAGCGTGGGCAAATTATTTTATACATGTATATGTGTGTGCGGGGGGGGGGGGATGTGTTTCTAGCAGATGGGGAGGATAGGTGGAATCGTAGCATAAGCGTTGTTATCTTCAATTATTGAGGAAGACATGCTGTATAATTCACCAATATATTTCACATCCGTAATGCATTTTCTCATTATGGTGCAGGACGCGTGCCAACCCCTAACGATAACTGTACACCGAACACCAGCAGAAGGCAAATTAGTTGGTTATTGTTAGCATTCGACTTGAAAGCATTGAAAGATTGTGGAAAATCGCCGACAACGAAAGGCGGCACGTTAGCTTCATTTGTTGATTGATTGATTGATTGATTTGGTGTTTTAAGTCCACTTTATGCACAGTAAGGCTAATCGGGACTGGACCTACAGTTTAAAGTGGAATCCGAACCACTTGTGCCTCCACCGGGTATCGAACCCGGGACCCCTTGATTACAAGGCGACGACGCTTCCACTGCGCCATCAGGGAGGCGTTAGCTTCATTTGTGAACACAACTTTCTAATATTTACTGTCATAAATATTCTTTCCGAAAATAGAGGCATGGCAGACCCCTTGTGTCGGTACTGAGAAAGGGCAAACTTCTGGGTGCTTTTCATGCACCCTCTTAGATTTAACCACCGGAAAATGCGGAAGAGATGAAAGACATTGGTCGGGTTCCTCGGACGGTTTACTTTCTTTTGTTTGAAACACGTCCACTCCTGAAATGGAGATGTTCGGTTTATTTTCACCAAACACAGGATGCTGGGTTTAGCACCATTGTTACAAAAGTATATGTGACGTTTACACTGTACACAAAGCGCCACTGCAGCAGGGGGCTTTTATTGTTGACATAAAAGTACCTATTATTTCAGACATATGAGTCGATTTCAGTCACAGTAATTTACATCCATTATTATAATAGGAACGTGATAATTTCAAGCTCAAGTGGTGTTTTCTTATAGGGCAACGCTATTACTGGTTAATACGCCTCGTTTACCCGCCTGAAAAAAATACATTGTTTCCCCCTTGCTGGAAAAAAAAAATCTGCGGACGTCCCCTTGCCCCGCTCCCCCCCTTAAAAACGTCGTTCATCCGCTACTATTAGATCATTGTATTTTGTAGCAGATCTTCTGGTTTTCCAAGGAACAAATCTCCCGATTTTTTTTCAGTCTGACCTGGCAACACTGCCCCGAGCACCGACAACGGCAGGAAAGATGCGCGAACGCTTTTGACGGAAGGTTTTTTTTCCTTGTGGTAGAACTATGCAGGATGTATTTTGCAATTCCAGTGTCTGATGCATACTGGTGGAATTTGTGCATTAAAGGACCTTCTTCAGAGCGTGAAGATCAGCGAAATCCAATGCCTTTAGGACTGAACACGTAGGGATTGCCAGAAAACGTGATTTTATGTCTAGTATAGAGCTTCACCTACCTAACCTGCTAATATACTTATTTTTCTTGTGAAACGTTACTTACTGTTATTACATGTTGACATGAGTAGATTAGCCAAGTCTGGTGTTCTTGGCGTCTTGTTGGGGCGTCGATGGGTTTTATCCGTTCCTAAATTTAAGATTAAATTATTTTAATAGGAAAACTAGTGTAATGATTAAAAATTTAATAAATATACTTAGAAAAATCAGCTAAATTATGACATACGTCACAGTGTACTATATGTGCATGATATTTCCAAATCTGTAGCAATACTTAAAACAATTTCCAGAAATGAATGGATGTGAAAAGTATGCTACTTAAAAGTTTTTGCAAGGAGTCTATGATATATCGTAAAATACAAATTGCCTCCTCTTGTGGCCGGAATTTGAACTAATAAATTTATACTGTTGATTTATAAACAATAAAATATTATATTGCACTTTGTGTTACTATTAGATGAATAATGTTTAATTTCTCTTCTATATTGCTCTATGTGAAATGACACTCGAACTACTTTTCTGTGGATAGTAACTCATACCTTTGAGAACCGAAGTGCATAATCCATCAGCAATACAAGAGGTCTTGTAATGTTGTTAGCTATCGAAGCTAGAGGTCACCTAATTAGCTCAGACACTTAACTTTCTTATCGAAAAAAAAACAACTTTCGATCTACGATGAATACAGACCTTTAAATGGCTCTTTTTTATTAGCTCGAGCTAATCGTAAAGAAGAACTTTTTTACTGCCTCTAAAAGTGTTTTGTCCTCTTTGTCGGGAATAAAAATGGGGAGGCAGTTAAATGTTCTAATGGATCAGACTCGGAGCTCTTGAGTAAATGGAAGACTGCGGGTGTCTTCGAGGCATTTCTCGGGAAAAAAATACAGGTTAACTCAAAAGTTTTTGTACATTTTTATGTAGAAATTACTGAAAGTTTTACTACGACTTTTGTTTTCAGGCATATTGAATAGATCTTACAATTATACGCAACTCTTCACACAGCCTGCATTTGATTTTACAACACATCTTGTTGATGAAATAGTCATTGGCGTTCCCAGGATTTTCTAAAGGGATTACGTACACTTTTGTAAGCGGTTAGCCCTCATTTTGCCTTTTTTTCCTGACTTTGACGTTCTTTATTTAGGAGTACTGGGTAGAAGGGAGGGCTATGGCCCCCACCAACCCCCCTCACGCCTTGGGGACGCCACTGAAAATAGTAAAACAGAATAAAATCAAATTGAGGTATTAATCGTGTCCTAACTGGTATACAAACCTGAGGCTCAATTTATATTTACTCGGAAATTCGTGCTGAAATTTAAATTTATTTTATTTTAAACATAGACTTTCATTATTCTAAGTTTTTCACGACGATTAGAATGTACAAATGTTTATCTGATACTCATCAATTTAAGTTAAATAGTTTGGTTTAGCGAAAAATCTTCACTATATTTGCCCATTGTAAACTTCCCGCCAAAGTAATTGCACGTGGGTCAAACAGCCAATCAGCTCAAGTTACTCATTGCGTGTCGCTTCTGGCGTGCCTTAAATGGCGCGAAATTTTGGCGGGAACAGGGAAAATGTGGGTAGCAGAGTATTTTTAATATTTATCGGCGTGTACCCTTTGTTCATCCTAAGGAGGCGACAGGGTTTCCACTACACCATCGTAGAGGCACGTTAGTTAACTACGGCCAATCACATAACATGCCGAACAAATTTTATATGTTACTATGGCGTACGAAAGAACCTATATATCTCTGGGGGTAGCTAATATATTAATTGTGACGAGAAATCGATAAACTGATTACTCCCCTCCCCCTATTCTCTTCGTCACAAGAGGTGAAAAATTCGCCCGTTTTACGAGCTCGGATCGAGAGAGAGAGAGAGAGAGAGAGAGAGAGAGAGAGAGAGAGAGAGAGAGAGAGAGAGTGAGAGTGAGAGTGAGAGAGTGAGAGTGAGTGGCTCCGATCGGGATACGAACCCTGCGAGCTTTTCCATAAATCTTCCGTAAACTATGCAATTAGTCGACGGGAGAGTCATGAGGTGGTACTGAGCGTTGAATTTGTCATCTTTCACGTGGAGGAATCTAAGGCATTTCAGTCTCCCAGGAGCGTAATAAAAAAAAAATTGGGGAAAAAAGTTTTAATGGGACTCCTACTTTCTTTCCTTTATCCGTCATTCTACTCTAATTTTTTTCCTCTCCCAATTTTTCATCCCTTTTCTCTACCTAGAGAAGTCATTAAATTAATGCTATTAAGATTTCAATCAAACTCTTTGACTACATTCTGTCCCTGGCAGCTCTGGAGCAAGATATCTCTGCGCAAGTAGTGACTCGAGAGAGCTCGACCAATGAACTCGTGAGAGGGGAAGTGAGTGCGTGGAGGGGAAAACGTGACGGCAGCCACCGACTGTTTGCAGCAGCGTCCACTGCATTACTGCGCCCACTCGCTTTCTCCCCTTCTCTACTTTTATGCGCGGCCGTGCTACACAGATTCCCGAGATAGGGTGTACCTTAAGAGTTCTGCAAAATGTAATTTTATGTTCAGTGTATCACTTTCTATATCTTACAGGGGAGGATTAAAACTTTGTCATTGTGGGCGGATGAATTTTTTTTTTTTTTTTTGCATTGTTGTCCGCAAGGGTCGTTGAAGGCCGCTGTTGGTTGTAGATACCAAGAGAGCGGAGTCAATATCAACTTTTCTTTCTCACTTGACTATATTTCGACGGTTCGAGAAGCCTGCGTGGTGGAGTGGTTAGCACAGTGCGCCACGACGGCCCGGGTTCCGGGTTCGAATTCCGGTCTGTGTATGGATATTTGTGAGTGTCCAATTATCAGTTTTATCATATCGTCACTCATCCCCATCTTCGCAAATTAGCCTAAAGTGGCACAAGGAGCTAAATGAAATAAAGCAAATCAATCAATCAATCGATCGATTAGCCTAAGGTGGCGGAAATGCAACTTAAAATAAACTAAATCAATCAATCGAGAAGAGATAACCTGATTTTTAGTCACGGAGCAGAAATATTTATATTCCGGTTATTTTGCCTGGATTTTTCTACCTCTTGTTTTAATCGCGGCGATGAGGATGGATGAAACAGATGATGGGGCAATCACCTGATATATGCATACGTTAATCAGGGTTCGAACCTGGGCTTTGCAGTGCGTAACACGAACCAAATGGAGGCTGCCAAAGGCGAGCGATGAGCGATGGCTTGGTTTGTTGTAAAGGAGTTGAAGCGATCGTCCACAATGCCTTTAGGTAACATTACACCTTCCAAGACCATAGCTTTGGTGTTAGTGGTTACCACTCTTATATTTGGGAAAAAGTTTTAATGTTGAATTAGCTTTATGACAATTGATAGTATTCTACTAGTTTTGAAACCTGTAATAACAGTTGATTGCCAATTTTAAAAACCTGCAGAATGATGTAACAGCAATACAAGGTGAACGTGACCAATTTATATCACTGAGAGCTCTTTCTTCTTTTGTAAAACTTGCAGAGTAATCTATAAGTGCAATTTTATTTTAGCTAATATTTTAAAAAACTAAGAATTTGTAGAAGATTAAGTTATATCACAAGTAAATTATGACAATTGCTATTTATTTTGAAACAACAACCATTTAAAATATGTATATCTTCTATTACTATATAGCGTGCCATCTATGTGTAAAATCTATGAACTAACTACTGAGACATTTTTATAAATCGGCATTGATTACTATTGAAAAAGTCTAATTTTGCAACCATGTTTTAAATATGAGCAACTGGCTCCTTTGTTGAAGGAAACGTTTTCACTAATTGCTCTCTCTTTCGAAATTTACATTTGATGCGAATGGGGAAGGCAAAACTTTGCCTTACGCTCATTATTTTCTATCCCAGATAGGTTTCGGTCGCATCCTGAACTCCTTGATGAGGGATATTTCGATTGGTTTCACGTGTTATTTTTTTACGGGAGCGATTTTTAGGAAAGTTACTTTGGGAGAAAGCAATTAATTCTGTATTCCGCTGTCCCTTCCCGCCAGAAAACTTTTGACGTTATATTTTTCACATAGAACATCTTTTTGTACTATGTGTATTTTGGAGATATTTATATTTTTCATTTTAAATTGACCAACCTGTATATATTTACACGAATGAGCTTTATTGTAAATTGATGAAATTTATTGTTAATTGTGTAACCACGCCAATGAAAGAAACAAGCCGGCCTCCGTGGCAGAGTGGTTAGCACATCGCGCTACGACGCCAGATGTCGCATGTTCCAATCCCGGCCTGGACATGGATATTCTTTGGGAGTGTTCCTTCATCTACATCATTCGCGACTAGCCAAAAGTGTCATAAAAGCGAAGTATATACCAAATCAATCAATCAATTAAATAAACAAGAACGATGTGATTGCTGTTCATAGGTATAACACGTTCCTCCGAAGCACCTTCGAGTAATTTATAATAGAGCTGATGGTTGTATTGATGGCCAGTATGTTAGTCATGTTAATATTTATATAGAATAAAACAACTTTACAACTCAGTGAAGTTATTAATATAAATGGACGATAAAAATCGAGAAGCGCAAAAGGCGTAAGATGTTGACTAAATAAATGAGTAAATGTTTGGTATATTTTATACAGGGTGTCCCGAAAAGACATCGACTACTAAATACTTTCGGTTACCTTTTTTGGGACACCCTGTATTGAATGACACAACCGTAATAAATTGAAAACATTTCTTAAAAAACATTTTCTTGAGCCTCGACGAGAAATTCACCCCGCAATGCCAATTCATCAACTACAGAAATCCATCATGTTATTTGGAAGACATAAATGCAATTTGCAAATCGGCGATAATCTCGCTAATTCGCTATTTCGAGCTAAATCCGCGCGATTAAATTCCTTCAACAAACAGGGAGCAGTTTATTAAATCACCCAAAGTGCTTTATCAACTTTTCACTACAAACTTTCCCACACAGAACGTCGACGACCAAATCAGAGTTTACCATGAGCGAGATATTTAACGCTTTCGGTTTTCTGGTATCAGAGGATGTATATCTTAATTAACATTCCTCGCGGAAGCTCAAGTATAATTAACAAGGCTAGTAATTAGCTGCATTCCGAAGATATTGAAAGCCCGGTCGTGGATCATTTCCTACGTGTTTGAAGCGATCAGGTATATAAGAAGAGAGAATTGCCTTCTTCGAGCATCAGTTGCGTTCAGTTTTCATCGACTGCAGAAGATAAAGAAACATGGCACTCTTGAAAACAGTAAGTATTCTAAACTTTTAAAATTTATATACAGGGTTGTTCATAATTTTTGATCGATTTTAGTTGCATGGGAAGATGCATAATTTATACACGTTAAAGCATGGTAAATATAAGGACTTATGTAAGACAACTCAAGGAGAGTTTTTTTGAGTAGAGGAAGTCTTCTAATTATAAATTAAAGAATTAGTTCAGAATTATGTGTTTCACCTCATATTTACAAGGAACGTTTTGCTTAAAATTTCCCCTTATTATTATTTTTGGTAAATTCGCGTAGACGTATTTAATACTAAACAAAGTAGAAAATATTAATATTGTTACACTATTAATTTGGTATCAATTCTGTACTTTGTGGCCACAATTAAAATCGCCCTATTCAACCTAGTGGTGAAAATGTGAACTATTTTTTTCCTTAGCATTCGCTTCCCCATAGTCTACATAGCCCCTATATCACGTTTCAGCGCAATCCGTTCCTTCAAACGGGCTCCAGAGGACTCTGAATTGAGCAAATTTAATTGTGACCACCCTGTATATTATTAGAGTATTATTAACATTCATTTATTGCCAAATTTAATAATTTCCTTTAACTTTTGTGAAGTAAAAGTACATGAATTCAATTTAGAAATCAATATTTTAAATGTAAATAGAATAAAATTGTACAGATTGTCCAATATTGTCTGGAAATAATTAATGTTCCATCAGAAGTTACTAGACGTTTAGTACTTCGTAAAGCATTATATAGTCTATTTGCTGACTTCAAAATAAATGTTCAAATGGCATGTCCCAGAACTAAATGATAAAATTGTAAGACGTGCCTTAATATATCTAACTTTTATGTGCTTTGTGACCCATATGTAATTAATACTTAATCTCCTTGTAGCTCTTTGCAGCAGTTCTTGCCGTCCTTGCCTTCATAGCAAGTGCACAGGCTATTGGAATTATTGGTAAGTTTTGCCTTTTTCTTAATACATCCAATTACTGTTTAGCTACATATAAGAGTATACATTTCAAAAGTGCACTTTTCACACAACACGAGAATAACTGACCTCCTCAATCCAGTCTTGTTAACTACCACAGCAAGAACCAAAATCTTCAAGTCGTTAACAACAGAACTCCTCAGTTTAAAACATTCGTTTCGTTCCCCTTGTAAACCATACCGATTAGCATTTAAACAGTTTCACTAAGGGAGTGATGATATAGGTTCACACGTCATATTCCATCATTCTTGTGTTACTATTTACGTATTTGTGATTTGCATATATTTTAAAACATTAGAGGGCAGCAGTGTTACGTCAGTTTATTAAGTCAGTAACACTCAATTATATGCTTTTATGTAAATGTAATCCATTTCACACAATTTTAATGATAACTGTGTATATTGACTTTGTTGAGAAATAATGAAGAAAACATTTTCTAAATTTACTTGAGCAGTTAAAATGAATTCTCTCATAAATAATAGTTCGAAATTCTCTCTTGACTATTTTTTAAGAGCTTATGTAACAATAATTTTTAAAAGGTTTCACTCTCAAGATAAAAGGAATAAATATTTGAAGCAGCATGATAAGCAATCAATTTAGAAATATTTGGAAGTATCACAATATTCCGGGTTTAAGTCCTTGCCGGAGCATCCAATGTCATGACATACACATTGATGGGATATCGATTCGAGTTGAGTTTTGTTGTAAGTGCAGTTTATGCACAGACAGGCCTGGGCCTACAGTTTAAAACGGGTTCCGAACCACTATGTTTGACCTCTGGCTATCAAACCCGGGACAAGGTGACGACGTTACCACTACGCGGACATTTGTCGACGCGATGTGATCAACACCACGCTTCGGCCGACTTGACCCTCATGCCAGTATCTAGGAACCTGTTTATTTGAGAATGGGTGAACACCAGAGTAGTTCTATGCAGACACACAGCTTGGCATTCTTACCTGAAATCACGCACCCTTAATCTTCCGCGTGACAGTCTGACGCTTTACCAATTGGCTCACCTTCGTAAATGTCCCTTCATCAATTTAACTTCATCATTACTCATCCTTATAGTCGCAATAAGAGGAAGAGAAGAGGCAAGATATGAAGAGTATAAAATATAAAAATGCAAACATCATAGTATTAATATAGTAACAAAATATTTTTCAGAAATCAATCTTGTGCGTGTCTTTGTAGACGAATATCTACTTGGTATCTTTACTTAAAACCTTTTTCGAAGCTTGCAATATAATATTACAGTATAATTAAAAAGTGACTATTTTACAGGTGGACTTACTGGACACAGTTACGTCCAACGCAGCAATGTCCATTACCCAGGATTCCCGGTAATTGGCTACGGTCTTGGATACGGTCTGGGAGGTTACGGTCTTGGAGGCTTCTACGGTTAAGTCTTTCTTGAGATATATTAATTAACTATTCCATATATATGATGTAATATATATAGAAATAAATTGGTGCATAGGCATATAGTCCTTTTTATTTTAATACTAAAGAACTTCATTCAAGTGAAAGCATTAATGTTTTCGCAAAGTTTTGACATTTCTGGGATATTCCGTGTGAATGTGCTCCTAAAATTCAATTTTGGAAATTAAATTAAATGCTCTAACTTTGTTCTATCTTGTGAGCCAACAATCCAGATTAGTCATTTGAATAAAATTTAAGTATTACAAATAATTAAGTTAGAAGGTAGAATGTATTTGG
Source organism: Lepisma saccharinum (assembly GCF_977018435.1). Classification (NCBI taxonomy): domain Eukaryota; kingdom Metazoa; phylum Arthropoda; class Insecta; order Zygentoma; family Lepismatidae; genus Lepisma; species Lepisma saccharinum. The sequence continues at coordinate 25,905,043 of NC_139253.1, forward strand.
CATAGTTTTAGTTTAACTTTTTGACTCACGTTTGTTTTTTTTATTGTGTCGCACACGTGACACCAAAATGCAGTTAATTTCTCCATTAACTCTTACATTTCCCCTTGAACTCCAGTAATTGATTCAAAGGTCAATTTCCTTCTATTTTTTTTTTTCATAAATAATATTTTTTCAAAATTTAAAAATTCACAGAAATTAAGATACATTTCTTATTAAGTAAATAGGCAGTTTTTTCTGTCCCACCCGTGACACAAAATTGTTCACTTATATATATATATATATATATATATATATATAAATCTGGCCTTCCCGATGGCGTAGTGGTAATGTCATCGCCTTGTAATCGTGGGGTCTAGTCCCGATTAGCCTTACTGTGCATAAAATGGATTTTTGAATTGATTCAATTCTTGTTGCAAGTCCACTTTATGCCCAGTAAGACTAACTGGGACAGTTTAAAGTGGGATCCGAACCACTATGTGCCTCCACCGGGTATCGAACCCGGGACCCGTTCATTACAAGGCGACGACGCTACCATTGCGCCATCTGGGAGGCCTATGAAGTGGCCTTAAAACACGAATTCAATCAATCAATATATATATATATATATATATATATATATATATATATATATATATATATATAAAATCTAAGAAAGTATTTTAAGGGTAGTTATGTTTAATCAACCGTGTTTAGTTTCATAATTCATTGCATAGAAACTGTAATTAAAATGTTGCTTAGCTATCAGCAGAATAGTTACTTTAATGTCAAAAATGTAGTCTGTAACAATGGAGTTCCCCTTCTATATAAAGTCTGTAAAATCAAAACGGCAGAACCTCCCTGAATATAATTAAATAGAACCTACTTAAATAAGGCAGATTGACTGGGAAGCATACTTTTTACCCCTTAAGGGCACCTTAGCCGTTGTCTTGATTTATTTCGCAGTATATAATTTTATTGCATTAAGTGAAGTTAGAATATGGGGATTTATATTTCCGTTTCCTATGTTCGAGATCAGGATAAACAAAGTTGAGATTTTGTTTAAATAAATTGAGTTGGATATAAAAGTCTGGAGTTGGAAACACTTAAAATATCAATAGACGCGTCAGGAATATAATGTATGTTGATGGCTGCGTTTCTTGGGATAAAATCTTACTAATATTTATGGAAGCACTCGTATCTTCCCTGTTCGGTATTTTTAAAGATTCAAAGATTTCTTGAAAGCTGTTGGAAAAACCTAACCCTTTCAATTTTGCCAAGAGGAGAAAAGTTCAAAATATACTCTTCTTGAGCACTTGTAGACAATGGACTAATCAGACGATCCTCTCTTCGGAAGGAACACAACAAGGCCTCCTATTTGGCGACAAAGTGAAATTTCAGCTCACTCTCTCCAAAGATCCAAGAGAAGAAGAAAAAGTAGAAGGGAAGAGTCGAGAGGAAATGGGAAACAGCGAACTCACTTTTTTGCTAAGCAAAAAAGCTCTGAGGACACTATTTTCCAACAGGTCGTTGAGAAAAGATCATTCTGTTATACGGACTCGGGAAGGAAATGGCAGAAGACGGGCGACGCACATATCCGTAACAGACGTGCAGATATATTGACTTGTAGGAAGAAAAGGACAAAATGATAGGCACGTTTTTTCGCTCTTTTCCATGTTTTTCTGTCATTTTGAAATAGAGAGCCATCATGTGACACGTTCAAGTTCCGAATCTGCAGAACGATCTTTACTAGACAAGTGATACTATCATAAAAGGTACTGTATGCTTGGTGAAAACGTAATACTGCTTTCAATCTGACAAGCTAGAGAAACAGGATTGACCAGTTTTTGCAGTAGGAACTATGCCCATTTTGTAAATTACTTTGTTTCTGTGACCAAGTGCGTTTTTATTTTAGTTCGCCTTTTTTCCACTAATGGCGGGGTGTAAGGAGGCATCAAAAAGTCGAACTCACTTCTACGTAGCACATCCCGGTATCATCTTGCAGGCTGTAGAGGCTCTGGCGTCTGAAGCTCCTCAGTATGGCTGTGTGTGTTGTCCTAGGTAAGGAGATTTTTAGTTCTCGGAGATAGTTATTGATTTTAGTTACGATAAGGCACTGATAAAGTGGCAGGCACAAAATAGCCTAAGTGATGACGCACCCATCGTTTTCAATTCAATCAATCAATCCAATTTTTGGCTATTGGCGAAGATGAGAGTGAGGTGACAATATGAGATGGACGAAGCGAAAATCATAATACACGAATGGATGACACAAAACGAGCCCCAGACGCCAGAGCGTCGCTAGTCTACCAAATGCAGTCAAGGATGTACAGTCATGTTCAAAAAATCTGTCGCATGGATTTTTTCTAAGTCCAACGTCTTACGAAATTATGTTGGTAGCTCTGAAACAAGGAAGTGTTGTGAAATATACGATCCTCCAATCAGAGTGAAGTTCGATTCGGAGGAGCAGGAGGCGTGACTCACGGTCTTGTCCACAGGAAGTTCAACCAATGCAGCATTTCCAAATATGAGATAACGTCCCATTGGTTAAATATTGTTTCAATAATGCGAATCGGCAGAAAGATTGCGCAAAAGTTTCCTTTGTCGTTTTAATGCCTTTAATCGTTTCAAATTAGTATTAAATTGTCCCAATTATAGTTCATGAGCTTAATATAATGTATTCATGTATGTGTTTGACAATCATATATATCACTCATTAGAACAATTTTCACATTGTTTTCACTACGTGAGATGACATTTCATTTACATTTACGATAAAATAGTGGTTTGGGTGTAATAACAGTTTTCATTAATTAATTTAGAGATGCATTTCTGTTTGTTGAGTTAATGATTAGGTTAATTCGTTATTTCTCGCGAAAAGAGAGAACCACAGCTGAAAGAAAATACACAACTTGTATTATTGAGTTCAAGAGTTCGTTTTAACATCACTTTTGCACACATAGGCTAATCACGGCTCGGGATACATTTAAATTGGAATCTGAAACATTATGCGACCTGACTGGAACTCGGAAAAGGACACACTGATTACAAGACGTCGATACATTACCACTTGGTCTGGCGAACGCCAATAATAATGAGGGGTTGTGGGAGTGGGAGAGGGGTGACGGAAAGTAGAAAATAAATATTATTTTTGGGGGTTGTAATGTTATATTTATACACATAAAAACCTAAGAAAATATTTATTTTGATACATGTGTGTGGGGGGTGCGGAAGGGGGAAAAGAGAGGGACAGAAAGATATTGGGAGAAATGGGACGAAGAGGTGATTGTGGAAAATGTTTTATTTGATGTTCAATAATAAAATCAATCAAATCAATGATGATTATCTCATAAATACCATATTTAATGTAAATTTGTTTTAAAAATGGGGGCGGGGAGCTGTTTGTTTTACGTTCAGTGCAGGATAACAAGTGGAGACACATAGTGGTTCGTATCTCACTTTAAACTGTAGGTCCAGGCCCCATTAGCCTATCTGTGTATAACGTGGATTTAGAATTCAGTAGAAAATAACGTCGATCTAGTATTTTGGATTTTAGATCGTTGAGACCACTAAAATTTCCAATTCTTATAATAAGAAACCTGTCCTCATATTACCGTTTTGAAAGAGAGAGAGTTAATTGTATAAACTTTCGTTGTTAGTTTCAAAGAAGACTAATTCAAATAGTAACAATGGGAACGAATAAAGCTTACGAAAAGTTTTTGCCACCGTGCGGATTTGAACCTACGACCATTAGAGTGACAACCCAGTGCGATAACCACTACCCCACGAGCTCGTTCCTTCTTACGGCATGATTATGAGTTAAGACCAATTCGTTCAATATGCATTAGAAATATAATCCCCACCCGCCTCTTTATAAACAACACACCCAAACGCTCCTTTGTAGCAAATGAAATAAAGGTGGTATGAATGTCACAAAACATTTAAGCAAAATCTACTATATTTACGACGCAATCGAATTGAGGTTGTGACGTGGCTTCTTGTAGTGGTAGGGTAGATATTCGTATGGCAAGGTTCCAGCCTGCACTAGTCAGTAATTTCCGAGAAAGAAACTTCAATTTTTTTTATGATGGTAAAGTGGTTCGGTGATAGGCTATCAGTATTACACGCCGAAGATTATAAGTTTGACTTCTGTTCGATTACGCCTATTATTATTATATATAGCAACTAAGCATTGTATTTAATTAATAATTGAAAGAAATAAAAATGTTATATATATTTTTTAAAAAATAACACTCCTTTCTAATGATTTTTCAATGTCATTTTTGAAAATAATTTTTCAGAATATGTTTTTGAATTTCTCATCATTTTACTAGGATTTGCATAAAAATGATCCATGTGTCATATTCGACAAAATGTCATGTACAGCGAAAGTTATAAATTTTTATTTTAGGGAAAATTATCAAGAAACAAACAAATAAATACTATTGACATCCTTTTGTGAATAGTATTTATTTTACATTATTTTTTGTTCACCATGCATAGTTGTATTCTTGTAAAAAGCATGAAAAACAATATATTCTCTACATTTCGCAAAGCAAATAATATACGAATTTTCGTAATAAGTAAAATGCAATAAATAATTTTTCGGTTTAATAAGAATTAACAATCGCAGAGTTAACCGAACGGTGAATCGAACACAGAATTTTACAACCCATAAAATGCCTTGTAGCCTTTGCAATGAAGTTATGTAGATTCAAGTAATAAAATTTCATGCAAAATCGCACGTTATAAGATTGTTCAAATATATTAAATCAATGTGTCCATAAGTTATTATACTGTCAGCCATTTGGCACATCTCGTTACAAAATCTCAGCACATCACCATTCACTAGTTAATCGAATTGAATATTAATTCACTTCACAGTTCAATGTGCAACAATAGTTTCGACTCATATCACGTGAGATGTAAACTCAATTCAATTCTCTCATTGTATGTAACTTGTATGTTGAGCTCATGTAGAAATATCAATTATGAGCTCTAAGCTAAATTTGACACTACAATCGCTTGATCAACTCTTGCGTCTCGCTGCCAGACATTCTACGTTCCTGTTTGCTCCAGGTCGCTTCTGCATTTCATTATCATTGTTTTTACCTCTGTTTCATTCTCATCGTCGTTATAAACCTACCTAATGTCTACTGTTTACAGTAGACAGAATCTACTGTTATCAATTGTAGTACTCTACTGTGTCTCTCGGTAATCTACTCAAAATCAATGATTTCCTACTGAACACTTTCAGTAGGCCTAATGTGTAATTACAGTTGAGGAACTACAAGTGAAATATTCTCTTCAGTACTACATGTAATATTGCATGTAGTGTGTTTGAATTTGAATTCAAAATTTTGGGTGCGTCAGCACTTAGGCTATTTTGCACATGTCACTTAATACGGGGTCCAGCCCCTTACCAGAACTAAAATAACATAACTGTAACGTCGTGTTGTAACTAAAATATTAAAATATTCTGAATTCGGTTAAAAACTGAGGCTGTAAAGAGGCACTCAGCACCCACAAGGACCAAACACAGGACAACACAGAAAATTATACTGGCCATGGGGCCAGTCGCCAGAACCTCGTTCGTCTGCAAACTAAAGTCCAGGGTGTACTAAGTGGAAGCAACATTTGGGTGTACATACTTCGTGGAAGGTCATCCCTTACACCCTTGTAGTGTGTTTAGCTCAGCATGTTAGCTGTAAATATAACTTTTTATTCCTCCTCACTAACAATTTGTTTTTATATCTAATTAAAATTTAAACCAACCACACTTCCATGTAGTACACCCTGAACTGCATTTTCCAGACTACGAGGGTCTGGTGACTGGACCTACTGTTAGTATAATCTTTGTAGGACTGCGTGTGTGTTGTGCTTGTTTGTGCTGACTGTCTGTCGCTTTACAGGCTCAGCTTTTAACCCAGGTAAGGATATTTTAGTTTTCAGACACGCTTTTATTTTTGTCATGATAAGGGGCTGGACCCCGTATAGCGTGACGGGTGTAAAATACCCTAAGTTTTCAGGCACACAAATTGTAATTCAAATTTAAAAAATCTTAACATAGATGTTTCAAAACACCTATTGATCTACTGAAACCAGTACAGTAGAGAAACTGCAAGTGAAATTAATTTATTCAGTATAGTGTATAATATGTTAAGTTTAATATTTTGGCTGTAAATATTAATTTCATACCCCCTTATTATTTTTTTGTATTTATATCTTTTTGAAAATTTGAACACAGTAGATGATCTACTGAAAACAGCAGACAAAAGTTTCATTGGAGTAAGTAGAAAAGAGTCATGAAATAATACCCAAAGAAGTCAACCATTATGAATTAATGTTACATACTTTTTTTTATTTCACTTTCCAAAACCTAGGAGCTCAAAATAATACATTGCATGTGATTTACTAGACAGTCTGCTTTTCTGTGATTGATTCGTCGTGCCCAGTCGGGGATAACTTCCGTTCAAGGTAAAAGGGGAAGGGGAAGAAATCCACCACAGTACCATGACGTATGAAGTAACATGTTCACAGGCATCCAATACAACTGATAAGGGTTCACCTGACCTTGAAAGTGTGAGAAACACGTTTCACGCTGGTTTCCAGAATGCTGTGGCTAAATCTGGAACTAACGGTGGAATAGGAAATAGTTTGTAACATTTAACAATGACATTTCGCATTTACAACATATGAGATATGTAGACTTTGATTTATTTATTATAGTAGACGGTAGAGAATTACTTACCACAAAAGTCAAGTTCTAAATTGCAGACATCAAAATCTACTCCAGGTTGTAAAATACATTTGTGATAGACACCAGATAGGTTAATAAGGTTTACAAGATTGCTAACGAATCTTAAGACAAACGTTCAACGAAGGTTACTGAGTGAGAAAATGGGAAATTGTTAAAAATTGCGGCCTAGTTGAGTGAAGATCGAAGGTTCGAATCTCTTATAGAACCGGCTATTTTTTGACACTAATTTTTGGTGCGTAATATATTTAATGTATTATCGACATTTATAAGAAACAAAATATGAACACTCTCCTCCTCTGTAACGGTGCGGTCTAAAACTCTGTGCTTTGGACTCCGACTGCAGCGGGACGGCATGGATTCGAGTCGTCCTGGGTTCTCGGCCTGTTATCTGTATAGGACCGGTGGCAACCCACCATCGTGAGGAAATTGGGGAGCTACGAGTGACTGGTGTAACCTGGTTTCAGATATCTTCTATAACGGCTGAGGGTTCGACGTGCTGACCAACGTCACCCGTTGCCAGTTGAAGATAACTCTAGCTAGGATTGTGGAAGGGAGACTGACAGTCGGGAGATAGTCCATGGCCCTTCGAGGTTTTAAAATATGAAAACTATTCCTTCCGTAAATCTAATTTCTCGTCATTGTCATGTGAGATTTCTTTTCAGTATGACTCCAGCAATAATAATTAGTTCCTAAGTAGGATAATGAGATGGACAGAGAGATATTAAATTATGAGTTCACTGTTTACAAAAATAGCATTAACATATTTTTATATTCACATACCTCTTTACAAATTCCTGAGCACGTCACTACAAATGAACCAATCTAGTGCACACTAGAGCCTTGGCTTATCGATACCTATGGGGTATCCTACAATTACAGTCAAACCACAACCTCAATTCTCGAAGCTGTAGCCTCTCCATGTAAAACGATTGCGTCGTAAATATAGTAGATTTTGCTTAAATGTTTTGTGACATTCATACCACCTTTATTTCATTTGCTACAAAGGAGCGTTTGGGTGTGTTGTTTATAAAGAAGCGGGTGGGGATTATATTTCTAATGCATATTGAACGAATTGGTCTTAACTCATAATCATGCTGTAAGAAGGGACGAACTCGTGGGGTAGTGGTTATCGCACTGGGTTGTCACTCTAATGGTCGTAGGTTCAAATCCGCACGGTGGCAAAAACTTTTCGTAAGCTTTATTCGTTCCCATTGTTACTATTTGAATTAGTCTTCTTTGAAACTAACAACGAAAGTTTATACAATTAACTCTCTCTCTTTCAAAACGGTAATATGAGGACAGGTTTCTTATTATAAGAATTGGAAATTTTAGTGGTCTCAACGCATCTAAAATCCAAAATACTAGATCGACGTTATTTTCTACTGAATTCTAAATCCACGTTATACACAGATAGGCTAATGGGGCCTGGACCTACAGTTTAAAGTGAGATACGAACCACTATGTGTCTCCACTTGTTATCCTGCACTGAACGTAAAACAAACAGCTCCCCGCCCCCATTTTTAAAACAAATTTACATTAAATATGGTATTTATGAGATAATCATCATTGATTTGATTGATTTTATTATTGAACATCAAATAAAACATTTTCCACAATCACCTCTTCGTCCCATCTCTCCCAATATCTTTCTGTCCCTCTCTTTTCCCCCTTCCGCACCCCCCCACACACATGTATCAAAATAAATATTTTCTTAGGTTTGTATGTGTATAAATATAACATTACAACCCCCAAAAATAATATTTATTTTCTACTTTCCGTCACCCCTCTCCCACTCCCACAACCCCTCATTATTATTGGCGTTCGCCAGACCAAGTGGTAATGTATCGACGTCTTGTAATCAGTGTGTCCTTTTCCGAGTTCCAGTCAGGTCGCATAATGTTTCAGATTCCAATTTAAATGTATCCCGAGCCGTGATTAGCCTATGTGTGCAAAAGTGATGTTAAAACGAACTCTTGAACTCAATAATACAAGTTGTGTATTTTCTTTCAGCTGTGGTTCTCTCTTTTCGCGAGAAATAACGAATTAACCTAATCATTAACTCAACAAACAGAAATGCATCTCTAAATTAATTAATGAAAACTGTTATTACACCCAAACCACTATTTTATCGTAAATGTAAATGAAATGTCATCTCACGTAGTGAAAACAATGTGAAAATTGTTCTAATGAGTGATATATATGATTGTCAAACACATACATGAATACATTATATTAAGCTCATGAACTATAATTGGGACAATTTAATACTAATTTGAAACGATTAAAGGCATTAAAACGACAAAGGAAACTTTTGCGCAATCTTTCTGCCGATTCGCATTATTGAAACAATATTTAACCAATGGGACGTTATCTCATATTTGGAAATGCTGCATTGGTTGAACTTCCTGTGGACAAGACCGTGAGTCACGCCTCCTGCTCCTCCGAATCGAACTTCACTCTGATTGGAGGATCGTATATTTCACAACACTTCCTTGTTTCAGAGCTACCAACATAATTTCGTAAGACGTTGGACTTAGAAAAAATCCATGCGACAGATTTTTTGAACATGACTGTACCATGTGAAAGTGAGGTTAATATTTGGATGTCATGAGAAAGGGTTAAGCGCGTCAAGTGGTCGTCGTTCGAACTCGCCACTGCAGTTCCCGAGCATGGATCATGGTCGCTATTAGCCAAAAGTGGAAGGAAAGCGTCGTACAATAACAAAAATAAAAAAAGAAATCGAATGTGAATGGAAGTATTTCCATGTAAAATGTAGCTACTAAATCTTAGGGGTATACCTTTTTTTAAAAAAGAATATCCATACAAATGAAGTGGATATAAGATTTACTGAAACCATAGGCGCCGACTCCATGGACCTTGGGGGGGCTCGAGCCCCCCAATGTTATCGATGTGGGGGCAGAGCCCTCCAAATAATTTTGCTTAAGAGAATCTAATGTATTATTTTTCTTCTATTGTAAAGTTTACTCTGAATTGTGCTACATGAACTTAACTTTAAATACACATTTGAAATGTTCTAGAGCATCAACTTTGGGTGCTGAGACCGCTTAACCATCAACTTTGGGGGGCTATGACCAGAGACAGCAAAACAAATGACTTATTAGTATATACTAAATATATAATTATGACTATTGTTAACATTTTTACTTAAAAGAGTTTCAAAAGACGATGTGCATGAACTAGGGTAGTTCGGGCTACAAATGGCTCTCACATGACATTCAGAACGAGATCATTGATATATTAGGGAGATCTGTTTTGCGCTCCGTGGTAGCAGATATTAAAAGTCGGGAATATTTTGCTATTATGGTCCGAACGCTGAGGCCAAAACTTAAAAAGGGAGGGAGTGAGTCATTCATTAATTTGTTTCAGTGATCAGTGCCCCCCCCCAATAATTTTGACAAGTCGGCGCCACTGACTGAAACCAATAACCGATGGGTCTAAGGGATCTTTCTGAAGATACCCTAATGACACGTAGTACACCTTGAACTGCATTTTGCAGGTTTACGAGGTTCTGGCGTGTGGACTTGGATCCAGTGAGGCTTGTGCTGCGCTCATGTATGTTCGTAATTGTTTCTTCATTCATTTTATCTTATCGCCGTTCGCCTTCTCGATTAGCCAAAAGTGGCAGAGAGGCGAAGAAAAAATCAATCAGTCTATAGTATGGCCGGAAATAAAGTACACAGAAAAGCAGAACATGTACGATATTACTTTATTTTGTAAGTATAATGAAAAATGTTACCTGTATCAATAATGTAACAACACAACAACAGGTACTGTAGATGCATTTGAACATAAACAGAGCAGTCACATGTTGCAGCTGGTGTCCGCCCAACACCAAACATTTTTCATAGAGACATGCAAGTTTATTTACAAACATTACCACAATTTTATAAATGCATTTGTCAGCATTTGCATGTGTAGTGAACTTTCGAGCACGATTTCCAGAAATCTTTTTTTTAAAAAAAAGAACTGTGCTGTAGCCAGTGGCCCGCTTCAACAGCTACTTCCGTATGAGCGGGAATAATGCTCGACAACAAATGCCTTTTCTCGAATTCTCATTGGCTATTGAGAGCCGACTTTCACTATAACTGTTCTCTGGACATTGTATCTGCACTTCCTCGCTTTCCACACAATACCAACGATGTACAGTGTTGCAAAATTTCAGTATACTTTATTTCCGGCCATACTGTGTAAGTCACATGTTGATCATCCACAAAATAGTACTGATATTACACACTAATATATGTATTCAGACTTCCTGTTCCATATTGTATATACACTGTTATGAATCTGTTCTTGAAGTTAGAAGGTAACATTAGCAAAACGTCATTAATGCGTATCAGATCTGAGATTTGACATAATTTCTTTCACAGTTACACTCTATTCCCGGGACACTCTGGAGCAAGCGAACGAAAACAAGTCTCTGCGCATTCTTCTCTTCTCTACCGTTATGCGCGGCGTTGCTCTACAGACTCTCGAGACAATGTGTGATTTTTATTTTAAAACGTAGGGTCTCTTTGTAGTAGAAGAACAGCATTACGTGCTGTTAATAGGGCCTCCCCAATGGCGCAGTGGTAGCGTCATTGCCTTGTAATCGAGGGGTCCCGGGTTCGATACCCGGTGGAGGCACAAGTGGTTCGGATCCCACTTTAAACTGTAGGTCCAGTCCCGATTAGCCTTACTGTGCATAAAGTGGACTTAAAAAAGCAACTCAAACCAAACTCAAACGTGCTGTTATTATTTTTCAGTGCGATTTCAGTAAGATTTGCACGTAGCTTCTCAGATCTATTTTCACTTCTCAGGCTGTCTTCAGCAAACTAAACAATTTCTACCAGGAAATCTACTTCCCTTCTCTACTGCTATGCGCAATATTCCTCCACAGATTCCCGAAACAAGAGTGTATATCGCGGGAAAGCACAGACTCTTCACCAAGAAGGTTCAGAGTGGAAGAGAAGGCTCAAAGGGGGAGAGTACTGAAGCTAATATACGACTTTGAAACCAAACCTCATCACTCGAAACTTTAGCACTGTTTATGGGCTGCTATCGAGATAAGATTTCCGAGATCGGGCGAAGATAACTTAGTTCACAGGTCCCGATACCTTTCTGCAACCCCCTAATTAGAAGTAAGCGTAATTTGTAGCGGTGGGCTCGCTGCAGTGTAATTAACATCAAGCAATTACATCTAAATCACGGACAAGGACATCCAGACTCCAAAGCCTCTTGAACTGGAGATAAAAGGACCGACTCCGGCCGTCCGAGGCAGCCTTAAGAGCATAAAGGGGCCACGAGAGAAGCCATTTGGTGTCTTGCGGCGTGATTTTGTCTTTAACAGAGCTTTTTTATCTCCTGTCTTATTGTTCTCTGGGAGAGACTCCTGCCAATGACAAACTAGGGCGACGTCCTAACTTTCACGGAGCGCACTAGAGTTGGCTTTAACGGGACGCTTAAGTGGATTGTAATTTTTATTCCGCACAACAGATGGCGTTGGTGATCAACTTGTAAAAAGGAAGGGAATGGTCCTTGCCAGGTTCACTGCTTTCTCAGTTCTAAATTAACTTCAAACAAACTTATTTTAAAATATTACTATTACATATTATATAGCTGTAAACTGTGAATCAGAAACAACACACTGTGCAATCGCGACATGCCTTATGGTTACTGTTCTCCGTTAGCTGTACAAAGGAAGTCAGGGTCAATAAATATACGTGGCTCTTGAGAAATGCTATTTGTTGTTCAGGCCATGTAGGAATCTAGTTCATAGGAATATAGTGCATGCATACTCAATGCTATATTCAATTGTGGGACTTTGTATATGAGCTGTGCAGCTGCAACCAATATGCCCATGGAACTTTTTGTCAAACGTCACGTGGTTTTGTTTACATTAATTCCGTTCTTACAGTGGATGGAGAATCATAAAAAATATCTTTCGTTGGTTAGAGATTCTTGCAGAAACCAATTGCGATAGTGTACTGAAGATTAATTAATTGAGTTGGTGTTTAAGTCCACTTTATGCACAGTAAGGTTAATTGGGAACTGGACCTACAGTTTAAAGTGGGATCCGAACCACTATGTGCCTCCACCGGGTATCGAACCCTGGTCTCCTTGAATACAAGACAGCGACGCTACCACTGCGCCATCAGGGAGGCCCAGTGTACTGAAGAAAACTAGTACATAATAGCTCTGTCGCTACACAAAATTTTGTTTTATTTTCTGCTGTCGTTTCTGAGAATTCAACATATAGTGATTCACTCGATTATTGATTCGAATGGACTTATAGCTCTTCGATTCCGTAATCGTATGTCTTCACTGCCGCTGAACAGCATATCTGTTGATCCTGAGATGACGGAGGTAAAAGTCAATATTTATTGTTGACTTATTATATGTAGTTTGAATCACAAACACCGATGGATCGAAATACGTATCGTAGTATAAAACAGTGCAACGCAGATTTTTCTGGTCACTAAATTTAGCTTTGTATCTCTTATAGTTTCTGAGTAATAAATAAGCAACAATTGTATTCTACTGGTAGCTAGAACAAACATGTGTCGAGGTTGTGCATATAGCATAAAGTTGACAATTCAGTTTTCTAACTCTGTATATTTCACAGTTGAAGCTTCAATATGCCGAAAATATTACAGCGTTAAAATTTAATCCATTGTTGACTTTGTATTGACAAGCCAATGGATATAATTTATGCCCCATTAAACTAACATGATACTAGGTGTTTATAAAAAAAATTAGATATACGTATTTGATAGTTTTCTAGATATTGACAGGTCATTTGAGAATGATTGTTGTATCTCACGATTACGTGAACTAACATGTCGAGTTAATTTACTTTACGTTGATCTAATATCTGGTTACTATCGTGCCACGAAGTTTCGTCTTTGTAGTTCTCATAGTTCGCACAGACAGATGGAAAGAGGGACGGACCCGACCGTCAGATAAGGTTATTGTTTCTAGATTTGTTGATTGAAGTCCACTTTATACACAGATAAGCTACTCGGGACAGGACCTACAGTTTAAAGTAGGACCAGAACCACTATATGCCTCCACCGGGTATCGAACCCAGGACCCCTTGGACCCATCGCTGTGACTTTACCAGTATGCTACTAGATTTTATTGAAATGTACAGATCGTCATTTAAAAGACGACCTTAGAGTACTTCTACACATTATACACAACTGGCAATTACTTTAAGTAGGAACCTCTCGTTCATCATTGATAGAAATTATTCATCTTTGAACATATTTTAAAAATAAGATTTCTCTGATTGAGGCTAATAATTTTTCATTCCTATCACTCAACAAGCTTTTGTGCTTTTCAATGTGTCATTGTCTTCCTCTATGTCGCAGTGATCACTATAAGACGATCCTTGTTATGTACGAGGGGAGGCTGGTAAGTATTGAGCCTCACCCAGAAAAAAAATGAGCTAGGAAGTTGTAACTGCCACACTATTCCACACATTCCTCCAGGAAGTCAATGCACTTGTGACATCCGTCCTTCATCTTTTTAAGCCCCTGCAAACAATAATTTCTTCCGACTGCTTGTGTAACCACTCATTTCCAGCATTAGTTGCCTCCTGAACATTCCCAAATCATTGCCCCCTTTAGTTGTTTTTTTCAAATGGGGGAACAGATGATAGTCAGATGGAGCCAGCTCAGCGAATAGTGTGCAAGTGGCAACACTTGAAAGCCTAAGGAGTTCAGTGTCGCCATTGTTTCATCTGCAGTGTGTGGCGAGGCATTGTCATGCAACAGGATAACGCCTTTCGAGAGCTGTTCTGGAGGTACTGCCATTTTCACTTTGGACCTGAAAAACAAAGGTAAGTTAAAATCATAGGAAGTAAATTTTTGCACCATTGCATATACAAGGGACGTTCAATATATAAGTTTCCCTGTGCTATAAAATATTGTATAAAGCAATGCCATTAAAAAGAAGCAAATGGTTGACAAGCGCCATCCTTCGTCTACAAGGAACAACAATCGATTCGTTATCAGACGTGAAGGCGCATGCGCTCAAGGGCGAAAAGTAAATGCTTGTTCGGAAAACGCGGGCTTGCGTCATAAGGAGTTCAGAAGCATGGATTGTGCACGCGTGTTGTGACAGGGGATGAGACATTTGTCCATCATTACACCCCCGAATTCAAGAGAACATCCATGGAGTGGAAGCACAAACAGTCTCCTGTGAAGAAGTTCAAGACGGATCGATCAGCTGAGAAGGTGCTTATGACCGTTTTCTGGGTTGCTAAGGGCGTTCTGCTTATGGATTTTTTGCAACGAGGAAGAACAATTAATGCTGACCGTTATTGTCAAACATTGGATATACTGAAAAACGCAATTCGACATAAGCGACCAGGTCTCCTGTCAGCTGGTGTCATTCTTCTTGACGATAACGCTCGTCCCAACTCAGCAGTGCAAACACAACACAAAATTGATGAATTGGGGTTGGAACGGCTGCCCCACCCTCCATACAGCTCCGATTTAGCGCCGAGTGATTTCCATCTTTTTCCGGTGTTAAAGTCTGAATTGCAAGGTTACCGTTTCGAAACAGATGAAGCGAAGCGGAATGTGAGAATAGTGCTCAATAGCCAGAGCCCTGATTTTCTTGCAAAGGGTATGGACAAATTGGTGCAACGGTGGGACAAATGCCTGAATGTCTATGGGGATTATGTGGAGAAGTGAGGAAGGATCCTCCTACACATGTATGTTTAGTTTTCTAATGTATCTTAAAAATATTTTTTTTTACAGCATACGGAAACTTATATATTGAACGACCACGTAGAACTGGCCTGCAAATTTTAGCCTCCTAGTTCATGGCTCAATACTTATCAGCCTCCAAATGTATTTTCCTGTTCATCATTCATCCTTATAGTTGGGGATGATCCTTTGTGAAGACATCCAAATATTAACCTCCCGTCCACCTAGTACACCCTGAACTGCATTTTGCAGACTAACGAGGCTCTGGCATCCGGACTCACTGCCAGTGTATAATGTCCTGTGAGACACGTGTTGTGTCGTCCCTGTAGGTTTATGATTCTCCCGTCATCCACATCTTCGCGACTAGCCAAAAGTGGTAGAATAACGAAGTAAAAGAAGCTGAATCAATCAATAATCCTCATAGTCACGAGTAACCTAGAACGGTAGAAGAGGAACGTAACGTAACCGACTACCAGGTAATTCATACATGCGTAATTCAATTGTAATCGTCGTACTTGAAAGCTTCCATAAGTCTTGACAAGGATACCATAAATTTCACGAACGAAAAACTTTCCTGCATTTTATGCTCAGTGTGCTTTTAAACCATTCCTCCCTTCCAATATCGTCTACGGGGAAAAGATGGGGTTGGGAATGCAGAAGGGGCACGGGAAGGAAGAATATATCAAAATCCTATGGGATAGTCATTATCCCAAGGGAGAAGTTAAGTCCCAGTGCTTTACTTCTTTCGGTAACTTCGTCGAAGTGCTCCTCCTGAAAGACTTGCCTCCGACAATCGATACACGCATCGGATACACATTTTGTCATCTGATTTATAGAAGTGGGGA
The DNA here is from genome assembly GCF_977018435.1 of Lepisma saccharinum. Classification (NCBI taxonomy): domain Eukaryota; kingdom Metazoa; phylum Arthropoda; class Insecta; order Zygentoma; family Lepismatidae; genus Lepisma; species Lepisma saccharinum. Next base: position 25,921,341 of record NC_139253.1, read on the forward strand.
CCCAGACGCGGATGAAATTTATGTACGGTGGAGAAGGCTCGAGTCTCGAGACGTCTGCGGTTGGAAAGCGAGGGGGTTGGCCGAGGGAAGGCAACTGACGTACAAGAAAATTGATGAAGGTTCGGGAAAATATGACGATCAGAGCGGGTTGATCTGAAGCCACCCTTCTGTCGTGCAGGGATTGCTCCCCTTGGACCATCCTGGCTTCCCCAAGTCCCATTCTCATCCAGCAATGTTGGAATTCGCCAATCAGCATAGAGCTAGCTGTAAACAGTTGGACAGGCCTGAATTACTGACCACTGTGTTTTCTCGCGTAAAACGTTTTTACATCTTCAACGTTAGCAAGAATCCCACGTCTGCATTTCCTTATTTGATCGAGAAAACACGTAAACAAAGCGTGTGTGATCATTATTAACTACACATGAACATGTTCGAGAATAGCTTCATTGCATTGTTCAACCAAAAGTAGTGAACAACAGTGCCGAAATGTTCAATATACATCATACTGAGCAATAAGAATGCAGCATGAACGTAGATCCTAACAAATTCATGTCTTCATTGTGGTGTTCTTCTTCAGAACCCACATATTGGATTGTTGATTTGGTGTTTAAAGTCCACTTTATGTACAGTAGGGCTAATTGGGACTGGACCTACAGTTTAAAGTGGGATCCGAACCACTATGTGCCTCCACCGGGTATCGAACCCGGGACCCCTTGATTGCAAGGCGAGGACGCTACCACTGCGCCATCGGGAAGTCCCCCCCCACCTACTAGATAACACAAAATTATATCCTCGCTTCAGACTCTGAAGATGGTGACGTTTTCTCTCCAATACTTGGAACTTTCTCCAGAACCCACCTCGTGAAATTTTCTGCAGATTATTCCTGTTGGCTAACCCAAGAGAATCTCTTCACTTCAACCACTGAAGATGAATGTAAAGTTATCTCTCCAACGCTTGAAACCTTCTCCAGCATCTATCTGGAGACCATGAAGATGAAGGCGACCTTATCTCCTCCGCTCTTGGAATCTTCTGCAAAACACATTTGCTGGATAACACTAGAGAATCTCTTCACTTCAGACCCTGTAGATGGAGGTGAGGTTTTCTCTGCAACACTTGGAATTTTTTCCATAATCCACTTGGTGGATAACCCCAGAAAATCTCTTCACTTCAGACCCTGAAGATGAAGATATCTCTCCAACACTTGTAACTTTCCCCAGAATCTATTTGGTGGATAACCCTAGAGAATCTCTTCACTTCAGTCCCTGAAGATAAAGTTGACGTTATCTCTCGATCAATTGGACACCTGGTGTATTACCAGAGACCCTCTTGGCTTCAGTCCAGAAACACGAGGACGACGGGTGAATTGGAATATTCTGCAGAACTATCTTTGTCTTTAAGCTAAGAGAACATCTTCACTTAAGTCCCTGAAGATGAGATTGACACTTTCTCTCGATCACTTGGAACCTTCTCCAACTCCCACATCATGGATAACACGAGAGAACATCTTCATTTCAGTCCCTGAAGATAAAGCTGACGTTATATCTCAATCAGTTGGAATTTTCTGCAATAATCAGTACCCCTTAACACGATAGAAACTGTTCTAGGTTTTTATTGTAACAGTTACCAATTGTATAAACAAAACTAATAACTTCTAAATATTCACCATCAGAAGAAATGAGTCAGTCTTAGCAGAATAATTGTTTTTGTTTTAGGTTCAACTGTACGCACAGTAAGGTTAATCGGGACTGTACCTACAATTTAAAGTGGGATGTGAGCCACTTTGCCATGTGCCTCCACCGGGTATTAAACCCGGGAGCCCTTGATTACAAGGCCACGACGCTACTACTGCGTCATCGGGGAGGCATCTTAGCAGAAGACTTCTAACACATCAAGTCCCTCTTCACTTTATATGTGGCGGACATCCAGCTTTTCTACAAGTGCAAATATGCCCCAGACTCTCAACAACAAAGAAAATTTAATTCTGACTAAGAAGGTTAACGTTGCACGAAGGTCGAACTATACGGAGACACACGTCATTCTGTGCACCCCGTCAAAGAAATTTCAGACGCGGGGCTTCAAACTAACAATTACTCCCTATGGTTACTTGGAGCGTCGCAAGTTCAGGAGAGGCTTTGGAGCAACCTCACTAATGTAGGTAATTTGAAACATTTAAGTGTTGCTAACTTCTGGGCCTGAAATCCTGTCAACCTTATTACGTCAGCATGAAACCCGTTCGCCCCGCTCCTCATTTCCCAACTTTGACGGCAGAAGTTCCTCACTGGCTTCGCTTTCCTCATTGAGGTAATTTCGTTCGCGAACCAGATGTAAACACTTTAAGTGAACCGAGCAAAGGACTGAAAAGAAACGTAATGTAATCTTAAAACATGAGAGTAATGGGAATGGAAATATTGCCTACATGCAATGAATTTTTGTACGTTAACTGAAAAATATTCGTAGAGGTATTGATCTTTTTTACTTTTCCAGTTTTTACTATCAATATATGTGGTATGGTCAATAAATAATCTGATTAATGCCATGAAAAAGCGAAATGAAGTGACAGAGCGGTGAAACTTACGAGATATGTAGGCCAAACTTGGGTACGCCACATGTCTGCGAGACGAGTTCCAGACCTCGTCGCTAGGTGGCAGCACTGGCAGGAGAGGGAGATTGCGTATGTGTAATTTGCCTCCAAGTCGCCCGTCAGTAATTCAGTGAGGCGAGTCATGGCGTCAGTGTAAGGTGTCACAAAGGAGGCTCAGCGATTCGTGATACAGTTTTTGAGGGTTTCCTGGAGAGCATTGTGGCAATGGACGAGATCTTGCTCACTCCTTGCTGTCGCGTTTACTCTTTGGCGTATACCGGCTAAGCAAGATCTCGTCCATTACCACAATGCTGTCCTGGAAACCGTCAAAAACTGTATCACGAATCGCTGAGCCTCCTTTGTGACACCTTACACTGACGCCATGACTCGCCTCACTGAATTACTGACGGGCGACTTGGAGGCAAATTACACATACGCAATCTCCCTTCCCTGCCAGTGCTGCCACCTAGCGACGCGGTCTGGAACTCGTCTCACAGACATGTGGCGTACCCCAGCCTGGCCTACATATCTCGTAAGTTTCATCGCTCTGTCGCTTCATTTCGCTTTTTCACGGCATTAATCCTGTTATTTATTGACCGTACCAAATATTTTGAAATATAAATCAGGTTATAAAATAGGACTTGTTGCTGGAGCGTGACCAAGGATCCCAGGTTCGACAATTTTTAAGACTATTTTATGGTCAGGAAGGCTCTTCGAGTCCGGACCTGCAGTTTAAAGCGGGCTATTATCCACTGTCCATTCTGAATTTACCTGGAATTTATACTACGTCATAGGTGTCTGTGGAACAATGCCGCGGCCACTGATAGAGAGTGGGAGAAAGCGAGTGAGCAAAGCAGTGAGCGCTGTTGCAAACGGATGGTAGCTACGTCCGCCTTTCTTTCCATGCAATAACTTATCCTCTCACGCATTCATTGGTCGAACCCTCTCGAGTCATTACTTGCGCAGAGGACGTTTTCGTGCTCTTTCTCAAGATACTCCTGGCACTGAGTATAAACCCGAGACATATTGATTACAAGGCAAGATTGATAGTCGCAATGGTGCAGGGGAGTTCGCGTTCAAGATTCAAAAGCTTAATAATTTATCCTCATCGTAGCGAGTAATTCTATTAAAGTAGAATATTTGGACTACAGTCTGTCCCAGGAATCTTTGGAGCCCAACCGCACATAACTGTAGAGAAGGGAAGAAGGCGAGTGGGCGGAGAGACTAGTGCGCGCTGCTTCAAACGGCTGGTAACTGCAGACGTATTGCTTCCTCCATACAAACCCTATGCCTCTCACGAGATCATTGCTCGAGCCGTCACTAGTCACTATCTGCGCAGAGGACTTCTTTTCGTTCGGTTGCTCCACAGATTTCCGAGATCGAGTGTGTGTTCACACTCATTGCATGATACGTTGCTCTGGTGTCTACTTAGCATGTGGAGAGAAGTCAGAATTGCTAGAATTTGAGTCTTTGGTATCTTTCCATTTCTGTTATTTTACGGCGTGTTTCTACATCTTGGGTTAATCGCGATAATGACATGAAATAGATGATGGGACGAACACAGCGATACATCGGCGTTTAAGCCAGATTTCGCACCTGGAATGTACGGATTCGTAGTGCTTTCTGTTGACCACTCCGCCACAGATGCGAGTATTCGCTGTTAAGAGGACATGAGCAGCATGTAAAAGATATTCTTTTAAAGTTTCAAATTCACATTTTAAACGTTATTCTAGTTTGTGACACTACTCACCACACACATGCTAATTGGAATTCCACTGTGAAACATGCAGGAGGGAGAGCTTTTGGTATTCAGATATTGTTCACCATTACGAAGTTATCTTGTTAAGAATTCCAGGGATGCAGAGTCCTTCTGCGCAAGTTGCGACCAACGGCGCAAGTGCGCATGCGCCAACCGAGCGAGTCCAATGGCAAAAATAGGGTAGTAAGCTAGAAAACGGTGAAGCAGGTTCCGTCAAAAATAGTCTTTGTTGCATTTGAAAAGGGTTCATTACGAGTTGTAACGACCGCCACAAATACAAGCACAAATACGTGAGCTGTGATAAACAATAGAATGCATACAAGAGACACAATAATCCGAAACCTACATAGTAATTTCGTGCATTTTCCTACCCACTCTCCTTTAATGTTTGGACTCGTCCACTCGGGCGAATCTCCCCCGGTCGAACAGTAATTAGCCCGGTAACGTTCAAAGAGGATAACGCACAACCAGATTTATAAACTTTCATTCATTTCTCACAAGCAAGAATACACCAACGTACACGAATAATATTTATTAGTTTCGGGAGACATAAAAGTGTCCCCCGTTGAAACAAGATACTCCAGATTACATTATAATACTGAGGGTCGGGCAGAGTGACCCTGGGCAACCCATTTCTTCTTGAAACTGCTTACGTTGCTAGGGGAGACATACGGAAATACTTGGCTTGAAATGTCGAAACTCTACTCGTAAAGAAACTTTTCAATTGGCTTTATGATTCGCGTTTATTGGCGAAAAAGCCAGAGGGAAAAAGGGAACTGCGGAAGACTCAACAGCAACTCGGGCCGTAAAATGTGTTTGTGTGCCATTAGGTATAAAGAAACTGTAAATTTGTTGTCTTCCTTGGAGCATCGTGGAGTTTGAAGAATGGACTCCACAGCCTGATCTTCAAGATAATATCAGGATCATGTCTGCGAATACAAATGTATTCCTGTGAACCACGACACTTGTGAACTCATGGTCAACGAAGTTTGTGCTGGCGTGGCAATTACTAGCTGACTCAAACTCTCTAGCCTTCTTAAACCCGAAGGTTTTTGCTGCAGCTACACAAGCCTTCCATCTGTTCCTATCCTTACAACATCAATCCAATCTTTTCAATCCTTACCGATTTCCTTTATGTCTATGTCAACGTGATGACTCCATCTTCGTCTTGGCCTTCCTACAGGTCTCTTACCACCAGGTTTCCCGACAAGAATTCTGTAATTTAGGTATGTTAAAATATATCTTGAGATGTGTTTAAGCCTTGTGACTGTGAGAGTTGAAAGAACTTAGTCCACTTTTCTAGATACCGATGTGTAAGTAAGTATATCGGCTAACATTTGTCGTCGGACTTCAAGGGTCTAATCATCAAGCTTTCATCATTTGTTTGCTTCCTTAGTTTTACCAGTAACATTATAGCTATGCTTTGACGTTAAAAAGTTGTACTAATGTACTTGCCAAGTCTGTTAGTGTTTTGTGTTCGGTTGCATTGGAGCCAAAGGATGTTATTCACAAATCTTATTCTACATGTATTTTCCTTCCACGTAATCAATTTGACACGGTCGTGCCAGATTCATTCAACCATAGGACAATAATAGTCATAAGAATATATTTATCTCAATACAAATTGAGAATGAGCAACATAAGACTGTATATTGGTATACGCGTGATACCTCCCAGGGCACTGGAAAACATTAAGATTTGCAGTAAATTGACACAAAAACACAGAACTTACTTTATAACATATGAATTCAGAATCTATTTATCTTGATTATGCAATTTAAAAAGAACCAAAGTTGTACATCATAACGAAACTCACAAAAAGAAATCACAGTAACAGCACAATCTTTCTCTCATCCACTTCCATTAATCTCGTAACTTCCAGCTACCAGATTCATATATACCAGGCGGGATGGCGTAATTCAACAGTCTGTTCATACGTCCGGGAAGGACATGTCAAATTGGAACTCTCATGTTCATATTCGAGTTACACCTTAGGCTACAAATCTTATAAATGTTCTTCGCGGTCAACTGACTTATTTTTTCTCATATTACTTTGTTATTTCTGCCTCTTCAGGCTAATTTTGACAATGAGGATGAATGATGAGATGAAATTGATTATCACCCATGTCCAGGCTGAATCTCCGATGGTGAAATAATGGCTACCTAGGCGACTACAATTTAGTGTAGGCCACATAAAAGAATAGTACTTCGTATATATAAGGACCAAGTGGTCTGTATAGGGTCAGGGATGTCTTTATAGCGGAACAAGCTACCAAAGGGAGGGAAAAAACCTCATAACTGTGCTGTTTGGAGGATTCTACTAACAATGATAAGTCTTTTCACTCGCATTGTAATGACCTCGAGCATTACACCGCAGTTAAGCCGTTCATATTCTAATTATTTTAAATTAATTCAACGTCTGTTATTTAATTAAATGTAAATTATGTCACAGGAAACCGTATTAAGAAGAAAGGTCAATTATTTAAACACTTTCGGATTTAGTTTTCAAATTGCATCATAATCGCTCATCGGTGACGTCACACTTAAAACTCGCTAGACCAAGTGAATGAGTCAACCTCGATATTCAACCTAATGATACGAACTACGAAATATCATTCTCAACATCCTGGCGATCTCTAGGTCAAGATGTTAACATATGACGACACAGATGCTAACTGAGTACATTTTTATCTTTTCTAATTTTATAGAACTGAAAGAACAGAAAACGCTAACACTGTATAATACTTTGTAATTCATCATGCGAGGAATAAACCTTTCAGTAAAGTAAATTTCTGACTTGCGTTTTACCACAAAGCTTGTGGCAGCTTCTCTGAGTTTCTTAATCACTGTTATAGGAGCAAAGGGTAATTTCTTGCACTTGCGTGGAGGTACACTCAACGGCAAAATAAATGTTAGGCGAATTGTCTATCACCATTTTCCTCCAGTCTATTTTCCACAATGTAATGATCATAATTTGAAATAAAAATGTTGTAAATAAGCAGAGGAAATATATGGTTCGCATCAAAATAATTTCATTCTTTAAAAACAACACAGGATGTAGAATAGAAATGAATAGGGTGACCATAATATTTTGACCCCAAAACGGGACATCCCAAAGAAGTCAGTTCACCTTTTTTTCCCCCGAAAAGTCGGTTAGACCTAATTATTAGGGAATGGATTTTAAAGTGAAGCACCTTTCCAAAAATATAGCAGTTTTCATACCAATCGTTTGAGATATGTATTTTAGGACATGGAATAAAGTCAAATTAAAACACTTTGTTGCACCTTTTCGTGATATTAGCACATTTATCCTCTTTTTACCCCCTCTTTGATGCTTCAGCACCTTTTTCCTTCCTTTTCTTTCATGTTTTGTTAAAAAGTTGGACAGAAAAATAAATGATTTTCACTCTTCTTGAGCAGCCATAATATTCTATTGTCTCATTTTGTAGAGCAGAACGAGAGCTACAAAATGGTATAATATAATCATTGCAGCCCCAATAGATCCCAAGATAATGTAGCAAAACCCGCGAGAGAAAACACAAAGTTCAACAAAACCTGTTCGGCAGAACCACAGTTCTCTCTGCGGTCCGCGCGCAGTATATACAGAAGGCGCACGAAAAAAGAGCATTCAATAAATTCAGTCTATCAGCCACCTTTTTGAAAACATTTTCAGAAACTTTTTTTCCCTTTCCCGACCACAATTTTGCCCCTCGAAATCTCTTCCCTACTAATTATAATACATTTACGTAGTATTTCTGGTGCCTTTTGTTCAACCTTTCATGTTAGTTCTAGGCTTAAGCTGAGGAAGCCCAGAATCTACTCGTATTTATCAGAAGAAACAATCTTCTTGAGAACAACTTTATTCTTCACCGCCCGTTCATAAAACTCCGTACATGTATATCTGACACAACGTGAGACTAGTCCTTTGAGTTTGTATCAGGGTGTAGGAATTTAAATTCTAGTTGCAGGTCCGTATTGACACTACATGTACGCTTCTTGGTCATGCTTATTCATGGCTCTACAAATAATGGAACAGACAAAGCAATACAGCTTGGGACGCGAGCTAACTTAAACAGTAAATTGCAGCCTGCTCGAACATTCTCGACGACAATGGAACCTTTTGATGGTCATGGAGTGCTTGAAACAACGTGGCAGTCCAGGTTTTGCCATGGTGTTGCCATGGAATTCATTTTTATTAGAGTTGACGAGCTGTATCTTTGCGGGTGGCATTGGCTACTCCGCGCAGAGTGAGAGAGAGAGATACGTTTATGTAGTTGCCACCTACTCGCCCTTTGGGTGGTCGACAGCAAGGATAGAACGCAAGAATAATGACGCGCAGCCGCTAGCTCCTCCCCCTTGCTACTGCGCAGCCGGGCTTGGGCAGGGTTCACCCGCAAAGATACAGCTCGTGAACTCAAGCATGAAATATGTCTCAAATTTAGATTTGGTTTTCAAACTATTGCACTTTTATAAAACGGAACAAATAGTGTTTTTTTTTTTTAAATAATATAGACGGGACGACCGGAACACACCTCTGAAACAGGACTGTCCTGGTTAAAACGGGACCTATAAAGGAATTAAAATAGCGATGGACAAGTTACCTGCTATTACCTTTGCCCTTGGCTGTACATCACACTGTACACAGAAAAAGATCGTAAAATTAATTCATGAACATTGTTTATAACAACAGACTTATAGTAGAGCAGAAGCATCAGCACCCCTTTGAAGTACGGTAGCAAGGCGAAATCTACGAACTCCATTTTAGCCAATAAGGTGCCCATTAATACAAATGAGCTGGCGGATTCATTAGTGGCATTTGAACAGAATTGAAACGGGGAATCATGTCCCGAGGGAGAATTCTCTTCCTGATATTGGTTACCTGGCTGCAAGGTATTAATAGCTTTGGTAGCGCGTAACTGAACAGTCCCACTGTTCCAACATCGTTCAGAATGACCATCAGTCGAACACGGCAGTGCAAGAGTTAGGCCGAAACTGGATCCAGTGTTACCATAAGCATGCATGGTATGTCCATGTCACCTGATTACAGAGTGTTGATTGATTGATTTGGTTTATTTTGCTTCGCTTCTCTGCCACTTTTGGCTAATCGCGAAGATGAGGATGAGTGATAATATGATAAAATTATTATATTGTTGTTTTAAGTTCACGTATGCACAGATAGACTGGACCTACAGTTTAAAATGGGATCCGAACCACCACCGGGTACGAAGCTGGAACACCTTCGAATACGTTACCACTACACGGGGAAGCATGTAATTGTTCAAGGTTTACCTACAAAGAACATCCATGCCCACGCTGGGATTCGTACCCAGGACCCCCGACATCGTAGCCCGCTGTGCTAACCACTTAGCCACCAAAGTAGACCCAAATATCGAAGTCACACGGACAATACATATGTACGAGGGGCGTACAATAAGTTCGTGCTCTCACTCACTTCCGGTAGTGGTATCGGGAAATATCTTCCATCGCTTTTCGACATAGTCTCATATAGTGCGAGACACTTACGCCATCGTTTTTCTAGCAATGCAATTTCAGTGAAATAAAAGGTTCTGTTTCATTCCTGTAACCATCCTTTCACAGCGACCATGACATCAGAATCATTGTGAAATTTCTTACCATGTATCTCTGTATTAAGTTTAGGAAACAGGTAATAAGGTGGATGTCTTAAGCTTTTGAAGCCACAGGTTTGTATAGCCGCTGTGGTAACACCTGTCGTGTTTTTGAGCATCTGTCAACTTTCGAGGCACCCAACGGCAACTTACTCTTCTTGATCCCAAGTGGCCAGTTAAAATGGTATAAATGCTACCGTTTTATATGCCAACAATGTCAGCAAGTGTCCTGGTAGTGTATATCCTGTCAGTGTTCATTAGTTGTTGCACGTGATCGATATTTTCCTAGGTAATGGCACTTTATGGTCTTTCGGTACGTTGTTCATCTTCAAATGACTCACAACAGCAGCTGAATTCCCTATTCCACTTCTTTACCGTGGAATATAAAGGTACTTTATCTTACAATGTCTGCACCAGGAGCCTAAATAACAATAACAGTAACAATGATAAACTAAGAAAGACCAATAGTTCACAAAAGTTTTCCTTTAGACGAACTGACAGAGGATGTTAGCTTTCTCGACCCATTGGATTGTTTTAAAGTAAGGATTTTCTACCGTGCTTTAGATATTATAGTAAATCAAGTAAACAATAGATTTCAAGGTATGAAACAAATCAAAGAAAGCTTCACCTTTTTAAGTCCCACCGCCCTAACCTAACACACCGACAGACAGTTTGGAATCCGCTACTAATTTCTGGGAAAAATGTGAAGATGTATCTCGCACTATATACTGGTTTGTTTTCGGAATGTATTGTCAACTGAAATGAAAAGAAGAAACATGTCGAACATCAGCGAAGTTGCAGAATTCCTCTTGGCAGGCACGAAGCCAGGGGGAGGGCTAAGGGGGCTGAAGCCCACCCGAAATCCCACAAATATCTAATTTAGTGTAGTGTTGCGTTGAGTTGGTGTTTTAAGTCCACTTTATGCACAGTAAGGCTAATCGGGACTGGACCTACAGTTTAAAGTGGGATTCGAACCACTTGTGCCTCCACCGGGTATCGAACCCGGGAACCCTTGATTACAAGGCAATGACGCTACCACTGCACCATGGGGGAGGCCCTTTAGTGTAGTGTGTTATTAATTTTACTTCCTTATCAGGATTAAACATCTTGCATAATGATTTGTAATATACTGAGATATTCATCTTCAGGGCTTCTATACCTCGCTTTTTTACACCTTTAGATGGCGGCTGCTGATAAGGTACGAGCCCCTCCCGAAATCATATCCTGGCTACCGGCCTGGTAGGAAACAAAATTCTGTCCATTAGCAGTCCTGGCGTATGCACTGTTTATATGCCGTATTTGAACCCACCTGTGACGTATTCATCAGCTGAAAAGTCGTTTTCCAAGCTAAAATTTATCAACAATTATTTGAGAGGCACAACGACGAGTGAGATTGGGTGGACTAGCGCTGTTAAGTATCAAAAGCGATCAGGCTCGAAAACTGGACTTGTCCAAACTAGCACTAGCACAAGCACTAGCACTAGCACTAGCACTGTTTCCATCAATAAACGCAGAGGACTGGTAATGGGCATTTAACAATATTGTATTTTTTGTATTAACAGTGTAGTATCATACATAATTACAAAACATAATTTTATTTTGTAGTTTATATGTTGTCTAAACCTTTCGTACCTGTTTTTACATTGATTCAAATTACATGTATGTATTTTCAAATATTATATACCTAATATAAATATAGGCGTGAATTAATATTTTAGAAAGCTCTTTTTAAAAAATGACTAGGGGCGCACTGCTTGAAGTTGCGGCGGGTGTAGAGGGTGTTAGTTACGCTATTGGTCTCCACCATATCATTGTGAACTTCTTAAGGTAAAAGGCCTTTCAACCGTAGATACTTGATCACAGCTCGCAACTTTGATGGCTCGATTTTCCTTCTGTTTACACGTCTAACGCAAAACGTTTATTAGATACATGCTTGAAACTTGTAACACAAAATGATACATGAGTAATCCTACACAATTTGGTTCATCAGAGACAACCAGAAGTGGGTCAGGGCACGAACTTATTGTACGCCCCTTGTATTCGAACACTAAGAGAACCAAAAATGTGTAATGGTTGTTGTTTTTTATAAATGTTGCTCGAGAACAGACCAAAACACTTACAATCTCTTATGGAGAGGTGAACAGTCACTGTGATGTCATCGAAGAAAGTTTTTCCCAAATCCACCGTCGTTTCGAAATAACGAACCCAGGAGGAGGAAGTTCGCAAAGGGCCAAAGCGGAGTTGCTTGTGAAATATGCCTCCATCAGCTGACGTCAGGAGATAGAAGGCAATGCTCGGTTTTCCAAGGAATGGCTGACCGTGCAATATCTGGACTAACTCTTGCAGAAGCCCACCCTCTCTTCTGGAAAATCCAGTCCTCTTGCTGGACTGCACAAATTGAGCCAAAGCTTCTTTTCCTTTCGTGGTATAACGGGGTGATCCCCTTCCTTCTCCCTCCCCTTGTCTCATCCCTCCTTCCTCCTCTGTCGGCTTCTCCGGTTTCCTTGGGGGGGTCCTGGTCCGTCGGGAAATCCGATCCGAACGTCGTCGAAAAGACAAGGCGTAATTATTCAAATTCTTTTCCTCACGTCCGACAATCGAATTCGACAGGAGCGAGAAATGGCAGGATGAGAATCTGAGGAGTAATGTGAAAAGGATCCGGCTGGCAGGCATGGGACATGTGCCAGGATTCACTAGTTTTGACTCTCCTCTACAGGCTAGAGCAATGGTTTTTGGTTTATGGTGCTCTTGCAGTGCATGACTGGTTTAGGTAGTTGCTAACCATGACCCTAATTGCTTGATTATTGCTTGCTTGTCATATACATATGCATTTGCTCACTTGGCAACCCGTTGTATTTGTGAGAGCGCGCTTTCTCATGCACGTGTAGACTACAGACAGAGCAGCGATACTGTAGCGTTATAAGAGAGGCAGAAATGAGGGAGGGAGTGAGGCAGGAGGCTTAGTCGGTCGCGTTCGAGCAATCTCACATTATTTTGTAGAAATATTATTATTGTATATTGCATAAATTTCATAACAGTATCTTTGTAGAAGGTTTTTGTACATTTCAAATTTAATTGGAAGACATTTTTTGCAGAAGGTTTATTAGACCTCTCATTAACTTTGGAACAGTATTTTTGTAGAAGTGTTATTGCATCTCTCATTAATTTTGGAACAAGATTTTTATAGTTATCTTATTCGGTCTCATATTTATTTTAAATATTTGTGGAAGTCTTACTTGATCTCATTAATTTTTGGAACAATGTTTTTGTAAAAGTTTTTGTTAGGTCTCTAATTAATTTTAGAACAATATTTTTGTAGAAGTCTTCTTAGATATTATATTCATTTTGGAACAAGATTTGCATAGATTTAAGCTCACGTTAATTTTGAAATAATATTTTTGTGGAAGTCTCATTAGATCTCACAGAAAAATGAAATAAATGTTTTTATACGAATCTTAGAGGTCACATTAAATTTTTGTAGAATTCTTATTTAATTTCACAATAATCTTGGAACAATTTTTTTTGTAAGTCTTATTAGATATCTCTCTTTAATATTGTATCAAGTTTTGTGCACAAGTCATATTAGAGAGCAGAAATGGATATACTTGAACAAAGCACGTCGACAATCATTAGGAGACTCTCTTGTTTGCGTCAGCGTAGAAGGGACAAACACGAATCAAATGCTGAAACTAAAAGCTCTTGCTTGATCTTTGAAGCCAGTGACGTTGGGAGGATTCCGAATTTTGTGACGTCAAGTGGGCCATCCACGAAAGAAATGAGAATTGGGAGTCGGGACCCAATCTGCTTGCGGAGCAATTCATCGACCGATATCCAAATTAGCCCGGGTTCAATAAAGTGAGACCCAGATTTCGACTCAAGTATCCACATATAATACTCTCTTTTTTTGGCTGGAGCGGCGGCGTTAGGAATGGCGGGAAATGAAAGAGATCGGTGCGGTAGGTTTTTTTTCCAGCGCGCATCCTATGCCGGATAAAACCCCGTCGCCATATTCCAGCGCGTTGGAGATGAGACCTATGCACGGTATCTTTAAATTTATACCGTGATATTCAGCGCCGTTTATTGGGTTAGCCTTTCACAGGCTTAGTCGGGATTGACTCGCTCTATAGGGCTCCAGTTTGATCAGCCGGCGAGCCTGTTCTGTAGCCCTGTTAAGCTCGCCTCCCGCTAGAATTTGCACGCAAAGGGCTCCTCGAATAAAAGCCTTTACATCCTTTTACGGGGAAGGAAAAAATCTCTCTCCACCCCCTCCTGCCTGCAATATACCCCCACCCCTCCTCCCAACCCCCCGTGACCTTACTTCCCCCGCGGCAGAAGAATTTGCATGAAATCAAATTTTCCTCGATTGACCTCCGATGTGACGTAGTGATCACGTGAGAGGATTTAGAAGGGGGCGGCAAGAAAAATCCATCAGGTGCCAAAATGCACTTTATAGAATGGTAAAAGTCACTTTGCGGAAGGAAGATAATTGCAAAAAGGAGCAGAATTTGGACAGGCGAGGAGGGGGTTTGGGGGGGGGGATTAAGAGGATTAACGCCTTTGCTTATTCACAGCTGAGGAATTTCATTCAGAGAGATTATACTTTAAGTATTCACATGAACCACGCTCTGTTGTTAGAACATCGAGAGAAGCAGGGATTCTTTCAGCGTGGAATTTCGTCCCTACTGTGTACATACACATGGGCGTCCGGAAGGGGGGGGGCAAGGGAGCCGTGGCCCCCATGGAAAATGAAAGTAAAAAAAATGTATTTCACACATATCATTTCATTTTAGCCACAATAATATGTGTTAATTATTGCATGAACACCATAAATTCAAATTTAAGCAATGTTTTTTAGGGAACAACCCTATTTTTGGGGAAAATTTGCCTTTGTTTGCCCCCCTTTAAAAAATACCTTCCTTGCCCCTCCCTGGAAAAAATCCTGCGGACGTCCATGTACATACAAGAGCATTTTTCTCAAATTCATTGTGCCTTTCCGATGGCGTAGTGGTAACGTCGCTTTTCTTGTGTGTATTTAAAATTGGTTTTCTACCCCTTTTAGATCATGTCGCAGTGGTCCAGTGTGTGTGGCGTCTGGCCGTCATGCGAAAAACCTGGGTTTGATTTCCGGGGGTGGGTTATTTCAGGTGGGAACTTTTCCGTCAATGTCCGTAAATTTAACGGATTTATGGTTCACCCAGCCTCTAACAAATTGCACTCTGAAAGTAAAAGCTGCCGGAGCACGGTGCTGATCACATCACATCCGCGAATGGACGGGATTGTGAATGTGTGGAGCCATAACTATGCCACAGCATGTTGCAATTTGCAGGGGGTAGCTCTACCTCATTTTAAAATCTCTTTAGACTAATCGCGACGATGAGGATAAATGGGCAGATGAGAATGATGAGAGAACAAACACAATGTAGCACTCGTGCCCAGATCGGAACTCGAACTCAAAACTTCGTCGGCGCAATTGTGAGCCAAAAACTTTACTGAGGTGTCAGTCATACTTTTAATTATGAATAACACACACATGTACTATACACGAGCTCCGACCCTTGGTGCGAGTGGTCCATGGTTCGATCCACGTTGGTGGTTCCAAAGGTTTTTTTTGGCACAACGTTGTCTGCATGCCGACGAGGTCTACCTTGACTAGGTGTGGAACGTTTTTTTTTTTAATGTCCTACACCTGTGAACATATTGATCACCTCTTGGAAATGACATCTGCAACCAACAAATACACATTCCTAAATTATTTTCAGAAGACATGTTTTGACGTAACCCCACAACATATGGTAAAATAGCGATTTTGCTCATGCACAAAAATATGACCGCGATACTGAATATTTAGTTTTCATTCCTTATTCATGGCTGTTTCGTTGTTTCTCTCCTTGGCTTTAATTTCTACTAAAATATTGCATAATTTTATTTCTTCTACTTTCTTCTTGAATGCATCGTGTCGCGTCGGACTGTTGCTTAGGCAGGCCCAGCGAATGTAATTTTGCAGACTGCAGTATCCCGTGTCGCTTGTCACTGCGGTCTGAAAGCTCGATACCACGAACTCCTCATCTGATGGACAACCTGTAGGCTACTCTGATGATGCGTCGACAATTCAGTGGGTTTTCTGGCTTATTGTGAAATCAAAATTAGATAAGTGAAGGTCTCTCAACAGTATTATATTTTAAATATCATCTCCATGAATCCTTATATCAATATACGAGGGTTGGGGCAAAAGTCATGGCTACTATCTTTTTTCGCGAGAATGCAGGATCAGCACGAAAATCCGAAATATACAAATGGAAGGGATAGTGTATGTATTGTGCAATGTATGAACAATGCAGATCGCGCATATCAAGTAAAGCTAGTAAATATCCTTAAAGATATCATGTTGCAACATGTGTTTATAAGTCTGAAAGCATAGGAGCATTACAGGAAGAAGATAGGCAAATACTACGGTGGGATATTTCCACCAGCTTCCTGTGGCATTCTCTGGCATTTCTCTCCCAAAGAACGGCTATTTTGATACACGAACGCTATTAATGCGGTTGACTCAACAATGAATATACAATGCCCTCTGTCCGATTAATGTTCATCACAATGCCATATAGCAGCGGTGGCCAACCTTATTTGGTTTGAGGGCTAATTTACATTTCAAGAATCACTGACGGTTTGTTTATCTTATAAGACCTAACAAAGAGAGCCTAAAGAAGGAAGCAAAGGACCAATACAATAAAATTGACATTGATTATTTTATTTTATTTTATGTAGGTATTTATTTATTTATTAAATAAGTTTTGGCTTCAGTACTGTGGGCCTGGAACCTATTTTAGGTCGTATATCCCCAGTTCATCATTAGCATCTTTTCATCCTTTTAATAAGGTATTTTCTTTTACATAAACATAATTACTACTAATTAGTTGGCCGCGGTGGCTCAGTCGGTAACGCGTCTGACTACCATGCTAAAGGTCCCGGGTTCGATCCCCGGCCGGTTCAAATCCGGGAACTTTTCTAACGATGGAAGCGGCCCCGGCGCCCACCCAGCGTCGAATAACATGGGTACCTGGGGGAAACCCTGGGGGGGTAAAGGCGGTCAGGGGCGTGATGCTGATCACATCACCCCCAATCACGACCGGATCAAGAAAGTGTGGGGCGTTACCCCCACACCCCCTATACGCCTTCATGGCGTGGTGCTAAGCACAGGGGAGCACTTTACCTTTTTTTTTACCTTTATAATTACTACAATTTTATTATTTCATAAACACTCATTTTAACAAAAGTATTTCACTTGTTGCTGGGCATCAGTAGAAAGTTACACAACTATTTTGTACTGTTCAGCAGTCAGTTCACTTGTTTTCAGACACTTGACACTGCATTCCGCCAATGAGTTTATCATGTTGCACGTCATACGACGTTACTGCTAATCTCAAGCACGAAATCCAGTGATCATCAGTTAATCGATTCCTGTCCTTTGGTTTTATTGCATTCATTGTAGAAAACGCTGACTCACATAGATATGCAGATCCGAAAAATGCAGTCAAATAAAACGCCAGGGCACCGCGGGCTACCTCTAGCGGCTTACCTGTCGACGTGTTGGCCACCCCTGCCATAAGTACGTACACGTACTACGAGTGCCATGTTCTCCGGGACATATGATCATATTGTGGTACCACCATTTAACTTTGAAAAGTAATATAGTTGCATAACATACTCGTATCCTATTTGAGAAAGCGATGGCTTAGTTATCTGCGGACATACATAGCCTTAAGCGTAGCTGCATCTTATAACTCAACCACCCTGCTTACAGGGGGTGTAAGGAGCGACCTTCTTGTAAAGCACCTAAAAGTCAACCTCACTTCCCCGTTGTACACCCCGGTAGCTGACTCTAGCAGACTAACGAGGCTCTGGCGCCTGAATCCACGGCCAGGATACTCCTCTGTGGAGTTGCATTGTCCTGTGCTTATCATTGTGTGTGCTGAGTGTCCATTACATCCTCAGCTTTTAATATAGCGTGTTCCGTATAGGATGCCGAATTAGAAAATTTAAAAAAATAGGGAAAAGATCATGAAAAAAGTTATATTTCACATATATGTAAGTAGTAATATCTCCCATTTACGTCTGAAAAACAATGTCAGGCATATGTCCACCCCTACTGAGTCTGCAGGCATTTATACGCTCCACAAAATTATTGATAACCCTCTCGCAGATGTCTGTCCCGATGCCTCCAATCACCCGTATGATTTCCGCCTTCAGTTCCAAAAGGGTTCGTGGTTTGTTGGCGTACACCTGTGATTTCACAAACCCCCATAAGAAGAAATCGCAGGGTGTAAGATCACACTGCACATGCCATAACCCACACCACACAGTCGTTAACAGCGGATGGATGGATTTCACGCTCCTGGATTATTCGAGGATTTTCGGAAGGAAACCACAACAAACGAGTCAAAACAATTGAGACTACATTAATCGGCATGACAACAGATGGCCAACCTCGAAACAAAACAATAGCACTCGATTCATATTCGGCGTCCTATACGGAACACCCTTTAGATAAAGAGATTTTATCGTCGGAAACAGTCGAGTTTTGGGTTCTTGTTACGTAATGAATTAGTTTTAACAATTGAGTTTAAGAAGTTTTAAGGTATATATGTCTTATCTTGTATGGGGCCTGTTCTCAATTTTGTTAGTTAAGGGGCTTATCCCCGTATTGTTTGACGGGCAACAATAGCCAATGTGCTGATATGCCCATTGTATCAAAATCAACGAATCAGCCAACCACCCTGTTTATTACCAGGCATTATTGTTAATTGAACAAACCATTTTAGCAAGAGTATGCAAGAAACTAGTAACGTTGGTAGCCAGGGTGATATTTAGCTTCTGAAAAACCTTGGCAAGTGGAGTGCATAAAAAATTGTCTGAAAGGAATGGAAGGCGAGAATATTTCAAAGCCAGCGTCGAACCATTTTAGCATTAAGATATGCTTCATCAAACGATGGGGAGGCCTTATTGAAACAGACATAAACAGCTTTGAAACACATTTCTGCACTCACCGCTTCCAGCCACAAGTCAACGGCCATCAGGCTGCCTCATGTTGGAACAGCTAACCGGTTGTCGACATCAATTTCTTTCAGCGCAGAGGCAGATCTTTCAAATTTTCTCTTCTCTCGCCATTCCTCAACCGCGGGATCAGAGCGTGGTTTCCTGACATGCAAAAACAGTTCTTATACTACTAAAATAAAATTACAATCCGTGATAGCCATAGAAACAATTTCAGTTTACGTTATTACTCGAATGGTAGCCACAGATCTGTGCAGTAAGGAGAAACCATAACTTAAATAATTAAAGAGTTTTTTAAAAATAAATTCTTATTATTATTATTGCAGGTCTGGGTACCCAAAGCCCAATCTGAGACTACAAAAATTGATCATTCCATCGGTCTTCCTAAATTTATTTTTTTTCCTTTTTGCCTGTAATTGAATAATTTTAGAGGCAAACATGTTAGATTTCACTTTGACTGATACTTTTTTATAATGTCCTCCACAATTGCTACGACCTTTCCTTCATTTCGGATTTCCTCATTTCTAATTTTGTCTCGTAAGATTAATCTGCTTAAAAAGTTTAAAATCTCATTTGTCAGCAATTTTTTCTAGTTTTTATTGACGAAGAGTACAACATTCGCTACGATATGGAAGAGCCGGTTTTCAAATTATGGTATCTAATTCGAATTTCTTCTCTAATTTGTTTTACAAAATTTCTTTTTTCCAAAATTCTATTTAATTCATTATATTTTATTACATTTTTCTCACCATATTTTTGGTGTTCGAACTGTGAAATATGGCTTTCCAAATATACAAAGTCTGTTACCAGTTCAATTATGTTATTGTTTATCACTATTTTGACTCTAGGATTTTTTTATCATATTTAGCCATGGACTTGGTTTCATCCTCTGAAATGTTCATGTTATAATGTGTAAGAATTGATTAGAGTTTGAAAACAGATCTTTGTAGATCATCTTCACCTGCTGCCATCAATATCTGGTTGTCTGTAAATATTACCAACTGTTTGTAGTATTGTATTTCCGTCAATATACATTCCTAAATAAATTCTTATGAAATACAGGGTTATCCTAAATGAAATTGACAGTTTAAACGCTTTATAAATTGAACTTTGTTTATTACATCAGAAAGCATTTAGTACCGTTGTATAGAGAAAGTCTTCAAGTTTACGACCTCCACTTTTCGTATGTCTCCGTGACGTCAGCATCACGTGAGCACCCTTGACGTAAGTCGAGCAGTATGGCCGCTAGCCAGGTGGAGAAGGCTTTGTGCGTGATTGAATTTGCAAAAAAACATCTGTTACTGTCGTGCAGCGTCGTTTTAGAACACGGTATGCTAAACAACCACCAACAAGGCAGTCAATCTACGATTGGAGCAAGAAATTTAAGAAAACTGGTTGTCTGTGCAAAGGGAAAAGTCCTGGAAGAGGAGAACTGGACTTTCGCATTGATATCTGTCGTGTTACAAAAGGGTCACACATGGAACACTTGTAACTTACCAATGTAAACTTCAGGGCGTACTCTTCAAACCAAGCAAGTATTTCAGTTATATTATTAAAACTCTTCTTTCTGTAAAACTTTGAAAGTGTCAATTTCTTTTAGGCTAACCCTGTAGATGCAAAAGAGATGAAACAACAGGAGATTGGAAAAGGTTGCGTAATACTGAACTGCATACTTCTGTATACATCTCCTGATATTATTAGAATAAATAAATCAAGAAGACTTCGGTAAGCAGGCCATGTAACACGTATGGGAGAGAATAAAAGCGTCAAGATTCTTGTGGGAAATCTAATGGTAAGTATCGTATGCCGATTGAACTTGAACGCCAGACCTGGTTATTAAATGTTGTTCGTTATCAGTCTGTGCATTGCTTCTCTCATGTATGTCTCAACATCATAGCCGTTCTTCGTGACGAGACTTCTTTCTATTATACCGATATGTAAGTTGTTGTACTTGTTCTATTACTGTGTTCTGGAATTATACACTTTTGTTTGTGTTACAAATAATATCTTATTCTTAACTCCATTTTCTGGATTACGGAAGAACTGAAAGAACCCGAAACACAACAATGGCGACGAGGATCTTGGAAACTTTATCTGATACTTACTTCTCGTAATTTTACATATTTCTTGTGATTGTTCTTCAAGCTGTCTGTTGGAGGTAAGAATCTCTGTACACAATGCAAAAGTTGTCACAATTTTCTGAATTCTGCAGGGAGCAGGAAAGTATTAAACAATACTTCGATAGATTCGAGCATTTCTGCAAAGCTTCAGACATTTCCGATGATAAGGTTAAACATGTTCTATTAGCAGCAATAGGACACAGAACATATGCTGATTTATACAATCTCATACAACCTAAATCAATATCAGAGCTCAGTCTTGCTCAAATTCATCAAACATTAATCCGCCATTATGAGCCCAAGAAGAATCTCGTACTTGAAAGGCATAAGTTTTTTCTTATTAAACAGAAAGATAATCAAAGCATTCCTGATTTCATTGTGCAAATCAAAGAGCAAGCCTCAAAATGTGATTTTGGTGATCTCATTGATTCAATGTGTCGCGACGTATTTATTCTTGGTATGAGAAGTGTGCGCGTTAGAAATAGACTGTTATCAGATCCTGATTTGACCTTGAAAAAGGCAATAGATACGGCCATGTATCTCAACGAGTTAGAATTAAATGAGGGAATTGTTAACCAAAGTCACTCAAAGAATGCTGTGGAACATTCTGAAACTCCGACTGAATTCACTTCGCAAATCCGAAACAGGTACAAGGGCAATATTCGAATGAACATCAGACAAAATAGAACTGATACAAGGAATATTGGTAACAAATCAAACAATGATTCTGGTAAACCGTGTGATAATTGTAATTCTTTTCATCCTAATGGAAAATGTCCAGCTTTCGGAGCTACTTGCAGATATTGTAAAAAGAAAAATCATTTTTTAACAGCCTGCAAGAAGAGAGAATATAACAATTCTAACAAAACCAAATTGGTTTCTAGCACAAATATTGTGTTTAACACACGTGTCAACGAAAGATCTATCAATGTTCCAGCTAATTCAATACCTACGATTGTACCAAACAATCACAGCAATTTCAAACATATAATCCGAGAATCATCCATTGATTTTTCAGATTTTAATGTGCCATGCATTCCCATAGATCACAAATTTGCAGATATTCAAGAAGAAAAATCTAAAAGCGAATTTGTTGATTACAGCGCCGCTGGTATCCAATGTAACGCCCAGTGTCCAGAAATTTTCACTACTTTCGTTACTGAAGAAAGTGATTCTGTTTGGCATGCACAGGGATCGTTGTTTATCGACTTACAAGTCAACAATTCTAAGATTCCATTCCTAATGGATACAGGTTCTGTTTATACTTTAATTGACAGTAGACAATTTGAGTCTTCATTGCGAGGTTGCACTATACACAATTTTCCTATCATCTTGAAAGCAGCAAATGGTAATAATCTTGGTGTTTTAGCAAAAGTTAACGTTGAAGTTGTATTTCAAGGAAGGAAACATAACTTAGATATGATTATTGTAAAGACAAAATTGAATCGTTCGATTATGGGTTTATCTTGGATTGATATTTTCATGCCTGAATGGCGAAACATTTTTGTTTCACATGTTCCTCAGATGGTTGCAACTGCTGTTGAATCATCAGAAATAAAGGAACTGGTTGCGAATCTAAGGAAAGATTTTCCTATACCTTTTGATGGTGACATGTCCAAGTCGATCAAGCGCTTCGAGATAGACTTGCCATTGAAAGACGATGCTACACCAGTGTTCAAGATATATTACGACGTCCCTTACTCGCTTAAGGAACCAGTCAAGGATGAATTACAGAAGTTGGTTAGTGACGGAGTCATTGAACCTATCAAATCATCATCGTGGGCTTCTCCTCTTGTTGTTGTTCGTAAGAAAAACGGTGAATTAAGGCTATGTGTGTCCTACAAGAACACTGTAAATCCGCAGCTTAGGAAGATGGGACATCCGTTACCTAAAATAGAGGACCTCTTCAACAAGATGGTAGGTTGTAGTTGGTTCGTTTCATTTGACCTTCGAAGGGCTTACCTTCAGTTACGTCTATCTCTACAGGCTCAGAAGGTCCTTGTCTTCAACACGGAATTCGGGTTATTCAGACAGTTGAAGCTTCCCTTCGGAGTAAACTCTGCCAGTGCCATTTTCCAAGCCACGAAGGAGCAGATATTGATGGGTGGAGACAAGGTTTCCATTTTCCAAGACGACATTTTAGTAGGAGGAGTTACTCTTGAGGAGTGTAATGATAACGCACGAAAGGTGCTGAATCTTTTCTCCGAGTATGGCGTCCGCATAAATGAACAAAAGTCTGTGTTCTTTGTGCAAAATGTGAAGTATCTGGGACATTCTCTTTCACAGGAGGAAATTCGTCCTCTGAAAGAAAACATTGAAAAAAATAATTCAGTGTAAGCCACCCACTAATGTTGGCGAATTGAAGTCATTTCTCGGTATGGACACGTATTACGCTTCGTACTTGCCAAACCTAGCTGACTGTGTTGCCAATTTATATGATTTGTTGAAGAATGGGGTACGCTGATCATGGACAGATGTTCATCAGAAGGAATTCCAGGATGTCAAGGATCTGCTATCTAAGGACTTAGTACGTACTGTGTATGATCCTTACAAAGACTTATACTTCATGTCGGATGCATCTCCTACCGCTGCGGGAGCAGCCATAATGCACAAGATAAACGGAGTCCTAAAGCCTATCATGTGTATGGCCGGTACTTTATCCGCTGCGGAAAGGAACTACACTCAATTGGAAAGGGAATCACTTGCATTAGTCCGTGGAGTCAAATACTTTCACAAGTACCTCATTGGACGACATTTTGTTGCGTTCACCGACTCGAAACCTTTATCTCACCTGCTGGATCCTAGAAGTAACCTGCCTGCTTTAGCCACCAGCAGAATCAACAGATGGAAGTTAGTATTGAAAGAATATGACTTCAAAACTGTTTACACGCCTCATGTTGAGTTGGCTGATGCATTGTCTAGAATTTATGTTGCAGATGATCCAGTTCGTGATTATTATGATGATTTCGCATGTCAGTTGACAGCTGAGCCGGTTGTCCTTAATCTTATTGAATCTTCGGTGTTGACGCGCATTTCGCTGGAATCACAACGTGATCCTGAGCTTTCTAAAGTCTTCAAATATGTTCAAGGGAGATGGCCACAATTCATCGGGAGAACAAAAGGTCATCCTCTCAGAAAAATATTCGACAGGCGATATGATGTCCACATACAGAAGGGATGTATTTTCATGGGCGAAAGACTAGTCGTACCTGAATGTTGTATCCAAAATGTCCTAACTCTGTTGCACAAATTCCACCAGGGAACATGCAAAATGAAGGAAATAGCTCGTTCATCGTTCTTCTGGAACACGATGAACGAAGATATTGAGAGGGTTACGTCTTTGTGTGACACATGTTTGCGATACAATAACAGGCCCAACGTACCGGGTACCGCATTCGAAACGTGGCCTATTGCATCGCAGCCTTTTGAGCGTGTTCATCTTGATTTCTTCCATTTCTCAGACATGAATTTCCTGTTGCTGGTTGACGCTTATTCTCATTGGATATCGGTATGGAGAGTGAAGAATATGCAATTTGACACCATGATTGGTCATTTAGATGAATTTTCTTCATGCTTTGGATATCCGAAAACCTATGTAACTGACAATGGCCAACCATTTACATCTTCAGAGTTCGACTCTTATTGCTCAAAGAGGAATATCAAGCTTCTTCACTCAGCTCCATACACCCCCCAATCAAATGGTCTAGCTGAAAGGAATGTTGGGGTGGTGAAGAACTTACTCGAAAATAACTTTTCAAATCGTTCATGCATCACGTTCAGAGAGATGGACAAGTTCGTTCTTGAGCTTTTAGGCAGATTAAGGAATACTCCAGTGCACGGGTATAGTCCAGCAGAACGTTTGCTTAAGTTTCGGCAAGAACAGACATTTCCGCTTTTGACACGTCAAAGAGTTCCAAGAATCAACCTATTAGTCCCGTTCCGTTCATGCCGGGGGAAAAGGTACTTGTGGAACGTCACAAGAAACAATTCAGCCATGGGTCCAAGTACAAAATCGGCGAAATTGTTAAATTGATAGGCCGGAAGATGGCGAAGGTGATTGTAGATAATGACCTGATTGTTGTTCATCTCACGAAGATCAAGAGGTATCCCGACAAGGTTGGAGAAGACACCTTTGTCCGAAATCAAAGTCGACCGCGCAGAAACAACCCAGTGCTTGTTAGAGAGGAGGACTATCTTCCAGTACCTGCTGCTGAAGATCAAATGGAGCCTCCAAATGCGACCTGCGACAATCAACCGGTTAGGAGATCACAGAGACCAAGACTTCCGCCTGACCGCTATGGCCAAACTCCATGAAACGAGAGTCTCTTCAGCCGAAAGGGGGGGGGGGGGAGAGTGTCGTATGCCGATTGAACTTGAACGCCAGACCTGGTTATTAAATGTTGTTCGTTATCAGTCTGTGCATTGCTTCTCTCATGTATGTCTCAACATCATAGCCGTTCTTCGTGACGAGACTTCTTTCTATTATACCGATATGTAAGTTGTTGTACTTGTTCTATTACTGTGTTCTGGAATTATACACTTTTGTTTGTGTTACAAATAATGTCTTATTCTTAACTCCATTTTCTGGATTACGGAAGAACTGAAAGAACCCAAAACACAACAGTAAGAGACCTGTAGCAAGGCCAAAACCTTTGGATTGATCTTACCTAGGATAGGAATAGAGGGAGAACAGGTTGACGCGGCAATAACCTTCGTGTTTAAGAATGCCAGAGAGTTACACTCTGTTTCGGGAATCTGTGGAGAATGGCCGCGCATAGCGACAGAGAAGGGGAGAATTCGAGTGGGCTAAGAAATGCAGTGCGCGCTGCTGAGAATGACTGGTAGCTGCAGCCGTTAGTAAGGAATGTACAGTGTGTTTCAAAAGAAATGACCCGATTTTAAAACCTTATATTTGTGCAACCACACACCGTCAGTGAATGAAACTTGCACTACTTGAAGTGCCGCGGTCTAGAGTTTTAAATGACTGCCGCTAGATACCACTAGTAGTGCCCAAATAGACGCTAACCTTAGTTGTTCACAAGATGACGTCCGTGCAATGCAACAGAAGGCTTCTTTTTTTCTCCAATCAGCAAGATATTACACCCTGCGACTTTTTCTTGTGGAGATACGTAAAACAACATGTTTTTGTTCCACCACTATCCATTGACTTGTATGTGCTGAAGGACAGAATCACGATTGCAGTAAATTCTGTAAAATTCAGACGCGTTTGGAACTAATTCAGCTGTCGTCTTGGTGTTATCCGTGCAACAGGTTGAGGGCACGTAGAGCATTTATAATACAGTGAATGAAACTCGAGGACTTGGGTACCAGTAACACATTTTCATTATGAAATATAATTATTTGAAATCGGGTCATTCTTTTTGAAACACACTGTATAGTGAAACCTATAAAAATCCCACAACTCAACATTGTGTACTACTTCTTGACTTAAATCATAATCTTGCTTATGCCAAAAAGGAATACACGATACATAGACATTTGAGGGCCTTTTTACTAGTTCTATAACAGAAATTTTTCACGTCACTGTATAACGTCACGAATATTTAAATCTTTTTTCCACATTGGATAAAAAATAATACTCTACAATGTAGATAATCTCCTATTCTGCCGCTGGGATGTTGTATGTTTAATATCAATTATCCTGTGTTTATTTAGTACTCTTGTAATACAGAAACAAACTGAACATTATTTAATTTTAATCTGATATTCTCTTCAATATTATTTTGCTGCGGTTTGTCAATTTGTTGCTTGGAAATTGCAGCATTCGTCCAATTTAACGCAAAATAGCGGATTTGTTCACTAGTCATTATTTGTGAATAACTCTCAGATTACCAACAACATTTTCTAAGTGCAGCATTGACCGGGAAAAAAATATGCCTCAACGATATATATTTACAACATCACTACGACTTCTTTTTACTCGCGATATTACTGTCGTGCATGAAGTTCGTTGCACTTCCCTACGAGGTTGTCGCATCGTGCATGTTTGGACTTGAAATTTTCAAGGGTGGGCGGTTTTTTTCGATCATGATTGTAGTAGGCCAGCCAAAGATTAGAATTGTGATACCCGCATGGAATGTTTCTGGCAGGCATCCATGCTAAATCAATCAGTCATAGGTCTGACAGAAAAACTAGGGTGGATGCCACCAAAAAAATTGACCGTTAAGGTCATTTCAAGGTCATGTGCTGACCCTAAATGGTCAAATTTCAAAGTCATCCAAATATGTTCGGGTAAAATATGAAACGAAAGGTATGGACGAGATAAACTGTTTGGTGATATTTTTATGTCAGAATATTGATGTCAGAAGTAGCTCTTGTGGGGCAAAGTTAATCACGTTAAATTTGTATACACTGGAGTCCTGTAAAAATATATTGAAGTTTTGCGTCCGGAATGATTCTCAAACTTGTTCATAGATTAGAAATTTTGATATATGTATGTTAATCAAGTCTGACAAGGTCAACTTTCCTCTGACATCAATATGCCTGACATTTCCTGAATATTCTGACCTAAAAATATTGCCAAACAGTTTGTCTCGTCTATACCTTTCGTTTGATATATCACTCGACTATATTTGGACGAGTTTGAAATTTGACCTTTTAGGGTCAGAATATGACCTTGAAAAGACTAAGGTCAAAATTTTTGGTGGCATCCACCCTAGTTTTTCTGTCAAGGCCCATGACTAATCGATTTTGCATGGATGCCTTATTAACATTTCATGCACTTAATTTTTTAAAAGCTTGCTTTTTGGATGGTCCACTATATGGGACTCCAGTGTATACAAATTTAACGTGATTAACTTTGCCCCACAGGAGCTACTTCTGACATCAATATTTTGACATAAAAATATCACCAACCAGTTTGTCTTGTCCATGCCTTTCGTTTGATATATTACACGAACATATTTGGATGACTTTGAAATTTGACCATTTAGGGTCAGAATATGACCTTGAAGGTCAAATTTTTTGGTGGCATCCACCCTAGTTTTTCTGTCAGACCTATGACTGATTAATTTAGCATGGATGCCTGTTATTAACATTCCATGCGGGTAAAGGTTTTTTTAAAGCTTTTTTGGCATCTTGGCTGGTCTACTACTGTATTGTACGTAAAATAATACTAAGATTGTAATAATATTCTCTTCGTTGCATCATAGTGCTTATTAACATTTTGAGAATGAGCCCAAGCCATTTGACCAATAAGGAGAATGATTCAAAACGAACTCAACCTTGTAGTTTCATGGCTTGAAACCAAAATTAAACGGCACGAGTAGTTTATGTCTGAAATTACTAATTGACATGAAAACCATGATCGCAAATAGGAAATTGAGTGTATAGAATTATAATGGGCCCGTCTGATTTGAGGCCATTTGGAGTATTTTGTTATTGTCGGGACTTAAGCAACTTAACACCAACGGAAACTGCCGACCTCCGTGGCGGAGTGGTTAGCAGAGCACTCTACGGTGCCAGGTGTCCTGGGTTCGAATCCTGGCATGTGTGTTCTTTGCGAGTTTCCCTTCATTAATTTCATCATTTACTCATCATCTTCGCGATAAGCTAAAAGTGGCACAAAAGCGAAGTTAAATAAACCAAATCAATCAATCAAACCAACGAAAGCTAATTGAGCCAGTGAATTAAAGTTTTCTTGCAGACAATAATACCTTGTCAAGAACTAAGGAAAAACAAATTATCGAAACAGGTTACTGAAAACCAACATACAATCACAAAAGGGATTAACCTGAACAGGGTCAAGCGCCAGAGCCTCGTTTGCCTGCAAATATGGTTCCTAGCGTGTACTACGTGGAGATATTGCTCGTGCATGCCCTTAACAAACACAAGAGAAGTGGGAAGAAGGGTGGGTGGTGAGAATGAGAATGAGGATTCCAAAGTCTGCTTCAATTTCTTTGCAATGTAAAATGCATTGTAGAGGTAAAACTCAACACTATACTCTGTCCGGTTATGTCCGGAGCAAGCGAACCAAACCAAGTATCTGCACAAGTAGTGACGCGAGACGGCTCCACTAATGAACACGTGAGAGGGAATGGGATTGCGTGGAGGGGGTTAAGTAAATGGAAGCAAACTGTTCGACTAAATTTCGAAGATGACTTTGACTTAACCTTATATAAAACGCGGGTTCTGAACCAGGAGGAAATAGAAGATATAAAATGTAATAATAAAGTATCCTAATAACCTTTGAAGATTATGCATACAAGCAAAAGAAGCATACTGGAAACCTTCAACTCGACTGCTTCAACTAAATGGAATTTAAATGAAAAAATCCAGGTCCGATATTAATAGAACATTGACTTTGCGATGTCAATTTCTAACGAACGTTATTAGTAGCGAGGCAAAAGAGGGAAAAAATACAAGAACATGTATTGATTACCGAAGGGTCTGTCAGAGTTAAAGCATATCTTTTGCTGTTCGCTTCTCTTTGTAGGTCAAAAGGACAGAG
This sequence comes from Lepisma saccharinum, assembly GCF_977018435.1. Lineage (NCBI taxonomy): Eukaryota > Metazoa > Arthropoda > Insecta > Zygentoma > Lepismatidae > Lepisma > Lepisma saccharinum. Next base: position 25,950,949 of record NC_139253.1, read on the forward strand.
CTCTTATTGAACTTCGTGTTTCATAACATTGTAAGTTCTCATCGATCGTGTCATCGGAAATTTTGATCAAGTTTCTCGAACGTCCACTGTGTAGAAGGGCTGAAGACACGTTCTGTGCTCCTCTATTATTGAATGCCGGGGATCCAATCTCCCTCTCGATATGAAAAGCGCGCTTTCAGAAAGCAAACTGTCACTCTTTTAAGGTTCTGTAAGTATCAGAAGTTTCACGGTATTTTGAAGCCATTGTTCCTAGTTGTGAAGACCTCTCTTTAATAGCAACAAGGATCGTTCTGACATCTTGTAATAATATTTGATTAAGCAGGTATAGTCCCGTGCAATAAATATGGATCCCGCAAGGCGTTATGTGTGTTGCCTGACTCTACAGCTATAAGTAGATTTAAATAGCAAATTTTCGATGGAAATTTTTATCACTGCCGTATAGGTAGGCAGCACACACAACGCTTTGCAGGGAAACGAGTATTTTATTGCTGGTGACTGTACACACCAGTTGCACGCCAATTCAAATGTGTGTGTGTGTATAGTAGACGCGCTAGCAACGTTAACGACCGGCTGGCTTTGAAGTCGACGGAGCGCGCCCACCAGCTGCAACAATCACATTCAACGCAAAGTGTTGCCACACATCTACTCTCCACGTCTACTCTACGCCACCTTGTCCCTCAGCGCACTCCATATTGAAGTTGCAAAGTACGGCAACAGCGTATCCGCACTCATGTGACTGAGACTCCACATGGAGTAGACAAGCAGAATGACAGCTGCGCCCATTGGCTGAAGGTTGAGTGTGATTGGACGAAAACAACTCGCCCGCTATTTATCCCCACCCACATTTGTGGCGGCGGCGTTCTTTAGTTCTTCGACGTTAACGAAGTAACGCGTGGAATATACTATACAATTCTTAAAAATCAGGTTGAGAGGGAATTTGAGTTCCTACATGGACGAACTCGCTAAAATTAAAGCTGCATATGTAGCCAGCTCCTTTTATTTCTCTGAATATTTGTTGTTTCACTAGCCTTGGACCGACAAGTGTACAGGAACCGGTCGATTAATGGCAGAAGAGGATGAAAAAGAAGAAGAAGCCAGCTCTTCAACTTTTGAATATTTGAATAGTTCGGTAGCAACCTACCTCGACAGATATGCCACATGTAATGAATAATGCTGGAACATTACAATGTACAGTCAGCCGCAATGAAAACGGAATACCTAGATTTTGAAATGCTGGCTTCCCTGCAATGCAGTGTTGCGTAAATCTACGGCGAGGAGCAAATTTGTATATCAGCTTTGTCAGATCACGTTCTGACATCGCCGTAGGCAACACACATAACGCATTGTGTGGAAGCGAGTATTTCTTATTGCAGGTGACTGTACATAGAATCATGGTGACAACAGTAATATATTCGCGCTCCTTTCTCTCTCCTCGCACCTGAAGAGGCAAGGATGAGAGAATCGAGAAAGACTAAAGATTGAATCCCAGAACATCAAAGTCTGCATTCATCTTATCAAAAGCGTGCGCGCAATGCACATTCGTGGACAGTACCCTGACACACAACATGTCCAACAAACCACTTTGAAGTGATAATTATTTCGGCAGACACGTTCAGATATTTAATCGGATCCACCGACCGTGACTCGAATATCTTTGGGGAATTCCCCCGTTCGCACTGACCACAGCGCACATGGTGGGTGTGGGATTGAAATGAGGTTGAAAAGAGAAGAGTGTGTGTTGGATGGGGGAGGAGAAGGCCGTGGGGGAGGCGATTGGATGCCGGGCAGGAGGCAGGAGATTACGTATTTGCGTCAGTAAATTATCTGCTTTAATTTGATGTCTGAAATTCAACGGTGGAATCACTTTTTTTCAGTTCATTCTTTCAATTTTCTTTTGGTTGCGGTCCAAGTTTTTTCTCCTGAGTAAATCGAGGCACAGTGTCAAAGATACAGGAACTGCAGGGGGTAATCTGTGGAAAATTATTGATTAATTTTCACTCCACTCGCTCAATTTCTATCATTCACGAGATGCGAGAATTCTGCGTGATGTAACAAACGCGCACGTGGATAAAAGCGCACGCACGAACAAATCAAGAAATCGGGCGTAAAGAGTTGAGGGAGGGGAAAAATATGGGCCACCGGGAGGGGAAACGAAATGAATAGACAGCGGTTCATGGACTGTGGAAATAACTAATTGCTGTTTAATTAGGGTGCAATAATTTCAGAGCTTCTGTGATCAAAAGCTTCCCGTGGGAATTGCTTTGAGTTGATAGGCTCTGTGCCTCTCTCTCTTTTTCTCCTCAAACCAGCCGTTATCCTGTTTTGCTGTGCGTGATAAACAAAATCGTTATCTAAACTGTTTTCATTTGAAAATTCAAGTCTCGCAATATCGGCCCTTTTGGGGGTGTTTTGCTGCTTTAACCAACCTATCACTGAGGCACGATAAAAAAAAAAAGGTTGAAAATTTGATCATCGATGGATTGATACCGTCGCTCATTCCACAAAAACATGTTTATGTTTTTCCTCAGTACAGCTTAACCAAGACAAGGATGCTCACAGCAAACATGCGAAATAAAGTGCACAGTAATTTGGTTTCTTCTCTCGCTTCTCCTTATTTAGTGCCTTTTGACAGTACTGCACAATTTGGCAACGCAGCACTGCCAGCAGCTGATTGCATTGCCAACGCTTCCTCTGCTCGCTTACGGTTGAAAAACTCGGCTACAGCGCCTTAGGGGTTTTCTCATACTGGCCAAGCAGTAAGAAAGATATTCATTTTTTAATAGCTGCAAAAACGAACGAAAAAATCACACTGAAATAGATTAGCGTTACACTACTTCAGCGTGAATATTTTAATTTGTTTCTGTGTGTTTTACAAATGAATAGCATGCATCATGTTTAAAGGAAACGCTTAGAATGTCGCAGAGTGGTGCAGGGAGAGGATTTCGCTCTAGGACCAAATAGTTCGCACGAGAGACGCTAGATAGCGCACGGAATTGAGAGCTTCTTGGAGCGGTATACACTCAAAGCCCAGTAGTACACGTATAACCCTAATCTGTCTGTGATAGTGGGCCTCGAGTGTATACCGCTCATTTTGCCTGTTCGAGCGTTATTCGCTCGAGCGAATCAGCTCTCAATTCCGTGCAAATTATTTGGCGTTCGAGCGATATGCTCTCCGTGCAGCACTGTACAGTCATGAACACTTCTGGGTTGTATTGATTACATTGATAGTCAGTTGGTTAGTTACAACCCACAATTGTCAAGTTACCGTTGGCAAATCTTAACTATGTTTCAAATATTGTGAGGAGTAAATTGAACTAAAATCCTTATTTCTGGAAAAAAAATCATAATGAATGTTTTTTAAATAATAGTAGAGTTTGTCAAAATTTGGTTCAAGTCCAATACGCTAATGAGCACTGGACATATAGTTGAAAGTGAGATCCGACTCACTATATGCCTCCACCGACCAGTGGACCATGTGTATAACAATTGTTTTACAAAGGTGTAGCAGTTGCATACAAACACTACACTCTGTCTCGGGAATCTGTGGAGCAAGGCCGCTCATAACCGTAGAGAAGGGGAGGAAGCGAGAGTGCGGAGCAAGGCAGTGCGCACTGCTTCGAACGGCTGGTAGCTGCAGCAGCGTTTTCCCATACATGCACTCACTTCCCCCATCACGCGTTCATTGCTACAACCTTATCGAATCACTACCTTCGACGACTGCTCCAGAGATTCCCGGAATAGGTGTAACACTGTCTTCCATTTTAGTCATATTTAATTCAAACACTTTCTTTTTCTTTGGTCGTGGAAAGATAAATCTAAAAATTATTGCCGACCCAGGGGGTCACAAATATGAATTCATTTCACTATGGAGCTTGTCGATATACTCTAGCAGTTGAACTAAAATTAGATTAGTTTCTGCTTGGGGACTTCCATTGCAACTGCATTTAGTTTGCAATTCGAGTTAAACCATTGTGCATATATGTGTTTGACTGCAAGCAAATTGAATGCAGAAATTTTGAATTTCGTACCTTAGGGATAAATTCTCTCTGGAGTTGCTGCTCTCTGCTTTCACATCCGCGTTTAAATGCTATTCTGGTAAATATAGCGTCTATGTAACAGGGAACGGAAATCCTGTATATTTACGCAACGGTAAATTCCGTTTCCAACGTTGAATTTTCATAAACGGAAAACTAATAATCATACATTAAGGTCTTGCAATATTTTTAAGCTTACTATGTTTAGTTTGATTTTTTGTTTTAAGTCCACTTTGTCCACAGGAAGGGTAATCGGGACTGGGCCTACAGTTTAAAGTAGGATCTGAACCACTTGTGCCTCCACCGGGTATCGAACTCAGCTTACTATAATCTGAATTACAAACCCGAAATGACATTTGGATTAAAATACAGGGTGATTATAAAGTTTCGTTCCATTTCTGTGAAAAACAGATATTAGAATCCAACCAATAATGAGAGTAGAAAACGTAACACTTAGTAACACATAATCCATCAAGAACTTCTACAGATAATGTAAACCCAACCTCAGACTAACACATAATCCATCACAGGTTGCACTTAACCTTATTCCATATGACCACCCTGCACGTCCACACAAAACTCCCAGCGACGCACCGCTGCAAGAAACACCTTTTCTAGCATTGTAGGTGTGATGTTGAGCACCACATGCCTGATACGCTCCTTCAGTTGGTCAATGGAGTTGATTTTGACTTTGTAAACCTCTGACTTTACGTATCCCCATGCAAAAAAGTCAAGGGGTGTGAGATCAGGAGAACGTGGTGCCCAAATGCAGTGAACCCCCTACCAATACATCTACGTGGAAATGTGTGTTCCAGGTACTCACGAACAGGCCGTGCAAAATGACTCCCGACTTAGCCTTCTGGTTGATGCTTTCGGGCTTCTGGTAATTGCATCCTCTACCCGTCGCACCGTGCCGGCTGACACCCTGGACCTACCGGAACGTTTCACAATCTGCACACTATCCGTGGTCTTGAATTTCTGCACCAGTAGTTTGATATTAGACCTGTTGGGAGCAGGTTTATGGAATTTGCGTTCAAAGTCCTCTTGAACCTTTAGGTACGTATCTCCCCTCAAACGCGCACAAACCACACCAATTATTTTTTCTGTGGATAGCATCTTTCCGATCATCTATAAAATAAATTCATAATCAGCTGATTTCAACAAAATGGATCGAAACTTTATAATCACGCTGTATATAATTTTCCCTTACCTTTACAGAATTACACCTGTTATTAACGTTTGAATTGAATACTTCAATTTCTTAGATTCAATGATAGTTTTTTGGGACATTTGATTGATTGATTTGGTTTATTTTACTTTGCTTATCTGCCATTTTTTCCAATATCGAAGATGAGGATGAGTGATGATATGATGAAAGCACACTCACAAGAACACCAGTGCCCAGGCCGGGATTCGAACTCGAGGCCCCTGGCGTCGTACGCGCTTTGATAACCACTCCACCTCGGAGATCGCTGACGCGTGTAAGGGCTGACCTGAGAAGGCACTCCACTTTCACATAGTATATTCCGGTAATTTCAGCCTTGCAGGCTAACGAATCTGTGGCGCTTGTACCCACGGTTAGTAAAATCCTCTGTGGTGTCGTGTTGTCCCGTGCTTATCAGCTTTTAACCTAGGTATGGAGATTTTTTCCTCGGAGACAGTACGGTTATTGTTATTATTGAAGTTTTTGAGTAGACATTTTGTTTTATTGATAGTCATGTCCTCAGTTTTGCTTGTCCCCGTATTTATTTATTTATTTATTGATTTATTTCCTTCAACAGAGAAATTATCTCCTTTTACAGAAGGTTGCAATAAAAATATAAGAAACGCATAATATAATACAGTGAGACACAACCCAGGTAGAACACACACACAAATATAATGTAATATAAATTAGTAAACTATACTATAGAATAATATAACACCCAATTAGCAATTTACAAGCGCTTTACCCAAAACAAAAAAAACAAAAAAACAAAAGATGTCATTTTTATTCATATGCAGTGATATATTGCTAAGTATAACACTAAATCTGATAATTTATGTTGTAAACACTTGTCTTAATATTCTTTTGTACTCGTGGATTAAGATACTAAAATCAAGATTAGATTGCAATATAGATATTTTGTTGTACGCAAAGGACATTCTAAATAATGGTGAATTCTTGAATCTTTCTGTTTTAGGAATATCATAAGACATCAATTGCCGCAGCCTTAAGCCACATTTCTTTCCATTGAAACATATTTTTTGGAGAAAAGTAGGGTTATCCATAATGCCAGTAATTGTTTTGTACATAAATATTTGTTGTGTTATTTCCCTTCTATTAATAAGACTTTCATAATTATACTCATTAAGTAGGTCATTGTATGATAAGTTATTATAAAATGATGGTACATTATACTTTTTGTAATACAAATATCTTACAAATCGTTTTTGAATTCTTTCAATTACCAACTCCTGGGATTTATAATATGTAAACCCAACATTAGAACCATATTCAAGCTTACTTGTAACTAATGCATTATACAAGAGAGAAATACTGTCTACATTAGTTAGATTGTGTTAGTATTGTGACGAGCACAGATAACCTATGCGCTGAATTGCTCGTAACTCAAATATCAATCATTCAACGATAATAGGATTTTAATTACGTATAATCCGTAAAATAATTGTAAGAAGTTTGACATAAATATTCTCGATGGACTTCCGTGTCCGTGTCAATCAGTGTTGTATCCCAATTAAACATAACAACGGAGTAACATTTAAAGCTAAATAAGATCATAAGACTTTCGTATTATTCTGGTTATGAACATACGACAAAGGGGTAGGGGTTCAGAGCTTGGTATTGACAATATATATATATATATATATATATATATATATATATATATATATATATATATATATACAGTAAATCGGCATTCCGATAATACGACATCTTCGATATGCCTGGTATAGCTGTTGATATTTGTCGGTATGACTCAAATACCGTGACGTGGTATCTAAAATTCAACACTGGGCACCAGAAAGCAGTAGTCAGAGGTACTGTGATGTGCACAAGGGTAGGGGATTATATTCCTCCATTATGGCATGAAAAATACAATAATTCAGATAGGATACGACATACCAGCGACCATGATGTAACATATACTCTAGTCGTGTTAATATCCATATCAGAGTTGCTACTGGAGACATACAGGACGAAACACAAACGTTGCAGCCAATCACTGCCACCCTTTTTGCACTAACAACTAGACGAAAAGGAGCTATAGGCCGGAAACCACAGTGCAAACAATATGAGCCAAGTTTTACATGCGTTATAAGTCGCCGTGTGGTCATTTGAGGCGAGTTATCTGGTCCTCGCTAAATTTTCTATTATACTTAAGTAGTCTAATGAATTCAACGAATATACTTTTCGAATGAAAATATTGAAAAGCAACATTGTTGGAAAATTTAAATATTGCCATCAACAAATCACAAATTTTGGCGAATCAGCAGAAGTGTACTGGTGTCATACACGCTAAAGTGGAAGCGAGCGAAGGCCAAGTTCCCACACACAATGTGGCAACGCCCACTGTGCAGTGTTTCTAGCACAAACTTCAAATCTCCCTCCAAAAGTGAAGCTAATTGTTGTCATGTCTGATATTTCCAGCATATACTGGTGTAATTTTTGTATCACCTATATTACCAAGCTGGATTGTAAAAAGGGTGACGTATACTGTCGTAAACATCCGAGAGATCCAATTGTGAGCAGGGTCTCTGGCATCGACGTGGCAACAGCGCAGATTCTGCCAGCCGCCTAATTTTGTTTCCGAGTGTAGCATCACAAAAGTAGCAGGAATTACAAAGAGAAATATTCATAATAAACCACATTGTGTTTGAAAGCAAAAACCGATATTACTGTTAGACTACGCTGGCTGCGTTCCACAGTCACGAAATAGTATTGATGACATAGTTTACGTATTAATAAGATGTTGAACAGCACCAAGAGCTTTGCCTATATCGAGTTCTACAAAGCCTCTAGTGCATAATATATCACGCTACTTGTTAACTAATTTGTGTGCAAATAGCTGATTGGATTGATTTTACCCGGAAGTGCACTGCCTGTTTGCTAATGTTATTGTTATATGCATGTATAGTTCTAATTGTTAGCTATGATCATTGCATTCCTACCTGATGTAGAAGCTGCAGAATGAAATATGTAATTATTGATATTACTTGGACAGCTACGTCTACAAAAATTGTAAGGTTCTATTTGTATACGTTTCTCTCATACAAAATAATAATTATTATTGGTTTTATTAACGTAAAAGACAAGAAACTTAAAATAACCACAACACAAACACCAACAATGGGCGGAAAATCCGCACTTCTCTGACTCGCCTATCCCCTGCCAACAATAAAGTGACCACAAACAAAAGAACCTTCGGCTAAAATCCTTCGCGCACTTTCCCCTAGATCCGTTCAGCTCGGGCCATAAGGAAGCACGCTCCACTCTCCCCCTCCCCTCCTCGCGGGTGTACGGTTCATAGGAGTCGCGCGTCTGATCAGGTTTCTTTTACTGGTGGTTTCACTAGATTAGTGACGTAGTTCTGGGGGCGGGGAGCTGCAGCTACCAGTCGTTTGCAGCAGCGCACACTGCTTGGATCCGCCCGCTCGCTTTCTCCTCTTCTCTATCGTTATGCGCGGCCTTGCTACACCGATTCCCAAGTCAGTGTGTAGACGGGGCTATTACTATACGTTGTGCAAACCTTCTGCGAAATTTAGACATTGAGAAAAGAGAATACGAACGGTTGTTCTAACTTGGCACTTAGAAATTTTTGAAGTTTTTAAATGGTGTATAGTGAAATGACATTGTGTATATTCATTCTGATAGTTATTCAGCTACAAACTACAAGTTATGGAATATACTGTACAACCAACTCATCTTTCCCTAAATGCCGCAGTATGTTTGACTGAAGACCGATCATGAGCTTACCTTTAGATAGGTGGCGGCAGGGAGGTTTACCTAAACGTGGAAGTTTCAAAGTTTTCGTTCTTCCTTCACCTTCTCCAAGGGGTCATAGGAGATACGCGATTTCTCGTGGGGGCAAAACTTTTGGATACTTTACCATGATACAGCCGCTTCTGGAGAAAACATTTGCATACTTCATTATGGTTCGTAGAGTGAAGTCTTATTTATTGTTTGTATCAGAATCCGCATTGCCTTCAGCTCAAGAAGAGTTATATACTTTCTTTGCCCTCGTGTCTATTTTGAAGATGCGATGGCAATATCAATACTCAAGTTTAATGTGAAAGCTATCTATGCCTATGTAGTAGGTATCGTTTGCGACGTTTTGTTCTCGGAGATTCAACGAGTGACTATCAAGTGCTAGTGGGTTTTAAAATAGCCTAAACGTGTTCTATGAAAGAGATCAGCTTAGTTTCTTCGAAATATAACTTGTCTAATCTTAATTGTACTGGGCAAAATGCATTGTTAGTCTCCAAACGAAATCTGTTTGTTATAGCAGCGTATCGTTTCCATCATGAACGCAGCGATCTTAACTGAAGGATGTAACTTGCCCCTCCCAATTACTACTATTGATGGTAGAGACAGCCCTGAACGGGCCAGGTACGAATATCTAGATTAACATTAATACAAACTCATGTTTAGGTTTTACACTGAACTGAGCAACGCGAATGGCAGAGAAGGATGAAGGATAGCTTACCCTGATCGGTTTAGAAAATAGACCAATAGCTCTTACGATTCCCAGCAGAAAGATACCCCTCGCTTGGCCTCCCGTCACCTCTCGCCAAAGGCCAGTGGACTTACCATTTCCTGTAAAAGTCTTATGCTACACATTTCTGAGCAGGCTCTGGCAAGGTCTGCCAGGGTCAATATTTCTTAAACCGAACGGATACGCTAAGGCAGCTCTCAAACGTTGAGGCAATGATAAATCCCAGATATATTCAACGTATTATTGCAATGAACTGTTACTAGACGTTACCAAGCTTGGTTAAGTAAACTTAATTAACTTACGTCATTAACCTATGTGAGGTTTACAGACACGGCCATAAAATTAGACTGGTGGAAGAAGCTGGTGCTGTTGCCATGTCGGAGCACAACCCCGTGTGTTCGGAGATTTAAGAGAATGAAAGATCTCGTTTAGAGTTGGTATTTGTAATCCATGTGATACAAACTGACACATCTTGCTCGAAATGTCAGGGATGGCGAAAAAGTGCCCCGGAGAGAGGTCGGTCTGACGCTCGAACTACTATCGCAGCCCGGTTCACGTTGCCACACAGTGCGCCGGAACCAGCAACTTTTGTCCCTCTCTCGCTTTGCTTTTCCCATATTGGTGCCAGCTCATTCTACCCAGCCGCCTATTTTATGGCCGTACGTTTAGTTTTTCATTAAGTTTTGGGTCTAATTATACAATAAGCTATCCATTGTTTAATTGAATAAGTTCGTTTTGCTTTTTAAAAATAATATCCAGCGTTATGTACGTTCTTGGTGGGAAATCTGGATCTGGACTTCCTTCTTCGGATTTGCACTTTCTTCCTTGTGGGAAATCTGGATGTGGACTTCCTTCTGGACTCTTATATAATCCCTGAAACGTGTCTCCTTTATGCAAATTCCTTTGGTATTTTCATATTTAGGTTTTCCCTCTTCACTAAGTCCTTTTTTCGCAAGCTGATAACACCCCACTTTTTCTTCATTCGCACAAAGTCCTAGAGGGTTACGAGTTCGAGGGTAATTGTTGATATCTACGCCGCCCATTTCCATTCTCCTCCCTTGACGCAACGACTGGAACGCACCAACTCTAAGTACAACGAAGTGTACACTTGGTGCTAGACGGCTGAAACGCGCATCCAAGTAGGTGCAACGGCTGGTATCAATCAAAATTTCCACCAAGGGGATGGTAAACCAAGGTAACAGATTCGAGATCTGTTAAAAGGCACAAATTTGTATCGGTGTTTTCACTTCTTTAGTTTTCCTGTATATTTACATATGAACACCAATTTATTTTTTTAAGTATTTACATTAATTTATTATTTTGAAATATTTTCTTCATCCTCTTATAATGGATTCTATTGTTGTTCATCTTTCCAAGTTCCTCTGCGCTTATTTACACTGCCATTCACGTATCTCGTGTTAATCTTTAATCATGCACACCTTGTGCTGCCATCTCTATTCCACCTCGGCAAACAGTTTACATGAGTTGGTCCCATTGGGTGCGTAACATGTGAAGATGATTAGATGATGCCAATTTTCAGTTCAGGTGAACATTTCGTTAGATTGAAACCGAGGGGAAGAGGGAGTGTATAACTGTTATGCATGAGAACCTGGTTCGATTCTCAAAGTGGATGATCTCAGGTTAATGCCCCTGCCTAAGCAGCTCCGAATACCTGGGAACAACCATGGGGGTAAAAGCGGACAGTGTGTGGTGTTCAAATCATCACCTTCCTTATGGCTGAATGTGTGGAGCAATACTTCCACCCTTGTAGACACTGCTTTGCATCTCAAAATTGTAGTCTCCACGAACTGAAATATCAAGTGCTGAAGATGCAACTGGAAAAACGAAACCTTTTCCACATTCTTCATTCGTAAAACAGAAGGTCAGTATGCAAAATTGTCTCTCATGGGTTTGAGCCAGAGATCTTACGACTTCCTGTGCGCATGCGCCGAGCGTTTACCCACATTTACGACCGCCAAGCAAATAAAATCGTCATAAGATACAAGAAAACCATGGTCTACTCAACCATATTTGTATCACATGAGAAAAAACGACATATATGCTGTAGGAATAACTGTCGAAGTACGTTGGGAGACATGAGCCACCTCGTATAAGTGTTCATAAAACATACGTCCAAGGGAACTTTCACCAACTTCAGCAGAGAGAGAAGCCTCCTTCCTCCCTCCCCCCCCCCCTTTTGCTCCAACCAGTGGAGGATCCAATCCATTTAGATCATCATGGAGTCACTCTCTGACCGACTTGGCCGATAGACGTCATTCGGGTCCGCGAAAACTTCTGCGGAGATGTCTCCTCCGCGGTGATGTAGTGCATCTGAATACGGAATGAGGCCCGGGAATATTGGGTGAGGAAATTCCAGAGGGAGTAGTGGACGAAAACAAACTGAAAAATAAACTTCACTCTCAAGGCAAGTATATACTGTGTCTTCTGCTAACGCTCCGAAAAAGTAATGGTAAAAGTGTTCCTGTAGCCTGTCCCAGCTAACTGTGGAGCAGGGCCGCGCATAACGGCATAGTAGGAGGAAGGAAATCGAGTGGTGAAAGCGCAGCGTTGCCAACCGTACGGTCCTGACTGTACATGTACGGAAATTACATGGCGTGTACGGACTTACGATCCAGACCTTTGTCCGTACATTTATCAAAATTTGCACTTCCTGTTCTATCCCTAATATTTCCATAAGAAATTCTTAAACCAAGCGTACGGACCTGGAGACAAAAATACTGTCCGTTTGCCATGTGCGTACAGTATTGTCGCTTTCAAAAGTTTGCAACGCTGCCAGAGTTAAGCAGGGAAATCGGATAACTCCAGTCACCCATTACGCAGTCCCGTTTCTCTCACTGTTCATTGGTTGAGCCGTCTCGCGTCACTATTTGCGCAGTGACTTGTCCTCGTTCGACTGGTCTACAGTTAGCTGATACAGGGTATAAATTTGTCACTTGGAGATCTAGAAAATACATTTGTATTCCATTCCAACATCTTTCAATTTTATTTCAAAGTTTTAGTGGTTATGGTTTCTTCAAATGTTCTTGTTAGACCTCTCACAAAGCGACTAAGATATTGCATGTGTGGGCGTACAGTCACGGACAATTCTGTGTTGTAGGGATTGCATCGAAAATCAATGGACTGTATAAGACCATTATTTCAAGGTCTCGAAGTGAATGTAATGAGGATGTCGCAGAATAGTTTGCGAGGGCGTGAAGATATCACTGAGACTGGACTTACTTGAAATGGTCTGCCTTGAAACCTAGGACCTTTGAATCCTTAGGATTCCACAGGGACCGACCTTCGCGGTTAGCACAATGCGCTGCGACACCGTGGGTATCGAATTCGGATCCCGGTTTGGACATAGATGATCTTTGAGAGTGTCCCATCAATTTCATCATATCATCACTCACCCTTATCGTCGCGATTAGCCAAAATTGGCAGAAACCGACCTTAAATAACGGAAGCCGACACTTTGGATAACACATTATTCCACTTAGGAATTCCCACAGGGGTGTAAGGGGTGCTCCTTCCACGTAGTGCACCCAATCCTCAACCTCACTTCCACCGTAGTACACCCTGGACTGCAGACTAACTAGGTTCTGGCGACTGGCCCCATGACCAGTATAATTCTGTGTCGTCCTGTGTTTTGTCCTTATTTGTGCTGAGTGCTCCTTTACAGCCTCAGATTTTAACGAAAGTCAGCATATTTTAATATTTTAGTTATGCAACGTTAGAGTTGTTATGTGTAACGATAAGGGGATGGATCCCGTATAATGTGGCGTGTTCAAAATAGCCTTAGTGCTGACGCACCCAAAATTTTAAATTCAAATTCAAAAATTCAAAGAACTTCCTGGTTTTGGGATTTTATTGCGGGAAACGTATGGAACTTATCGTCATGTATCGATGCTTCATATCCACAAGTTTTTATTCGTGTAGCCTTGTACAACGCTGGTTCCTCACTTCGCCGCTATACTGTTCGCATTTCCAGGTGGTGGCTGCGAAACAACGATTCAGCGATCATATGAATTCTCTTCCACTGACATCGGGCATTTTCGAGTAACAAGGCATCGGAAGTTGATGGCGGGACAAAACAAATGAACGTCTGAGACACAGCATGTTGCCAAACGTACTGTAAAACGGGGGAGACAAAAGAGTTGATCAGCGCTGTTACTGGATAAAAGTTGTACAAAAGTACACAAAATACGGAACGTTAGTACACAAAACACCCAAAGACTGTACAAACAAGGTAATAAAAACAACTGGCAAAAACGGACGTACGCTCGGCAACGTTGTAACGGAAGAGCGATGTTACCTCTACAGCTTTTACTTCGCAACTGAGGTGGTTGGCACTCACCGAGCCACACCTCCCCGAAGACGATTGGAGGAGAGATGGAACTATTTAGGTTAGCCGCCTGTTGGGGCCGCGATGAGTGTAGGTGCAACGTGTTATGCGGCATCCATAAAATTCCTGCAATAAAATCATGAAATCAGAGTTCTTTTTGAATAACCCTGTGCTGAATCTGCCAACCGAGCAGCACTTCAGGAACATAAGTCCTAAAGGACAGAGAGAAGAAAGAGGCAGAAAAGGTAGGATCATAGCGAGCCGAAGGGAAAGAGGAGAACGACCACTTACCTGTCTCAAACGGGAGATGAGCTGTGGTTTGTTGAGATATTGCCTCGTAAATTGGCGTAGGCGCAGGCTGATAAACCAAACCCGCGAGTAATTAGCTTCAGTCTGCTTAGGAAGGCTCTTTCCTCCGGTCCACCGTCTTGGGAGTGGGTTTTTCATCAAGGCTCTCCCGGCTGCAACAACGTAGCAAATTACTTTCTCTGTATCTCCAGAACCGTCTTCATAAAATTCATCAGACGTAGATTCCATCATGCGTTTACGTAGCACGTAAATTCTTCTTCCTCAGCTTTATTGTTACCTTCTTCATTAGAAGCGATTGGCGAACTTAGCTCTCCAACTCGCTTCGACTGGACGGTTGAAGTATTTTTCTGCGTCGACAGGCAATTTCAGCCAAGTGCCTTTATTAGAAACTAAACTGACAACAATGAGGATATCTTCACGATGCTTGAACGTTACACTTTCTTCTTTGAAGTCAACGGAGCGCGCCCATCAGCTGCAACAATCACATTCAACGCACAGTGTTGCCAGACATCTACTCTACGCCACCTTGTCCCTCCGCGCACAACCGCCTTCCAACGGTCTCCATATTGAAGTTGCAAAGTGCGGCAACAGCGTATCCGCAGTCATGTGACTGAAACTCCACGTGGAGTAGACGAGTAGAATGACAGCTGCGCCAATTGGCTGAAGGTTAAGTGTCATTGGACGAAAACAAATCGCCCGCTATTTATCCCCACCCACGTTTGTGGCGGCGGATTCTTTAGTTCTTCGACGTTAACGAAGTAAACGTGTGGAATATACTCAGCTCTGCGACCAAAGCGATGCCTGGAATGCTTGTGTCGTTATAGATTTTGTGGATGCTAAAAGTAACAAAATAATTACATCACGCCATGTGTCCTGTTAGACTAACACTTTGTGAATGTAGCCACTAAAAATCTCGCCTATATGGTTTCTTCCTACTTCATTCCATAGCGTATTTAAACTCCAAATTACATTCCTGTAAAAAGTCAAAACGTGTTCTTCGATTGTTTCTCACCTGTGCCCTTGAACCGCTAAGACATTCAGAATTTAAACTTGTGAGCAACTGGTATGGAAACTGTATGTCAAAATGGCAGAGCAAAATGTGAAGTGTCTTAAGATCAAAATGTTTAGAGATTGAAACGTTCTATATTTGTAGGATCAGTGACGGCGGTAAGGCCGTGGCTCTGAATCAAAGGGGGGCCTCAATAGATTGATTTCGTATCAGTCATTACGAATTTCGTGTTTTGTATGTTTCTGTATGTTGTTCTTTCAAGTATTGGAGTTGAATAATTACGGAACTGGTGTATTTATATGACAGTGACTCCCAAAGTCTGTACCCCACCAATGATCTCATCCCTGGAGTGCTGGTTACGCATATCTAGGTTTGATTTTATTTTTGTTATTGGCGTCGCTTTTCTGACACTTTTGGCTAATGGCCACAATGAGGATCAGTGATCATATGATGACATTGATGTAGGAACACTCTCAAAGAACACCAAGTCGGAAATCTAAACCGAGAGGTAGGGTGGGTAAAAACCATAATTTTTATTTAAAAATCATTGTTGTTAATTTTTTTAATTTACATTTTTTTAAAAAACACGCTTAAATTGATTGTATGTTTTTTGTGCCAAATATGAGCGAAGGTTTAAATATGGGTTTTGGAGTTATCAGCGCTCCCGGCTGCTGCAGCCTGGCGGAGGCTATGGGAACTGGTTATCTGTCAAGGACAAAGGTTGCGGCGCCAATTCGCAAGAGAAAGTGGTGGTTAGTTTCGGCCTTGGACGCTGTTATAGAATTGTGTCCTCCAAAAACTTTTTGCAGGTATGTTTTAACTCAGCGTTTTCTGAATTCTGAATTTTCTGAAGGTACAGAGTAAACTGAAGGAGAAAGAGAATAAGAGACTTCGAGAGGTTGAGGAAGAATGGGAAATAATAGAAGGAGTGATAAAGGAGGTAGTACAAGAAACTTTTGGAGAAGAGAAAACTAAAAGGAATGAGTGGTTTGATGAAGAGTGCAGACAGGTTATAGATGAGAAGAATAAAGCTAGAGAGAGAATGCTACAGAGGGAAATTCGAAGTAATGCTGAGAGGTATAAGGAATTAAGAAGGAAAGCACATAGGGTATGCAAAGAAAAGAAGAAAATTATGTATAAAAAGAAGATGCAAGAAAGAGAAGAACTAAATCAGCAAAGTAAAATAATTCTATAGAGCAATAAATAGAATGAGAATAGGATTTGAGCCAAGAATAGAAGTATGTAAGGATAAGAAGGGGGAAGTAATTGTAGAAGAGAATCAGATACTCAACAGATGGGCAGAGCACTTTAAAGAGATATTGAATAAAGTGGAAGACCAAGAAGAAGAGCAGTATAATAGGAATATAGGAAATGGGGGTGGTCATGAGGTACAAGAAAATAGTATTGATTGAAGAAGTTGAATTTGTAATGAAGAAAATGAGTAATAATAGAGTTCCAGGCGAGGATGAAGTGATAATAGAACTTATTAAACTTGGTGGTAACGCATTGTTGGCAGCAATACATAGATTGGTTGTAATGATATGGGAAAATGAAACAATGCCCCATAAATGGAAATCTGGAATAATATGCCAAATTTATAAGAAAGGTGATAAATTAATATGGGAAAATTACAGAGGCATCACACTTCTTTGTGTGGTCTATAAGATCCTGTCAGGATTGATCAGTGAGAGAATAAAATGTTACACAGAAGATATACTGGGAGAGTACCAATGTGGATTTCGCCCTGGCAGAAGCACTACTGATCAGATTTTTATAATTAGACAGATGATGGAAAAGTTTTATGAACATGATGTGGATTTGCATTTTTTATTTGTTGACTTCAGGCAGGCTTTTGACAGTGTTAATCGAAATGAACTGTTTAAGGTACTTGAAGACTATAATATTCCCATCAAAATAATAAGACTAATAAGAATGACTATGAGTGGCACTAAGGCACGAGTGAAAGTTTGTAGTAAACTGAATGAAGAGTTTGAATTCAACACAGGAGTGAAACAAAGGTATGGTCTTTCGGCAGTATTATTCAATCTAGCATTGCACAAAGTAATGAATGTAGTTGACCAAAAGGGAACCATATTTGGAAAGTCCAGTCAAATATGCGCTTATGCAGATGATGTTACAATCATTTCTAGAACAATACGTACACTTAAACAAATCTATGAGCAAATGGAAAGAGAAGCAATGAAAATAAGGCTCACTGTAAATGAAAAAAAGACAAAGTACATGAGAATGTCTAACTCTGAGATCAGAAGAGCACCTCAAGATCTGACAATTGGAGATAATAAGTTTGAGGGAGTTCCTTGTTTTAAATATCTGGGGACAATGGAATATAGTGATAATGATATGAGTAAAGTAATAAAGGAAAAAATACAGGCAGGCAATCGTGCATATTTTGCAAATAAGCAGTTGTTTAGAAATAGACTGATCACAAGAAATACAAAGCTTAAAATTTATAAGACACTGGTACGACGCACAGCTTCACCACGCAAGAAGAAATGGCAGACCACGACTTCGATGGATAGACGACGTCGCTTCAAACTTGCGGACAATGAAAATTAAAGGATGGAGGAGAAGAATTGATGATAGATTGGATTGGAGGCTGATTGTGGAGGGGGCCAAGGCCTACCAAGAGCTGTAGAGCCAGAAAGAGAGAGAGAGAGAGAGTTTTCTGAATTCTCATCTGCTTTGTATAGGTTATGATATTAGCGGTACATGAAACAAATGTGGGCTTGTATAATGCCATGCTTTGTTTGTGAAATATGTACTATGGAAATTTTTTGTTTTTTTACTTTAACATTTTTGGTGCGTCAGCACTTAGGTTATTTTGCATCCGTCACATTATACAGGGTCCAGCCCCTTACCGTTACAAATAACAACTCTAACGTTGCATAACTAAAATCTTAAAATATTCTGACTTCCGTTGAAAGCCGAGGCTGTAAACGGACACTCAACACACATAAGCACAAAGAAAACGGGACAACACACAGAATTATACTGGCCATAGTGCCAGTCGCCAGAGCCTCGTTTGTCTGCAAAATGCAGTCCAGGGTGTACTACGTGGTGAGCTTGGGAAATGTTCGTTGAGTGTGTTAATGAAACTATAATTTTTAGTAACTTTTCTTCCAGTGCTACTACACATTCTGGATCTGCTCTATAAGTGTAACTTAAAGTATTAACTTAAATATTTGTATAGTCTTTGTAGCTGAATTGTGAAGAATTATTATAATGGTAGTTTCAAAAATACCAGCTGCCATATTTATTTACATGATAATGACACTATTTGTGGTTTAACATTATTAGTATTTTGTATACTTTTCTACACAAAATGATTGCAATTTTTGCCTCTAAAGATTATTGAAATGTGTGTTTACATATACCTTCGTATGAGCTTCACACCATCAGTACATGTATTTCATTTCCTTTATTTTCCTTTCTTAGAGCTTAATAAACACCATTAAATGATTACGAGATTAATGTACTTTCACTAAAAGTGATCGTATCTACAAAATACGTATGCACATTATTCTACAAATTAATTTATTTATAGTGATTTCAATCAACCTGTTTTGAATCAATCCACCTTACTGAGAAGTATATCTTTAACACTATTAACGGTAGATAAATGCTAAAAATTGAGACAGAGATTCTAAAATAAACAAACGTGAAAGTAAAACTACGCAACAGTAGGTCTATGACGCAAAGCCGGATAAAAAAACGCAAGACGTGGAGTCACAACGCAGCTGCAAGAAATCTCGACGAAGAACCAAGGAAAGGCAATTTACACCTGACAACGCAATATATCTTTATACACATTCGAGCAACTTGTATATAAAAGCCCTCTCTCCGACAGGGTGCCTTTCAATGAAGGAAAGCTGAAGACCTCCATCAACGAACGCAATATTCGCGTCCCACCTCCCTCAGTTGCGTCTCTTTCAAAGTTATATGAAGTTAGATCTGACCTGGTTCTTGCATTGAATTTGCTCCAGGCCTCGAAGTGAATGGCGTCGGGCGAGGCAAACACCGTGTGATTTCGCAGCATCCAGAGAGAAGGCGATAGGACTAGAAGACTATTTCGCTCCTGGAAGCTGTCTTGAAGAGAACTTCCCAAGTAACGCATTCACGCGTCTCCTTTTTGAAACCTTCGCACCGTGAGAACAGGTAAGTATTCTACTGAGAAGTAAGAAAAGAAGCTATAGATTGATGCACCGGTAAGTAACATTGACAGGTGAATTATTATTTTGGTACGTTTGATTTGAATTATAATGGGTGTCCCAGTTAATAGTAGACTGGCTCAAAGACATGACGGTTACATTGCACCAGTAAAGTGGAATGGTCCATTGTAACGTGAAGCGTGGTAGGTACTCAAGGTCAACAATACACACACTTCATTACTTTTATTATCCTTGGCATGTAACTGTTGATTTTTAACTGGGACACCCTGTATATCAAAAAGTTTTATAAGAAAAATGCTTTTGGGTGTGACCAGTTACTACGCTCTCCTCCTTAAAAAAAGGTGGGGAGGTAGGGGAGGGGTATTTTCTTGGAGGCGGCCACATTTAGTTTACACCTAACCACCATAAAAATACATCCACTGTGTTCCAGGAATCTCTGGAGCAGGCGAACGAAAACAAGTCATCTGCGCAATTAGTGAACGCTTGAGAGTGGAAGTCAGTGCTCGAAGTGGAAAATGCGACTGCAGCTACCAGCCTTTTGCAGCAACGCGCACTTCTTTTATCCGCTCACTCGCTTTCTCCCATGCTGTACCGTTATGCGCGACCTTGCTCCACAGATTCCCGAGACAGGGTGTAGCTATATGGGCTAAAAGATAATTTATTTATGTAGTTTTTCTTGTTCACTTGGGAGGGGCGGTAGGTAGCGGACTTTTTAACCGTTTGCCCCCTCCCTTCCCTTTGGTATACTGATTTGGATGCATCGTTTCGTTTCGTTTCGTTTATAAGACTCGACAGGCAAAGAACTACTGCAATAAGGAGAAAATTCTAAAAACGCACTGTGAAAACTATTAAATTATAAAATATTTTGGTACATATTCTCATATATTGTACAAGAACTGAAATATGTTTTGCAACTGTACAGTACACCGAGTTTCTAGTATATAAAATACGCAAACAATGAGCCAACTTTTATGCAATTTAAAAATTTAATTATAAATCCTCAACGTTTAAATGTTTTTATTATGTTCTGGAAGTTTCATTGTAGAAATAAAAAATATAGTTAAAACTTCTTACGGTATTATTTCCCTTGAAATAATCCGTTACAAATAGAAAATACTTTTTGTGACTGTAGAAGATAGTGACATTTTCTAAAGCTAATTTTAATTTAAATAAGTTCTCTTCTTATCAGATATATTCAATACGGTACATGGAAAATCTCATACTTAGAAAATATATTTATGGCTTTTTCTCAGGCCAAATCTTTAACAATTCTCATATGATTTTTTTCAAAAGGAATGTAATATATTTTAAGAATGAACGTTTACAGTTGTAAAATTGTTATGGTATGAGTATAATGACAGTAAACAAATCAATTTCACATTCCAAAGTAGAAGTTAGTAATATTCAAATAATATTAAAAATATATGTCTATACTTAAATGATTCTATACTGTAAAATGTCGAATTTAAAAACTAATGTTTGTAACTTTTTTTGATGCAAAAGGATATCAGAGAAAAATTACTTTTAGTATAAATCACTCCCCGCCGATCCTACATTGCTTCCAGTGATAATTGTTTAACAAATGAAATCCTCAAAAATACATTACCATGCTCTTCAAAGATATCTCGTCATATGGACTATTTTACAAGGGAAATTTACAATTTACAATGTTATGTACAAATTGATAATAAGGTGTTATGCATGGTGAAGTTGTTTGTGATAATTATAATCCTAAAGTTATACTATTTGAATACGGATACTAGTGCTCACCCCAGGAAACTTTTCTAATAATGAGTAGAATAGTATATATTTTCTATGTTTGGCAACAATGAATAAAAAAACGTTAATAGATAAATTAGAATGGATGCTGCCAACTTTGTTGCGAGTTTTACAATTTGTCAATCATAGGAAAGACATATAGTTTATTGCCAGAAATTTCCATTAACGCAACTGTAATGAAACTTCATAAAAGGTAACAAGTATTCGACCGAGGGAGACTGTGAGCTGTTTGTAAAATATGGTATCAATAATGAATTACAAGAAGAAAAAACGATTTAACAGTTTAGAACTGGGAATAGGTAGCACCGATTTATAAATCTTTATTGTAAATAAATAGTCAGAGTTTCTCTCATAGCTAGACAGAATGTAATAAAAATTAGTTTAATTTAGTGTAACTCAGATCGTTAAACGCCTTAGGATTTAGTAGTTAGAGAAGCATTTGGTTCGACTTGTGTCGTAATTGTGAGTAGTTTATACATTGCAAAAACAATAGTTTCATCTGCATGAATTTGTCTGTGTATGAAGTGGAATTCAATCAAACTTTGCTCACACCTTTACTGGTTTAGAATCGAGCAATTACACACGCTGCGTGTGGTACATTTCTAGAAGATAAAAATTGTATTTTCGACATCGCATAATCATGTTCGCACTCATGTTAAGATTCTACACGCAAACAATTAATCTGTTCCCACTTGTCACGTCTTGCGAACGGATCGTAACTTCCAATTAATCCTGCTGATCTTCACCACAGCCAATGTAACATTAATCAATGGAAGATTGATCGAGACGTAAGCCCCCATGTGGTCTTCAGCGTTATCCAATTCAACGACACAGAATTGATAGCTTGATTGGTTAAACATTGCGAGAAGATAAACCTATATTGTTCTCACACTTCTATGTTTACTGTGAGCTTGCGACTAAACTCTCCCCTGCTAAAACGACATGAAATAACACCATTAACACACTTTATTTCCAATTTAAGTATGTTCCATCTTCGCACTAGCTCAACTCAGTTGTACCCAGAAGTAAACTAACAATGGATTTAAAGGTTTTACTTAATTTACTGCACGAATTCTTATTCTTTCCAATAGGACGCTTGTACTGTTGATAATGTGCATGGACGTATTCTCACGAATATGTTACGCAAATTTCGTTGGCAATTTTCTATTAAACGCATGGCCATGAAATTAGAAGGGTGGAAGAAGTTTGCGCTGTTGCCATGTGATACAAACTGACAGTATTTGCTCGAAAGGTCAGGGATGACACAAAAGTGCACCAGAGAGAGGTCGGTCTGACGTTGGAACTATGCAACGTTGCCCCACAGTGCGCCGGAACCAGCAACTTTTGTCCAGCTCTCGCTTTGCTTTTCCCCATACGTGGCACCAGCGCAATTCTTGCAATCCGCCTCTTTTCATGGCCGTGCTTTTAGATGAGCTTTCCTCCACTTAGTAGGATCTCTGATAAATTTTCTAATACTTGTAGCAGATTAGGCTTACAGATTTTTTCCTTTGTCACAATGTTCGTTACATCTCATTTATACGAGAAGGATTGTCAGTACATACAAAATTATGTTATACTATGGGTGTCACTATATTTTGTTAGTGTAAATTTAAGAGAACAATTATATCACCGTTATTACCTCAAAAGTAATTTCAAAATTAAACTGCTATTAATAAACTGGATGTAATATTGCTACAGTGCCTTAATCGTAGTAAGGAACTCGGTACAAATTTAATATTGTTTCACTGTATTCATCACGAATAAAAACATGACACTGTTTTAAAAATTCAATATGCTGACCAAGGCAGTAATTTAATTTTATAATAAAACATAAACTAAACGTAACGTTTAAACCTTATAGCAAGGTCTTCTTCAGACTCTGCACCAAGTACAAATGTAGCAAGATACAAAAACAGGACGATTTATATACACAAAGTGAAATGTAAAGAATGTCAGAGTGTGTACATAGGAGAAACGAAAAGGAGGCTGAAAGACAGGTTGAAACAACATAGGGATGATGTACGACTTAAGAGAGAGAGAAATGCGATATTTAAACACACGAGAGAAACAGGACATGACATAAAGTGGGATGAGGCTAAGCAGATAGAAAGGGAGAAGAGAATACTAGTGACAAAATGGAAGGAGGCCAAAGAAATAGAGAAGAAAGGTGAAGAAGACAGAATGAACTGGAATGGGGGACTGAAGTTAAACAAAGAATGGAAGAAGGTGTTAGAAAGAGCGGAATGGACAAGAGAGAAAGAGGAGTGAAGAAAGAAGATGAAGGAAGGAAAAAGAGCGTGAGATAAAGAGTCCAACCACATTCTAGATGGAAGAAAGTATGTTTAGCCTTTTAGGTGAAAGTACAGTTGACAAGGGAAAGCCACCTGCTAGAATGTTCCAGAACAACTTTCTAATAGTCTGGAGGGGAGGATCTTTGTGTATATAAATCGTCCTGTTTTTGTATCTTGTTGCATTTGTACTTCATGCAGAGTCTGAAGAAGACCTTGCTAGAAGGTTTAAACGTTACGTTTAGTTTATGTTTTATTATAAAATTAAATTACTGCCTTGGTCAGCATATTAAATTTTTATATCATGGAAACAAGGCTTAATGGTGTTATAATGACACTGTTATGGCATATTACTAATTTGTTAATCCAAATAGACTGTATTCACAGGAAGACATGAACCATTGATAAATAACGATATAAATCGCGTCATTTGAAAAGATAGAAAATAAATTTTTACATCGAAACTCAGAAAGAATGGTACTATAAAATTAATATATTCAGAATACTTTTAATTTCATGCACTGCTCGTTTTATATAATAAAGTTCACAATAGTATGACACAACAAACATTGGTATCATACACATTTGTGGGCTACCAACATTTTCAACCAATAAATTAAATTTGATTTGGTACATACGTACTTGTATTGAAAGCATTGAGTTTCATGAGTTTGTTACAACAAAGAAATAGATTAATATTTTTTCGACACTAATTATATTTTCCTTCTGTATGAACTACAATAATACAATTCCATACAAATATGTATGGTCTTTTGCAGAAATATTACCAGAGGTAGACCTAGTTATTTTAGAACCACATCCATTTACACGTAGTATGGAAGTTCAAATGTTTGAGGCAAACAATAAACTCCCTGCATATATGCACAAAACAAGACAAACAATGAACTGATATAGTTTGTACACGATATATCCGCAATATAGATAATGAAGTCGAGAACCAATCCTTCATAAAATAATCCCAATTGTCAAAGTGCGTCGGCAGATTGCAACACCGAACGTTAGGGGGACCTTCTCACGTGACTAAAACTGTAACAATGTCATTTCTAGTATGTGAAATATTTAATTCATCAATCTCTCTGTTCTGTACCAGAGGGATGTGTGTGTACATACACGCACACGCACATACATGCACACATATTTCACTCTGTACCAAATATTTACGTCTATATGTACACAACGTAATTAGTGGTTTGACTGGCTCTGCATATGAGACTTGCGTTTGTTATTAACATTTCCAACACTCTAACAATATAAAACATATAACTAAAGGGAGAAAGATGAAAATTCACTGTCGGACAAGAACAGTAGTGGAAGTTTGTATTTGGATTGATCAACTTAACCCAGAAAAAGACACCAGTTAAAGCGGTATACAACAAAACGTGTTATTGCTGTGAAGTAAGATTTTTGTCACCCTCAAACCATCACCTTCGAAAATTGCATGTTATTGACACTTTCTTACAATTTTCTCACTAATATCAACGTTGATAGGCACTATGTATATTCATGGTGTCTATTTATCACACAGTCTTATCAGACGTTCTTATTGGTAAATATCCGATGCTTATTGTTCACTGAGATTTACTCGTGTTTACATACTAACTAACTAACACTCTTGCCTTCTTAAACCCGAAGGTTTATGGCTGCAGCAACACAAGTCTTCCATCTGACCCTATCCTAGGCAAGATTAATCCAATCTTTTCCATCCTTATCGATTTCTTTGGGTCCATCTCAACGTCATCCTTCCATCTTCGTCTAGGCCTTTATAGTAACGAAACACACACAACGAACTTAACATTCATAATTTGTTGTGTTTCATATTTTTCGGAGAGCTCAGGCGTAGCCAAATGATTAAAGCTGTCTGTGTTCATGGAACTGGATGTGCTGATCAAAAGCTGCTTAGAAGGACTTGGGTCTCAAAGGACTATTGTATCATGGAATTTTAGTTGATGCCCAATGTTGTTGTGCCGACCTCCGTGGCGTAGCAGTTAGCACAGAGCGCTAACATGCCAGGGGTCTCTGATTCGAATTCCGACCTGGTGATGGGTGTTCTTTGTTACTGTCCCTTCATCAATTTAATCTAATCACTACTCATCCTCTTCGTCACGATTAGCCAAAAAATTGGCAGAAAGGGGACGCTGAATGACGAAAGCAGAAATTGAGGAGGCAGGGGGGGGGGTGGGGGGCACTGTGATGTCTGAAAGCTCCTTACCGCTCTCTCTGTTCACAGCGGAAAATCTTGCTACCAGTGCCTCCTGATCATTTGCACTTTAAGATGCCTCAAATAAATTACAGAGAATAGTGTGACTGAATCAGTAAGTTTTTATATTTGAACTACCGGTACTCTGTCCTGGGAATCTCTGGAGCAAGGGAACTGAGCAAGTAGTGACTCGAGATGGCCCGACCAATGAGCAAACTGCATTGCGTAGAGGGGGAAAGCGAATACAGATACCAGCTGTTTGCATCAGCGAGTATTGCTTCGCTCTGCCCATTCGCTCCTTCTCTACAGCTATGAGCGGCCGTGCTCCAGAGATTCCTGGGATAGAATATAGTAAAAGTAGTGCTTAAACATCATCCGACCCAGGCCTTGTCAATCCGTTGTATTTGTGTGAGAGCCGTCTTTTGTGCAGGTGTAGACTGAAGAGCGAGCAGCGGTACCGTAGCGTTGTGAGAGGGGTGCAAACGAAGGAGTGAGCAAGGCAGGAGGCTTCGCCGGTTGCGTTTGTGCAGTGGGAAACCTCTCGTCGTCTGATTCGTGAGTAACAGTGCAGAGTGGCATGGTCATCAAGGCAGAAGAAACAAGTGGTGGTTCCATGAAAAGAAGGGAGCCTTTCCCTACAGTATTGTTTACCTCTCAACGCAAGTGGCTGTTGTCCCGTTCCTGGTCTGCCGCCTGCTGGCCCTGCAGACGTGAAGCGCGCACCGCACGGAGCGCTCTCTAGGACTAGACAGAGCTCTTTCCTGATTGGTTGTTGACTCCAGCACAACTGACTATATTCTACTGGTCACATTCCCAGCTGGCGGCTTGGAAACAAATGAGCATCGGATACACCACATGTTGCCAAACGCACCGTAAAGCTAGAGAGTGCTACGGCAACGATATCGTCAGTACCAGACATCAACGGGGTTAATGGTACAACTGCACACGTTGTACTGCACAATGCAGTTTCACGAACGACCAAAAACAGGTCGGTATGCAACTGGCAAAAACAGAATTACGCTTGACAACGTTGGTTTGTGAGAGCGATGTTACCCCTACAGCTTTTACTTCGCAATTGAGTCTCCCGAAGATGATTGGAGGACAGAAATAGCCATGAAGGTCAGTCACCAACTGGAAATGCAACCTGAATAGCCCGTATAGATGAGCCAATGCTGGAGATGTTGTTTGACCAATGCAGCACTCGCAGGGAGGCTAAAAAGGCAGAAACATGCCAACATCTTTAAGGAGCAATAGCTGTGGACATTACTAATGCATTTACCATTTCAGAGCAGCTCCCTTTGGAAGAAAACGGCCAATTTCAGAGTACCCTTTGCAATATTTCTTCTCAACCAAAGTAGCTAGAATCTTCTCGACAAGGAATCCTAAAACGATATCTGAATTTTCCGCTCTGTTACCTCGGGGTTTCTCTCCTCCCTTATTGTTTTTTAAATTTCCTTTCATCCACTGCCTTTGGCTACGTGATACGGAGTGTTTATTTTGTTTTTAAGCCGAAACAGGGTGTGTGATTTCTCCTTCCTTTTATTCGATGCATATAAGCTCCCCTTCTTCTCGCTTTCATCTTTCCGCCTTCATCAAGTCTTGATGAGGATAAGCAGATCATTTAAATGCAGCTGGAGATGGGTCCTAAGCGGCAAAAACTCGGCAAGTTCGCTCCTTCGGAAAATTCTCACTCTCCGGAAGGACTGGATGCAAGTGTTTCCAGCTTCGATCACTGTTTTTGTTTTCTGTTTCGTTCTTTTTCTTCCCATCCTGGTAGTCTTCGCTAGAGTCTGTGCGATTTATTTCAACCCAAACCGAGTCTATTTTAATGTTAGGTAATGACTTGTAGACAATAAAATATCTTGAATAGGTAGAAATAGATTGGATATATGCACGGAAAGGCCGTATGTACTTTGCAAGATCTGTAAGTGGTATTACAAATAGAAGGATAAGGGAAGAATGAGTAGGGTATTACAAGAGGTATGAATAGAGGTGAGTCACTTGCACAGAACCCGGCAGGCAGGAACACCACTTGCAAGGGAGCTGTGAGTAAGAGTAGTGGCACTTATAAACGCCCCGTATGGAGAGGAGAGGCACTTACTTGCAAGCGCCTCGGATAGAGAGCAGAGACACTTGCAAACGCTCCGAATACTGGAGGAGAGGCACTTGCAAACGCTCCGAATACGGAAGGAGAGGAACTTGAAAACTCTCCGGATACGGAAGAAGAGGCACTTGCAAGCGCTCCGGATACGGAAGGAGAGCCACTTGCAAGCGCTCCGGATACGGAAGGAGAGGCATTTGCAAGCGCTCCAGATACGGAAGAAGATGCACTTGCAAGCGCTCCGGATACGGAAGAAGATGCACTTGCAAGCGCTCCGGATACGGAAGGAGAGGCACTTGCAATAGCTCCGGATACGGAAGGAGAGGCATTTGCAAGCGCTCCAGATACGGAAGGAGAGGTACTTGCAAATGCTCCGGATACGGAAGGAGAGGCACTTGCAAGCGCTCCGGATACGGAAGAAGATGCACTTGCAAGCGCTTCGGATACGGAAGGAGAGCCACTTGCAAGCGCTCCGGATACGGAAGGAGAGGCACTTGAAAACGCTCCGGATACGGAAGGAGAGGCACTTGCAAATGCTCCGGATACGGAAGGAGAGGCACTTGCAAGCGCTCCGGATACGGAAGAAGATGCACTTGCAAGCGCTCCGGATACGGAAGGAGAGGCATTTGCAAGCACTCCAGATACGGAAGGAGAGGTACTTGCAAACGCTCTGGACACTAGAGAGGAGGCACTTGCGTATGACTCGGATACAGGAGCAGAAGTGCCGGTTCTCGTGGCGAAGTGGTTAGCACATCGCGCTGTAACACCAGGAGTCCCGGGTTCGAATCCCGGCATGGTCATGGATGTTTGTGAGTGTCCATTCATCATATCATCACTCATGCCCATCTTCGCAAATTAGTCAAAAGTGGCAAAAAAGCGAAGTAAAATAAGGCAAATGAATGAGTGAACGGAAGGAGAGACGCATGCAAACGCTCCGGATACTAGAGGGGAGGCACTTGCAAATGGCTCGGATACGGGAGCAGAGGCACGTGCAGATTTCGAGGATATGGGAGGAATGGCACATGCAAACGCCACGGATACGGAAGGAGAGGCACTTGCAAACGACCCGTGCATTGTAGGAGAGGCATTTGCAGATGTCCAGGATACGGGAGGAGAGGCAATTACAAATGTCCTGAATACGAGAGGAGAGGCACTTACAAACGCCTCGGATACAGAGGAGACGCACTTGCAAGCGCTACTGATACTGGAGGAAAGGCACTTGCGAACGCCTCTGGTAGCGAGTAGAGGCCCTGCAAACGCCTTGGATAGAGAAGAGAAGCACTAGCAAATGGCTCGGATACGGGAGCAGAGGTACATACAAACGTCCCGGTCACTAGATGAGAGGCATTTGCAAATGGCTCGGAAACGGAAGTAGAGGCACTTTAAAACGTCCCGGATACAGGAGGAGAGGCACTTTCAGATGTCCAGAATACGGGAAGAGATTACTGTAAAGGTCTCGGGTAGAGGAGGAGAAGCAAGGACATAGAAAGTTTTCCAAAGCATTTCCTTATCATTTGCGCTACTACATAAAACTGCAAAAAAAATTCCGTCAAAAACCGACCTAAAACACAACATTGAAGAAGAGTTAGTGATGATTCATTACGCCAATATCGACAGTATAAGAAAAAAATTAAGCGGTAAACTGAATGTTACAAGAAAAAAAGGCACTTCGTCGTTTGAAAGCTCAACTTAACGAGCTATCAAAGATAATTTTTCAACGCTATAATCGTCTAGTAGTCCTGCGCGATTCACAAAGTATCCGTTCTTCCACAGCCATATCAACATGAAGAGCTTATAAACACACAATTTCTCATTCGCCCTGTACCATCAGCGTTCTAGCACGCGAATTTCCTGCTTTATGGTTCTGCGTTCATGGCAAATAATGAGACAGTTCCTAAATCAGCAACTTGACTGGAGATATGCAATTTTAGCCCTCGCTAACAGCCCACTAAATAACCGGTGTTAAGAGACCCGTTTCGGCTAAAGGGGCAATGAACCAAGATTGAAGACTCAAAAAATGATAACGTATAACATTGTGCTGGCGGGAAAAAAAAACCTCTTCATCTTCAAGCTTCTGCACAGCAAGGAAAAAAAGGATTGCTGAACGTATGTAATAAGCGGTTAATTTCGCTTTTAAAGTGTACTCTGGTCATAATTTTACAACACAGAGGAGGTGGAATGTTGTGTGAAGAGACACAATATGAAAATACTAGGGCATGAATATATATTTTTACCTTGAAGGCATACTTTTCTGACAAGAATTCGGTACAACTCGTACTTCTTCGAACGCCACCGAGATAGAGGGGTAGGGCGTCTGATTGCAGCGCAGGAAACTCAAGTTCGATTCCCGGGGTAGTGGGTATAACCATATGCAAGGTCTTTGAGAGTAAAAGAGAATTGTTTAGTTAGTTTGCCACCAGATGACTTTGCTTTGGAAAAAGGGACGTGGATAAGAAATACCGGAGGTTGGAGGAAAGCGAGCCTCGTGTGGAAACTTCACTTCTCACTGATTAGCTGAGGTTCAAGCACGTTAAGTTGAGTTCTTTTGAGTGTAAAAAGGGACATACTCGGAATGGAACAAAGTCCAAGGAGTAGTGGTTTTTGTAGTGGTTTTGTATTTTAAGTTGTTTTATGTAGTGTATTTAGTTGGGCTATTTTAGTTAATACTTTGTTGTATTCTGAGATAGGTCATTTGGTGGAAAAATTAATATTAAAATTCGATATTAAATTGAAACACCATTAAGCCTTGTTTCCATGATTATGAAAAAATATAAATATGCTGCCCAAGGCAGTAATTTATTTTATTAAAAACATAAACTAAACGTAACGTTTCAACCTTCTAGCAAGGTCTTCATCAGACTCTGTATCAAGTACAAAAGTAACAAGATACCAAAAATAGGGCATTATATATACACAAAACATTACTCCCTCCAAACTATTAGAAAGTTGTTTTGGAACTTTCTAGCAGGTGGCTTTCACTATTGTGAACTGAACTTTCACCTAAAAGGATAAAAATATATGCTTCCGTATAGAATGTGGTTGGGCTTTATATCTCACGCTCTTTTTCCTTCATTTTCTTCCTTCTCCTCTCCTCTTTCTCTCTTGTCCTTTACACTCTTTCTAACACCTTTTTCCATTCTTTGTTTAACTTCAGTACCCCATTCCAGTTCATTGTGTCTTCTTCACCTTTCTTCTCTATTTCCTTGGCCTCCTTCCATTTTCTCACTAGCATTCTCTTCTCCCTTCCTATCTGCTTAGCCTCATCCCACTCTATGTCATGTCCTGTTTCTCTCGTGTGTTTAAATATCGCATTTCTCTCTCTCTTAAGTCGTACATCATCCCTATGTTGTTTCAACCTGTCTTTCAGCCTCTTTTTCGTTTCTCCTATGTACACACTCTGACATTCTTTACAATTTACTTCGTAGATAATCACTTCCTCTTCCTCTTCTCTGTTTTCCTTTTTCTTGTTTGCATTCTTCGCTATTCCTAAGATGCTTCTCCCTTCCTTTCTGTAAGTTGTAATGCCCACTTTCCTAAGCACTTTGCATATCTTTTCTGTGGTCTTCCCCATACTCCTTTTTCCAAACCTTCTCTCTTTTTCTTTCTCTTCCAATTCTCCCCTTCCTCTTTTCTTCCTTCTTCTGTTTATGTCCAGTCTATCCTGCTTCTCATAGCCATTCTTTTCCAGCTGTTTCCATAGGCTATTTATTTTGCCTTCTTTTTCACATTCCTTCGTGCATATTTTCGTTATTCTGTCCTCCATATTCTTAATGAAATTTCTTTTTGTCACCTCACTTACATCACTTCTTTTGTGGCAGAATACCCCTGCTGCACACTTCTTCTGATGCCAAGCGGTTTCAATTTCTTCTCCTCTCTTCCTTTTCATCAATATATCAAGGTAGCTTAACGTGCCTTCTTCTTCTATTTCAAGTTCCAATAATATCCCTCCTTCTTCATCTTGTATTTCTTTGGCAAAAATGTCGAGCTGCCTCTTCGTTCCCTTCCATATGCCAAAACAATTGTCCACATATCTGCAAAACAGAATTATTTTGTCACCTCCTTTTTCTATCACTTTCTTTTCCCATTCATTCATAACCAATTCAGCCAATGCTGGGCTTAGGCTAGAACCTATATTCAGTCCTTCACTCATTAACATTATTTTATCTCCCATTATACTGTAACCGTTATTCCAAATGGTTTCCAGCGCCTTCACTACCCTTTCACTATCCCATTCTCCTATAATTTCATTTCCCATTCTCTTTTTAATAATGTCCAAAACGTGTCCCCTCTTGATGCTTGGGAACATACTTTTTACGTCTAAGCTAAACATTGTCGTCTTCATCTCATTTAACTTAAGTCCTTTTATGAGGTCTACTACTTGCTCACTGTTCTTAACTGCTCTGCTTTCTTGCTGTGTTACTAACACTCTTTAATTTCTTTTCCAAGGGTTCCAAAATATTGTTTCTGCAATTCATTACTGGTCTTAACTTTATCTCCTCTTTGTGTATCTTAGGAAAGCCCTTCAAACTTGGTAGTCTTTGTGTCTCCTTTATGCATTTCTTGAATCCACTCCTCCTACAGTCTTGTATGGCCCTCTCTTTTATAGTTTGTTCTTCTTCTGTTCCACAAATCTCCTCATATCCGTTTTCTTCTAGGTCTTCAAACTTCCTCTCGTACCATTCTCTTTCCATCACCACAATTGCTCCTCCTTTATCTGCCTGCTCTATCACCACATCATTTCTTTTCTTGATTTTCTTCATCCCTTCCCTTTCTTTTTGACTCAAATTATCTACTTTTCCTTGTTTCCCCATTTCTTTCTTCAGTATGGCTGCTGTTCTTCTTCTAATCTTGTCTCTAGCTGGTTCTTCTTTTATATGGAGTACTGCTTCTTCAATGTCATATATAACTTCCTCATAATCTACATTTCTTTCTTTAACTTTGAAACCTCTTCCTAGTTTTAAAAAGCTTCCTCTTCTTTTGATAGGTCTACATTCCCTATTACCACAACTCTTCTTCTGGTATCCTCTTCTTCTTCCTCTTCTCCCCTTTCTTCTTTCCATCCTAGTCCCTCTCCTTTCTTCTTCAACTTTATTTCTATTTTCTCTCTAAATTTCTCCTGCCAGCTTTTCATTTCGTAAAATGTATATTCTCTCGTAAAAATGGTGAGACCATCTTCAATAGCTTTTTCAATTCCTTTAAGGTTCTCCTTTATTATTTTTATCTCCTTTCTTCTTGCCCTTATTTCATTCCATATCAGTTCTTTTTCCATTTTCTGAACCAATATCTTCCATCTCCTGGTATTGCAAACCATTCCCTTCTTACTTATTTTTAATCCTTTAGGCGCTGTGCCTCTCTCCAAACATTTTCTCAGAAACTTCTCTTGTTCATCTTTGTGTATTTCTTTCCTCTTCAAGTCCTTCCAGTTGTTAATTTTCCTCATCAGCCTTGGAAAATGTCCAATTAAAACACCATTAAGCCTTGTTTCCATGATTATGAAAAAATATAAATATGCTGACCAAGGCAGTAATTTATTTTATTAAAAACATAAACATAAACTAAACGTAATTACGTTGTCAGAGTGTGTACATAGGAGAAACGAAAAATAGACTGAAAGACAGGTTGAAACAACATAGGGATGATGTACGACTTAAGAGAGAGAGAAATGCGATATTTAAACACACGAGAGAAACAGGACATGACATAGAGTGGGATGAGGCTAAGCAGATAGGAAGGGAGAAGAGAATGCTAGTGAGAAAATGGAAGGAGGCCAAGGAAATAGAGAAGAAAGGTGAAGAAGACACAATGAACTGGAATGGGGTACTGAAGTTAAACAAAGAATGGAAAAAGGTGTTAGAAAGAGTGTAAAGGACAAGAGAGAAAGAGGAGAGGAGAAGGAAGAAAATGAAGGAAAAAGAGCGTGAGATATAAAGCCCAACCACATTCTATACGGAAGCATATATTTTTATCCTTTTAGGTGAAAGTTCAGTTCACAATAGTGAAAGCCACCTGTTAGAAAGTTCCAAAACAACTTTCTAATAGTCTGGAGGGAGTAATGTTTTGTGTGTATATATAATGCCCTGTTTTTGGTATTTTGTTACTTTTGTACTTGATACATAGTCTGATGAAGACCTTGCTAGAAGGTTGAAACGTTACGTTTAGTTTATGTTTTTAATAAAATAAATTACTGCCTTGGTCAGCATATTTATATTTTTTCATTAAATTGAAATGTCTTAGTTAGAAATACATCTTTATGTATAGATTTAATTGTATAATTCAATTTCTGTAAAATTGTTTCTTGGTTACTTATTGAATTTAGATTGGGGTTTATATTCTATTATTATCATTTATGTTGTCTCAAGCCCTTCGGGCATGATGTTATAATCAAGCCTTTATGTATAATTCCTCTAAACCTACAATTTTACGGCTTAAGCCTTCCACTGCCATATTTAAGTTATATTTCTGCTAGGTTAATATACCACTTTAGTTGTAAGCATTGTGTCCTAATAAAGGACAATATTTCTTGAGTAAATAATTCTAAAGGACGTGCAATAAGAAGCTGGTCATACACGTTAGACATTTTAAAGTTATGCCCCTGCATGAAACGGCTCTGGAGTTTATACATCCTCAAGTAAATGCTTACAGGGATGGTCAAGGCAGTCTGATGGCTGATCTTATCACTACAACATATCACCGAGATTGTTAATGTGGTGGTGGTGGGGTAACTTTACACCACCCATGTGACTTTACTGAATGTTACAATGTGAAGGGTTGGCGCCTCCGATGGCGTTGTGGTAACGTTGTTGCCTTGTAATCAAGGGGTCGCGGGTTCGATACCCGGTGGAGGCACATGGTGGTTCGGATTCCACTTTAAACTGTAGGTCCAGTCCCGATTAGCCTTATTGTGCACATAGTAGACTTAAAACAACAATTCAACAATAAAATGGACTTAACAACAAACTCAAACAAACCTTTTATTGTAAGAAATCGTGGAAATTTGCCTGTAAAGAGGAACAAATACTCCAATTTTCCACTTACTAGAGTATGAATAATTTGGAAAATGTATAGAATTTTAATCGGAAGCTTTTGAAGGAGTTCACGAGTATGATAACAAACATTAAAAAAATTGAGGCTGCAAATTTAATCAAATTATCACTATTTCTTTGGTTTTCATTTTGTTACCCTTAAACTAACATAAAATTCATTTCATAGGCTCGTTTGCTTTGGGGGTTGCGAACCTCTTAAAGTCACCCATCTATGTCTTCCTGGCAGAATTATTTAGATGTGGATATAGTTAGGCATTTTGGGTATATTCTCAGTGTCGTTTCTGCACACATCTTTGCAAGTTTCTTCTTTTTGTAAAAGCTCTTCAGCAACTCAACATCCACTCGCAGAAGAAAGACATTCCAATCATTCAACAGCCTCCCTTAGTGTAGAGATTCCTACAAGCTTAAAGCGATCAACGAGACATTTCCTATTCCATCACCGGGTTTGTTCTAATCTAGTCCCCGTCTCTGTTTTCCTGTTTACATTACATCTATCGACACAAGCAGAATCCAGCCCATTCATGAGGATGTTTGTTTAGCGGGTAGGAAAAGAAGGAGGAAGTCCATCAGGAGGTCCTCTCTCAAGGATCGATTTGTGGACTCCCGTCCTTTCTAGACCCCGAGTCCAATCGCGAAGAGTCTTCTTTCCAAGCCTCCCCCCTCCCCCTCAAACTATGCTTTCAATCCCACTTACGGTCTTCCCCTGGCCGTGGTACACACTCTCCCCCTCCTCTCTGCCGCCAACTTTCTCCTTGCCATTTCACCGACGTACAGTCCGGTCGCCCTCTTCCCGTTTCCTCATTGCAGAAGGAGACTTCCAGCAGAGTATGCTTGGAATCTTCCACTAATGCCGCTTCAAGCCCTGAATGAAAGAACTTCAGTACAAATCGCATCACTTAAAACGACACCAGAAGTAAATATTACCAGCTAGCATTTACCTGTATTACAATTTAAAATAAGAATGTCACACCTTTTCTCTTCTTCATTGGAAGAAAAGTTACTGACAGTTAGTCACAGTTGAAGCTTTGATATGGTGCCGAAGGTAACTTTATGTTGCTATCGGGGAATACAGACTGACTGGCTGATTTTCTTCGTGTAGTGTAGTTTCCCTGGCTCCTTTGTCATTTCCTCTGATCCTTGACATGCTATGTTCATCTGCTTTTCTTTGCTCCTCTGCTTGAGGAAGTTAGTGAGCGAGTGAATTTTCTTGTTTCGTTGATGTTGGAGTGCCGTTTTCTTGACTCATATTTGAGTGTTTTCCCACATCTACTGGCGTTTATGTTGACGAATTTTTTTCCTCGCTCCAGGTTTTGGTCTTCTTCTAGTGTTGAGTAGTATAATGCCTTGACGACATTTTTAGACTGCACATCATAATCTTTACCTGTGAGAGAATAGATTAATAAGTATTTGTAACATTCCTAAGTGTAATGGTTCATGTGCTACTGTGACCTTATTAATTCTTTTGTATTTGTTATGTTAACACGTCTGGTGTTTATACAATACGGACCCAAAACCTGCTTTCGGAAACAGAAGAATTAAATCTTGCACTGCAGAGTCATCTAGCGTCAAAATTCTAAACTTTCAACCATTCCGCGAACTTTACGCACAACTCTTGCAATACTCACGACTCAATACAGTGTTTTTGTGTGCAGCGCGACCTTTCTGCAACCTTTCTGTTTCAAAGGTGAACATTATAATGCTTCTGTTCTCTCTTCTGAAGATTTGCACGCTTCGAAAACATCAAAACACTATATTTCGCTTTGGGGTAGAATTCGCACCTGTAAAAATCCCAGTCGCTGCGAGAGGAGTGAAATTTTTGTTTTCGAATTCCGCTGCTTCGCGGTTTTAAATGAAGCGAGATGTAAATTTGTAATTGAAATTAAAGTTCTACGCGTTAAAAAAAAAAGTGAGAGAGAGAAAAAAGAGGGGAGAAGAGTTAACGTTTGAGAGTGTAAATATTTATACATGGTTTGCAACTTGCGGACACAAGCTGGGTGGTGACATGTTCCACAAATCAATATGCAGAACTCTCTCTCTCTCTCTCTCTCTCTCTCTCTTTCTCTCTCTCTCTCTCTGTCTCTCCCTCTCAACGACAACAAGACTTAGGGGGAGCTGTGCCGTATTTTGAATATTTGCCTACACAGCACCTCGGATTAATTAAAAGTCTAATTGAGCCTGTTTGAGTGCCTTGAGCTAACAGTGGACAATTTTCAATGTGCACTGTGCAATTATGCAAGATTTTTGGTGAATGTAATCATCATTCCATACTGTCCAAAGGGGGTAAATGCTTTAAAAACCACCAGGAATTGCATTTACCATTACGGAGCAGTCTTTGTCAATGAATGTTGGTAACCCAGTGACTCACATGGTTTATTGATTATTGTAGTTGCTACAACTACAGACTAGAAGGTATATCTTGGTACAGTTTCAGCCACTACACTCTGTCCCGGGAATCTCTGGAGCAAGCAAAGGAAAACAAGTCTCCTGCGCAAGTAGGACGTGAGAGGGCTTGATTGATGAATACGTGAGAGGGGAAGTGAGTGCTTGTGGGGGAATGGGACACTGCTGCACCTACCAGCCGTTTACAGTAGCTCACACATCTTTGTTCTGCCCAATCGCTTCTCCCCATCTCTACCGTTACTCCACAGATTATTGAGATAGAGTGTAAGTGGTCTACAGTGTAGGCTTTACATCTATGCGAAAACGTATGTTTACAGTTTGTTTAGATGAAAATGACTTCATGTTTTGCATGTACTAAATACAGATTGAAACGAGACTTTGGTTTTATTTTATCCAGACTAGACAGAGTACGAGATAAGGATTTGAAATTACGGAACTCCGTACCCAGGCTGGGACTCGAACCCTGAACCTTCGTTGGCGAGTTCATGAGTCTACTATAATACACGGTGAGCCTAAAATGAATAGATTAAACGCTTTGTAAATTGGAAACTGTTTGTTTTATCAGCAAGCATTTAGTACTGTGTTATAGAGAATGTCTTCAAGTTCACGATATCCACTTTTCGTTTGTTTTCGTGACGTCAGAATCACGTGAGCGCCCTTGACGTCAGTGGAGCAATATGGCCGCTAGCCAGGTAGAAAAGGCTTTACGTGTAATTGAACTTGCAGAAACAAATTCTGTTTCTGTCGTACAGCGTCGTTTTAGAACACGGTATGCTAAACAACCACCCACAAGGCAGCCCATCTACGATTGGAGCTAGAAATTTGAGGAAACTGGTTCTCTGGGAGAAGAAAACTGCACCATCGCATTGATATCTGTCGTGGTACAAAAGGGCCACACACAGAACATTTGTGACTTAGCCATGTACGTAGACTTCAGGACATGCTCTTCCAACTATGTAAGTGTTCAGCCATGTTATTAATTTTTTTTTTCTGTAACATTTTGAAGCTATTTCTTTTATGCTCACCCTGTACATAGGGTCTGTGGTTTCTTAATCTCGGGTTCATACATTATAGGTCTTGTCTAGTCTTACGCTGGACGGTCTACATGCTGGCAAGGGACGTGGGGAGCAGGGAATACGCCGCAGACCAACCAGACAACAGCGATGGCGCCGAGAGATACGACGTTGCTGGAGAGGGTGCCGCACGCACCTCGTTCTACAGGCTGCTGTGTTTTTCATCGCGCTTAATTGGTCGCTTCCCCTGCTCTCCACTTCCCTTGTCCGCATGTCGGCCGCCCGCCGTAAGAAGAGCTATAGCAATCCAAAGTTCAAAGCTTGCGTCTGCAGAACGTGTAGTCCAGAATTATCACCAGTGGCTTACTGCATTGTCGTGCTTCACTCCTCGCGTTCGAGTAGTGACTTCTTGTGCAGAACGGTAGCAGCTGTTGTGCAGATATTGCTCACTCAGGGGGGAGATCTCTGCGCCTCAACTCCTCCATCTCAAGACCTCGAGATTAAAAATTGTCATGAAAAGTGGGTGAATTCCCGAGAGAATTAAAGAAGGAGTGATGTGGAATTTCGGGTACACGTTTCACGGCGATGAAAGCCCTCCCCCTCCCCCTCCAAAAACCCGTTGCTTCAAACAACTTTTCCCTTCTTCCTCCTCCAGGAGTCGGTCTGTGTCAACCCGGCTGGGTGACATTTTGCATCAGGAGAGAGTCCCCGAGGGAAAGATTAAAGCCACGTGAGGGAAGCCAGCATTCCGCGTCTTCATATTCAACGTATGCAAATTAGGCTGGTGCATTAAGACGAAACCCCGGCCAAGTTTGAAGAAACTTGTGATGTCAATTTTTTCCCCTTCCTAACCCTCTCTCTACTCCATTTCCCCTTCTTGCAAGCGCCTTCCATAGCGGTATATGCTTTCACAATAAACCCTCTTTCTGGGAAGACATTCGGTATTCTCGAACTGTGCAGGCTCAGAAATATACTTTTTCAATATTTCAATATGTTTTCGAGAGGTGTTCGCTAAATAAAGTCAACAAGGTCTACAATTCATATGGCAAATTTATTACCTTATTTATTGAACAACCCTTGTACATATCAAAAAACCCCTTTTTTTGCAATATGTTTACGAAGGGTGTTCACTAATTAAAGT
Source organism: Lepisma saccharinum (assembly GCF_977018435.1). NCBI lineage: Eukaryota > Metazoa > Arthropoda > Insecta > Zygentoma > Lepismatidae > Lepisma > Lepisma saccharinum. The sequence continues at coordinate 25,990,536 of NC_139253.1, forward strand.
CAACAAGATGTCCAATTCATATGGTAAATTTATTAACTGATTTATTGAACACCCCTCGTACATATATAAAAAATATAAACACTTGTGGTGGAACTTTTAACTTGAAAGAATAGCCGTTACTTTTCTGTATTTTTCTTATTAGCGCGGCATTTATGTCCCTATTGGCTAATGGCAGCGGTGGGAATGAATGATAATTCAATATAATTGATGGACGGACACAGAAGAACATCTATGCAAAAACCCGGGCTGGACCTACAGTTTAAAATGGGATTGGAGCCACTGTCTACCTCCACCGGGTATCGAACCCGGGAACCCTGGATTACAAGGAGACGACGTTACCACCATGCCAGCGGGTCGAACTCCCTTTTGTCCAAGTTTGCATCTGCAGTCGTGGAAGACTATCTTGTGATTGATTGATTGATTGATTTAGTTTATTTTACTACGCGTTTTGTGGATCTTGGCTAATTTGCGAAGATGGGGATGAATGGACATTCACAAACAACCAAGCCCGAGCGGGATTCGAACCCGGGACCCTTGGCGTCGCAGCGCGATGTGCTAACCACTTTTTTTTTTTTTTTTAAGGAAAGCCCCCTAAGCGGAAGCTTCCCCCATCACATTCACTCATATCATTTCATTCACATTTCTATTTCAGGACTTTTTCAGGACAGACAATCACAAATACCCATGCCTTACCCGGGACTCGAACCCGGAACCCCTGGCGTTGTAGCGCGCTCTGCTAATCACTTCGCCACGGAGGTCGACAACCACTCGGCCACAGGGTCCGACGACTATCTTGTGAGAACAGTGATACATTGCGAGTAAATTTTTCCGGGAGATAGCAATCCATTAGCTATAGGTTTCGATTCGGACCACACTGCACAGATACATATCAAATTACCGACGCACAAGTAATTTTCCCTGTAACCGTACTCCAATCCTACTCCGGGGATGGGCCTGTGAGACATTTCCGAGCACTTTCACAAGGTTTTGCCTCACGCCTCCACCTGTCGCCGCACAAAAAAGCAAAACAGAATAAATCTTTTGTAAAATTTAACACTGTCCTGTGTCGACAAGAGTAACACAAAGGTGGTTCTCTGCTTTTGAGAAGTGCGCGCCTGTCCGAACCATATAGAAGCTTCTTTGATGGAAGGCTTCTCATTCTCTCTCTCTCTCTCTCTCTCTCTCTCTCTCTCTCTCTCTCTCTCTCTTGTGGACATCCATTTGAAACTTCCGCAAGGAAAACCACATCGCCCTTGAAGTGTATGGAGACAAAAGGCAACTTCATCGGCCATAAAAGCTATGTATAGACTGCCTCGTAAAAGGAGAAAATGAGGATGAAAAAGTGTAAAAAGAGGAAGGAGGAATAATAATAATAAAGAACAGACTGATAAATTACAGAGATGAAAATGCACCCATAGAATTTGTTCTCAAATAAGAAAAAAAATGTGCTCAGCTCTTATTTTTATTGCTTTCGTGCCCATAAGCCGGATTATATATGTTTGCTTGTCGACCAAGTTGAAACTCGGAGCAAGAGATTGTGGTGTTCCAGGATGCAGTGTTTCGAAGGGAAAGAAAACTTCACCAACTTTCTGTCATAAGCTTGTAGAAAGCAACAGCTATAATTTTTCATGATCGTTTCCAATAGTCAAAATATGCAGATTTATTCTGTAGGCTGTAACTAGCGATGCAAGAGAGGGAGCATAAGTTGACGAATATTGACCTGCAGATTTATTCTGTAGGCTGTACCTAGCGATACGAGAGAGGGAGCATAAGTTGACGAATATTGACCTGCAGATTTATTCTGTAGGCTGTATCTAGCGATACAAGAGAGGGAGCATAAGTTGACGAATATTGACCTGCAGATTTATTCTGTAGGCTGTACCTAGCGATACAAGAGAGGGAGCATAAGTTGAATATTGACCTCGGTGGCCGAGAGCGTTAAGTGGTCGATTCTATGTCGCCATCTAAGTTCTCGGGCTCGAGTCCTGGCCAGAGGATGGGTGTTCATTGTGAGTGTGCCTTCTTCAATATCATGTAAACATCGTTCACCGTTGCAACTAGTGCAGAAATGGAATTTGCAAGGGAATTATTCTATTTTGTCCGTGCTATCTCCTCTTGCGATAGCTTATTGATTCAATCTATCTCTAATAAATGGTTCGTCTCCAAATCCTTGTGCAGGAACAAGTTTCGTAGTTAGGATCTCTACTCTGTCCCAGGAATCTCTGGAGCGAGGGAACCAAAGCAAGTCTCTGCGCAAGTAGTGATTAGAGAGGGCACGTGCGAGGGAACGGCAATGCATGGAGGGGGAAAAGAAAGACTGAAGCCTCCAGTCGTTTGCATCAGCGTGTACAGCATCGCTCCGCCCACTCGCTTTCTCTCTTTCTCCACTGTTATGCACGGCCTTGCTCCAGAATTCCCAGAATAGAGTATAGTATAAGTCCCACAGACTTACTGATAGCTTCATGCATACCAAATTTCACCTCACTGTCAGAACCAGTTTTTGACATTCATATATGAGACTAACGGAATGGTATGACTAGGACCCGCGACTTTATGTCCTATAAAACTGCAAAATATGTATGTAATTATGTCATAAAAATTGAAAAATATGTAATTAAAAATTTAAAATATGTCAGAGAAATGAAGAAATATTTCCAGTAAAGAAATGTATGGGTACTACGTGCGTCCATTTCGATCTGCAGCCGAGAGATCGGGAGAAGCGTGGCGGGCGGCGCTGGCGGAGATGCCGACATTTGAGGCCTGTAATGCTCGCTTATTTTTACAGACATATCCAGACATTTATATAAATATTGCAAAACGAGGACTAACCTGGGTTATAATTCAACATCTGTAATTCATCCAAGTTCTGCAATTATATACACAAAAAAATACGCTTTAGAAGTGACGATAAGAGTCACAGATAATAAAACATTTTAATCATAGTTTTGACCAGCAACGCCCTGCTTAAGTTTATATCCTTGAAATAGTTTTGTGTCGATAGGGATCGTTTGGAGGTTTCGAATGTGCAACACTGTATCAAGATTACGCTGCCGACTAAACCATTAAAAGTCAATGGTTTTCGTGAGCTTCCTCGATGAACTCGATGAATATGGGGCAGCGTTAGAAAGTTATCCAAACAAACCTCTACGCCGTGTTTCACAGGAGATGGGAGTGTCAAAATCATCAGCACATACAGCCACTAAGCTACTAAAATTAAAACCATACTCTTATAACACAGGTTAGTGCTCGTTTTGTAATATTTATATAAATGTCTGCATATGTCCATAAAAATAAGCGGGCATTTCAGGCCGCAAATGTCGGCATCTCCGCCAGCGCCGCCCGCCACGCTTCTCCCGATCTCTCGGCTGCAGATCGAAATGGACGCACGGTATTATAGTATAAGGGAAACACCTATAAATCATATTTTTTACATTGCTAACGTACTATTTTGGAATGCGGAAGGTGAAATAATGCATTTCTAACTAAGATAATGTCTATTTCTTACATTTACGAGTGCTTACTGTTACTTGTTATTTCGATTCTGTAACACATTATGGCGGACGATTGCGTACTGGTTCAGGGCGCGTCGTGCGAGTGTTTTGTCGATGTATGCAGTGTTGCAACCTCGTTCACCGGAAAATACCTGCTTTCGTGCCCGGATTTGAAATTACGCTAATACCTCGCAAACAATTGACGTTAGCCCCACAAACCATTGACGTTAGCCCCACAAACCATTCATGTTAGCCCCAAAAACCATTGACGTTAGCTCCATAAACCATTCACGTTCCAAAACATTTTCCGTAAGGTTAGGTTAGGTTAGGTTAGGTTAAGTTAGGTTAGGCAAGCATAGTTAAAAAAAAAATACTGGACACGTCATGTTCTAGTGAAAACACGGCGAGTTTGAAACGCTGACTATGGAGTTACGTCATCTAACACAAGGGACATTGTGCTCTCGAGCAGAAAACAAATGGCGGCAGCAGAAACAGCGTGTCGGACAGAGATTTTCGCAGAAAACAACATGAATTCGCATTAAAATGGATCAAAACTACATTCACGAACTTCCACAACGCTAAAGAAAATGATTTCCGTAAGTACTTTCAGTAGATCATAAATGTGCTTCCCACTGCAACCCTGATTTTTCGACCTCTAAGAAAATCGCACCAAAACCTCAAAAACTCACTTTCTCTCCAAGTTCCGCGCCTCATTTATTGCGCTGACGATGTTTCACAGCGAAGAAAAGCAGTGATGAGTAAATGCACTTTCTCATCCTTGAAGGATGAATGCACCTTATCGTAATTTTCTAAGTAATGCCATGTTTATATATCGTGACCTTTGTAAACCTCTCGGGAACGATGTGATATTTCTGCCACACACATGCGTGCCTCTCATTATTTCTGTATTGTGACGTGTTTTTCTTTTTTTCAAGTAAACAAACAAATAATATATTTTACTTTTTAGGATTCCTGGCCCCTAACCCCGCCAGGGTGCGTGGTGCCCCAACCAAAAAAAAAGTTCTAACGGCTGCGGTTAGATAACCACATACCTCTGTAGAGTTTCACGTGGTTTTTTTTTTTCTCAAAAATCCTATGGGACACCTCTGTTTATCAAAAATTCGAGATATTTGCAATTTAACGCAGGACTTGGAAAATTTTCGATTGATGAAAAAAATTGGTTCCATGACGACCTATGTTTATTTTGGTATGGGAGGACAGAGGACACCGAGACTCGACCAACGCACTAAACCCGACCTTTCTACGACTATTCGTTCAAAAGTTACGAGTGATGAAAGTTTTGGGCGGGGTGTGGGCTAACTTCTTACCCCTTGACCCCAGGACCACCAAAACTTGGTATACGTATTCTACACCTCCAAAATCGACAGGGACCATCTAACGATACCGTATGGGGGTGTTTTTCGATATATTTTTTCGATAACTCTTACCATTTTCGAGATATTTGCAATTTAAGATTTTTTTTAACGCTATATATAACGGAATATTTTTTTTTTTTTTTTTTTTTTTGTTCCATGACGACCTATGTTTATTTTGGTATGGGAGGACAGAGGACATCTAGATGATGCTAACGCAAGAAATCCCAGCTCTCTATGATTATTTTTTCGAAAGTTACGAGCGATGAAAAAAAAATATTTTGGCAACTGGCCCACCCTTGACGCAGGACCTCTAAAAAAAACAACTTTGTACACGTACTCTGCATCACCAATATCGACAAAAGGGTCAACGGGGAGGATTTTTGCGCTATCTCTCTTTTACTGTTTTTCGAGATATTTTTGCAATTTAACGCAGGACTTGGAAAATTTTTCGACAGAGGGGTTAAATTTGGTTCCATGACGACCTATGTTTATTTTGGTATGGGAGGACAGAGGACACCAAGACTCGACCGACGCACTAAACCCGACCTCTCTACGACTAATTGTTCAAAAGTTACGAGTGATCAAAGTTTTTGGGGTTGGGCTAACTTCTTACCTCTTGACCCCAGGACCACCAAAACTTGGTACACGTATTCTACACCTCCAAAATCGACAAGGGGGTATCTAACGATACCGTATGAGGGTGTTTTTTGATATATTTTTTCGATAACTCTTACTATTTTCGAGATATTTGCAATTTTAAGGTTTTTTTAACGCTGTGGACTTGGAAAAAAATTTCGATCGATGAAAAATATTGGTTCCATGACACCTATGCCAATTTTGGTAGGAGAGGACAGAGGACATCTAGACGATGCTAACGCAAGAAATCCCAGCTTTTTTTATGATCATTTTTTCGAAAGTTACGAGCGATGAAAAAAAAATATTTTGGCAATTGGCCCACCCTTGACCCAGGACCTATAAAAATTTTGTACACGTACTCTGCATCACCAAAATCGACAATAGGGTCAACGGGGAGGATTTTTGCGCTATCTCTCTCACTGTTTTTTTCCAGACATTTGAAATTTAACGCAGGACTTTGAAAATTTTTTCGACAGAGGGGTCAAATTTGATTCCATGACGACCTATGTTTATTTTGTTAGAAGATCAAAAAGAACACCGAGACTCGACCAACGCACTAAACCCGACCTTTCTGCGACTATTTGTTCAAAAGTTACGAGTGATCAAAGTTTTGGGGGGTTGGGCTAACTTCTTACCCCTTGACCCCAGGACCACCAAAACTTGGTACACGTATTCTACACCTCCAAAATCGACAGGGGGGTATCTAACAATACCGTATGGGGGTGTTTTTCGATATATTTTTTCGATAATTCTTACTATTTTCGAGATATTTGCAATTTAAGATTTTTTTAACGCTGGACTTAGAAAATTTTCGATTGATGAAAAATTGGATCTATGACGACCTATGCCAATTTTGGTAGGAGAGGACAGAGGACACCTAGACTCGACCGATGCACTAAACCCGACCTCTCTACGCCTACTCTACGTTACCAAAAAAAATCGACAAGGGGATATTTTTCGATAACTCTCACTGTTTCTAAGGTACTTAGGTTTTTTTGATAGACGACAACGACGGAGTCATCAATGAGTAATCATCTGTGAACTCGGTGAACACAAGTCAATTTTTTTCAGTAGGTCAATATTTTTTTTTCTTATTTCTTAGTGAATGGGTTAGGTGACTTGCAACGACGAAGGTCTTCTAGCAACACGTACTTAGCTTATGCCGACGTAATTTGCTAAAATATGTCTTTAACTATTGTTATTTAGGAACCGCCTCAGTCCTGTTGTTAATTTGGAAAAGGTAATTGATCCAAAAATAACAAGGGGTGGGGGGGCAATTAAAGGTTCCAAATGACAATAGTTAGAGTTTTTATCCAATCTAGTAAAGTGTGGATTGGTTGAAATCTCCAAGGCGTATTTTGCATTTTTTTTTTCAAATATGAACATGTTAGAACTGAACTGGGCTAATAATTTCTTAATTGCAATTATTTTTCCAAAAAAAAAAAAAAAACTTCTGCAACACAGAAATGTTAGCAAGAATTCTCATGTAACCTAGTTGTTTTTACTCAGACAAAATCAATAGTTTTGCATTCCAAATATTCCCCGAGTGTGCGTGTGTGTGTGCGTGTGTGCAGATGTGACGTCGACCTATTAAGAATGTCACGTCAATAATACTAGCTTGGATATGTCATGATCTTCTTTTTTCTCTATAAGAGAGAGAGAGAGAGAGAGGGGGGGGTCATGTAACTGGTGATTTGCTTGGCTAAGGGAAACTTCCTGAGAATTTTTTCCATTCCAAATATTCTTGTATATGTGTGTGTGTGTGGTTGTGTAGAGATTGATGCCCTTATGTATGTGTGTAAATATTAAGTTTTTGATCTGTTAAGAATATTATATCAATAATATTGTCTCGGGAATGTTATGCTCTTCCCTTTTCTCTATAAAAAAGAGAGATTTGTGTTGATTGTTTGGTTAAAAAGAATTTCCTAATTATTTGTTTTGTCACAAGAATTGTTTGCATTCCAAATATTCCTAAGTGTTTGCGTAAAGATTGATGCATTAACCTGTTAAGAATATCACATCAATAATACCGGCTCGGAAATGTCATGTCCTCTCCCTCTATAGAAGGTCATATAAATGTGCTAATTGGTTGGCTAAGGGGGATTTCCTGATTAGTAAATTGAGGTTATAAATACGTACGCATAAAGATTTTGCTAATATGGAATGCTAAAGCTCAGTACTTGGCTCTCTCAGGGATTCGAATTCTTTTAGGTTAAACAGCATAGAAATTTCACAGCAAGAATTCTCATATTTACTGACGACATTCTTAACAACCTGTGTTGTGATTCCACTATAAACTGTATACAAAATATGCAGTCCCTAGAATGAGATGGACGAGGCTTATGAACCTCGACCTATACAGTTGTACAATCTGGTAATGAATAGATGTTTCTTTTTATTAAGCATAAGCAGTGTGTTTTCGCTTATTTTAATATCAGGCAACAATGTTAGAAAGTGCCCCCCCCCCATGAATACAATTTAAAATCACTAATGTGATATGGGCCTCTCCGATGGCGCAGTGGTAGCGTCGTCGCCTTGTAATCAAGGGGTCTCGGGTGCGATCCCTGGTGGAGACATGTAGTGGTTCGGATCCCACTTTAAACTGTAGGTCCAGTCCCGATTAGCCTTACTGTGCATAAAGTGGACTTAAAACACCAACTCAACTCAACTCAACTAATGTGATATGAACTCTTTTTTCACTTGTGTGTATTTGAATATGAAAGTGAGGTACTTTGAATGATTGAGGGGAACAATTACAAATAAGCTTGCAACGGTATTGGGAGGTGTCACGAGTTCAAACTTCAGACGATTTCTGTTAATCTGCTAAGGCAATATCAGTACGAAAAATTTTGTAAAAAAAAAAGAAGAGGCAATTTTAGCTAATGGCAACGATGAGGATGAATAATGGTAATTATGATGAAATTGATGTGTGGCACTTAGAAAACAAAACTTCAAACTGTATTGCAAAAACAGCTACAATTGACCCCCCCCCCTCCCCAAATACAAGGCAGTTAACAGAGGTGTATTTTTGTTGGTTTACGAGTCTGAGGGCTTAAGTTAGTATGTTCACTATAGCTATACATATTAAAAAATGAAATAACCTGAGCAATAAAATATAACAATACCGATTCTGGCTTTTTGTCGGATGACGTAGTGGTAATGTTGTTGCAATCCCACACCCTGATGGCGTATAGACTTAAATGTTTTGCATAACATGAAATACTGTTAATGGGAATGTGTTGTTTCTAATGTTCAATATAGAAAGCAGATAACAAGAAAAAGAAGAAAAGAAATGTTGCAAGTAGATACGGAGCCTCAACCCAAACACATATATGATCAGACAGGATGTCAACAATGCATTCATAACTAACATGTGATTATTCAAAAATTGAAATAGTGCAGTGGGAAACAATCAACTAACTAACTCTCTAGGCTTTTTAAACCCGAAGAGAGCAAAATACAAGCACAAGCGTAAATAATTAAATAAGTTCGAATCTTTTGATCTAGGTATGGATGCAGACAGGTACTAAGTTTTGTGTGTGAACACAATTGATAATGGAAAATCCCCTTCAATATAATAGCATAGTGGTAATGTTGGTCTTGCCTTGTTCCTATCGATAACATAGTGGTTACACGAAAGAAAGAAATAAAAAAAAATTAAAACACTGTCCCCTATTAAGAAATACTTCTCGAAATTATTCAACTACTTTTTTCTCTTCCTATCTTCGTAACTAAAAAAGAAATGTTTTGTCAAATGTTTGGATGACTATGAAAATATTGAAACATATGATGTAATAATAAAACGTTGTTGCATTGTAATCAAATGAATTCGTTGAATATGTAGAATATGGTAGGATATATCTTAAAATGTTAGAAGCTTCCAAAAAAAAAAACTCCTGTAGGATTTTCCGTGTAGCAGTGAGACACACTAACTAACTAACTAACTCCCTAGCCTTCTTAAACCCGAAGGTTCAGCAACACAGGCCTTCTATTTGTCCCTATCTTGAGCAAGTTCTATATACTCTTTTCCATCCCTACCGATTTTCTTTAGGTCCATCTCAACGTTGTCCCTCCATCTTCGTCTTGGTCTTCCTACAGGTCTCTTAAGTAGGCTTAATTCAGGAAATGCATGTTACTTTTTTCTTCATAAACTTTTGTCTTCTTGTTTAATATCTAAGATACTAAATGTTAAAATATCCAATAACAGTAATTGTGCCTGTGGATGCGAAAACTTGATCCCTTGCATTGACATTGAGAGTATTTGAAAATAAGATTCTTAGGAAAATATTTTAAAAGGGGATGAAGAAACAAGTGAATGGTGAAGGTTACATAATTTAGAAGTATATAATTTATGTTAGTTTCCAAGTATTATTAGATTGATGATTAAATCACAAATACTTAGGTGGGCACGAATGAGAAAGGAGATTTTACAGGAATCTTGTTGGGAAACCTGATGGTAAAGGACCAAAACGAAGATGGAGATGAATCTAAAAGAAATCTGTAACAATTGGAATAGAATATACATAAATTTTTGCTCAGGATAAGTACAAATTGAACTGTAACTACGAATTTTCAGAATCAAGAGTGCTAGAGAATTAATTAATTAATTAATTAATATTTAATGTAATAAAGGTAGTAATATAGTGTTCTTATCGAGAAGAGAATTTCTACAAAACTTATTTTTCCTCGTACGTTTACTAATAGCAGTTATATTTGACATGTTTGACTAATCGCGAATCAACGTACGGAAGCCGTTTGAAGCAGTTTGAAGATAGAAATAGCTATAGAAGGACACTTATTATTTCATGAAAACAACGTTGAAACGTTTCGGTAAACGTTCTTATACGTTCTTAAACGTTTCAACGTTTATAGAAGAACGATAAAAACGTACTGTGATATTCATCTTCACGATTAGTCAAACGTATCATTCATTCGCTGTTCATATTTTCCATCCTTAAATTCTAATAATTATTTTATCTAACAACAGATTAAATTAAATACCACACATTATCGAGAAGCAATTCCTAGAAACATTATCGAGAAGCAATTCCTAGAAACATTATACTAAAATATTAACATTATAATAAGTGTCCTTCTATAGCTATTTCAGTCTTCAAACTGCTTCCAACGGCTTCCGTACGTTGATTCGCGATTAGTCAAACATGTCAAACATAACTGCTATTAGTAAACGTACGAGGAAAAATAAGTTTTGTAGAAATTCTCTTCTCGATAAGAACACTATATTACTACCTTTATTACATTAAATATTAATTAATTAATTAATTAATTCTCTAGCACTCTTGATTCTGAAAATTCGTAGTTACAGTTCAATTTGTACTTATCCTGAGCAAAAATTTATGTATATTCTATTCCAATTGTTACAGATTTCTTTTAGATTCATCTCCATCTTCGTTTTGGTCCTTTACCATCAGGTTTCCCAACAAGATTCCTGTAAAATCTCCTTTCTCATTCGTGCCCACCTAAGTATTTGTGATTTAATCATCAATCTAATAATACTTGGAAACTAACATAAATTATATACTTCTAAATTATGTAACCTTCACCATTCACTTGTTTCTTCATCCCCTTTTAAAATATTTTCCTAAGAATCTTATTTTCAAATACTCTCAATGTCAATGCAAGGGATCAAGTTTTCGCATCCACAGGCACAATTACTGTTATTGGATATTTTAACATTTAGTATCTTAGATATTAAACAAGAAGACAAAAGTTTATGAAGAAAAAAGTAACATGCATTTCCTGAATTAAGCCTACTTAAGAGACCTGTAGGAAGACCAAGACGAAGATGGAGGGACAACGTTGAGATGGACCTAAAGAAAATCGGTAGGGATGGAAAAGAGTATATAGAACTTGCTCAAGATAGGGACAAATAGAAGGCCTGTGTTGCTGAACCTTCGGGTTTAAGAAGGCTAGGGAGTTAGTTAGTTAGTTAGTGTGTCTCACTGCTACACGGAAAATCCTACAGGAGTTTTTTTTTTTGGAAGCTTCTAACATTTTAAGATATATCCTACCATATTCTACATATTCAACGAATTCATTTGATTACAATGCAACAACGTTTTATTATTACATCATATGTTTCAATATTTTCATAGTCATCCAAACATTTGACAAAACATTTCTTTTTTAGTTACGAAGATAGGAAGAGAAAAAAGTAGTTGAATAATTTCGAGAAGTATTTCTTAATAGGGGACAGTGTTTTAATTTTTTTTTATTTCTTTCTTTCGTGTAACCACTATGTTATCGATAGGAACAAGGCAAGACCAACATTACCACTATGCTATTATATTGAAGGGGATTTTCCATTATCAATTGTGTTCACACACAAAACTTAGTACCTGTCTGCATCCATACCTAGATCAAAAGATTCGAACTTATTTAATTATTTACGCTTGTGCTTGTATTTTGCTCTCTTCGGGTTTAAAAAGCCTAGAGAGTTAGTTAGTTGATTGTTTCCCACTGCACTATTTCAATTTTTGAATAATCACATGTTAGTTATGAATGCATTGTTGACATCCTGTCTGATCATATATGTGTTTGGGTTGAGGCTCCGTATCTACTTGCAACATTTCTTTTCTTCTTTTTCTTGTTATCTACTTTCTATATTGAACATTAGAAACAACACATTCCCATTAACAGTATTTCATGTTATGCAAAACATTTAAGTCTATACGCCATCAGGGTGTGGGATTGCAACAACATTACCACTACATCATCCGACAAAAAGCCAGAATCGGTATTGTTATATTTTATTGCTCAGGTTATTTCATTTTTTAATATGTATAGCTATAGTGAACATACTAACTTAAGCCCTCAGACTCGTAAACCAACAAAAATACACCTCTGTTAACTGCCTTGTATTTGGGGAGGGGGGGGGTCAATTGTAGCTGTTTTTGCAATACACTTTGAAGTTTTGTTTTCTAAGTGCCACACATCAATTTCATCATAATTACCATTATTCATCCTCATCGTTGCCATTAGCTAAAATTGCCTCTTCTTTTTTTACAAAATTTTTCGTACTGATATTGCCTTAGCAGATTAACAGAAATCGTCTGAAGTTTGAACTCGTGACACCTCCCAATACCGTTGCAAGCTTATTTGTGATTGTTCCCCTCAATCATTCAAAGTACCTCACTTTCATATTCAAATACACACAAGTGAAAAAAAAGTTCATATCACATTAGTTGAGTTGAGTTGAGTTGGTGTTTTAAGTCCACTTTATGCACAGTAAGGCTAATCGGGACTGGACCTACAGTTTAAAGTGGGATCCGAACCACTACATGTCTCCACCAGGGATCGCACCCGAGACCCCTTGATTACAAGGCGACGACGCTACCACTGCGCCATCGGAGAGGCCCATATCACATTAGTGATTTTAAATTGTATTCTTGGGGGGGCACTTTCTAACATTGTTGCCTGATATTAAAATAAGCGAAAACACACTGCTATGCTTAATAAAAAAGAAACATCTATTCATTACCAGATTGTACAACTGTATAGGTCGAGGTTCATAAGCCTCGTCCATCTCATTCTAGGGACTGCATATTTTGTATACAGTTTATAGTGGAATCACAACACAGGTTGTTAAGAATGTCGTCAGTAAATATGAGAATTCTTGCTGTGAAATTTCTATGCTGTTTAACCTAAAAGAATTCGAATCCCTGAGAGAGCCAAGTACTGAGCTTTAGCATTCCATATTAGCAAAATCTTTATGCGTACGTATTTATAACCTCAATTTACTAATCAGGAAATCCCCCTTAGCCAACCAATTAGCACATTTATATGACCTTCTATAGAGGGAGAGGACATGACATTTCCGAGCCGGTATTATTGATGTGATATTCTTAACAGGTTAATGCATCAATCTTTACGCAAACACTTAGGAATATTTGGAATGCAAACAATTCTTGTGACAAAACAAATAATTAGGAAATTCTTTTTAACCAAACAATCAACACAAATCTCTCTTTTTTATAGAGAAAAGGGAAGAGCATAACATTCCCGAGACAATATTATTGATATAATATTCTTAACAGATCAAAAACTTAATATTTACACACATACATAAGGGCATCAATCTCTACACAACCACACACACACACATATACAAGAATATTTGGAATGGAAAAAATTCTCAGGAAGTTTCCCTTAGCCAAGCAAATCACCAGTTACATGACCCCCCCCTCTCTCTCTCTCTCTCTCTTATAGAGAAAAAAGAAGATCATGACATATCCAAGCTAGTATTATTGACGTGACATTCTTAATAGGTCGACGTCACATCTGCACACACGCACACACACACGCACACTCGGGGAATATTTGGAATGCAAAACTATTGATTTTGTCTGAGTAAAAACAACTAGGTTACATGAGAATTCTTGCTAACATTTCTGTGTTGCAGAAGTTTTTTTGTTTTTTTTGGAAAAATAATTGCAATTAAGAAATTATTAGCCCAGTTCAGTTTTAACATGTTCATATTTGAAAAAAAAAATGCAAAATACGCCTTGGAGATTTCAACCAATCCACACTTTACTAGATTGGATAAAAACTCTAACTATTGTCATTTGGAACCTTTAATTGCCCCCCCACCCCTTGTTATTTTTGGATCAATTACCTTTTCCAAATTAACAACAGGACTGAGGCGGTTCCTAAATAACAATAGTTAAAGACATATTTTAGCAAATTACGTCGGCATAAGCTAAGTACGTGTTGCTAGAAGACCTTCGTCGTTGCAAGTCACCTAACCCATTCACTAAGAAATAAGAAAAAAAAATATTGACCTACTGAAAAAAATTGACTTGTGTTCACCGAGTTCACAGATGATTACTCATTGATGACTCCGTCGTTGTCGTCTATCAAAAAAACCTAAGTACCTTAGAAACAGTGAGAGTTATCGAAAAATATCCCCTTGTCGATTTTTTTTGGTAACGTAGAGTAGGCGTAGAGAGGTCGGGTTTAGTGCATCGGTCGAGTCTAGGTGTCCTCTGTCCTCTCCTACCAAAATTGGCATAGGTCGTCATAGATCCAATTTTTCATCAATCGAAAATTTTCTAAGTCCAGCGTTAAAAAAATCTTAAATTGCAAATATCTCGAAAATAGTAAGAATTATCGAAAAAATATATCGAAAAACACCCCCATACGGTATTGTTAGATACCCCCCTGTCGATTTTGGAGGTGTAGAATACGTGTACCAAGTTTTGGTGGTCCTGGGGTCAAGGGGTAAGAAGTTAGCCCAACCCCCCAAAACTTTGATCACTCGTAACTTTTGAACAAATAGTCGCAGAAAGGTCGGGTTTAGTGCGTTGGTCGAGTCTCGGTGTTCTTTTTGATCTTCTAACAAAATAAACATAGGTCGTCATGGAATCAAATTTGACCCCTCTGTCGAAAAAATTTTCAAAGTCCTGCGTTAAATTTCAAATGTCTGGAAAAAAACAGTGAGAGAGATAGCGCAAAAATCCTCCCCGTTGACCCTATTGTCGATTTTGGTGATGCAGAGTACGTGTACAAAATTTTTATAGGTCCTGGGTCAAGGGTGGGCCAATTGCCAAAATATTTTTTTTTCATCGCTCGTAACTTTCGAAAAAATGATCATAAAAAAAGCTGGGATTTCTTGCGTTAGCATCGTCTAGATGTCCTCTGTCCTCTCCTACCAAAATTGGCATAGGTGTCATGGAACCAATATTTTTCATCGATCGAAATTTTTTTCCAAGTCCACAGCGTTAAAAAAACCTTAAAATTGCAAATATCTCGAAAATAGTAAGAGTTATCGAAAAAATATATCAAAAAACACCCTCATACGGTATCGTTAGATACCCCCTTGTCGATTTTGGAGGTGTAGAATACGTGTACCAAGTTTTGGTGGTCCTGGGGTCAAGAGGTAAGAAGTTAGCCCAACCCCAAAAACTTTGATCACTCGTAACTTTTGAACAATTAGTCGTAGAGAGGTCGGGTTTAGTGCGTCGGTCGAGTCTTGGTGTCCTCTGTCCTCCCATACCAAAATAAACATAGGTCGTCATGGAACCAAATTTAACCCCTCTGTCGAAAAATTTTCCAAGTCCTGCGTTAAATTGCAAAAATATCTCGAAAAACAGTAAAAGAGAGATAGCGCAAAAATCCTCCCCGTTGACCCTTTTGTCGATATTGGTGATGCAGAGTACGTGTACAAAGTTGTTTTTTTTAGAGGTCCTGCGTCAAGGGTGGGCCAGTTGCCAAAATATTTTTTTTTCATCGCTCGTAACTTTCGAAAAAATAATCATAGAGAGCTGGGATTTCTTGCGTTAGCATCATCTAGATGTCCTCTGTCCTCCCATACCAAAATAAACATAGGTCGTCATGGAACAAAAAAAAAAAAAAAAAAAAAAATATTCCGAAAATTTTCTAAGTCCAGCGTTAAAAAAATCTTAAATTGCAAATATCTCGAAAATGGTAAGAGTTATCGAAAAAATATATCGAAAAACACCCCCATACGGTATCGTTAGATGGTTCCTGTCGATTTTGGAGGTGTAGAATACGTATACCAAGTTTTGGTGGTCCTGGGGTCAAGGGGTAAGAAGTTAGCCCACACCCCGCCCAAAACTTTCATCACTCGTAACTTTTGAACGAATAGTCGTAGAAAGGTCGGGTTTAGTGCGTTGGTCGAGTCTCGGTGTCCTCTGTCCTCCCATACCAAAATAAACATAGGTCGTCATGGAACCAATTTTTTTCATCAATCGAAAATTTTCCAAGTCCTGCGTTAAATTGCAAATATCTCGAATTTTTGATAAACAGAGGTGTCCCATAGGATTTTTGAGAAAAAAAAAACCACGTGAAACTCTACAGAGGTATGTGGTTATCTAACCGCAGCCGTTAGAACTTTTTTTTTGGTTGGGGCACCACGCACCCTGGCGGGGTTAGGGGCCAGGAATCCTAAAAAGTAAAATATATTATTTGTTTGTTTACTTGAAAAAAAGAAAAACACGTCACAATACAGAAATAATGAGAGGCACGCATGTGTGTGGCAGAAATATCACATCGTTCCCGAGAGGTTTACAAAGGTCACGATATATAAACATGGCATTACTTAGAAAATTACGATAAGGTGCATTCATCCTTCAAGGATGAGAAAGTGCATTTACTCATCACTGCTTTTCTTCGCTGTGAAACATCGTCAGCGCAATAAATGAGGCGCGGAACTTGGAGAGAAAGTGAGTTTTTGAGGTTTTGGTGCGATTTTCTTAGAGGTCGAAAAATCAGGGTTGCAGTGGGAAGCACATTTATGATCTACTACTTTCTCCTGTAAATTTGAAGAAATCCGTCTCCCCTATACTATAATGTTACCAAAGTATGTACAACAGTACTTTCGAATTTCTCATTATGTGGGATGTCAGTATCTTCCAGGGAAGATCGACTAGGGTGGGGGTGGGGTATTAAATGAAGTTAGAATTCCTTTAACCGAAGAATGTAGTGGGAAAATATTGAAAATATTGTGAGGTTCACTGCAATTATCCTGTTTCATTTACTATTATGTCAGATTTACACCTTTGTGGAAACTAATGCATAATTGGCAGCTCGCTACAGTTCTGGTAAATCTGAATGATTGTTGTGAGAAGTGAAAAAAAGGCAAAGGAAAGAGAACAATTGAAACTTGTTTATGCCCGATGATTCTTGTGCCAGCACAACAATGACAGAGAACACTTTTCCTCAATAATGTTCGCACAGCTATCAATTGTCAGCGGAGTAAAAGAAAGGTGGGAATTATTATTCCGTACTCGTTGTTAAATTCTTCGTTCGTAATTTCCTTATCCTGCGATAGATAAAGTTACGAAGAATAAATTAAAATTAAAGAAATATGTTGTCAAAACGCGAAATTACTCAAATATGTCAAAATATACTTTATCAAGCTCGTCTATTGTGGCTGATATTGATCAGATATGTAAATATCTGACCCCAATATTTGATCCGATGCCAAAAAAAAAATGTTATAACTAGAGTCGTTTTCACGTTCAGAAGACACAATGGGCTCTTATGCGCAATGCTTTTCTTATGGGAAATACGAGCGCGCTGTTGTCAAATTTCTGGATTTACAAATTTAGCTTAAGTAAAATCGGTACCTGCAGTTTTGCAGGAAATTTTGTAGAGAATACGATAGTGAACACAAAAAACTGGTAGCTTGCTTACATAATTTTAGATAAATTAAAAAAGCAAGTTTTCTGTGAAAGCACAATTTTTACATTGTTTTCATTCCTAACGTTGAAACATGCCGTAAAATTGAAGCTTTCATTATGAAAACAATTGACACTGTTTTTTAATTGTCATAGGTGACGGTGGTACTCAGAATTTATCAATACTTTAAAGCATATTTGCATTAAAAAATATTCAAATAAAGTATGTGGAGATTTTTTATATTCGTGCAGTAGAAAATGTCGTCGCTGGCCATTTTTTGTTCTGTAATTCCAAGTAAAAACTTCCAGCGACAAAGTTGTGGAGAAAATAATGAAATTATTTTTTATAACCACTCAAAGGTTTCCAGAAATATTACTTCCATGCTTTTGGAGTTTCTTTTTAACCCGAACCGCGCGCGAAGTAAGGAGACGTTGTCTGGCCATCTTGAGCTGACTCACCGCAGCATTCCGGCTAATCACCACCAAGTTTTTCCAGTTGTTATTTTATTTCCATTCAGTAAAAATATGAACTTCATGCAGTTTGTTATAATAGAATTGAAATTACTTAAATTTAATAATTGACAATTATTTCCAATGCTGCTGTTGTGAGCAACATTAGTGCTGTCGCAAATACACGTTGTTTTCGTTTACATTACTGTCGACATTAATGCTGAAATGAAGATCACCTTTCAGTTTCCAACGTACACATAAATTCATAGACACCATATTAACCTTTGAAAGGCTTTCCAACACGTGACAAAATATGGGGCTTCAAGATAGAAATATGACATGCCTTGCTTGAGTCATTCACGTCTTATCAGTTCACGTGGGTCATAACTCATTTGTTTGTTTGGGTTGCAACTTGAATCTAACCCATGTGCCAGGGTCCCCTTACTTGAGTGAGAGATCTGCTTTGGTCTGTTTAGACTTTTTCCCTCTCCCGAAAAAGTGTTTTCAGTTGTGTGAGCTCTCAGTGATTTTTACTTTTTTAAGTGATTTCTGAAGTGTCATATTCGTGCATTACACTCGCGCGTGTAGTGATCGCAATGGATCATAGTAAAAAGGGTAACTGTAACGTTCACAGTATAATATTAATGTTAATAATTACATATAATTATCATTATATATACAAAATATGTAACACCTTCATTGTGAAGGAAGGTCATCATTTCCCGGCGACATGAGCTAGCGCTGTATTGGCAACACTGTGCGGTTTCTCCATAAGCGCCGTTGTCTCTTCTGAACGTGAAAACGACTCTAGAGCCCGGATGTTCAGGCACTGAAAAGTATTAAAAATGGCAGGCAAAAAAGGTAAAGTGCTCCCCTGTGCATAGCACCACGCCATAAAGGCGTATAGGGGGTGTGGGGGTAACGCCCCACACTTTCTTGATCCGGTCGTGATTGCGGGTGATGTGATCAGCATCACGTCCCTGACCGCCTTTACCCCCCAGGGTTTCTCCAAGGTACCCATGTTATTTGACACTGGGTGGGCGCCGGGGCCGCTTCCAACGTTAGAAAAGTTCCCGGATTTCAACCGGTCGGAGATCGAACCCGGGACCTTTAGCATGGTAGTCAGACGCGTTACCGACTGAGCCACCGCGGCCACCGGCAGGCAAAAAGGCAACGAAAAATTTTAAAAAAGGCAGTCAAGTTTCAGAAAGAGGCAGTGAAAATGGAAGAGAAAGACTTAAATTCTTCTTAAATCTTTAAAAATGTATTTACAAATAATAATTGAATAACAAGGGTTATTGAAAAACGAAATCAAATAGAAGAAGAGAAATATAATTTTAAGAAAATGCCTTGTCGCAATGACAAAAGAGGCAAAAAAGGCAAAAATGTTTGGAAAAGGCAGCGTAAGGTGAAATAGGCAACAAAGGCAACATAATGCCTTGTCAGAATGACAAAAAAGGCAAAATTGTTTGAAAAAGGCAGCGTAAGGTGAAATAGGCAAAAAAAAAAGGCAACATAAAGTATTGTTCAGAATGTTAAGAACCTTCGAATCGGTGTACTTTTGTGTTCAATTTTTGTCTACCAGAGTCGGAAACGAATAGCCATTTTGCCTATAACCCGGGCTCTAGTTATAACATACAAGTTCCGGGACCTAGACATGACTATTGCATGAAGGTGTTTCTGCAAACGTCTTCCCAAAATGGACAACAACACGACATAGCTAACTGCCATACAGGATTTTTAATAACCAATGTAAAGGCCGCCAACTTTCATGCGGCGCTGCAGGTAAGTGAAATTTCTTAGGCTGGAACCACACGCCATAACGACGCCCGTTAAAGGCCCGAAGCAATTGGCCATATTGGAAGTCGTAAAAGACGAGGCTAGAGAACAGATCATGCGGGCCATTATAGAAACTGATGGAAAGACTGGCCTGCGTATAGCTGAAGTTCGTAGTTACGAAGTAAAGGGCAGACTTAATGAAAACTATTAAATTGGTTTAGGTACCTCATTACTTCGGCAATAAGGGCTGCCATAGCTGTTAATAGTTTCCAGAGCTCTGCGCCTGAGGAAATTCTTGCGAGAGCTACCAGCGGAATAGAACGGCACGTTTGGAAGCAAAATTTTTGCTATAAATCAAGCGTTTGCAACTTTCGAACTTTATTTCAAGCAAATAGGTTTTGATTTTTCGGCCAAGGTTCATTCCAAAGGGTGCAGACGAAGTTGTGTATGGATGGTATTCCTCGTGTAGTTTTGTGAGGTCTCTTCTTCTTGAGGTTGGTCATTTTCCTGTCTTACTTTCTCCTTAGAATGCCTTAAGAACGTTTAAGAAACTAAGAATCATATATACTGACACTGCAGTACACACTGCACTTATAACTGTGGTATTAAATTTTGCTGGGAAACGAGATGAGTCTTACAGGAGGCTGAGTGTTACTCAGAGGTCCAGAAACGTGTACTTCGAATTATTGTTGAGGTATTACCTAAAAATTAACCTTGGTGGCAGAGTACGTTAGGTGTTCGGCACACAATCTCGCTGCCAGAATATCATTATTCCTTTGTGCTAGATTTTCTCGTCTCATAAATTATCCTTACCGCGTGATTAACATTCATAATTACAATCAAAGAGTCTCAGGTTCTTTTTCCCGTGAAGGTCAGTGATGCGATTGATTGAATTGGTATATTTTACTTCGCTCTCCTGCCAATTTTGTCTAAGATGAGGGCGAATGTTGATGAGACGGAGGGACAGTCACAAACATATAGGGACGACACAGCACGAGCCCCACAGATGATTGATTATACTGGCTGTGAGTCCAGATGTCAGTCTTGTTAGTCTGCAAAGTGCAGTCCAGGGTGTACTCAGTGGCGTGCCCAGGATTTTGGAAAGGGAGGGGTTACGTACACTTTTTTTTTGGTAGTCAGCCTTCATTTGGCCATTTTTTCCTATCTTTGACGTTCTACGTTTTTAGGAACACTGGGCCAAAGGAAGGGGGGCTATAACCCCCACCAACCCCCTCCCCTTGGGCACGGCACTGGGTGTACTATCTGGAAGAGAGATTGACATTTGGATGTCTTCAGAAAGAATCATCCCTTACACATTGGTTCGGATCCCACTTTAAACTGTAGGTCCAGTCCCGATTAGCCTTACTGTGCATAAAGTGGACTTAAGACACCAACTCAATCAATCAATAAAAGACCCACTTTAAACTGTAAGCTCCGCATGGATTAACTTTTGTGAGCATGAAATGGAAAATAAATTTTAAGAGTTGATAAATGCAGTGTGATAAGACAGTCTAGTGAAATGATGGAGGTGCAACAGATAATACGTTTCATCAGTGGCGGCGATTGGGGGGGGGGGCGCGTGGGGGCAGTTGCCCCTACTTTTTGCCACTTTTGCCCCCCTTCCGCTATGCTAGACCTTGTCTATCAAGGGAGAGTAAACTGTCCTTGCCCCTCCGATTTGGCACCTTACCCTCCCGGTTTTATAACCCAATTGCCGCCACTGCGTTTCATGGTTTTATTACTTTCATATTGTTCGTAGAGTTAACAAACAGTAGTTTCAACATTACTCTTAGGGAACTCACATACCTATAATTTTATAAGCAGCAGTTACGTGATTCTTGAAAGCACAATACATTTTAAACGCTGCTTCAGTGTGAATGTTTTCATTAGAGTGCAACAATGAACAATATGTCACGATCATTTAATTTTGTTATAATAATGAAGAATATGATACGCTGATTCAATGCGAATACTTTCATTTATTTCCGCACGTTTTAAAAATGAACTGTGTGGTACATTGTTTCAGTGTGAATGTTTTCATTGTGTTTCTGCGCGTTTTAGAAATTAACATCAGGGTACGCTGCTCCAGTGTGAATGCTTTAATTTGTTTCAGCGTGTTCGAAAATGAACAACACCCATAGTGCTTTCAGCAAACACGCACTGCTTAGTTGCTTCTTCGACTGTGAGATAGTTTAGAATAACAGTTAACGAATGCATTAATGGATGCTGTATTAGATTTTGACACAATAGCTTGGTTTCAATTTCCCAAGTAAATTTAGGCCAAAGCGCGCGTGAAACAGAGACCCTACATTGTTTATTCCTCTCTCTTTAACACACACGAGGGGGCGTACACACCCTCAAGCACTGAGCGCTGCCACTGTAAAAACTAGTCACCAAAGCCTGACCCGGATCCGAAGTGAAAGCGAGCAACAAACGCACGGATAATAGAATTGTACACGTGGCGGAATTCGCATATGCAATGCAGGCCGTGCGTTGTATAATTCACTTTCATGTGTTCGAACCACTGGTCTCTCGGTGAAATTGACTTGATGTTTCAACCCCACATGTGAATGCACCCGGCGAAAAAAACAGGTTTCCCCTGGAATTCAGGTAGATGCGTCACGTCAATAACATCCCCACTCCCACTTCTCCAATATCTTTCTCTCTTTGAGGCCGCTTGGCAATCGGGTCCATAACCGACGAAATGCAAGGTATGGGTTTCGAACGCTTCGGTGCTGTATGCTTCCGTATGTGAAAATTTAGATTGGACAAATTATCGTTGCATAATTCTCCCGGTTTGAAAAATCAACCACACTTTTTTTCGTTTCATGTTTCTATGGCTATATTTACGGGAAATGTTTGGGTTCGAGTCTCAGCACTGTGCATGTTTTCCCACTTATTTAATCGTTATGAACCTAAGTAAATCTAGTATAACCAACCGAAGTGAACTGAACATGAGAGGTTTTATTAGAATAGAATGTCGTAGGAGCATCAGGTCATCTCAAGAAACAAGTTACGCGGCTGCAGCTACCGCCCACTTTATTTCTCACTATCTCTGCCGTTATGCGCGGCTTTTGCTCGACAGATTCCCAAGTTAAAAACTCCTAGGCAAGCACATACATTATCACGTTTATTTGTCCATTGATTGTAAGATCGTAAAGTAACATTTCCCATTCTTGTGCCGAACGAACCTTTGATTCTGGTTAATTATGTCATTTTGAAAGCTTACTGCTCATTATTTGATGATTATGAATAAGTTTTATTTTATCTTTTTTTCGCTTACTTCATTTAAGTCTGTGTTTTGCTACTTTAGAAACTTTAAAAAGGTTTCAACTGAAGAGATTAACAAAAGACTGTGACAGTGTAGAATGTTATCGTTTTAATTTTGTATTGGTCAAATAAGTTTGACACTCAACAAATAACAAACTCCTAGCTTACTGAAATTACAATGTCAATGGTGTTTATAACTTTTGAAATTACGCGCCAACCCAAATTGATTCTGCATGTATCTTGGAAAGCCCTCTAGCGGCAAAGTTTGTGTACCATCTGCGGAAATGATCTATCTTCGTTTGTTGTTGTATTACGTTAATTTGTGTAAGCATGTGTTGATTGCGTTTTGCGATTTTGTTTCAGGTCGACATGAGTGAGTCAGAGCAGCAGTGAATTTGTGTGAAATTCTGTGTGAAACTCGGAAAACACTGGATTCTGTGCATAGACTCAGGACGGGACTACTTTGAAGGGGACAAAACTGACTAGCTTCTAGGTAAGTGCAAACACCTTACATTTGCAAAGTCCGTGAACTTTCCGAACATACCTCGTATTGACGCACAAACAAGTTTAATGTGTCGTGCATATGAAAGCTTTGTTTTTTTCCTTATGGATGCTTTCCTCACATTTTTGAAGTCCCATCAATAAAAAATGCCAATTTAAAAATGTATATGGTCATAACCAAGGTTCCTTAATGACTGTGGTACGAAACCAACCATTTGACTCGGGGTGGGGAAGGTGGAACTTATCATTGCGTGAATAAACCTTTGGGTCTAGGAATGCCAGAGAGTTTGCTTTAATATGCACACTCACATATTTCCCAATCTTTTTAGTAGACAGTGCAATTTACATGTCATGTATACTACAAATGTAGTTCCCGGACAATGCGAATTGCAGAATATACATATTAATGCTATTTTGTGCAAGTTTGACGTGACGTCAGCAAATAACTTCGCAAAATAGACTTTCATATGTTCTATCCATGAGGTACCGCATTCCTCCGGTTCCCAATTCAGGGCACTTGGTTTTGTCAGCATGGGCTGTGGCCGGGACAGGATGTAACATGCAAACTATCACGTGACACCATTCTCCACCGGCCGTGAGCATCATGTATCTTTTCCAGCCATGGCAGACGGGCGCAGTTGTTGGTGCGAAAAGCATTGTTGTCGCTGGTGATTGTTACGGAAGAGTTGAATGGGGAACATTGGTGATACCCTTAGATGTGAAGTTGAAGGTACCTCAGGCCCAACTGTCGTCAACAAGCGGGCGGAAACTGTTGACAATTCTCTCCCCCCGTTCTGCTATTGTGCCAGCATTTTTCTCCCTCCTTTTTTGAACGCTTCTCCCCACTTTGCAACGGAAGAGCGAAACTAACGTTAAATTAAGCGGTGCAATGTTTCAAACGTAGCTGTAATTGTGTTGGGGCTGAGCTTCCGTGCTATGTGTACTTGACCGGTGAATGGAAAAAATGGCTTGGTGTTGACGCTAGGGCAGTGAAGAAATGTGTAAAAAAAAGGGAGGGACTTGCAAATGGCATGTCTCCAACGTTTTGCTCACAAGGGATAAAAATGGATTTTTGTAAAGTTTGCCGTGATTTCTACCTACATTAAACGTTACTTAATCCTATAATTAGTTCGGTGTTATACTTTCTTGAGTTCTATCTCTTACGATAAGAGGTAAGAACCATTTATGCACAAGCACACTGGCGCACGCAGAGGGAGAGCTAAAGGGGCTACAGCCACCTCCGAAATTTTCAGATAATGAACATTTTCAAACAAAAGCAGTGAAGAACTCGAGAAATATCGGTGGTAAATGACCCCCCCTCTCCCTTAAAATGGTCTCCGATTGACATACTTTTGAGAGTGGAAAGTTTGTAATACATACGAAATATGTTCCCATAGAAAGCAGCTATGCACTATCCACCTTTACAATTTCAGCCCCTCCCGAAAAAAAAATACGTACGCCAGTGCATAAGCATGTGGCCCGCTTTAAACGAAAGCATTTCCTTTAACATTTTTCCTAGCATAAAAGCTACCATTTTTTTGTAGCAGACAGTACTTTACACTGAAGCATTTCACATATCATTCGGGTTAGCATTTACGATTGTAATGTGAAGCGTGCAGAGAAGGTTGGATAATACATACAACACAAAAGGCATACGAGTTGCGCGGTTTTCATTTAGTAACTAATAAATTGAGAGGATGAGATGTAATTTAACAGAGGAAATGGTTATTTAATTGATAAGATACCGTGTAAACAAACTGAAACCCTACATGCTTTCTTTTTGTTGTTGTTGTTGTTGTTGTTGTTGTTGTTGTTGTTGTTGTTGTTGTTGTAACGTTAAGTAAACATCAATCTCACCTATACATTAAGTTAAGATATTTCTGTCCATGAGCAAGTGCCCGGTATTTACAATTGAAACAACTAATTTATTCTTTCATATGTGTACTGTATGCACTATAAAGTATGTATTTAAGCAGTGCCATTGATTTGTACTCAACACCTTTTTATAGAAAACGTTATTCCTCTCGGTTGAATAGTTATCGGCTTTTAAAAACGTGAAGTGATAGATTTCACTCGGCCACCATTACATCTCCACTCGTGACCAAGGTCTCGCTTCTGATTGGTTACGCTACGCGGAATGCTAAGGAAATTGGGACCGATTCTATCTGTGAAATATGCTATAAGATTTCTTTCACTTTACAAGGTAGAATTCGATCGTAGCAGAAATGTTAAGATATATCCAGGTCGGTCCATTCACTTGGTCTATCGAGTTGACGTCACCGGTAAGAGATTATGACGCAATTTCAAACTTTCCTCCTCAATATAGATGGCTCTGACATTTAATGGCATAACAAACGTTGAATTAACTTAAAGCAGCAAGAAAATGAGAGTGCAGTGACATTAAAACATTATCCATTGTTTTCCTTTTTTTTATTCTGACACAAACATTGGCAAAACTAGCAAAAAAAAACTTTACCTAGAGGCGAGAGAAGAGGCGTGTTCTCATAAAGTAGTGTTAGAATAGGTAAAAAATAAACCATGGATAATTTCCCATTAAGATCGCATGCTACTGAAGCTACTAGTTGGTGTTTTTCATTCGACCAAACAAAAAAAATTACCCTCACATTGTGAACTGCGTGGGGAGACATTTTTATCGTTTTCCCCCAGTTTCAATCCCTTGGAGAGGGAGTGACTGTTTGAGTAGCGATTGATGAATTCATCCGTTAAATACAGCATGTTTGCTCTTCGGAGGAGAAGCAATGCTTGCAGCAACATTGATTTATGCTGCCATTTCATCCGTGCCAAGGTTATTTGAACTACGGAGTTGTATCGGCAAACACGCAAGAAATTTGGCGGCAGAATCTGAGGGCACCTAAGGCATCTGTCGCTTCTTGAATATATATTTTAATTTTCTTCGTACAGCACCAGATTTTTGCGATAAGCGACTAAAGCGACCATCACTTATATTTTTCGTAAATAAGCATGTTACTTGTAAAGAGAATGACTTTGTTAAGCATTACTAACTAAACTAAACCACACTCCAGGGCGCAACAGCCCTCAGGGCCAGCTAAACGGCTTGGGTGACGCTTGGATAGCGCATCGAGTCCCATCCCCGCTATTTTCTGGGTTTCGAACCCGTAGCTCACTCCTTCTTCTTCTCAAGTATCTCCTCAATTGTCCTCGCGACGCTAGGCCAACGTCAACATTTGGAACGTCCACACTAAAGAACTACACAATTCACACTCACAGGGGCTACGTAGAGCCCTATACAAGGAGCTACACGAAGCTCTACAAGAAGGGGGAGTGAGGCAAAAGTCTTACCCATAAGTCTTACCTACATTAAATCAACTGAGTTCTCGGCTTTGCTGCGCTTCTTTTATACCGTTTGAGAGTGGCGCTGATCGTGGCAAGAAAGAGAAACAAAATCTTGTGACGTCATACATTTAATTGTAGCAAATCCACTTTTATGCAGAGATACAAACTGTATGTATGAAATTTCTCAACCTTAACTGGTAAAAATCCCCAAACATAAAAATCACTAAAAACACGTTACATTTCACTGATTCTATACAAAAGAAATATACAAGTCTTTATCAGTTCAAATCTAACAACAATGGGATGAATTGATTCTTTGACAGATCTTAAACAATAGCTTGACACAGAAAAAGATAACATAACAACAATAGCATCTTTCTTACAGAACTCGAAATGTTATCAACATGTGAGCCATCGACTGCGTGCGAGCAGATTTTTTCTTTTAAAATATATACATAAATATACCATACCATATCAAACCACCATGTAACGGTGGGTACGTTACACATTTTTGGGGCTCCCACCGGGAATCGAACCCGAGATCGCTCGCACCAAAGGCGAGACCGTTAACCATTTAGCTACGCAGAAGCCCCCTAAGTATTACTATGTGTATATTTAATATACTTGGAGAAAAGGGTGACTTATTTCGTAATCATTCGTGTAGGCCGTAAACAGTTGGCAGCGGGTTACATGCGGCCTGCGGGCCGTGAGTTTCAGACCACTGGCCTCGGATCTCTTGGGCGCACCACGTGACAAAATAGTGAGGCTTAGAACACCAAATTTGACATGTGTAGCATAGGGCGCGTTCCTTGAGTCTTAACGAAACGAACGAATCGAATAAAACTAACTGGCCTCGTGAACCTGGTGAAGCTAGTTATTGAAAACGTCAGTCGCAGTACAGAAAATTTTCACATTGCGTTCAGCGGAATGAATGTCCTTCTGAGAAAAATATACTCGGCTGCACACATTCATGCTCATTCAACTTTTAAGAACAGTTAAGGCACACTCATCTTGTCCATGTTCCTTCACATCGTGTTCTGTTCAATAATACTATATTTTCCGAACTAGTACAGTTTGAAGCCATCATGCACGTTCATGCTATTTGCAGGCGATTTGCACAGAACCAAAGAGCCTCCCGGTGCCGCGTTTCGTGCGAGAACGACAATCAACTTAAAGAACGCCGTAACGAACTTCACCATCTTCACGACGGGACTTATGGAATGGCTCGTTTTACGCGTTAAAATCGTGCGAAAACGCGTCCATACATAAACTTGCATGAGCTGGAAGAAATGTTAAACCGGAATATTTGTGCGAAAAGATTGTACAAGTCAGATTTAGTGCTCATGTCAAGTGGCGCATCAAAGGTCTTGAACCTCAAGAGGCTCCTAGAAACTATATATTAACAAAATCTTGATCTACGGGCATCTGGCCACTTGGCTAGACGCACTCGCGCTATTCAGCCACATTACCTATTATCTGCCTCGTGTATGGCTAAGAGGAGAAAGAATGAAGAGATCTGATCTGCGTTTCTGCAGCCGAGACGGAGCAACAAGTGCCATTTGCGACGAGGATTGAATTGGTGTCCTGAGAGGGAGCAAGACAGAGGGGGGTGGGGGGAATCTTGTGTTTTCTTGGAACAAACGACACCCTTTGGGCACATAAACAGCGACAACCGTTTCCGCACATCATTATCGCTCGCTTGGCTCAGTAAGGATATTTTTCTCGCGATTATCAACGTTTACTGTATACACAATTGCACGAGGTTGCCATGCACGCATAATGGAAGAACGCTTTAGTCGTTATTGTTCCTGACAGTGTTGGCATTTAGTCGGGGGGGGGGGGGGCGAGTTGTTAGCCACTTTTGGCCCCCTCACTATGTCCGCCTCTTAATGGTAAACCTTGTATACCAAGATATAGTAAACTCTCACACCTCCTTTTAGTTTTGGCACCCCATTGCCGCTATCCTAACTAAAACTAACTAACTCTCTAGTCTTCTTAAACTCGAAGGTTCATGGCTGCAGCAACACAGGCCTTCCATATATCATTACCGCTATCCTGAATATGCTTTTCTCGCACAAAGTTCTCAAGGAAAAAACATAACGCTTGTTGGAGATTTATCTCTAAAAACTAACCACGATTTTTCTTTCTTTTACATATTTTTATATTCGCATATAACAGAACCTTTCTGTTGCTCATTTTCCTATTAATTTGTTTCTGTATCACTTCAATTGTTTATTTTGTGTATATCAAATGCCTTAAGGAACCTGCACCCCCATTGGTTAATTCATTCTGAGCGCGGTGTCTTGTTACCGCCATATCTTTGCACTCTACAGTCTCAGTGTTCGTGGAGAAGCCACTCGGGCAGCAACCGAAAACCGTCGCGGACAATTATGGATAACGTAGGCCTAAGGTGGCTACGTGTTATTCGTGCCATTTCAGAGAAGTGCAGTGATATGTAATTGATTACCACAGGAACATTACAGTGCTCGATATCATTCATTCTAAAACTAGTGGCGTGTTATTGTAACACCGACTTCCAACCTCGTGTAAACAGTTTCCCTAGGCAGGAGTGCATGAAAGTGTAATTACGTGTTGTGTGTACATATATAATATAATACAACGTCATAGTTAATAGTAAGTGCCTGTATTTTCTTTACTCCTCGTAAGAAGATCGCGGTGAACTTAGCTCTATAGTGTTACAAACAGTATTTGTTTTTTGTTTCTTTTTTGTGTTTTGTGTATAATTCTGTATGCTTGGGTTTCTTCCATGCTTCAGTGTAGTTTAAAAGAGCCAATAAGATTTGAACTTTCAGCCCTCCCCCATGCGACGAGGGAGAAAGTATAAATATGGCCTCTGACAGAGGACAGGGCAGAGTGTGTGTGAAACGGATAGCAGAAGGGAGAGTGATCTTCTGTCTCCAGTGGCCTCCCATGAGAAAAAGCATCCCGAGGCGGTTCCGCCGATGCTAGCTACAGTTCTGCCGTGGGGCTCAAATTAGAGAAATGTAAATAATGTAAATTAGAAAATTAATGGAAGAATCCGACCCTTGTTTTGTTGAATTGTAAGTAAATGTATAAAGCCCATTTCTGAGAGTTTTCAGCAATCACGCTGCAACATTAATTCAGTAAGTTCTTGCCTGTGATTCATTCTTTGGTTCCGAGCGCTTTGGTGAGGAACGGTATGGGAACCCAGGACTAACGAGCCTATTTAGTTGTTTATTTTGGGTTTTCCTGCTAGAAGTGGCCTGGTAAGGTAAGGGTGGAGTGTTGCGGAACAATAGTGATATAATCCATTCCAGAGGGATTGTAAGTGTTTACCTACAAATACAGTTACATACTTTTGGGTCTTAACGGGCAGGATCCTCATTCAACACTTATCTACGGTGCTGTGGAAAAAGCACTCAAATAAAAAAAATGCAACTTTAAAGCAATTATTTATGGTTATTATTTTAATAGCAAACATTACACACATGATATACATATATGTTGGATCATTACTGTTTAGAATCTTTACACATGCCCAATGTAAAATTATGCTGATAATATTTTATGTAATTGATTCAGTGTTCTTAAGTGAAAGCAACAGGAAATCGCAGTTCGCGACGTATCTTTCTTATCCCGAACACCGTAGATGTGTAAACAGAGACCAAACCAGGTTTATATTTTAAGAAAGTACGTGTATATGGACCGATGAAACGTGGTCCATGTGGAACCGAACCAGACTCATCTTGTCAGGAAGATACACGTGGAAAGATAAGAAGCCAAAGTACCTTAAGATAGAGATTAGTGACGTCACATATGGAGTCTCACTACATACATTCATGAACGATTTGTTCTTGTCTTACAGCTTCACAGTTTCCCATACTGATTATTGAGAATAAATAAAATAATAATATATACGCATGGAGCATACTTTAGCAGATCTAAGCGTCATTTTCTCTACATAGTTCCATCTACTGCCTTGTTCACTGACACGATTTTAATTACATAGAAATGTTTGGGGATTTACTTTGTGGATTTCGTAAGTTATACATCTTCAATTTGTCATATAATAGTAAACGTAGTAAGGAGTTGATTTTTAAAATTAGTTATTTGAATTGATACATTTCTAGGCACACAGAAGTATCAGCTACGCGATACTTGCTTCCTGGAAATACAAAATGTGCTACAAATTTGTAAAACACGCAGAAACAAACGAGAACATTCACACTGAAGTATTTTTAGAACACACAGAAACAAATGAAACCATTCACACTGAAGTATTTTTAGAACACGCAGAAACAAATGAAAACATTCACACTGAAGTATTTTTATCACAGGCAAAAACAAATGAAAACATTCACACTGAAGTATTTTTAGAACATGCAGAAAGAAGTCGAAACATTCACACTGAAATATTTTGAGTACACGCAGAAACAAATGAAAACATTCAGACTGAAGTATTTTCAGAACAGGCAGAAACAAATGAAAACATTCACACTGAAGAATTTTTAGAACACGCGGAAACAAATGAAAACATTCACACTCAAGTATTTCCAGAACACGCAGAAACAGTGAAACATTAACATCGAAATAGCATAGCGCTACATGAAATCAGTGTGAATGTCGTCATTTGTTTCTGCTATGTTACGTGAGCACCCTGAAAGAAATGTGCATTGATTCTTGTTACAATTCCATAAGAAAAACAAGAAACATAAGGATGGCAGTAATTACCAGATGTTATCACGCGGGTACAGCCATGGTAGATGACGGCAGAGGAGAACGTTGTCCAAAAATTGTTACTGCGGTCGGAACAGAAAGAGTACAAGAAAGAAAATCGCATTAGGGAGAGAAAGGCGAGGCCAATTTGAAGAACATTAGCCGAGAATATAACGTTTGGTGCAGTTCACTCAACGGTATAATGGCTTTCTACGAGGGGTCTGTCTATTGGAGACCGAGTCTGAGGAGACAGTGGGTTCTCTCTTAAAGGACGAGGGGGCATCCCCTTTCCCCAACCCCATTCAACCCTCTGACTTAGTATTGAATCACTTCCAGCGGATGTGCCAACAAATTGAGTCTTTTCATGGCTGGCGTCAACTGGTCCTAATCGCTTGTCTTTTTCTCGACCTTTCATGTGGGCCGTTCTCTTGTTGGTGTCTGTTCCAGCACTTAACTATTTTAACGAGGGTTCGCCACCCCTCTCTTGCCCCATTATATCTATGTCTGTACTATCTTATGCTTTAATAGCAATTGCTGACTATCAAACGTGCAGACATTATAGAATATAGGAACTAAAGTTATGTCAACAGATACTGAGCGAAAGAGTCAGAGTAGTCAGTTCTGTTTGAATCTTGTATCACAAAAAAAATAAGTCGCCTAAGAATGGAAATTAGTCGATAGAACAGTTTAGACATATATATTTTTCATGCAGCTGTTTCCACCGTTCTTCATTTTCCGATCTATCAGCATGTTGCTGTCTTTCTTCTTCTGCTTTCTCTTCTTGTCGCTTTCTCTTCTTGTCGCTTTCTTTCTTCTTCTGCTTTCTCTTCTTGTCGCTTTCTTTCTTCTTCTGCTTTCTCTTCTTGATGCTTGCTTTCTTCTTCTGCTTTCTCTTCTTGATGCTTGCTTTCTTCTTCTGCTTTCTCTTCTTGCCGCTTTCTTTCTTCTTCTGCTTTCTCTTCTTGTCGCTTTCTTTCTTCTGCTTTCTCTTCTTGATGCTTTCTTTCTTCTTCTGCTTTCTCTTCTTGTCGCTTTATTTCTTCTTCTGCTTTCTCTTCTTGTCGCTTTCTTTCTTCTTCTGCTTTCTCTTCTTGATGCTTTCTTTCTTCTTCTGCATTCTCTTCTTGCTGCTTTCTTAATTCTTCTGCTTTCTCTTCTTGTCGCTTTCTTTCTTCTTCTGCTTTCTCGATAGAAAAGTTTAGAAATATATATTTTTTTCGTCGATGCGATTAGGATTTATCATTTGGAGTTATGGATAGTTCATTCTTAATGATAACACATGTGTTTTTTGTGAAACACATATTCAAATACTAATTTCTTACTTTTCGATATGTATCACATATGGATTTTTCATATCTTTAAATGACAAATTCTTATCAAGTGCATTATTCACCAGCATCTACAAAATTATTTCCACGTTGATTCAATGAAAGTAAAGGAAAGGTAGCCTATATGCAGTAAAGTTGTATTTTTTGTAAACCACATATTCGAAGTTGTATTATATGTAAAATATTCAACCATTAAATTTAATCAGAAGTATCACATTATTACTTTTCCCTATTTACGTATAGAATATGGATTTGTCTTGTTTTTTATATGCCATGTCGTTATCAAGTATAATACACAAATCACATACTTTTCAATAGTTTTTTTTCTGATGTAAATCAATTAATCTAAATATTTCCATCTCCTAGTATGAGGTATATTTTGCATTCTATTGAAATAAATTAATATGTATATACATGTATTAAATGCAAATATATATATATGGTTGGATAATACAACTTCTATTATTCACAAAAAATATGCAAAAAAAAAAACAAACTAAAAACAGGTCCGAGGAGAGAAATATCCACTTCAGTATTTTGATGACGCATTCGCTGTATTAAATCGTTCAGATTTTCGGAATGTTTTTCTCTCATATAATTACATCATCTTCTTTATCATTTACCATGACAACTGAAAAAACGAATCAAACGCGAAAAGAAACGAGTAAAAAAAGCATGATGCGAAAGATTATGAGAGATTGAAGAGATGTAGAAGGATTTTCTAAGCATCAAGGCCATATGCTCATTAGTTGCGTAAGCAATAAACGAGAGAATAATTTTCCTCTCGGAGAATCCGGTAAACATTTTAAAATTAAATGAAGAAAATTACATAAAACTTCCCTTTTTCGTTGAGGAATCACCCTCAAATACAAAGATTTTTCTTTCATTGCAGGAATTCTCAGATTCTGTAGGAATTAAAGAAATTTTCATCTTGTTAGAGATTTTTTCATCCAGTCGTTCCTTCTCCTTTTGCTCCTATGAAAGATAACGAATCATATCATTAGGTTTTTTTCAGATTCATCGTTCCGATTCAAAACCCTCGAACCAGTTATATTATCAGATAACACACCTGCTACTGTTTGAAAGCAAGAAGTTCTAAAATAGAATCATAGTCAAGATCGTGTTTTGTGTATTTTGGTCCTTCTTATACAGAGTGGTTACAAAGTGGGCGTACCCCCTTTTATTTTTGACACTGCGATGGTTATGGTTGAATGCTTCATATGCACACATGCCTGATAGTTTGAGAGTCGAGATCATCGATGTGGAGACCGTCATTTTCGTAGCACAGCCGAATTCTGCGCCATGTTCTGCCACACTCTTCGTGTTGCAAGTGTGTCATTACCTGAATAATGCTTTCCCGGGCGGTGAATTGAAAGAGGTTCTGAAGATTACTCGCTTAGCCTGGCCTCCAAGAAGTCCTGACTTCACCTCAATGACAGAGTCAGAAATAACCGGTATCGCACATCGCAAGAGTTACGAGCAGTTGTAGATGCTTACGTGCACGTAACCCGGATCATCTCTGCAAAACATTTGCCAGAGCATGGCGTATAATGTGTCTGTGCTACGAAAAAGACGGTCTCCATACCGATGCTCCAGACTCTTAAACCATCAGGTATGTGTGCATATCAAGCATTCAACCATAACTATCGTAGTATTGAAAATAAAGGGGGGTACGCTCACTTTATGACCACTCTGTACCTTGTCAATCTCATCATCATAATTACCCTAAAGAATAAATCCGACGTAATAGAAGAGAAGTACATAATGTTTATGGTACAAAAGCATTGCGTTTTATATTTGCCGATACCCATAAAGTACCGATACCGATAACAAATATTAAAAAAAAAAATAATGAAGGAACTGAATTGTTCATCCACCTTTTGTGATATGTATAAGCGGGTGACTGAAATAGATTTTGCATTAAAAATACAAACCTTGTATTAAGACATTAGCTATATCAATGAAAAATAACAAGGGGTAAGATATTTACAGTAAAGCTACAAAGCATGGAATTTGGTGTACCAAAAGATATATGAAATGTCTACTTAGCTTTTCCTGATTGGCCATATCACTTCATGGTAACCATTCCAT
The DNA here is from genome assembly GCF_977018435.1 of Lepisma saccharinum. NCBI lineage: Eukaryota > Metazoa > Arthropoda > Insecta > Zygentoma > Lepismatidae > Lepisma > Lepisma saccharinum. The sequence goes on from NC_139253.1 coordinate 26,025,632, forward strand.
ATATGTTGATACCTTGGGAGCTGACTTGTGTACCAAGCTAACGAAATAATGTCTTCTGCGCAGGTAGTGACTCGACAGGGCTCAACCAATGAACGCGTTAGGGAGAAAGGGATTCCAACCGATTGTAGCAGCACGCACTGCCTTGATGCGCCCACTCGCTTTCTCTCCTTCTCTATCGTTATGCGCGACGTTGCTTCACAAACTCCTTGGACACACTGTACAGAGATATAATTTTGTGTACTGAAAGAAATGACAAGTGCTAGTAGAATAGAATATTCAATATCTTGTAACAAATAGGAGTAGAAATGTATTTTGGGGGTAGAATACTGATTTTTTTTTAAAAAAATAGGTACTTTATTAAGCTATTTAGAAAACTGTGAATGCTACAAAAATGAAATTTTGTGTAATGGAATTAGATTCAAATGCTAATTAATTATGATGTAAATTGTCCTCATTAGAAGTTGGTTAAAAATCAACAACATCGTGGATACCACATGGAGCATATCGGCGTTACGGACTGGATGTAAGTCCAACTTATTTAAAAGTATCTGAACAGAAATTCTCATTTTAAATACTCATTGCGGGTAGCCATAAAAATCTAGCAAGTACTTGGGCTGTTCATTGCTGCATTTGTGGCTACTTTAGCGTGGAGAATGTATCAAGAGTTATGAATGGATGAAAAGGATCTTCATAAGCCAAAAGCAAATCTCCAGTCCAATAAATTTCCATTTTTAGACAAAAAAAAGATGATGATCATGGACATCAAAACCGAGTGAATAGCAATTGTTTACAGTTACATCATGTTCCCTCTCTTTCCCTTCCTCTTGTGCCAGAGGGGAGCACTGTCGTTGCGAAAGAAGAAGAGTGCTGGCGTCGGGTTGTCGGAATAGAGTTAAAGTGATTCCTGGATCACAAGTCTGCGTCTCTTCCCATTGTTCCGTTCGTACTCCATGCTTAATGACGCGTGTCGAGGCGCCTTCCACTTGTTCTCGTGGATGAGAAAGGGTGATGCGATTGTCGCTCTGTCGTTTTTCCTTCATTATTCCTTTTGTCTCTTTCTTTCCTTCCATTTCCTTCGTTTTGCTTGCTTCCAGTTTCTCCATAAGTGCGTACATTCCATCTTCCGCGGAGGCTTTTCAATGCCTACTTTGCAGTAGGAGTTGCTTAAAATAGGACCTACTTGAAACAAAATGGCTGCTGCTTTTCAAATAAAGCTGTAAAGGCAATTCCTGTAATTTTTCTTGTCAAAACCACTGCAAATATTACCATAAATCTTCTCGCACTGTATTTGTATTAATTATTTACAGCTGAGAAGAGGTCAATACACCATAAGAAAGTATCAACTGTTCATAAATTACTCTCTACCCAATGGGCAAGATATTCACTATAGTCTCAATTTAATTATCTTTTTCTCTATTCAATGGGCAATTTTTTTGTTATAGTCTCCATTTTATTAATTATTTCTCTATTCAATGGGCAAGTTTTTCATTGTAGTCTCCATTTCATGAACTCTTCTCTAATCAATGTTCAAGTTTTTCTCCATTTCATTATTTTTTTCTCTATTCAATGGGCAATTTTTTTCACTGCAGTCTCCGTTTCATTCATTGTTCTCTAACCAATGGATATATCGTCCCTTAGTAATGTTCCGAGTGCTACGTGTGCATACTGGAGCGCTCCTTCACAAATAAGACGAGTTGCCCATACTTGATGTGCACCGATGAGCCATTACATTATGACCACCCCGACCCGGGAACATTTAGCGCGCCGCGCGGAGAGTAACACGTGGCACGCTGGCAGCATGGTATAGGCTACATTGAGCAGGTCTACATGCTCTTTGTTAGTAGTGTCTCCGGCGTCAGAATGGGAAAAGCTGTCGATCTCTCCCAATTTGATAGAAGTCAAATTGTGATGGCACGGCACCTTGGTACCAGCATCTCTGAAACGGCACGGCACCTTGGTACCAGCATCTCTGAAACGGCGCGGCTTGTTGGCTGCTCCCGTGCTGCTGTTGTGAGCACGTATCGAAAGTGGTGCAACGATGGATAAACAACGACACGTCGACCAGCCGTGTGACGACAGCAGCTCATTAATGCCAGAGGCCAGCGGAGGCTGTCGCGCATTGCTCGGACCGACCGCAGGGCTACATTGCGAGAAATCGCCCACGGGTACAACAGTGGTGACCAAGACAATGTTTCACAGCACACGGTTTATCGAACACTGCTGCGCATGGGACATAATGTGATAGTTTATTAGGTAGGTGGTCATAATGTAATGACTCATCGGTGTATAGGTTTAGCAATTATTACAAAAAAAATGAAATGAAGTAAACAATGCACTTGAAGTCATCCTCATATTTGTACCATTATTAAATATATAGAAGATATATTAATGTCAATTGACATAACAAGTATTGGTAAATATATTTGCTGTTCAGTAAAGAAGTCACTTGAAAATGGAAAGCTTCGTCTTTAAAGTGAAATTTAAAATCGGGTTCAATAATTAGTCCCTTTTCTCTATCATTGGAATTTCTGGTAATCGAATTTCACCTTAGATTCAAGATCAGCTAGGTAGTTAATATAAACTAATAGTAATTATGAACACAACCATACTAAAACATAATTATTATTTTTTTGCAAGATGCAAAATTTGGACAGTGCTCTCATGTTAGTACTTTATGTGTAGTGCATGAACTGACTAGACATATTGTAACAGTAAGTTAAATGTGGTATATGCTTGGCTCTTTTTGCGCACGCTGCATCGAAAATAAGTTATGGACTCCAGTATAAATATTTATGAAGGCGGAGTAGGCAAAAATCAGCAAGTTGTGTCTTAATATGATAGATAAACCATGTGGCATTATGTAATTTTTAAGGGTCAATGTTGGATAGAAATGTTTTAAGAGAGTTAAGCGTAGGATGGAGGAAGATAAGCGAAGGATAGAGGGAGTGAAGGATAGAGGGAGAGTTAGACGAAGGATCGAGGAAGATTTATGTAAAGGGTAGAGAGAGGGTTATTTGAATGCTAGAAGAGGAGTTATCCGAAGGACAGAGAAAGAGTTATCTGAAGGATAGAGGAAGAGTTAACAGAAGATTAGAGGAGAGTTAGACCAGGTTAGAGGGAGTGTTAACCGAAGAATATAGGTCAAATTGTGATGGAACGGCTTGGTACCAGCATCCCTGAAATGGCGCGGCTTGTCGGCTGCTCTCATGCCGATGTTGTGAGCACGTATCGAAATTGGTTCAACGATGGATAAGCGAAGGATAGAGAAAGGGTTAAGCGAAGGATGAAGGGAGAGTAAGTGAAATAGAAAAGAGAAGGTAGTAATAGTACGTATTATTAATAGAAATGGGAGTAAGTAAAGGGGAAATGTGAGATTCTAAAACTGAGAAAGGAAGACGTAAAATCTAGTAACGAGAAACTAGAAGAGGTTAAACATGTTGCAAGGGAAACAAATGAAAGAAAGAAAGGAACAATAATTCAACAATTTTTACTTGTACCAGATCTCTGTGAGTTTTCATTGTAACTTTTAAAAAAATAGTTGAACCATTTGTGTAAAGATAAGTCAACTTAGTTAATGCACCAGATTTTCAATTTGCAGAGCTCTGAGGAGCATAACCTCTGATCATTATTATTGAATTACTCAGAAGTCTTGGCAATAGCATACTGGAGAACATCGACGCAGGAAGACAATCGTCTTTCCTCCAAACTTTTTCAAACTCGCGCTTAATCTTTGTCTTCCTTGGTCGCCCCCTGTTCGCGCTCTCAATCGAAGCACGTGCCCTCTATTGACAAACTTTGGAGACTTTCATCTTTTGCTTACCTCTTAATCCAGCTTAATCTCCGGTTACCAGTTTGGAGGGTTGGTTTTCAAACCTACTCAGCCTCGCCCAGATGTTTTGGATTATGGAATTCGAGAAGCTTTCTCCGACGACAAAAGAAAGGTTAGAAATGAAAAGAGAGAACGTGAAAGGAGAAAGTGGAAACTTTCGTTCCTTGGAGGCAATTTAATTCGCGAAGTTATTCCCCACCTTATGGGGATAATCTGTATTCTCTTGTTCCATTGTTACGTACACACTGGCGTTTTATTCGAGAAGTTGAATCTGGCAAAAATCTTGGCTTATTTGAAAGTATATTTTTTTTCGCAGAGAGACTCCACTGTTATCGTTCATTTCGAATCGAATGTGTTGAAACCCTGATGCTGCCCACAGGGCTATACGAACGCTATGATTTGTGGAAAGATTTGTACTAAAGAAACAAATCGGTTCCAATTGTTCTTCTGGGACTTAATAAGAAAAACTGGTTTGGACATAGATGTAACCCTTGCCTAAGAACCGAATTCAACGACGTAATCAGTTCTAAGTTATAATCGACAAGAATATTCAAATTTGTCAAAAGAGTCTCCCCGATTGTGTAGTGATATCTCTGTCTCCTTGTAATCAAGGAGTGCAGGGTTCGATTCCCGGTGGAGGCACATCGCACAGTGGTTTGGATCCCTCTTTAAATTTAACGTCCAACAGGGGAATAGGGGGTGACTCTTTCCAAGGACACTCAAATGTCAACCTCCCTTCCACGTAGTACACCCTGGACTGCAACTTGCAAACTAGTGAGGCTTTGGCGTCTGGACTTGCAGTCAGTATAATCAATCCTCTGTGAGGCCCGTGTTGTGTCGCCCCTATATGTTTGTGATTGTTCCTTCATGCATCTCGTAGATAAAGTTGATGAAATGATACTGAAAAAAAAGGCTCGATCAACAAGTATCATTATCTTCACTAAGATCAAATTGGTAATTCATAACTTTCATTCTCTTAACTGTTAATTGTCAAGACTTGGAAACATCATCAAGAAGATAGTGTACTGAAAACTGCACGAGAATCCACAAGCAAGGTTCAGTCCAGATCTAAAAACCTGTTCCGCCAGGTCATTATCCTCGGGCCAAGATAGGTCACCTCAACACCACACCGTGAACGAAAAAAAAAGTCAGTGAATTGGACAGAATAGGACATCAGTGTTTACCTTGCTGGTGTGTAGTTACCGCGAGCCTTTCGTTTCAAGTCAATCAGTGGGAGTGTTTGATTTTCCCGCCACGAGCAGGGTCCACCTGTATGAACTTAACTTCCACAATCGCCGCTACTCCAATCCCTATTCCTCCTCGCCCTGAGCTCCCACAACCTCCCTATTCCAGAACGCTGATTGAACCAGCCTCCGTAATCACCTACAAAACAGGAGTTGAATTGCTAAATCAATTTGCATTGCTCGCCAGGGTTCACGAATGTGGATGGCGTGTTAGTTTGTTCTGGGTTTTTAAAAATGGGCAACTTTCACCGTGAAAAAAAAAGCTGTTTTTCAAACAGCCGTCGATGCAGAAGAGAGAGATTTGCAATTTTTAAACCTTGCTGCTATCACCGTGCTAAATTCCCTTCACATTGAAAATTCACACATAAATTTTCCCTTATTATTAGCATTGTTGCACAAGTTTCCATCAACCGTATTGTTTACAGGGTCAATGTACAAATAAACGCTTCTAAGAAGAAAAAATCAGAGACAATATAGATACCGCCACCTGTAATATTGCAAGTACATGAAGTCAAACTTTATGTTTGTTTTTCTCCCCCCTTTGGTTCAGTTTTCTGATTTTGAAAAAAAAAAGACAGGAGGGTAACGACGGAAAATTCCATCAAAACTCTATTACCAGCGCGGGACGGGTGAGTGTTGTATAGTGGAATATTGCGTTGGAATCAAAATGCGATTATGCATCTCATTGAGCCCCTGGGCTAATGAAAGTGATAACATGAACTTTGTTGCCTACTACGTCAATTCCTGAATGGATTTCTGCAAACTTCATTAAATACGTTGTCTTTCATCCCATTTCCCGCTATGCTCAAAATTCACTCTCCTTGTCATTTTAATGCAAAGAGGCGCGCGGGACGGTAAAGTTGGGTCGGCGTCGACGATTTACATCGTTAGCTGTTAAAGTCTTCGTACACGACTGACACAAGTAAGTTCCTTCACAACGGGAGGTGATGTTTCAAATACGTTTGCGAACAGTCATACAGGATATTCCCGCTTTGTTGAACTGTTTGAAGAAGAAAAAATATCATGAACTACATGCACTGAAATAATGATACACTCAATTTTTTGAACATACCTCGTATATACTTAATGTTAACATATTTGCAGATGTAACATATGATACTTCAGCTCGTCTAACAAATGTGAAATCATGCCAAAGTCGATCAGTATCACCGTCGCGATGCCACAATACTTAACGAATTCCCACAATAATGCATTGGGTTTAATTCCGTTGGTCTTGGAGGCCATCGCAACCTGTGTCCTATGCAACGTTGTGGTAAAATTTCGTTTAAATACGAACAAACGGCGTCAAGTACTCGCGAGCGGTTCTCTTTACAGAAAATTAAATTGCTTTTCTCTATTTTGAATTGCCACTTTCTCTTGTTATGATTGGAACATTTTAAAAATATTTCATAAAGTAATGAATAACTGAAATATTGAGTTAACGTACAATACACTTCTTCGTGTGTTTCAGGAATACTGATGTAAATAAATTAAAAATAATAGGAAATTTGTTTCCAAAATATTTTTTGCAGCACAACAAACGTTTATCACTTTGAAGAAGATCTTCAGAAGGGAACCTTTTGTTGTTTCTGTACAATGAATATTCTCTGAAACTATGTGTTTTTTAAAATAGAATGTTTTTCAAAGAGTCTAGATGTAGCAATTTAAGGCTGATTTTATATTGAGGCGAAAACTTTGAAGTAGCGGGTGGCAAGTGAAAACAAAGATAAAAGTGCGTACACACCTGGAGAGCTTCTTTTCCCTCGAGTGTGGTAAACATGTGTAACAAAGAATCTAAGATGACACGACTACGCTATGGAAAGCTTCCCAAGTGACAAGCGACATGTTTAGCGTGTTCTGCCACTCAGGTGTTAAATGTTTTTTTCTTTAAAGGTTCGTTTCTAAGTGAAGTAGAACTCGATCTTTCGGTGGCCAACCTACTCTACTATAAGCAGCGATAACTTTCTCATCATTATGCACTTGTAATGTTCTCGTTACAAAACCTATATGCTATTTTTTTCTCTTTTCAGATGGTTGCGGTCACATCTACTCTATGTTTCTGCTTCATGGTCTTGAGTAGGTGAGTACACCCATCAATTTATGTGTTATTGAAATATGATAATGTTATTGCTAGACCTCGGCTTATTATGTAATATCAAAGTACAAACCATGAGCATAAATATGTAACAATAATTGATAAAATATGTACCTAAATATGTAGCAAAATATGTAGTATCAAAGAATATGTAATATTAATAACAATCGAATATCCAACAAATTTCAAGAATTCTGTTGAACATATTCAACATAATTTTAAGGACGTAAGTTGTTCAAATTAAAATTTGCATCAAATTTGTAAACTCAAAAAAAACACAGCAACATGTACATATTTAAGAAATCATTTTTTTCAACTATTAAATATTTTTCACAGCGCATATTATATATATATAATATGTAAATATGTAAATATGTAAGAGAGCTCTTTGCAACTTTCGAAACAAATTGTAAAACGAAACATCTACAGAATGAACAAACGAATGAAAATACATAGTTACTTTTGTACTTTTTGTACAAGGGAACATATTGTGTAACTCGCTATATACAGGAACGTAGCTTTCTTGTCCACCGATGTCAAGTTTCTAGGTAATTTGCCTAAAACTAAAAGCGAAACGAAAATATATAGCCAGAGGGGGATGGAGGTGAGAATCTCCAGCGTCTTTCCATAAATAACAGTTCTTTTTTTGGGGGGGGGGCTTCAGCCTGTCTTTCGACTTGGAAATCAATTTCAGGGGACCGTAAACATTTAGCATCTCATTGATTAGAAAATATGACACCACATGAGCTACAAATTTTCTTCGTGTTTCAGAAATCGAGAATATAGGAAATAGAATCAAGATAAGAAAATATAAAAAATATGAAAAAATATGTATCATAAAACTTATGCAAAATTATGTCAGTTATATAATTCGTTGACATTTCCTGTTCAAGGTATGTATCTAGAAAGGAATAGAATGTGTATTTAAATAGAAATCCGGGCTGTAGTTATTGCATAAGTCTTTCATTACGATAGTCAGTATGCAAAGCAGTGAATTATTAACGTAAAGATGCGCGACAATACAAATTGTATAATCAATTATACAAGATTATACTTTGCTTTCAGAACCATTCGTTCTTTTACATTACACGAGTTTGCGTAAATATTTTTAACACGTTCTGACCTTTTTTATGTCTGTATAGAATCACTTCGAGATCGTTGCAGTAGCAAGGTGTCTTGCGCAGAGACTTGTTTCACGACATATCCTGTAAACATTCTTGGCATAGAATTTCATTATCTCTCAAAGGACTTTCCCGTTTCTATGACCTAACAAGGTTCCCCATTATTTTTAGACCAATTTGTTACAATCAAATACGGCAGTAGGACCTAGACTGAATAGAACAAAGAGTACTGTGATTAACGAAAATCCAACTATACTCTGTCCCGGGAATCTTTGGAGCGAGCGAACGAAAACTGCGCAAGTATTGACTCGCGAGGGCTCGACCAACGAACGCGTGGGAGGGGAAGTGAGTGCAACTACCGGCCGAAGCATTTCTCCGCCATCTCGCTTTCTCTCTTCTCTTCCGTTATGCGCGATTTTGGTCCACAGTTTCCAGGGACAGGGTATAGCATGTGCGAGGAATCCTCTGTGTGTTGGGTAATCGGTCAGAAATGATTTCCTTCCGGAAGTTCCCTCTCCTCCATCCTTTCCTTACGTCATAGTTATCAGTGCCATCTATTGGCAAAACAGCATATCATTACTAAAGGAGATGCTTATGTGTATATTTTTCTCTTCATCTTCAAAGAGAATTCGTAATGATTACCAGCTCGTTTGACTTTTCTAATCAGATAATCTGTGAAGATCTTTAACCTATTTTCTATTTCGGAAACTAACGAAACTTTATCAATACTAATGAAAAACTGATAGGGAATCAATCTCTTCTATCGGTTTTCTGATAGAAATTGAATCGTGGCTCAATCTATATTTTATTAGCGAACTAATTGGATATTTCTAAGCCTCACAGAACTAATGAAAAACTAACCTTTCCATTGCATTTTGTGAGGGAGAAGAAAAATAGGTTGGATCAACTTCATGTGACAGTGACTGCATAAATTTCCCGCCAGCTTCACTTCAAGCTTGGAACTGGCGAGTTAAATGCTGCAATTTACAGACATCAAAATGGACATTGGGTGGCTGGATTGGTGCGATGGTCTGTCTCCTCTGGTATGCAATTAATTCACTCTGTAACACCCCAATCCTGACCCCCGCCGTATATTTGTCCGAATCTCCAGTTCAAAGTAGTGAGGTATTTGGAAATGTTGGTCGTTTTGGTCCACCAAATCATCCTGTATGTTTCTATGCATTTGCGCGCTGAAATACCAACAGTACCTTGTTACAATATTGAGGATGCCTATGCTCGTCCTTTCCTTGTAAATATAGTTGGTTCAATATTCAATAAGCCATTCACTATCTTTATTATTTATGTTTATTTTGTGAATTCAGTTTGAAAAATCCAGAGAATTACACTCTGCCTTGGAAATCTATGGAACAAAGGCCGCGCATAACTGTAGAGAAAGGGAGAAAGCGAGTGAGTGGAGCAAAGTAATGCTCGATGTTGCCTCGGCGAGGAGGGATTCTAAGCTTGCCGCTTGTTGCCCAAAGGGGGGGGGGCATCGGTAGGCCTGATCAGCTGTTGGCCTGCACGTTACAACCGCCTTTCGGGGCTGAACTCCTACCACATCTGGGCCCATAAGAGCCCCCCCCCCCAATACTCGGTCTAACAGTAACTCGATTTGCAGTAATCAAAATTCGAACAACACAATTCATGCTAACTATACATTTATTCCAACCAATCAGTGGCTTAGTTACATATTGTGGGTTTAATTACTTAATATACTATTCACATGGTTACACATTCAGTGGGAGAGCGTGCATGAGAGAGAGAGAGAGAGAGAGAGAGAGATACAGTAGTTCCTTTCCTCAAAACGGTAATATGAAAATTCAACTAAATTAATCTTTTTTTTAGAATGATCAAGTAATCAATTAGCAAATTATCAACAGTTATGCACGCACACAAAAATAAAGCTCAAACCAATAATTTCGATACTTAACTGAAAACTAGGCTGAGGATTGAAGACAAGGCGACTCTCTATCTCCCATGGCTGCCGATAGACAAGGGCAGTTGTTATCTTCCTGCACGTACTCCTCCACTCGTCCACCAATCAGCGCCCTTCAGTGACGTCACTATTGACGTACACTCACTGTTGCCAAGTTTATTCCTTACAATTGCACACTTCCACAAATCAAGAAAATAAGATGTTGCGATCTGGGGTTATAACGTTTCTTCGTTGGTAAACGCGGCAACAGCGGGTCACTTCCATTAAGATGGGTCCCACGTAGAGAGTGAGCTGGTCTTGACTCTAGTAGCATCATTAATTTTTACTTTTTCCTGAATTACGTCTATATAATTATAGTTGATCTATTGTATTGCATATAATTTCCTTGTGTGACAAGGTCAGAAGTACCAAAATAATATTTTTTTAAAAAAATAAATATTACTACTACTTATTACAAGTCACTACACACAGGAACAACTAAAATGGATAAGGAGAGATGTCAGCACAGTGAAGCAAATTTTTTCTAAGTTGCTAAGGAATGAGTCAAACAAAATAAGAATAAACTTTAGACAAATATATGTCGAATGGTTAGAGAAACATACAGAAATGTATGATAATGTAAGAAGAGAAGAAACAGAAGTGATATAAATACTAGAGGATAAGTACCCGCTTTAGTTGAACTGAGACAAATTAAGTAGTTATCTGAGATCTTAAATTTTCGCTGAGAGTGACATTTCCAATATTCTCGAATCGTCTAGATAACAGTTTCGCTGAATGTGCAATACTGGTGATAATGGGTGAATGTTACAATCAAAAATGCATGAGCGTATAATTCGAATCTGGATGTTGTGTTATGCAGTCTTTTACCTTGAAATGTATGCAAAGGAATCAGTACGGTTCTTTTGGTTGCTTACCTTACGTCACATTTCAGCTTCCTTATGTACATCGCGACGATGAAACTAGCTGATGAAAGAAGCGTGAAGGAACACTAATGCCTACATGGAGAAAACTGTATGCATCATACAGTCTGATGCATTGTTGTACCTCGTTTGTAAAGGATGCAAGTGAGTATTTCTTTCTAAGTCGAGCTGTAGTTTAATATATCTATTGATGCTTTTTTTGGTTCAACTGGTGCATTTACAGCTTAACCAAAATAAGAATTGCCCTACGCAAAGTCGGGAAATAAAGTGCACAGTCATTTTTTTCTCATATCGCCCCTTGCCTTCTCTTTCGCCTTTTAACAGCGCTACACAATTTGGCAATGCAGGGACACGGAGACAGTGCAAGCAGCTGAATGAATCGCCCACGCTCCATCTGCTTGCTTACTATTGAAAATTCGACAACAGCGCCTACTTTTCTTTGTGTAGGCTGAGACTTCGGCCCACAACCTTTGCCAATGAAACTACTGTATGCGCTCTTGCAGATGTCGACTAATAAGGCAAGGCCAAATCTAAAGATTTAAAAGGTACTAATTCTAAATTATTATAATTCATTTAACACAAACCAAGTCAATGTTAATCTCGCCATATCTACTCTCTATAACATGCAGACTTTGAAAATCCTATTTTGAAGAGTATCTCGTGGATTGATTTAAAAACCGTCAGAATTTCTGTGAAGCAATTTCGGTCTATGCACAGGATGCTTTATCAAAGTGAAAACAGTTCGTGTCTGACAGCTAAGTTTTCTTACTCAGGCATCGATCAAGAAAGTTACTGCATGATCTCCCAAGAGGCTGTTGAGACGCGAGAAGAAGCAATTCAATTTCGAACTAGTATCGAAAACTCACAGAAGATTCCCTCAGCTGACGCAAAACAGAGAAAAGGTTTTATTAGTGCAACCACATTTAACTGAAAAAAATTAGAAGATCTGAAGAGTCAAAGAAAGCAGTAATATGATTTCAAATTTGTATTGTCGTCATGAAATGTGCTCATATTCACTTCTTTTCCGCCTTCGAACTATGAAAAATTGCATGATTCTTACTTCCTCACTGAATGTGTGAATTGTATGTACGTACCTTTGCGTCTCCTAAGCAGAGAATTTATGATTTACTTGGAACTTTGCGGCTCATAAGCAGATAATTTGTGATCTGCTTACAACTTTGCGGCTCATAAGCAGATAATTTGTGATCTGCCTACAACTTGGCGTTTCATTACCAGAGAATTTGAGAGCTGCCATCAACTTTGCGTCTCTTAAGTGAAGAATTTGCAAGTTGCCTGAAAATTTGCGTCTCCTTACCATAGAACATGTGAGAGTTATCTGTTTTCTCTTCGTCTTTACTTCCTTGTCTTCGGATTCAGAGTTCGTAAAAATTACTTCCCCGTCTCCCTTTTCTAGTCAGATAATACGAGAGTTGACCCAAAAGTTTGTCGCCTGACCATGATGCACACGAGATAAAAATTGGTTTATTTTTCAACGCATTCCCATCTGAGTTCCACGCACTGTCTGCAACGACGTTGCGATGCACTTATACCCTCCGTATAGAATATGAGGTATTAAGGGTGTCAAAATACAAATTGATAGTATCACCTCACTTGAAATGGGTCCCAGACGGGTATTTTCGTAGGGTTGGAAATATATTGAAGAGTGGTAGGGTTCAGATCAGTGAACTGGGCTACTGCTTAGGACATTTGTTAAAGCACTTTCTCTCATCTTTCTGTCATATAATTCGTAGACGTTTGTACAATAGTTTCAGCATATGAAACTGCTCCTGAGGGGGATGACAATATATTAGCATTGCAAAAGCATGATGTTCAACAATAGGGACAAAATGTTCGCCCTTTCTCTGAGACAAATTAACCAACACTATCTCTTTAAAAGCAAGGTTGTCATTGTCGTTCCGCTCTGTCCACAAAGGTTTTCAAGTACAGTCATTATTCACTATTAATAATAATAGGTGTTGAGATAAGGGTTTATAAATTTGTAAGGGAAAAGTATTTTGGAATGAAACACCAAAACATCAATTCACAGAGCACCCAGCCGCGTTGTAATTATTATGAAAAATACTCCCAGATTGCGTTGAGATCTGAAAATTGCTTCCAAAAAATCCAGCCCCTGATGTTGATAGAGGAGGTGTTAAAAAAAAGGAGAGAGAGAGATGGTAAATCGACAAAAAGAATAAACGAGACACTCCTGTGTTGCTGTTCGGATCCAAAAGCGAGCTTGCTTCCGTCAGAAAGTTCCACCACGCCTAGGCACCGAGGGTTTATTAGCGTATATCTCAATTGCAAATCCGAAAGCTTTTGTTGAATATGAAACGTCTGTGGGGCAGTCAGTATAAATGAATACCTCTCTCTGTGCTCTCTCTCTCTCTCTCTCTCTCTCTGTTCTCTCGCTCTCCCTGTGTCTCTCTATTCCTTCTTTTCATCAGTTGTTCTCTGATCTGTGGCGGCGTAGCTTGAATCAGAGAAGGGGGAAGAGGGGGTGGGGGAAGGACCGGACATATTGCCAAAAGAAAAAGAACTCTTTGGAAGTTGGTTAATTGAAGAACGGGAAAAAAAGAAGAGATCCAGACAATTTTAAGCCTGATTACACACGCGCTGACACACAATGGCGCTTCCTCTTCTGAATCTATCTTGCACACCGGGAGAGAGAAAGAGAGAGGCTCGGGAATTCCGGGCTTGTGAAACTTTCACGCTTGTCTCGGAATCTGGCCGAAATAGGAGCCGTAGAGCAATTTCCGGTCAAGGAGGTATTCGGCGCCATTATACTTTCCGTGGAAGCTAGTTAGCTTAACGATTGCCGTAAATTGTATAATGGAATTAAAAGCTATTAATTAAAATTTCAATCCTTTTTTTCTCTCCTTGCAGAGCCAATCGAAAATTAAATAAAGAGGAATTCCGTGCACTTCTATCCTGCATGAAACTGTTATGATCATGGGTTTAGCAAGGCCCTTGTAAATTGACAAAGTTACTTGATTGCAGAAAACACACAAAAAATTATGTTCACGTTAGTCGATAAAGCTGATTAACGTAATTTTTTCCCCCCAGCAGAATAGCCGATGGAAAAATAAAAAACATTAGCACGAAAGTACAATGCAAAAATGAGAGTGACGGAACGCTTATCACAACGTGCTATGACGCCAGGGGTCCAAGGTTCGAATCCCGGCCTGGACATAGGTACTCTTTGTGAGTGCCCCTTATCAATTTCATCATAACATCACCCATCCTCATCTTCGCGATTAGTCAAAAGTGGCAAAAAACCGAAGTAAAATAAGTCAAATCAATTAATCAATGAGTACGATTGCAGCCAAATCTCCTTCGACGTACTCAATGTGTGGGAACTTTACGCAGTTTTCGACCTCTGTAGCAAGTTCTTATTTTTAAAACTTATATAGCTTTCAAGTTACATTTTTGTTGTTGACTCAATTTATTCTTATGGCAAAACTTTTCAAATATAAACACTTTTATGTACCTATCATTTCCATGAAAAAGGATTTCTTGCTTACCAACTTGGAAACTTAAACGTTTTGTTGGGTCTTGAGCTCATAATGCTCCTACTTTGCTAGTTTCATTTTTTTTTATTTGTGGAAATGTTAGTTCAGAAATTTCCGGACAGAGGGCTCCTTTATCTTCGGTAACTGAAAAAAGCTGGACAGAGAAGTCTTCAGAGATCATATGAAAAATTACGCGTCAACTTTTGATTCGTCTAAATCACGGTCAAGATACAGCTTTAAGTTCCTTGATTTCTTACTAAGTACAGTAGGGATTGCGATGGAGAGTTCTTGTGCCTGCCGTACGTTACTATTTATGTAGTTTAGTTAATAGTGCGTAGTGTTCTTTCTTCTAAGAGTACTCAATACGCCTTACCCGGATGAGAAATTAGGTTCTAGTATTTGCGCATTATATCTTTTAAATTAGAAGTGTTTAACGTAGGGATTCAAGGAAGTCAATTTAGAATGGAATTAAGGGTCCTTGGCTCCGACTTAAGCCAATAAATGTTTCTTGTAATGGGCCACATCTAAGAAGATTCTCTTGTTATTTTGAGAGTTAGTTATGTTGAATGAAGGTTATCCGTTTATTTAAAAACTCAATGTAGTCTAAAGCCCATTTGAGCAGTTATGTAAAGTAACCTCTATATTTTTGAAACTATAATTTTAAATCGGTGTAAGAATATTACGGGCTCTTCAAGATGAATAATTGATAAAGTTTATGTCCGTACTAGGAACGGTTACAATTTATAGCCTTTTTTTTCGATCGCGCGGGGAGATTTGCCCCATTCCCCCGAAATTGTTGACCACCGACAGCTTTGGCACGTTTTTAACACATCCCTAGGCAGCTAGTGTCAGACTGCGAAGTCAAATTCTCTGGACCCTTGTACTGTAATTATCTTTTCAATCCTTTTGACACAATAATATTCTCAAGGTCAAAGTCCGGTTGTGGCGTCATTATATCAATGTGATGACGAGTCTAGAAGTGTCGGAAGTAGACCCAGTGCCCCGGTTCTACGCCCGAAAGTGGGGCTCGGTGGGGCTCGCCTTAATGGTTTGCTCTTGTAAGGCATAAGCCCCATTTTCTCGCAGTGTTGCCAACACCTTACTCGAAAAAAATCACCAAGGTTTTTTTCTTGGTCTAACCTAACCTAAAGCAAGGAGCTGGCAACCTTGCTTGAGGCTTGCCTTACAGTGCATAAAGCAATTTTTGCCAACCTACTGGTACCCTTGCCATAGCCTTTTACAAAAAAGAGAGAGGAGAGAGAGAGAGGGGGAAGAGTTAAACAACCGACAATGCTGCCAACACCTACCTACAGCCTTTTTTTTCTTCCTACTTAGCAAAAGCTACTACCTTTTTTTGAGGCTTAGCCAATTTATATACTGGCGTAACATACACTGGGCAAGGAGAGCCGGCAACAAACACACACTGCCGTAAAAGAGAGAGATGGGTGGATGGCAACACAGTATGTGTGTGCGTGTGTGTGTATAATATGTAGCATTATTAACTAGAGAGTGTTGGCAAACCACCTGCAACTAAAAAAAAAAAGAGATATGCCAACGTTGCTGTAAGATGAAGAGAGAGAGAGATTTAAAAGACCTATAGCTGGCAACAGTGGTGAGCGATGTCCTCCCTCTTCTGTGCAATATGACATTATGATGTTACTGTAGTTTTTGACGAGGATTACGAGTTAACTAAAAAACCTGCAACTAGAGAGAGTTGCCAGCACACACACACTGTTGTAAGAGAGATGGATGACTGGGGGCAGCATTTCTGGCTATTCACAGTGGCGGATGTACTTCCTGTTTTTTCAAAAGCTAACAATAATGATGGAATTTCATGCTGACGTATTTATTTCGTTCAAAAATTCGTGTTCAGCACAGATGATGCTATGTAATTTTCACATCAGCTCAGCCAACTGTTGAGAAATAATGACGTCAGGTAACAGCATTGGTGTGGGTAACGTGATGAATTTACGAAAGTAGGAAAATGACATTGCTAAAAATTGAAGTATGGAACTATTTTCTAGAGCGGATTTCTACTAGTCCACGTTGTTAACCTACATATTACTCCTCGACTAATAAAACTAGAAGCTCGAGGGCATCAGGTCCTATTTTTATTGTGAGCTGCAAGGAGAACATTGTGATTGTGATTGAAATTAACTAGCGTGAGTAAATTTGTTTGTTGGCTTGCATGAGTTGGCTTTGTGTTATATAAATAGGTAGTGTTGCTTCTGTGAGTTGATTCTGTAATAGCCAAACAGATGTAAAGGAATTGTAGATGAGAGGTAAAACTCTCTACAAAAGCCAAACAGTCCTTAAGCATATTGTGGAAGGAATATATACTCGCAGAGCACGCAAAAAGAGAGAGAGAAAGTATACAAGTTTTGAGTGTGTTGCATGTATCTCTCTCCTTTTTTTCTTGCTTTTTTTCATATATATATATATATATATATATATATATATATATATATATATATATATATTACATATTACTATATACATCAAGCATATGCAAAATAGCAATATGCGGGGTGTAAGAGGGCGACCTTCTGGTAAGGCGCCCAACAGTTAACCTCACTTCCACGTAGTACACCCTGGACTGTAGAGTAACGAGGCTCTGGCGTCTGGCAGACCAGTATAATTTTGCGTGCCTGTTTTTTTTGTGCGTTTGATATTTAGTGGAGGTACATAGTGTTTCGAATTTTATTATTATTTAGTTTTATACACAGAAAAGATATTAAACATAAAATTAAATAAAAATATATCTAATTATGTTTTTTTATGACAACAAGCATTCACAAAAAAAAATAGCAATAATGTGGTTTAAAGTTTTTTAACGTAATTGCTACGTAAACAAAATGGCCGACTTGCAATGAGTGTGTCAAAGTTTTTTTTAAGCCTAATTGCTACGTAAACAAAATGGCCGACTTGCAATGACTGTGTCAAATATGAATAGATTGAGAGATGGAAAGAGAAGTTAAATATGCTTAAATAAAGTGCTCCTCTGTGCATAGCACCTTAACATAAAAGCATATAGGAAGACTGCCATGTCGATGCATGAAACTTAAATATACATATAAAATTAAAATATTTGGTGCTGACCACATCACACATTGCTGACTTTGCATTGTACTTTCCTATATTCACATATGCACAGTAAGGCTAATCGGAACTAGGCCTACAGTTTTTTAAAGTAGGATCCGAACCACTATATACTTTTATCGGGTTCGAACCTAGGACCTCTTGATTACAAGGCAACAACACAACCACAGCACTATCGAACCCTAGTAAATATGTAGGAAAAAACAACGGTATATACATAATCCAAAGTTGCGTGGTTCTAGGCCCCATAGGAACCAAGAAAATCAATGTCTTGGAAAAACATCTTAAGATATTTGTCTTAATCTTTAAGAAAGTCGACTTCCGGTCTGTCAAGATGTTACTTCCGGTCTGTCAAGAAAATTTTCTTAAGACATTTGTCTTAAGATGTTTTTCCAAGACATTGATTTTCTTGGCTCCTAATTGACCTAGGATGATGATTTTAAGTTTGTTGGATAGGATTTGACGAAAACTATTCGACTAGCAAATAAAATCGATTCCACCCCGTCAAGTTATATAGACAATTTTTTTTATTTTTTGAGAAACTTGATTTGCTGGCTTAGTTTTTACCCTATTTCGAAAATTTTAATGATATTTGATAAAAAATTGAAGGTACTCTGCAACCTATTGGAAACATAATGATTAGTGCTTACTGTTTACGAGTTATTTTAAATTAAAATTTCAAGATGTAATTTCTAAGTTGTTTTGTAACTCGTAAAGTATGGGTCGTAGAAAACCTATTCTTGTTTTATCTGCTATTGCCCGACAAATACTATAAACACAAATAATTTTTTTAAAAAATGGAGATCGAAAATAATTTTGTTTTCTGAAAATAAAAAAAATGTGTATATGGAAAAAAATACGATTGTGTAATTTTTTATGATGTATGTTTGCATGTAAAAAATAAGTATACCTGAAAGTTTTTGAATTTCAAAATAGCTATATATATATATATATATATATTTGCTATTATATCAGCCAAAACAATAGAATATATATAAACAAGAACATTTTCATAGTTTCACACCTCTACTAGAATGGAAGAAAAATATACTAGTAGGCAATAAAATCTGAAGAAGATTCGTGTCTAGCAAAAATAAGCTAAATAGAATTACACATGCATACAATATTTATTGTGCTTTTTCTATCTACAATCATATTTTTCTTATATATTTTTTTATTTTTTTTATAGGGTTGATTAAAGCACATATTTGAGGAAGACAACACCACCCATATATAAATAAACCCCTCAAACTAACACTAATTAGAATTAGCTTACAAAATTTTTCTCATAAGGCATTTTTTGTTTTGTAAACACACTACCACCAACAGATCACATATAAATAAACATACCCCGAAAAATAAAAAAAAAATGCGCTCCATGAAAAGTTGCCATGTTTGCAAAAGAACCATATCAAGCAAACATTTTGCAAGACATTGTCGCACCTGCGTGCCAGGCAAGCATTTGGCTGCCACCGAACTATGTTCCGGATGCAATAAATATATCACAATTGCGTATGCCAAGAAGCATAAGCTTACTTGTCTAAGCGAAAGTACATCTGGGGCTCAGCCTTCGACCTCCACCAAGAGGAAGGCAGAAGCGGCCTCCATCAATGCACCACCTACCAAACGCGTCAAGCCTGCGATGAAAGCAGACCAGTCTGCTTTCGGAGGAATATTTGAAGATTATGTCCGATTGTCGGACGGCTCTTGCGATGTTCGTAGCTTTTTAGAGGAGAAGCGAGCAGAGATAGTTTCTATTCTTAGTAATACACTGGCTACGCACTCCTCCACTAAATTCTACGGTACGCTATGTTGCACATACAAGAAACCGACCGATGAAAGATACACTTTCTTTCATGCAACGAAAGCAAAAACGCTGCATCTGGCGGATGGTGACAGCATTGGGGAAATTTACGACAAGTTTGCCGAAGAGCTGCTTGTTAAACAGGAGGAGCACGAGGCCACAGGCTCGGGCGGTTCCCTGTGTGGAGAACCCCATAAATTGTGTGTTACTTTTAGTCAGTTTGCACCAATGTTCGGGTCTAGTTACGTCCCTCTACCACCAGATGTTGCAGCAAAGAAGGCTGTTCTGAATATTCAGAACAGGGATAACAAGTGCTTCGTCTGGTCGGTGCTGGCAGCATTACACCCCGTCGACTGGAAAAATCACCCGCATCGCGTTGGCCACTACGAGCAGTACGAGTCGGAGTTGGAGGATGCAATGGTGGGAATCGACTACCCGGTGGCGCTTTCGGATGTTGGCAAGTTTGAGGCACGTGCTCGCAACTTACAATTAGCCATAAACGTTTACGGTCTCACCGAGAACAAAAATGAGGTCCACCCCATCCGGGTGAGCAACGTGAGCAACAACAACGAGGTACGAGAAATCAACCTCCTGCTCATCAAGGACGAGACACAACACCACTACACCCTCATTCGCTCGCTCTCCCGGTTGGTGTCGAGTCAACGGAGCAGTGATAGTCACCACGTCGAGGTGTGTCGCAGGTGCTTGTCTACATTTCATAATCGAGAACAGCAGGATTACCAGCGCATCAGAGGTCCCAACATCGCTGCCGAAAAGCTCGCTCGCCACATGCGTTACTGCAGTACCAACAAACCTGCACGAACTATTCTACCCAATCCTGATGCGACAGAAAAATTTAGCATGCACAGCGCCATGGCAAAGCATCCTGCCATCATTGTAGCGGACTTCGAAGCCTTCCTCGAACCCCTCTCCACCTGCTATCCCGATCCCGAAGTTTCTTCCACCACCCCTTACCAACTCCACGAGGCCTCGAGTTACGCCTATGTTGTGGTGCGGCGAGACCAACGTGTTGTCCCCGAGCCGTATGTCTATCGCGGTCCCGACCCGGTCAAGCACTTCTTGCAGAGGATGGTAGAGGAGGCCCAAAAGATAGGAAAGGTGTTGCTGTCCCCCAAGCGCATGCGACGACTTTCTCCTAAGAATAAGCGTAGGCACGAGGAGGCAACCAACTGCCCTGTTTGCAACTTGGTCTTCACCGACGATAACAGAAAAGTGCACCACCACGACCATTATGGTACTGGTAGCTACATCGGTCCGTGGTGCAACACGTGCAACTTAAAAGCTAGGGACCCGCGCTTTATTCCCATCTTCTTTCACAACGGCTCGGGATACGATTTTCATCACTTGGTACCCCATCTCGGCTACGATGATAGTCGTATCAGGGTCTTAGCACAGAACGAGGAGCGCTACATTAGCGTGAGTAAGTGGGTGTCTATCCCCGAATTGGAAGCAACTATCGAGCTTCGGTTTCTTGACTCGCTGCGTTTCCTCCATGCAAGCCTTGATGCTCTTGCAGGCAAGCTTAGGGACGAGCAGCTGACTATCACTGCAGCTAGTTTTCCAAACCTTGGATGTTTGGGGCTCATCAGACGTAAGGGGGTCTACCCCTACGAGTACGTAACAGACCCCGACAAGTTCGAGGAAACATCGCTCCCTCTACAGGATAAATTCTACAGTCGGCTGAGAGGCTCTAGCATAACAGATGAGGAATACCAGCACGCCCAGTCCATGTGGAAAGAGTTAGGTTGTCGAAATTTTGGAGATTATCACGACGCATATTTAAAGCTTGACGTGACGGTTCTTGCGGACGTTTTGCAGGCGTTTCGCGCGACAGCAATAAACATCTACCACCTAGACCCTGCCTACTTCTACAGCCTCCCCGGACTGGCATGGTCGGCCATGCTGCTCATGACCAGGATTAAACTCCAGCTTTTTAATGATGTGGAAAAGTTACTTTTTTTGGAACGAGGCACCCGAGGCGGTATGGTCCAGGTGACGCAACGCTATGCACGTGCTAACAATCAATACATGGCCACCGGTTACGATCCCTCTAAAACAACAAGCTACATCCTCCACACAGATGTAAACAACCTGTATGGATTTTCCATGATGCAGAAACTTCCGTACAAGGGATTCGAGTGGGTTAATCCTTCGGATTTCGACGTGAAAAATTTCGAAGATTGTACATACGGATTTTTTGCCGAGGTGGATATTAAATTCCCCGAGAAGCTCCATGATGTATTCAGCGAGTTACCACCTGCTCCAGAATTTAAGCGTTTACCTAACTTGAATCAACCCAAGCTCATCATGGATGTTGAGCCCAAAGAGAGGTATGTGCTACATTACCTGAATCTTGCTTGGTTGATGAGGCAAGGTGTTACAATTAGTAAAATTCATCGCATCCTCAGGTTCGAGCACGGTAACTGGTTAGTACCCTACATCAAAGCCAATACCGAACACCGCATCGCTGCAACCTCGGAGCTTGACAAAAACTTCTTCAAGCTGATGAACAATGCTGTGTTCGGTAAAACGATGGAGAACGTGAGAAATCGCGTGGACGTTAGGCTGGTTACCAATGCGAAGCGATGTCGTAAGCTGATTGCAAGCCCGTTGTTTAAATCGAGGACCATTTATAATGAGCAGTTGGCTCTGGTCCACATGGATAAACCTGTGGTGCACCTGACAAAGCCAATTTATGTTGGTGCCACGATTCTGGACTTGAGCAAGTTGCATATGTTTGAGACACATTATGGTACACTGTCCAAACATTATGATCGTGGCATTTCTCTTTTATATATAGATACGGACAGCTTGGTCTACCATGTTCGCACAGTTGATGCATATAAGGATATAGCGTCGATTCCAGCTTTCATCGAGCTTTTCGACACATCAGGCTATCCCCAGCCGAACCAGTACGGCATCCTGGCCCGAAACAAGAAGGTGCCCGGTAAACTCAAGGACGAGAAGGACGGGGATGTTATTCTTGAGTTTGCTGGACTTCGGGCCAAAGCCTATGCAATTCGGGCCGAGGGGTCTGTCACCAAGAAGGCCAAGGGTGTAGGTAGGCAGGTTGTACAAAAGCATCTCGCATTCGAGGATTATGTTGAATGCCTGAAAACTCGCTCACCTGTTCTACGAAAAGAGTATCGAATCCAGAGCGTCAACCATAAATTGACAACCAACATTGTCAGGAAGATTGCTTTGGATGCGCACGATGATAAGAGGTGCATCCTGAAGTGCGGAATTCACACACTGCCATGGGGGCACTATCGCTTAGCAGAAAGCAAAACCTGCAACATATGCCCATCTTCAACAGAAGATTCATAAAAACAAAACAAAACAAAAAAAATCATTTTGTTAGTCATTACAAAAAAAAATAAAAAAAAAACACTGACTGTCATTACAAAAAAAAAACTTTGACCGTATTCTTAAATAACCAGCATGCCTATGAATTTGTTCGGTTTCAAAAAACAGATTATTATGGAAACCATACCAGATCATGAATTTCTACCTTCCATGTTATCCAATCTCAACGGTCTACTGATTATTCACCTCAACAGCATTTGGACGAAATTCGACGACGACGTTGGTAAAACCTTTTACGTATTCAATAACAATTTACATTTCTACGAAATTCCGATCGGGGGGAAACTTCGCATCACCGTGAATCCAGAGAACGAAGGGCGAAAAATCAAAATATCTACCGGAAAGAATATTTTTCGAATCAAGCACGACAAGGTACTTTCTAACATTACGTACGATGTTTCCGCAGGAGATTACCTGTACGTGGAACTCCTCGGAGATTATGACAAACTCATTCCTCTCTTCGTAGAATTACGAATCGTGTATCCTATTATAAATAACCATTAACCAAAATGCCTAACGACATTTTCGGCCACACTAAGCGTGTAGACCACGCAGAAGAGATTCTCATGTTGGATGTCCGAATTAAAAAGTTGAGGAGCGATTTGATCGCTTTGCAGGAGACCTTAAACAAAAGTTTAGAGTCGGAGATCGCTACGCTCCAAACGCAATGTCTCGACCCCATTCTGAAAATCGATTCCGAACTGAAAACGCTCATAAAAAATTATGTTGACGTACCTTCTTACGACAACGTTCAAAATATACAGTTGAGCGTGGATTCGCTTCAAAATGATTTGGCCAAATTACAGCAATTTCAATCGAAAAATGAAGATTTGGAAAAATTGAAACTCGAAATCGAAGAACGAACTTCCGCAATAGAAAAGAATTTCTCTGAACTTCAAACCGTCGTGAACGATATTGATGCGGAACGCTTGCACGTCGTCGTTTCCAAATTACAAGAAGAATTCACCGGCACGTTGGAAGAAATTAAATCCAAGCTTCAGACTTTGGAAGATACCATGACGAACCTACCATCGTCGGACGAACTGCAGGTCATCGGTAAAAGCGTCGCGAACATAAAAATTCAATTGGAGGCCTATCAAGATTTCGAACACATTCAAACCACCATCGCTACGCTTCAGGCGTCTCTGGAGTTGATCAACGAAGAAATTAAAAATATTCACGCTGAAGCAAGCGCGTTGACGAGCATTCAAGACACGTTAAGCACGGTTCAGCAGAAGATTGAATATTTAGAAAATTTGAACGTCGAAACGAATCTTGCTCATTTTCATCACGTGCTGGACAACATACAGGGTGACTTGGAATCGTTACGGACGAGCGTACCTTCGATCGAAGATTTGTAAAAATAGAAAACGGCGGTGACGGCACTATCCGAATCGAGCGACATCAAAAGTTCGTTGAGCGATCTCGAGAGTAGGGTGGCCAATCTACCCACCTCCAAAGAATTACACGCTTTGAAAAGGAACATATCTCGAATGCTGAAACGACTGGAAACGGAAACGGCAAACGTGGAACAGATTCGAGACGAAATCAGTTCGCTGGTGTCGACGTTGCCCACTTCGCAGAGCGTCGCCGACCTTCACACGCAGTTTACAGAGATGCGAAGCATCGTGAACGATCTTACCGAGAAAAGCTCGAAATTGAATCAAGTCGAGAACCTTCAGAGTATTGTCGTCAACATCAGAGATCAAGTTGGAGTGCTGGAATCCACGCAGGAATCGACGCTGGCCTCTTTCGGTGCCAAGTTGCAAGAACTCAACGAAAACTACAAGCAGTTGAACGTGGAAGTGAAAATCAAACCGTCGTTTTCTACAGTAACGGATACCATAGTCGAATATTTGTTGCCCGTACAAAATACACTGGGACAGCTTCACAGCAACCTCGTTAGCGTCGATACTAAATTCGCCAAACTGCATTCTCTGCAAGCCATCGAAATCAACAGCGTACCCAATCAACAGAGAATCTCCACGTTCGTCGAAGGTAACAAACTGTACATGTTGCATCCTTATCATCCGTACTACAAGTTTCTCCTCGATGGCACGATTCAGATAAATGAATTTTCGTACTGGTCTCACGGCAGAAAAGCTAGCGTTCCCACCATGACCTTGATATCGAATCGTGGTGTCCAGAAAGCAGGAAATATTCCTCTGGCACGTTGGAACGAAACGCGCAACATATATGAAATACACGAAGACGAAGATCTTACCGTTTTCGACGTGAGTGCCGGCGATAAGCTGATCATTCAAAACACGAGCGAGGTGCCACCTTCTTTGAATCCCATCACGCTCGTGCTTCTCTTCAAACGTAATCACTAAAAAATGTCTAGGCAAGCCATCGTCGAAGAATTGCATAAACCTGCACGCCGCAACTACGAACGTTTGGCGGTGGTAACCAAGGGCATCGATGACCTCTGGCAAAGTGACCTCGTGGAGATGAGTAGCGGCAATTTGAAAAACGTACATAAATTGAACAAGGGCAACAAGTACCTCCTCACCGTCATAGACACATTTTCGAAATTCGCATGGGCTCTGCCGTTGAAAGCCAAAACGGGAACATGCGTCACGGAAGCATTCAAGACCATTTTTCGCGAAAGCAACAGACGACCACGGTTTTTGCAAACAGACAACGGCAAAGAATTTTACAACGCCGTATTCCAAAAGTTTATTCAAAAACATGACATTCGACATTATTCGACTTTCAGTCACATCAAAGCCAGCATCGTGGAAAGATTTAATCGAACCTTGAAAACACACATGTGGAAACGATTCACGCTTCGGGGAAATTACAAATGGGTCGACATTCTGCCGGAACACGTCGATACCTATAATGATACGGTACACAGAACGATAGGCATGAAGCCAGCTGACGTTACGAAATCTGACGAGCAGCGTTTAATTTCTACAGTTTACTGTCCAAAGTACACTCCCACGACTACCAAGAAATCAAAATTCAAAATTGGAGACCAGGTGAGGATCAGCAAATTCAAACGCACCTTCGAGAAGGGATTCACAAAAAATTGGAGCACGGAACTTTTTACGGTGGTTCGAGTTTTACCCGGAAACCGACACACGTATATAATAAAAGATAGTAGCGACGAGATTTTGAAAGGAAGATTTTACGTAGAGGAACTCTCTAAAACGAAACACCCCGACACGTACCTCATCGAAAAGGTTTTGCGTAGGAAAGGTGACAAACTGTTTGTCAAATGGCTGGGACTTCCGGAAAAGAGTTGGATCGACGCGAACGAGGTGATCTTGTGAGTACGTGGAACGTGGTGAAGCGTCTACCGGATTCGGAAAGCCAAACGAAAAAAAAGAACGGTGAGTTTCTTCCCGACAGCATCCGCTGTCTAATCGTAGGTCCTTCGGGGTGTGGGAAAACGACACTGCTCGTGGACAATTTTCTCCTCGCACCGAATTGGTTAGATTGGAAGAACAGGCACCTGTACGTGTTCTCGAAAAGTTTGGAGCAATCCAAATACCAGCAACTGATGAAACTGTACGATGGTCTGGACATTGCAACGTTCGCTTCGGAAATAAAACCACTCGACGATTGTCGTGAAAATTCAGTCGTTGTGTTCGACGACGTCATCCTGGAAAATCAAAATGAAATTCGCAACTTTTTCACGCAGGGTCGTCACAAAGGAATGGATTGCTTTTACCTAGCTCAAACGTTTTCCAAAATTCCAAAACAGTTAGTACGCGACAACGCTAATTTCATATGTTTGTTTCGTCAAGATCACACCAACCTCAAGCACGCGTACGATGACTACGTAGGCGGAGACATGAACTACAATCAATTTTCGGAACGCTGCTCCCACTGTTGGAACAGTGACGATTTCGGATTCGCGACGTTCGACATGACGAGGAAACCCAACGACGGTAAATACAGAAACAAAATCAACGACTTTCTAAACGTTGCAACGTTGTGAGAAACGACGTGTATAAATAACGTTATGACGAAACGAAAAATCGAAGACGAAAATCTCAAGCTTCGCGATTACCTCGCGAAACGCTTCAAAGGTTGGAAATCCGAGAATCGCGGATTCTACGAAGAGAAGAAACGTCAAGATCAACCTGTGATCGATGCCATCAGCGATCTAGGTAAAGAAATTAAAGGCGTCACTAAACAAAATAAAAATTTGATCAACGAACTCGTACCGCTCGCAGCTAAAAGTTACACCGTACCCACGCCCATTTCGAGTATTCCTTCGACGCCGTTCGAACTGAAGGACGTACCGGCACGACGTCGAGCCATAGGTAGCACGACTTCGGATAAGATCGAGTTGGGACCTTTGGCACGAGACTACCTGAGCACGGGGAAATTCGACAAGGACGAAGTGTTCGGATTGTATCCAAGCATGGAGAGCAACGAAGGCGGCGGTGTGGTTTGGAAGATTGGGAAATCGAAGGTGACCTTCGAAGGCAACGACATTAAAGTTAATTTGGGCGATAAGGATAGTTGGACGAGGTATCCGGGTACGGTGGGACTGTGGGAACTCGTTGCCAAAAAGCAGCCGAAAGATTACACCGACGAAGATTACCAAAGTTACAAGGAAATTCTGATCATGACGGATGCTTTGTACCAGAACAACGACGCCTCGCAGAATAGGGTGAAATCGAGCAGCGGTGAGAAGTACAGGAATCTCATCAAACCGATATGGAACCAGGTCAAAACAGGCAGCGGCGTCAAACTCTACAACACGTTACCCAAAGAGTTTGTGTAGGTGGACGACGTGCGCAAGCTCATAGACAGGTTGTTGTCCTAGCTTACTGAAATTACAATGTCAATGGTGTTTATAACTTTTGAAATTACGCGCCAACCCAAATTGATTCTGCATGTATCTTGGAAAGCCCTCTAGCGGCAAAGTTTGTGTACCATCTGCGGAAATGATCTATCTTCGTTTGTTGTTGTATTACGTTAATTTGTGTAAGCATGTGTTGATTGCGTTTTGCGATTTTGTTTCAGGTCGACATGAGTGAGTCAGAGCAGCAGTGAATTTGTGTGAAATTCTGTGTGAAACTCGGAAAACACTGGATTCTGTGCATAGACTCAGGACGGGACTACTTTGAAGGGGACAAAACTGACTAGCTTCTAGGTAAGTGCAAACACCTTACATTTGCAAAGTCCGTGAACTTTCCGAACATACCTCGTATTGACGCACAAACAAGTTTAATGTGTCGTGCATATGAAAGCTTTGTTTTTTTCCTTATGGATGCTTTCCTCACATTTTTGAAGTCCCATCAATAAAAAATGCCAATTTAAAAATGTATATGGTCATAACCAAGGTTCCTTAATGACTGTGGTACGAAACCAACCATTTGACTCGGGGTGGGGAAGGTGGAACTTATCATTGCGTGAATAAACCTTTGGGTCTAGGAATGCCAGAGAGTTTGCTTTAATATGCACACTCACATATTTCCCAATCTTTTTAGTAGACAGTGCAATTTACATGTCATGTATACTACAAATGTAGTTCCCGGACAATGCGAATTGCAGAATATACATATTAATGCTATTTTGTGCAAGTTTGACGTGACGTCAGCAAATAACTTCGCAAAATAGACTTTCATATGTTCTATCCATGAGGTACCGCATTCCTCCGGTTCCCAATTCAGGGCACTTGGTTTTGTCAGCATGGGCTGTGGCCGGGACAGGATGTAACATGCAAACTATCACGTGACACCATTCTCCACCGGCCGTGAGCATCATGTATCTTTTCCAGCCATGGCAGACGGGCGCAGTTGTTGGTGCGAAAAGCATTGTTGTCGCTGGTGATTGTTACGGAAGAGTTGAATGGGGAACATTGGTGATACCCTTAGATGTGAAGTTGAAGGTACCTCAGGCCCAACTGTCGTCAACAAGCGGGCGGAAACTGTTGACAATTCTCTCCCCCCGTTCTGCTATTGTGCCAGCATTTTTCTCCCTCCTTTTTTGAACGCTTCTCCCCACTTTGCAACGGAAGAGCGAAACTAACGTTAAATTAAGCGGTGCAATGTTTCAAACGTAGCTGTAATTGTGTTGGGGCTGAGCTTCCGTGCTATGTGTACTTGACCGGTGAATGGAAAAAATGGCTTGGTGTTGACGCTAGGGCAGTGAAGAAATGTGTAAAAAAAAGGGAGGGACTTGCAAATGGCATGTCTCCAACGTTTTGCTCACAAGGGATAAAAATGGATTTTTGTAAAGTTTGCCGTGATTTCTACCTACATTAAACGTTACTTAATCCTATAATTAGTTCGGTGTTATACTTTCTTGAGTTCTATCTCTTACGATAAGAGGTAAGAACCATTTATGCACAAGCACACTGGCGCACGCAGAGGGAGAGCTAAAGGGGCTACAGCCACCTCCGAAATTTTCAGATAATGAACATTTTCAAACAAAAGCAGTGAAGAACTCGAGAAATATCGGTGGTAAATGACCCCCCCTCTCCCTTAAAATGGTCTCCGATTGACATACTTTTGAGAGTGGAAAGTTTGTAATACATACGAAATATGTTCCCATAGAAAGCAGCTATGCACTATCCACCTTTACAATTTCAGCCCCTCCCGAAAAAAAAATACGTACGCCAGTGCATAAGCATGTGGCCCGCTTTAAACGAAAGCATTTCCTTTAACATTTTTCCTAGCATAAAAGCTACCATTTTTTTGTAGCAGACAGTACTTTACACTGAAGCATTTCACATATCATTCGGGTTAGCATTTACGATTGTAATGTGAAGCGTGCAGAGAAGGTTGGATAATACATACAACACAAAAGGCATACGAGTTGCGCGGTTTTCATTTAGTAACTAATAAATTGAGAGGATGAGATGTAATTTAACAGAGGAAATGGTTATTTAATTGATAAGATACCGTGTAAACAAACTGAAACCCTACATGCTTTCTTTTTGTTGTTGTTGTTGTTGTTGTTGTTGTTGTTGTTGTTGTTGTTGTTGTTGTAACGTTAAGTAAACATCAATCTCACCTATACATTAAGTTAAGATATTTCTGTCCATGAGCAAGTGCCCGGTATTTACAATTGAAACAACTAATTTATTCTTTCATATGTGTACTGTATGCACTATAAAGTATGTATTTAAGCAGTGCCATTGATTTGTACTCAACACCTTTTTATAGAAAACGTTATTCCTCTCGGTTGAATAGTTATCGGCTTTTAAAAACGTGAAGTGATAGATTTCACTCGGCCACCATTACATCTCCACTCGTGACCAAGGTCTCGCTTCTGATTGGTTACGCTACGCGGAATGCTAAGGAAATTGGGACCGATTCTATCTGTGAAATATGCTATAAGATTTCTTTCACTTTACAAGGTAGAATTCGATCGTAGCAGAAATGTTAAGATATATCCAGGTCGGTCCATTCACTTGGTCTATCGAGTTGACGTCACCGGTAAGAGATTATGACGCAATTTCAAACTTTCCTCCTCAATATAGATGGCTCTGACATTTAATGGCATAACAAACGTTGAATTAACTTAAAGCAGCAAGAAAATGAGAGTGCAGTGACATTAAAACATTATCCATTGTTTTCCTTTTTTTTATTCTGACACAAACATTGGCAAAACTAGCAAAAAAAAACTTTACCTAGAGGCGAGAGAAGAGGCGTGTTCTCATAAAGTAGTGTTAGAATAGGTAAAAAATAAACCATGGATAATTTCCCATTAAGATCGCATGCTACTGAAGCTACTAGTTGGTGTTTTTCATTCGACCAAACAAAAAAAATTACCCTCACATTGTGAACTGCGTGGGGAGACATTTTTATCGTTTTCCCCCAGTTTCAATCCCTTGGAGAGGGAGTGACTGTTTGAGTAGCGATTGATGAATTCATCCGTTAAATACAGCATGTTTGCTCTTCGGAGGAGAAGCAATGCTTGCAGCAACATTGATTTATGCTGCCATTTCATCCGTGCCAAGGTTATTTGAACTACGGAGTTGTATCGGCAAACACGCAAGAAATTTGGCGGCAGAATCTGAGGGCACCTAAGGCATCTGTCGCTTCTTGAATATATATTTTAATTTTCTTCGTACAGCACCAGATTTTTGCGATAAGCGACTAAAGCGACCATCACTTATATTTTTCGTAAATAAGCATGTTACTTGTAAAGAGAATGACTTTGTTAAGCATTACTAACTAAACTAAACCACACTCCAGGGCGCAACAGCCCTCAGGGCCAGCTAAACGGCTTGGGTGACGCTTGGATAGCGCATCGAGTCCCATCCCCGCTATTTTCTGGGTTTCGAACCCGTAGCTCACTCCTTCTTCTTCTCAAGTATCTCCTCAATTGTCCTCGCGACGCTAGGCCAACGTCAACATTTGGAACGTCCACACTAAAGAACTACACAATTCACACTCACAGGGGCTACGTAGAGCCCTATACAAGGAGCTACACGAAGCTCTACAAGAAGGGGGAGTGAGGCAAAAGTCTTACCCATAAGTCTTACCTACATTAAATCAACTGAGTTCTCGGCTTTGCTGCGCTTCTTTTATACCGTTTGAGAGTGGCGCTGATCGTGGCAAGAAAGAGAAACAAAATCTTGTGACGTCATACATTTAATTGTAGCAAATCCACTTTTATGCAGAGATACAAACTGTATGTATGAAATTTCTCAACCTTAACTGGTAAAAATCCCCAAACATAAAAATCACTAAAAACACGTTACATTTCACTGATTCTATACAAAAGAAATATACAAGTCTTTATCAGTTCAAATCTAACAACAATGGGATGAATTGATTCTTTGACAGATCTTAAACAATAGCTTGACACAGAAAAAGATAACATAACAACAATAGCATCTTTCTTACAGAACTCGAAATGTTATCAACATGTGAGCCATCGACTGCGTGCGAGCAGATTTTTTCTTTTAAAATATATACATAAATATACCATACCATATCAAACCACCATGTAACGGTGGGTACGTTACACATTTTTGGGGCTCCCACCGGGAATCGAACCCGAGATCGCTCGCACCAAAGGCGAGACCGTTAACCATTTAGCTACGCAGAAGCCCCCTAAGTATTACTATGTGTATATTTAATATACTTGGAGAAAAGGGTGACTTATTTCGTAATCATTCGTGTAGGCCGTAAACAGTTGGCAGCGGGTTACATGCGGCCTGCGGGCCGTGAGTTTCAGACCACTGGCCTCGGATCTCTTGGGCGCACCACGTGACAAAATAGTGAGGCTTAGAACACCAAATTTGACATGTGTAGCATAGGGCGCGTTCCTTGAGTCTTAACGAAACGAACGAATCGAATAAAACTAACTGGCCTCGTGAACCTGGTGAAGCTAGTTATTGAAAACGTCAGTCGCAGTACAGAAAATTTTCACATTGCGTTCAGCGGAATGAATGTCCTTCTGAGAAAAATATACTCGGCTGCACACATTCATGCTCATTCAACTTTTAAGAACAGTTAAGGCACACTCATCTTGTCCATGTTCCTTCACATCGTGTTCTGTTCAATAATACTATATTTTCCGAACTAGTACAGTTTGAAGCCATCATGCACGTTCATGCTATTTGCAGGCGATTTGCACAGAACCAAAGAGCCTCCCGGTGCCGCGTTTCGTGCGAGAACGACAATCAACTTAAAGAACGCCGTAACGAACTTCACCATCTTCACGACGGGACTTATGGAATGGCTCGTTTTACGCGTTAAAATCGTGCGAAAACGCGTCCATACATAAACTTGCATGAGCTGGAAGAAATGTTAAACCGGAATATTTGTGCGAAAAGATTGTACAAGTCAGATTTAGTGCTCATGTCAAGTGGCGCATCAAAGGTCTTGAACCTCAAGAGGCTCCTAGAAACTATATATTAACAAAATCTTGATCTACGGGCATCTGGCCACTTGGCTAGACGCACTCGCGCTATTCAGCCACATTACCTATTATCTGCCTCGTGTATGGCTAAGAGGAGAAAGAATGAAGAGATCTGATCTGCGTTTCTGCAGCCGAGACGGAGCAACAAGTGCCATTTGCGACGAGGATTGAATTGGTGTCCTGAGAGGGAGCAAGACAGAGGGGGGTGGGGGGAATCTTGTGTTTTCTTGGAACAAACGACACCCTTTGGGCACATAAACAGCGACAACCGTTTCCGCACATCATTATCGCTCGCTTGGCTCAGTAAGGATATTTTTCTCGCGATTATCAACGTTTACTGTATACACAATTGCACGAGGTTGCCATGCACGCATAATGGAAGAACGCTTTAGTCGTTATTGTTCCTGACAGTGTTGGCATTTAGTCGGGGGGGGGGGGGGCGAGTTGTTAGCCACTTTTGGCCCCCTCACTATGTCCGCCTCTTAATGGTAAACCTTGTATACCAAGATATAGTAAACTCTCACACCTCCTTTTAGTTTTGGCACCCCATTGCCGCTATCCTAACTAAAACTAACTAACTCTCTAGTCTTCTTAAACTCGAAGGTTCATGGCTGCAGCAACACAGGCCTTCCATATATCATTACCGCTATCCTGAATATGCTTTTCTCGCACAAAGTTCTCAAGGAAAAAACATAACGCTTGTTGGAGATTTATCTCTAAAAACTAACCACGATTTTTCTTTCTTTTACATATTTTTATATTCGCATATAACAGAACCTTTCTGTTGCTCATTTTCCTATTAATTTGTTTCTGTATCACTTCAATTGTTTATTTTGTGTATATCAAATGCCTTAAGGAACCTGCACCCCCATTGGTTAATTCATTCTGAGCGCGGTGTCTTGTTACCGCCATATCTTTGCACTCTACAGTCTCAGTGTTCGTGGAGAAGCCACTCGGGCAGCAACCGAAAACCGTCGCGGACAATTATGGATAACGTAGGCCTAAGGTGGCTACGTGTTATTCGTGCCATTTCAGAGAAGTGCAGTGATATGTAATTGATTACCACAGGAACATTACAGTGCTCGATATCATTCATTCTAAAACTAGTGGCGTGTTATTGTAACACCGACTTCCAACCTCGTGTAAACAGTTTCCCTAGGCAGGAGTGCATGAAAGTGTAATTACGTGTTGTGTGTACATATATAATATAATACAACGTCATAGTTAATAGTAAGTGCCTGTATTTTCTTTACTCCTCGTAAGAAGATCGCGGTGAACTTAGCTCTATAGTGTTACAAACAGTATTTGTTTTTTGTTTCTTTTTTGTGTTTTGTGTATAATTCTGTATGCTTGGGTTTCTTCCATGCTTCAGTGTAGTTTAAAAGAGCCAATAAGATTTGAACTTTCAGCCCTCCCCCATGCGACGAGGGAGAAAGTATAAATATGGCCTCTGACAGAGGACAGGGCAGAGTGTGTGTGAAACGGATAGCAGAAGGGAGAGTGATCTTCTGTCTCCAGTGGCCTCCCATGAGAAAAAGCATCCCGAGGCGGTTCCGCCGATGCTAGCTACAGTTCTGCCGTGGGGCTCAAATTAGAGAAATGTAAATAATGTAAATTAGAAAATTAATGGAAGAATCCGACCCTTGTTTTGTTGAATTGTAAGTAAATGTATAAAGCCCATTTCTGAGAGTTTTCAGCAATCACGCTGCAACATTAATTCAGTAAGTTCTTGCCTGTGATTCATTCTTTGGTTCCGAGCGCTTTGGTGAGGAACGGTATGGGAACCCAGGACTAACGAGCCTATTTAGTTGTTTATTTTGGGTTTTCCTGCTAGAAGTGGCCTGGTAAGGTAAGGGTGGAGTGTTGCGGAACAATAGTGATATAATCCATTCCAGAGGGATTGTAAGTGTTTACCTACAAATACAGTTACATACTTTTGGGTCTTAACGGGCAGGATCCTCATTCAACACTTATCTACGGTGCTGTGGAAAAAGCACTCAAATAAAAAAAATGCAACTTTAAAGCAATTATTTATGGTTATTATTTTAATAGCAAACATTACACACATGATATACATATATGTTGGATCATTACTGTTTAGAATCTTTACACATGCCCAATGTAAAATTATGCTGATAATATTTTATGTAATTGATTCAGTGTTCTTAAGTGAAAGCAACAGGAAATCGCAGTTCGCGACGTATCTTTCTTATCCCGAACACCGTAGATGTGTAAACAGAGACCAAACCAGGTTTATATTTTAAGAAAGTACGTGTATATGGACCGATGAAACGTGGTCCATGTGGAACCGAACCAGACTCATCTTGTCAGGAAGATACACGTGGAAAGATAAGAAGCCAAAGTACCTTAAGATAGAGATTAGTGACGTCACATATGGAGTCTCACTACATACATTCATGAACGATTTGTTCTTGTCTTACAGCTTCACAGTTTCCCATACTGATTATTGAGAATAAATAAAATAATAATATATACGCATGGAGCATACTTTAGCAGATCTAAGCGTCATTTTCTCTACATAGTTCCATCTACTGCCTTGTTCACTGACACGATTTTAATTACATAGAAATGTTTGGGGATTTACTTTGTGGATTTCGTAAGTTATACATCTTCAATTTGTCATATAATAGTAAACGTAGTAAGGAGTTGATTTTTAAAATTAGTTATTTGAATTGATACATTTCTAGGCACACAGAAGTATCAGCTACGCGATACTTGCTTCCTGGAAATACAAAATGTGCTACAAATTTGTAAAACACGCAGAAACAAACGAGAACATTCACACTGAAGTATTTTTAGAACACACAGAAACAAATGAAACCATTCACACTGAAGTATTTTTAGAACACGCAGAAACAAATGAAAACATTCACACTGAAGTATTTTTATCACAGGCAAAAACAAATGAAAACATTCACACTGAAGTATTTTTAGAACATGCAGAAAGAAGTCGAAACATTCACACTGAAATATTTTGAGTACACGCAGAAACAAATGAAAACATTCAGACTGAAGTATTTTCAGAACAGGCAGAAACAAATGAAAACATTCACACTGAAGAATTTTTAGAACACGCGGAAACAAATGAAAACATTCACACTCAAGTATTTCCAGAACACGCAGAAACAGTGAAACATTAACATCGAAATAGCATAGCGCTACATGAAATCAGTGTGAATGTCGTCATTTGTTTCTGCTATGTT
The DNA here is from genome assembly GCF_977018435.1 of Lepisma saccharinum. NCBI lineage: Eukaryota > Metazoa > Arthropoda > Insecta > Zygentoma > Lepismatidae > Lepisma > Lepisma saccharinum. The sequence continues at coordinate 26,061,646 of NC_139253.1, forward strand.
ACGTGAGCACCCTGAAAGAAATGTGCATTGATTCTTGTTACAATTCCATAAGAAAAACAAGAAACATAAGGATGGCAGTAATTACCAGATGTTATCACGCGGGTACAGCCATGGTAGATGACGGCAGAGGAGAACGTTGTCCAAAAATTGTTACTGCGGTCGGAACAGAAAGAGTACAAGAAAGAAAATCGCATTAGGGAGAGAAAGGCGAGGCCAATTTGAAGAACATTAGCCGAGAATATAACGTTTGGTGCAGTTCACTCAACGGTATAATGGCTTTCTACGAGGGGTCTGTCTATTGGAGACCGAGTCTGAGGAGACAGTGGGTTCTCTCTTAAAGGACGAGGGGGCATCCCCTTTCCCCAACCCCATTCAACCCTCTGACTTAGTATTGAATCACTTCCAGCGGATGTGCCAACAAATTGAGTCTTTTCATGGCTGGCGTCAACTGGTCCTAATCGCTTGTCTTTTTCTCGACCTTTCATGTGGGCCGTTCTCTTGTTGGTGTCTGTTCCAGCACTTAACTATTTTAACGAGGGTTCGCCACCCCTCTCTTGCCCCATTATATCTATGTCTGTACTATCTTATGCTTTAATAGCAATTGCTGACTATCAAACGTGCAGACATTATAGAATATAGGAACTAAAGTTATGTCAACAGATACTGAGCGAAAGAGTCAGAGTAGTCAGTTCTGTTTGAATCTTGTATCACAAAAAAAATAAGTCGCCTAAGAATGGAAATTAGTCGATAGAACAGTTTAGACATATATATTTTTCATGCAGCTGTTTCCACCGTTCTTCATTTTCCGATCTATCAGCATGTTGCTGTCTTTCTTCTTCTGCTTTCTCTTCTTGTCGCTTTCTCTTCTTGTCGCTTTCTTTCTTCTTCTGCTTTCTCTTCTTGTCGCTTTCTTTCTTCTTCTGCTTTCTCTTCTTGATGCTTGCTTTCTTCTTCTGCTTTCTCTTCTTGATGCTTGCTTTCTTCTTCTGCTTTCTCTTCTTGCCGCTTTCTTTCTTCTTCTGCTTTCTCTTCTTGTCGCTTTCTTTCTTCTGCTTTCTCTTCTTGATGCTTTCTTTCTTCTTCTGCTTTCTCTTCTTGTCGCTTTATTTCTTCTTCTGCTTTCTCTTCTTGTCGCTTTCTTTCTTCTTCTGCTTTCTCTTCTTGATGCTTTCTTTCTTCTTCTGCATTCTCTTCTTGCTGCTTTCTTAATTCTTCTGCTTTCTCTTCTTGTCGCTTTCTTTCTTCTTCTGCTTTCTCGATAGAAAAGTTTAGAAATATATATTTTTTTCGTCGATGCGATTAGGATTTATCATTTGGAGTTATGGATAGTTCATTCTTAATGATAACACATGTGTTTTTTGTGAAACACATATTCAAATACTAATTTCTTACTTTTCGATATGTATCACATATGGATTTTTCATATCTTTAAATGACAAATTCTTATCAAGTGCATTATTCACCAGCATCTACAAAATTATTTCCACGTTGATTCAATGAAAGTAAAGGAAAGGTAGCCTATATGCAGTAAAGTTGTATTTTTTGTAAACCACATATTCGAAGTTGTATTATATGTAAAATATTCAACCATTAAATTTAATCAGAAGTATCACATTATTACTTTTCCCTATTTACGTATAGAATATGGATTTGTCTTGTTTTTTATATGCCATGTCGTTATCAAGTATAATACACAAATCACATACTTTTCAATAGTTTTTTTTCTGATGTAAATCAATTAATCTAAATATTTCCATCTCCTAGTATGAGGTATATTTTGCATTCTATTGAAATAAATTAATATGTATATACATGTATTAAATGCAAATATATATATATGGTTGGATAATACAACTTCTATTATTCACAAAAAATATGCAAAAAAAAAAACAAACTAAAAACAGGTCCGAGGAGAGAAATATCCACTTCAGTATTTTGATGACGCATTCGCTGTATTAAATCGTTCAGATTTTCGGAATGTTTTTCTCTCATATAATTACATCATCTTCTTTATCATTTACCATGACAACTGAAAAAACGAATCAAACGCGAAAAGAAACGAGTAAAAAAAGCATGATGCGAAAGATTATGAGAGATTGAAGAGATGTAGAAGGATTTTCTAAGCATCAAGGCCATATGCTCATTAGTTGCGTAAGCAATAAACGAGAGAATAATTTTCCTCTCGGAGAATCCGGTAAACATTTTAAAATTAAATGAAGAAAATTACATAAAACTTCCCTTTTTCGTTGAGGAATCACCCTCAAATACAAAGATTTTTCTTTCATTGCAGGAATTCTCAGATTCTGTAGGAATTAAAGAAATTTTCATCTTGTTAGAGATTTTTTCATCCAGTCGTTCCTTCTCCTTTTGCTCCTATGAAAGATAACGAATCATATCATTAGGTTTTTTTCAGATTCATCGTTCCGATTCAAAACCCTCGAACCAGTTATATTATCAGATAACACACCTGCTACTGTTTGAAAGCAAGAAGTTCTAAAATAGAATCATAGTCAAGATCGTGTTTTGTGTATTTTGGTCCTTCTTATACAGAGTGGTTACAAAGTGGGCGTACCCCCTTTTATTTTTGACACTGCGATGGTTATGGTTGAATGCTTCATATGCACACATGCCTGATAGTTTGAGAGTCGAGATCATCGATGTGGAGACCGTCATTTTCGTAGCACAGCCGAATTCTGCGCCATGTTCTGCCACACTCTTCGTGTTGCAAGTGTGTCATTACCTGAATAATGCTTTCCCGGGCGGTGAATTGAAAGAGGTTCTGAAGATTACTCGCTTAGCCTGGCCTCCAAGAAGTCCTGACTTCACCTCAATGACAGAGTCAGAAATAACCGGTATCGCACATCGCAAGAGTTACGAGCAGTTGTAGATGCTTACGTGCACGTAACCCGGATCATCTCTGCAAAACATTTGCCAGAGCATGGCGTATAATGTGTCTGTGCTACGAAAAAGACGGTCTCCATACCGATGCTCCAGACTCTTAAACCATCAGGTATGTGTGCATATCAAGCATTCAACCATAACTATCGTAGTATTGAAAATAAAGGGGGGTACGCTCACTTTATGACCACTCTGTACCTTGTCAATCTCATCATCATAATTACCCTAAAGAATAAATCCGACGTAATAGAAGAGAAGTACATAATGTTTATGGTACAAAAGCATTGCGTTTTATATTTGCCGATACCCATAAAGTACCGATACCGATAACAAATATTAAAAAAAAAAATAATGAAGGAACTGAATTGTTCATCCACCTTTTGTGATATGTATAAGCGGGTGACTGAAATAGATTTTGCATTAAAAATACAAACCTTGTATTAAGACATTAGCTATATCAATGAAAAATAACAAGGGGTAAGATATTTACAGTAAAGCTACAAAGCATGGAATTTGGTGTACCAAAAGATATATGAAATGTCTACTTAGCTTTTCCTGATTGGCCATATCACTTCATGGTAACCATTCCATATATGTTGATACCTTGGGAGCTGACTTGTGTACCAAGCTAACGAAATAATGTCTTCTGCGCAGGTAGTGACTCGACAGGGCTCAACCAATGAACGCGTTAGGGAGAAAGGGATTCCAACCGATTGTAGCAGCACGCACTGCCTTGATGCGCCCACTCGCTTTCTCTCCTTCTCTATCGTTATGCGCGACGTTGCTTCACAAACTCCTTGGACACACTGTACAGAGATATAATTTTGTGTACTGAAAGAAATGACAAGTGCTAGTAGAATAGAATATTCAATATCTTGTAACAAATAGGAGTAGAAATGTATTTTGGGGGTAGAATACTGATTTTTTTTTAAAAAAATAGGTACTTTATTAAGCTATTTAGAAAACTGTGAATGCTACAAAAATGAAATTTTGTGTAATGGAATTAGATTCAAATGCTAATTAATTATGATGTAAATTGTCCTCATTAGAAGTTGGTTAAAAATCAACAACATCGTGGATACCACATGGAGCATATCGGCGTTACGGACTGGATGTAAGTCCAACTTATTTAAAAGTATCTGAACAGAAATTCTCATTTTAAATACTCATTGCGGGTAGCCATAAAAATCTAGCAAGTACTTGGGCTGTTCATTGCTGCATTTGTGGCTACTTTAGCGTGGAGAATGTATCAAGAGTTATGAATGGATGAAAAGGATCTTCATAAGCCAAAAGCAAATCTCCAGTCCAATAAATTTCCATTTTTAGACAAAAAAAAGATGATGATCATGGACATCAAAACCGAGTGAATAGCAATTGTTTACAGTTACATCATGTTCCCTCTCTTTCCCTTCCTCTTGTGCCAGAGGGGAGCACTGTCGTTGCGAAAGAAGAAGAGTGCTGGCGTCGGGTTGTCGGAATAGAGTTAAAGTGATTCCTGGATCACAAGTCTGCGTCTCTTCCCATTGTTCCGTTCGTACTCCATGCTTAATGACGCGTGTCGAGGCGCCTTCCACTTGTTCTCGTGGATGAGAAAGGGTGATGCGATTGTCGCTCTGTCGTTTTTCCTTCATTATTCCTTTTGTCTCTTTCTTTCCTTCCATTTCCTTCGTTTTGCTTGCTTCCAGTTTCTCCATAAGTGCGTACATTCCATCTTCCGCGGAGGCTTTTCAATGCCTACTTTGCAGTAGGAGTTGCTTAAAATAGGACCTACTTGAAACAAAATGGCTGCTGCTTTTCAAATAAAGCTGTAAAGGCAATTCCTGTAATTTTTCTTGTCAAAACCACTGCAAATATTACCATAAATCTTCTCGCACTGTATTTGTATTAATTATTTACAGCTGAGAAGAGGTCAATACACCATAAGAAAGTATCAACTGTTCATAAATTACTCTCTACCCAATGGGCAAGATATTCACTATAGTCTCAATTTAATTATCTTTTTCTCTATTCAATGGGCAATTTTTTTGTTATAGTCTCCATTTTATTAATTATTTCTCTATTCAATGGGCAAGTTTTTCATTGTAGTCTCCATTTCATGAACTCTTCTCTAATCAATGTTCAAGTTTTTCTCCATTTCATTATTTTTTTCTCTATTCAATGGGCAATTTTTTTCACTGCAGTCTCCGTTTCATTCATTGTTCTCTAACCAATGGATATATCGTCCCTTAGTAATGTTCCGAGTGCTACGTGTGCATACTGGAGCGCTCCTTCACAAATAAGACGAGTTGCCCATACTTGATGTGCACCGATGAGCCATTACATTATGACCACCCCGACCCGGGAACATTTAGCGCGCCGCGCGGAGAGTAACACGTGGCACGCTGGCAGCATGGTATAGGCTACATTGAGCAGGTCTACATGCTCTTTGTTAGTAGTGTCTCCGGCGTCAGAATGGGAAAAGCTGTCGATCTCTCCCAATTTGATAGAAGTCAAATTGTGATGGCACGGCACCTTGGTACCAGCATCTCTGAAACGGCACGGCACCTTGGTACCAGCATCTCTGAAACGGCGCGGCTTGTTGGCTGCTCCCGTGCTGCTGTTGTGAGCACGTATCGAAAGTGGTGCAACGATGGATAAACAACGACACGTCGACCAGCCGTGTGACGACAGCAGCTCATTAATGCCAGAGGCCAGCGGAGGCTGTCGCGCATTGCTCGGACCGACCGCAGGGCTACATTGCGAGAAATCGCCCACGGGTACAACAGTGGTGACCAAGACAATGTTTCACAGCACACGGTTTATCGAACACTGCTGCGCATGGGACATAATGTGATAGTTTATTAGGTAGGTGGTCATAATGTAATGACTCATCGGTGTATAGGTTTAGCAATTATTACAAAAAAAATGAAATGAAGTAAACAATGCACTTGAAGTCATCCTCATATTTGTACCATTATTAAATATATAGAAGATATATTAATGTCAATTGACATAACAAGTATTGGTAAATATATTTGCTGTTCAGTAAAGAAGTCACTTGAAAATGGAAAGCTTCGTCTTTAAAGTGAAATTTAAAATCGGGTTCAATAATTAGTCCCTTTTCTCTATCATTGGAATTTCTGGTAATCGAATTTCACCTTAGATTCAAGATCAGCTAGGTAGTTAATATAAACTAATAGTAATTATGAACACAACCATACTAAAACATAATTATTATTTTTTTGCAAGATGCAAAATTTGGACAGTGCTCTCATGTTAGTACTTTATGTGTAGTGCATGAACTGACTAGACATATTGTAACAGTAAGTTAAATGTGGTATATGCTTGGCTCTTTTTGCGCACGCTGCATCGAAAATAAGTTATGGACTCCAGTATAAATATTTATGAAGGCGGAGTAGGCAAAAATCAGCAAGTTGTGTCTTAATATGATAGATAAACCATGTGGCATTATGTAATTTTTAAGGGTCAATGTTGGATAGAAATGTTTTAAGAGAGTTAAGCGTAGGATGGAGGAAGATAAGCGAAGGATAGAGGGAGTGAAGGATAGAGGGAGAGTTAGACGAAGGATCGAGGAAGATTTATGTAAAGGGTAGAGAGAGGGTTATTTGAATGCTAGAAGAGGAGTTATCCGAAGGACAGAGAAAGAGTTATCTGAAGGATAGAGGAAGAGTTAACAGAAGATTAGAGGAGAGTTAGACCAGGTTAGAGGGAGTGTTAACCGAAGAATATAGGTCAAATTGTGATGGAACGGCTTGGTACCAGCATCCCTGAAATGGCGCGGCTTGTCGGCTGCTCTCATGCCGATGTTGTGAGCACGTATCGAAATTGGTTCAACGATGGATAAGCGAAGGATAGAGAAAGGGTTAAGCGAAGGATGAAGGGAGAGTAAGTGAAATAGAAAAGAGAAGGTAGTAATAGTACGTATTATTAATAGAAATGGGAGTAAGTAAAGGGGAAATGTGAGATTCTAAAACTGAGAAAGGAAGACGTAAAATCTAGTAACGAGAAACTAGAAGAGGTTAAACATGTTGCAAGGGAAACAAATGAAAGAAAGAAAGGAACAATAATTCAACAATTTTTACTTGTACCAGATCTCTGTGAGTTTTCATTGTAACTTTTAAAAAAATAGTTGAACCATTTGTGTAAAGATAAGTCAACTTAGTTAATGCACCAGATTTTCAATTTGCAGAGCTCTGAGGAGCATAACCTCTGATCATTATTATTGAATTACTCAGAAGTCTTGGCAATAGCATACTGGAGAACATCGACGCAGGAAGACAATCGTCTTTCCTCCAAACTTTTTCAAACTCGCGCTTAATCTTTGTCTTCCTTGGTCGCCCCCTGTTCGCGCTCTCAATCGAAGCACGTGCCCTCTATTGACAAACTTTGGAGACTTTCATCTTTTGCTTACCTCTTAATCCAGCTTAATCTCCGGTTACCAGTTTGGAGGGTTGGTTTTCAAACCTACTCAGCCTCGCCCAGATGTTTTGGATTATGGAATTCGAGAAGCTTTCTCCGACGACAAAAGAAAGGTTAGAAATGAAAAGAGAGAACGTGAAAGGAGAAAGTGGAAACTTTCGTTCCTTGGAGGCAATTTAATTCGCGAAGTTATTCCCCACCTTATGGGGATAATCTGTATTCTCTTGTTCCATTGTTACGTACACACTGGCGTTTTATTCGAGAAGTTGAATCTGGCAAAAATCTTGGCTTATTTGAAAGTATATTTTTTTTCGCAGAGAGACTCCACTGTTATCGTTCATTTCGAATCGAATGTGTTGAAACCCTGATGCTGCCCACAGGGCTATACGAACGCTATGATTTGTGGAAAGATTTGTACTAAAGAAACAAATCGGTTCCAATTGTTCTTCTGGGACTTAATAAGAAAAACTGGTTTGGACATAGATGTAACCCTTGCCTAAGAACCGAATTCAACGACGTAATCAGTTCTAAGTTATAATCGACAAGAATATTCAAATTTGTCAAAAGAGTCTCCCCGATTGTGTAGTGATATCTCTGTCTCCTTGTAATCAAGGAGTGCAGGGTTCGATTCCCGGTGGAGGCACATCGCACAGTGGTTTGGATCCCTCTTTAAATTTAACGTCCAACAGGGGAATAGGGGGTGACTCTTTCCAAGGACACTCAAATGTCAACCTCCCTTCCACGTAGTACACCCTGGACTGCAACTTGCAAACTAGTGAGGCTTTGGCGTCTGGACTTGCAGTCAGTATAATCAATCCTCTGTGAGGCCCGTGTTGTGTCGCCCCTATATGTTTGTGATTGTTCCTTCATGCATCTCGTAGATAAAGTTGATGAAATGATACTGAAAAAAAAGGCTCGATCAACAAGTATCATTATCTTCACTAAGATCAAATTGGTAATTCATAACTTTCATTCTCTTAACTGTTAATTGTCAAGACTTGGAAACATCATCAAGAAGATAGTGTACTGAAAACTGCACGAGAATCCACAAGCAAGGTTCAGTCCAGATCTAAAAACCTGTTCCGCCAGGTCATTATCCTCGGGCCAAGATAGGTCACCTCAACACCACACCGTGAACGAAAAAAAAAGTCAGTGAATTGGACAGAATAGGACATCAGTGTTTACCTTGCTGGTGTGTAGTTACCGCGAGCCTTTCGTTTCAAGTCAATCAGTGGGAGTGTTTGATTTTCCCGCCACGAGCAGGGTCCACCTGTATGAACTTAACTTCCACAATCGCCGCTACTCCAATCCCTATTCCTCCTCGCCCTGAGCTCCCACAACCTCCCTATTCCAGAACGCTGATTGAACCAGCCTCCGTAATCACCTACAAAACAGGAGTTGAATTGCTAAATCAATTTGCATTGCTCGCCAGGGTTCACGAATGTGGATGGCGTGTTAGTTTGTTCTGGGTTTTTAAAAATGGGCAACTTTCACCGTGAAAAAAAAAGCTGTTTTTCAAACAGCCGTCGATGCAGAAGAGAGAGATTTGCAATTTTTAAACCTTGCTGCTATCACCGTGCTAAATTCCCTTCACATTGAAAATTCACACATAAATTTTCCCTTATTATTAGCATTGTTGCACAAGTTTCCATCAACCGTATTGTTTACAGGGTCAATGTACAAATAAACGCTTCTAAGAAGAAAAAATCAGAGACAATATAGATACCGCCACCTGTAATATTGCAAGTACATGAAGTCAAACTTTATGTTTGTTTTTCTCCCCCCTTTGGTTCAGTTTTCTGATTTTGAAAAAAAAAAGACAGGAGGGTAACGACGGAAAATTCCATCAAAACTCTATTACCAGCGCGGGACGGGTGAGTGTTGTATAGTGGAATATTGCGTTGGAATCAAAATGCGATTATGCATCTCATTGAGCCCCTGGGCTAATGAAAGTGATAACATGAACTTTGTTGCCTACTACGTCAATTCCTGAATGGATTTCTGCAAACTTCATTAAATACGTTGTCTTTCATCCCATTTCCCGCTATGCTCAAAATTCACTCTCCTTGTCATTTTAATGCAAAGAGGCGCGCGGGACGGTAAAGTTGGGTCGGCGTCGACGATTTACATCGTTAGCTGTTAAAGTCTTCGTACACGACTGACACAAGTAAGTTCCTTCACAACGGGAGGTGATGTTTCAAATACGTTTGCGAACAGTCATACAGGATATTCCCGCTTTGTTGAACTGTTTGAAGAAGAAAAAATATCATGAACTACATGCACTGAAATAATGATACACTCAATTTTTTGAACATACCTCGTATATACTTAATGTTAACATATTTGCAGATGTAACATATGATACTTCAGCTCGTCTAACAAATGTGAAATCATGCCAAAGTCGATCAGTATCACCGTCGCGATGCCACAATACTTAACGAATTCCCACAATAATGCATTGGGTTTAATTCCGTTGGTCTTGGAGGCCATCGCAACCTGTGTCCTATGCAACGTTGTGGTAAAATTTCGTTTAAATACGAACAAACGGCGTCAAGTACTCGCGAGCGGTTCTCTTTACAGAAAATTAAATTGCTTTTCTATATTTTGAATTGCCACTTTCTCTTGTTATGATTGGAACATTTTAAAAATATTTCATAAAGTAATGAATAACTGAAATATTGAGTTAACGTACAATACACTTCTTCGTGTGTTTCAGGAATACTGATGTAAATTAATTAAAAATAATAGGACATTTGTTTCCAAAATATTTTTTGCAGCACAACAGACGTTTATCTCTTTGAACAAGATCTTCAGAAGGGAACATTTTGTTGTTTCTGTACAATTAATATTCTCTGAAACTATGTATTTTTTAAAATAGGATGTGTTTCAATGAGTCTAGATGTAGCAATTTAAGGCTGATTTTATATTGAGGCGAAAACTTTGAAGTAGCGGGTGGCAAGTGAAAACAAAGATTAGGGTGATTATACATAAAAGCGTGTACACACCTGAAGAGCTTCTTTTCTCTTGAGTGTGGTAAACATGTGTAACAAAGAATGTAAGATGACACGACTACGCTATGGAAAGCGTCCCAAGTGACAAGCGACATGTTTAGCGTTTCTGCCACTCAGGTGTGAAATGTTGCATTGTTTCTTAAAATTTCGTTTCTAAGCGAAGTAGAACTCGATCTTTCGGAGTCTAGATTGCCCAACCTTCTCTACTATACGCAGCGATAACTTTCCTCATCATTATGCACTTGTAATGTTCTCGTTACAAAACCTATATGCTATTTTTTTCTCTTTTCAAATGATTGCGGTCACATCTTCTCTAAGTTTCCGCTTCATGGTCTGGAGTAGGTGAGTACACCCATCAATTTATGTGTGATTGAAAAATGATAATGTTATTGCTAGACCTCGGCTTATTATGTAATATCAAAGTACAAAGCATGAGCATAAATATGTAACAATAATTGATAAAATATGTACCTAAATAGGTAGCAAAATATGTAGTATCAAAGAATATGTAATATTAATAACAATCGAATATCCAAGAAATTTCAAGAATTCTGTTGAACATATTCAACATAATTTTAAGGGCGTAAGTTGTTCAAATTAAAATTTGCATCAAATTTGTAAACTCAAAAAAAAACACAGCAACGTGTACATATTTAAGAAATCAATTTTTTCAACTATTAATTATTTTTCACAGCTCAAATTATTGTATAATATGTAAATATGTAAGAGAGCTCTTTGCAACTTTCGAAACAAATTGTAAAACGAAACATCTACAGAATGAACAAACGAATGAAAATACATAGCTACTTTTGTACTTTTTGTACAAGGGAACATTTTGTGTAACTCGCTACATACAGGAACGTAGCTTTCTTGTCCACCGATGCCAAGTTTCTAGGTACTTTGCCTAAAAGTAAAAGCGAAACGAAAATATATAGCCAGAGGGGGGTGGAGGTGAGAATCTCCAGCGTCTTTCCATAAACAACAGTTCTTTTTGGGGGGTCTTCAGCCTGTCTTTCGACTTGGAAGTCAATTTTAGGGGAACGTGCATCTCATTGATTAGAAAATATGACACCACATGAGCTACAAATTTTCTTCATGTTTCAGAGATCGATAATATACGAAATAGAATCAAGATAAGAAAATATAAAAAATATGAAAAAATATGTATCATAAAACTTATGCAAAATTATGTCAGTTATATAATTCGATGACATTTCCTGTTCAAGGTATGTATCTAGAAAGGAATAGAATGTGTATTTACATAGAAATCCGGGCTGTAGTTATTGCATAAGTCTTTCATTACGATAGTCAGTATGCAAAGCAGTGAATTATTAACGTAAAGATGCGCGACAATACAAATTGTATAATCAATTATACAAGATTATACTTTGCTTTCAGAACCATTCGTTCTTTTACATTACACAAGTTTGCGTAAATATTCTTAACATGTTCTGACCTTTTTTATGTCTGTATAGAATCACCTCGAGATTGTTGCAGTAGCAAGGTGTCTTGCGCAGAGACTTGTTTCACGACATATCCTGCAAACACTCTTGGCATAGAATTTCATTATCTCTCAAAGGACGTTCCCGTTTCTATGACCTAACAAGGTTCCCTATTATTTTTAGAGCAATTTATTACAATCAAATACGGCAATAGGACCTAGACTGAATAGAACAAAGAGTACTGTGATTAACGAAAATCCAACTATACTCTGTCCCGGGAATGTTTGGAGCGAGCGAACGAAAACTGCGCAAGTATTGACTCGCGAGGGCTCGACCAACGAACGCGTGGGAGGGGAAGTGAGTGCAGCTACCGGCCGAAGCATTTCTCCGCCATGTCGCTTTCTCTCTTCTCTCCCGTTATGCGCGATTTTGGTCCACAGTTTCCAGGGACAGGGTATAGCATGTGCGAGGAATCCTCTGCGTGTTGGCTAATCGGTCAGAAATGATTTCCTTCCGGAAGTTCCCTCTCCTCCATCCTTTCCTTACGTCATAGCTATCAGTGCCATCTATTGGCAAAACTGCATATCATTACTAAAGGCGATGCTTATGTGTATATTTTTCTCTTCATCTTAAAAGAGAATTCGTAATAATTACCAGCTCGTTTGACTTTTCTAATCAGATAATCTGTGAAGATCTTTAACCTATTTTCTATTTCGGAAACTAACGAAACTTGATCAATACTAATGAAAAACTGATAGGAAATCGGTCTCTCTATCGGTTTTCTGATAGAAATTGAATCGTGGCTCAATCTATATTTTATTAAGCGAACTAATTGGATATTTCTAAGCCTCACAGAACTAATGAAAAACTAACCATTCCATTGCATTTTGCGCGGGAGAAGGAAAATAGGTTGGATCAACTTCATGTGACAGTGACTGCATAAATTTCCCGCCAGCTTCACTTCAAGCTTGGAACTGGCGAGTTAAATGCTGCAATTTACAGACATCAAAATGGACATTGGGTGGCTGGATTGGTGCGATGGTCTGTCTCCTCTGGTATGCAATTAATTCACTCTGTAACACCCCAATCCTGACCCCCGCCGTATATTTGTCCGAATCTCCAGTTCAAAGTAGTGAGGTATTTGGAAATGTTGGTCGTTTTGGTCCACCAAACCATCCTGTATGCTTCTATGCATTTGCGCGCTGAAACACCAACAGTACCTTGTTACAATATTCAGGATGCCTATTCTCGTCCTTTCCTTGTAAATATAGTTGGTTCACTATTCAATACGCCTTTCACTATTTTTATTATTTATGTTTTTTTGTGAATTCAGTTTGAAAAATTCAGAAACCTACACACTGCCTTGGAAATGTATGGAACAAAGGCCGCGCATAACTGTAGAGAAGGGGAGAAAGCGAGTGAGTGGAGCAAAGTAATGCTCGATGTTGCCTCGGCGAGGAGGGATTCTAAGCTTGCCGCTTGTTGCCCAAAGGAGGGGGGCATCGGTAGGCCTGATCAGCTGTTGGCCTGCACGTTACAACCGCCTTTCGGGGCTGAACTCCTACCACATCTGGGCCCATAAGAGGTCCCCCTAATACTCGGTCTAACAGTAACTCGATTTGCAGTAATCAAAATTCGAACAACACAATTCATGCTAACTATACATTTATTCCAACCAATCAGTGGCTTAGTTACATATTGTGGGTTTAATTACTTAATATACTATTCACATGGTTACACATTCAGTGGGAGAGGCGTGCATGAGAGAGAGAGAGAGAGAGAGAGAGAGAGAGAGAGAGAGAGAGATATACAGTAATTCCTTTCCTCAAAATGGTAATATGAAAATTCAACTAAATTAATCTTTTTTTTTAGAATGATCAACTAATCAATTAGCAAATTATCAACAGTTATGCACGCACACAAAAATAAAGCTCAAACCAATAATTTCGATACTTAACTGAAAACTAGGCTGAGGATTGAAGACAAGGCGACTCTCTATCTCCCATGGCTGCCGATAGACAAGGGCAGTTGTTATCTTCCTGCACGTACTCCTCCACTCGTCCACCAATCAGCGCCCTTCAGTGACGTCACTATTGACGTACACTCACTGTTGCCAAGTTTATTCCTTACAATTGCACACTTCCACAAATCAAGAAAATAAGATGTTGCGAACTGGGGGTTATAACGTTTCTTCGTTGGTAAACGCGGCAACAGCGGGTCACTTCCATTAAGATGGGTCCCACGTAGAGAGTGAGCTGGTCTTGACTCTAGTAGCATCATTAATTTTTACTTTTTCCTGAATTACGTCTATATAATTATAGTTGATCTATTGTATTGCATATAATTTCCTTGTGTGACAAGGTCAGAAGTACCAAAATAATATTTTTTTTAAAAAATAAATATTACTACTACTTATTACAAGTCACTACACACAGGAACAACTAAAATGGATAAGGAGAGATGTCAGCACTGTTAAGCAAATTTTTTCTAAGTTGCTAAGGAATGAGTCAAACAAAATAAGAATAAACTTTAGACAAATATATGTCGAATGGTTAGAGAAACATACAGAAATGTATGATAATGTAAGAAGAGAAGAAACAGAACTGATATAAATACTAGAGGATAAGTACCCGCTTTAGTTGAACTGAGACAAATTAAGTAGTTATCTGAGATCTTAAATTTTCGTTGAGAGTGACATTTCCAATATTCTCGAATCGTCTAGATAACAGTTTCGCTGAATGTGCAATACTGGTGATAATGGGTGAATGTTACAATCAAAAATGCATGAGCGTATAATTCGAATCTGGATGTTGTGTTATGCAGTCTTTTACCTTGAAATGTATGCAAAGGAATCAGTACGGTTCTTTTGGTTGCTTACCTTACGTCACATTTCAGCTTCCTTATGTACATCGTGACGATGAAACTAGCTGATGAAAGAAGCGTGAAGGAACACTAATGCCTACATGGAGAAAACTGTATGCATCATACAGTCTGATGCATTGTTGTACCTCGTTTGTAAAGGATGCAAGTGAGTATTTCTTTCTAAGTCGAGCTGTAATTTAATATATCTATTGATGCTTTTTTTGGTTCAACTGGTGCATTTAGAGCTTAACCAAGGTATGAATTGCCCTACGCAAAGTCATAAAGTGCACATTCATTCTTTCCTCCTATCGCCCCTCCCCTTCTCATGTGCCTTTTGACACCGTTGCACAATTTGGCAATGCAGGGACACGGAGACAATGCAAGCAGCTGAATGCATCGCCCACGCTCCATCTGCTTGCTTACTATTGAAAATTTGACAACAGAGCCTACTTTTCTTTGTGTAGGCTGAGACTTCGGCCCACAACCTTTGCCAATGAAACTACTGTATGCGCTCTTGCAGATGTCGACTAATAAGGCAAGGCCAAATCTAAAGATTTAAAAGGTACTAATTCTAAATTATTATAATTCATTTAACACAAACCAAGTCAATGTTAATCTCGCCATATCTACTCTCTATAACATGCAGACTTTGAAAATCCTATTTTGAAGAGTATCTCGTGGATTGATTTAAAAACCGTCAGAATTTCTCTGAAGCAATTTCGGTCTATGAAAACAGTTCGTGTCTGACAGCTAAGTTTTCTTACTCAGGCATCGATCAAGAGAGTTACTGCATGATCTCCCAAGAGGCTGTTGAGACGCGAGAAGAAGCAATTCAATTTCGAACTAGTATCGAAAACTCACAGAAGATTCCCTCAGCTGACGCAAAACAGAGAAAAGGTTTTATTAGTGCAACCACATTTAACTGAAAAAAATTAGAAGATCTGAAGAGTCAAAGAAAGCAGTAATATGATTTCAAATTTGTATTGTCGTCATGAAATGTGCTCATATTCACTTCTTTTCCGCCTTCGAACTATGAAAAATTGCATGATTCTTACTTCCTCACTGAATGTGTGAATTGTATGTACGTACCTTTGCGTCTCCTAAGCAGAGAATTTATGATTTACTTGGAACTTTGCGGCTCACAAGCAGAGAATTTGTGATTTACTTGGAACTTGCGGCTCACAAACAGATAATTTGTTATTTACTTGGAACTTTGCGGCTCATAAGCAGATAATTTGTGATCTGCTTACAACTTTACGGCTCATAAGCAGATAATTTGTGATCTGTCTACAACTTTGCGTTTTCTTACCAGAGAATTTGAGAGCTGCCATCATCTTTGCGTCTCCTAAGTGAAGAATTTGCGAGTTGCGTGAAAATTTGCATCTCCTTACCATAGAATATATGAGAGTTATCTGTTTTCTCTTCGTCTTTACTTCCTTGTCTTCGGATTCAGAGTTCGTAAAAATTACTTCCTCGCCTCCCTTTTCTAATCAGATAATACGAGGGTTGGCCCAAAAGTTTGTCGCCTGACCATGATGCACACGAGATAAAAATTGGTTTATTTTTCAACGCATTCCCATCTGAGTTCTACACACTTTCTGCAACGACGTTCCGATGCACTTATACCCTCCGTATAGAATATGAAGTATTAAGGGTGTCAAAATACAAATTGATAGTGTCACCTCACTTGAAATGGGTCCCAGACAGGTATTTTCGTAGGGTTGGAAATAGATTGAAGAGCGGTAGGATTCAGATCAGTGAACTGGACATTTGTTATAGCACTTTCTCTCATCTTGCAGTCATATAATTCGTAGATATTTGTACAATAGTTTCAGCATATCAAACTGCTCCTGAGGGGGATGACAATATATTTGCATTGCAAAAGCATGATTTTCAACAATAGTGACAAAATGTTCGGCCTTTCTCCGAGACAAATTAACCAACACTATCTCTTTAAAAGCAAGGTTGTCATTGTCGTCCCGCTCTGTCCACAAAGGTTTTCAAGTACAGTTATTATTCACTATTAATAATAATAGCTGTGGAGATAAGGGTTTACAAATTTGTAAGGGAAAAGCATTTTGGAATGAAACACCAAAACATCAATTCACAGAGCACCCAGCCGCGTTGTAATTATTATGAAAAATACTCCCAGATTGCGTTGAGATCTGAAAATTGCTTCCAAAAAATCCAGCCCCTGATGTTGATAGAGGAGGTGTTAAAAAAAAGGAGAGAGAGATGGTAAATCGACAAAAAGAATAAACGAGACACTCCTGTGTTGCTGTTCGGATCCAAAAGCGAGCTTGCTTCCGTCAGAAAGTTCCACCACGCCTAGGCACCGAGGGTTTATTAGCGTATATCTCAATTGCAAATCCGAAAGCTTTTGTTGAATATGAAACGTCTGTGGGGCAGTCAGTATAAATGAATACCTCTCTCTGTGCTCTCTCTCTCTCTCTCTCTCTCTCTCTCTCTCTCTCTCTCTCTCTCTCTCTCTGTTCTCTCGCTCTCCCTGTGTCTCTCTATTCCTTCTTTTCATCAGTTGTTCTCTGATCTGTGGCGGCGTAGCTTGAATCAGAGAAGGGGGAAGAGGGGGTGGGGGAAGGACCGGACATATTGCCAAAAGAAAAAGAACTCTTTGGAAGTTGGTTAATTGAAGAACGGGAAAAAAAGAAGAGATCCAGACAATTTTAAGCCTGATTACACACGCGCTGACACACAATGGCGCTTCCTCTTCTGAATCTATCTTGCACACCGGGAGAGAAAGAGAGAGAGGCTCGGGAATTCCGGGCTTTTGAAACTTTCACGCTTGTCTCGGAATCTGGCCGAAATAGGAGCCGTAGAGCAATTTCCGGTCAAGGAGGTATTCGGCGCCATTATACTTTCCGTGGAAGCTAGTTAGCTTAACGATTGCCGTAAATTGTATAATGGAATTAAAAGCTATTAATTAAAATTTCAATCCTTTTTTTTCCCTTGCAGAGCCAATCGAAAATTAAATAAAGAGGAATTCCGTGCACTTCTATCCTGCATGAAACTGTTATGATCATGGGTTTAGCAAGGCCCTTGTAAATTCGTAACGTACTCTGAGTACGTGGGATCGAACCAAGAACCTTAACTATTGAGGGGGGTGATGTAGCTCGCTTAATCATTCATCCTCATTTGAGCACTCGCCCTTCAAGGTAAGCCTAATGGTAATGGGAGAGAGGTACTAACTACACATTTGGAAATGGCAAAACACAAGCTTTCGGATTTATACCTTCAAGTCTAGATCAACATGGTTGGAAGTAACAATACCTGTCTGTCTCTGATGATACAATTCCCCGCTGATAGCTGTTCATATCGAAACGTGTTTGATCGCTCAATGTCCTCAGTTCCTTCTTGTTCGGCGATTCCAGGCAAAAGACCCCACACCACACGTTGCTCTCTGTTCTGTTCTCTTTCCTCCTTCCCTGGTCGTTGCCCTGAAATACCAGCTGATCAGCACCTTAACTCCAATAGACCAGGAAGGATTTGTAAATTACCGATGTGACATTCTTTGAATGCCTGAGAGAGCAACGGCTGGCGACAGGGGTTATGAATTCAGGCTAGCTATAAATCTCAATTTAGAGGAGATTGATACGAATTGACAAAGTTACTTGATTGCAGAAAACACACAAAAAAATATGTTCATGTTAGTCGATAAAGCTGATTAACGTAATGTGTTTCCCCCAGCAGAATAGCCGATGGAAAAATAAAAACATTAGCACGAAAGTACAATGCAAAAAAGAGAGTGACGGAACGCTTATCACAACGTTCTACGACGCCAGGGGTCCAAGGTTCGAATCCCGGCCTGGACATAGGTACTCTTTGTGAGTGCCCCTTATCAATTTCATCATAACATCACCCATCCTCATCTTCGCGATTAGTCAAAAGTGGCAAAAAAGCGAAGTGAAATCAATTAATCAATGAGTACGTTTGCAGCCAATTCTCCTTCGACGTACTCATAATGTGTAGGAACTTTACGCAGTTTTCGACCTCTGTAGCAAGTTCTTATTTTTAAAACTTATATAGCTTTCAAGTTACATTTTTGTTGTTGACTCAATTTATTCTTATGGCAAAACTTTTCAAATATAAACACTTTTATGTACCTATCATTTCCATGAAAAAGGATTTCTTGCTTACCAAATTGGAAACTTAAACGTTTTGTTGGGTCTTGAGCTCATAATGCTCCTACTTTGCTAGTTTCATTTTTTTTATTTGTGGAAATGTTAGTTCAGAAATTTCCGGACAGAGGGCTCCTTTATCTGAACTGAAGAAAGCTGGACAGAGAAGTCTTCAGAGATCGTAGAAAAAATTACGCGTCAACTTTTGATTCGTCTAAATCACGGTCAAGATACAGCTTTAAGTTCCTTGATTTCTTACTAAGTACAGTAGGGATTGCGATGGAAAGTTCTTGTACCTACCGCACG
The DNA here is from genome assembly GCF_977018435.1 of Lepisma saccharinum. Taxonomy (NCBI): domain Eukaryota; kingdom Metazoa; phylum Arthropoda; class Insecta; order Zygentoma; family Lepismatidae; genus Lepisma; species Lepisma saccharinum. The sequence goes on from NC_139253.1 coordinate 26,080,720, forward strand.
TTACTATTTATGTAGTTTAGTTAATAGTACGTAGTGTTCCTTCTTCTAAGAGCACTTAATACGCCTTAACAGGATGAGAAATTAGGTTCTAGTATTTGCGCATTATATCTTTTAAATTAGAAGTGTTTAACGTAGGGATTCAAGGAAGTCAATTTAGAATGGAATTAAGGTTCCTTGGCTCCGACTTAAGCCAATAAATGTTTCTTGTAATGGGCCACATCGAAGAAGATTCCCTTGTTATTTTGAGAGTTAAGTTATGTTGAATGAAGGTTATCCGTTCATTTAAAAACTCAATGCAGTCTAAAGCCCATTTGAGCAGTTATGTAAAGTAACCTCTATATTTTTGAAACTATAATTTTAAATCGATGTAAGAATATTTCGGGCTTTTCAAGATGAATAATTGATAAAGTTTATGTCCATACTAGGAACGGTTACAATTTATAGCCTTTTATTTCGATCGCGCGGGGAGATTTGCCCCATTCCCCGAAATTGTTGACCACCGACAGCTTTGGCACGTTTTTAATACATCCCTAGGCAGCTAGCTTTAGACTGCGAAGTCAAATTCTCTGGACCCTTGTACTGTAATTATCTTTTCAATCCTTTTTGACACAATAATATTCTCAAGGTCAAAGTCCGGTTGTGACGTCATTATATCAATGTGGCAACTCTATTACTAACCATATTATTAAGGGGGTTGAATTCCAGTAACATTTTAGAAAAGGAAAGAGTAAGAGATAGTGTACATACTAGGTATAATCGAATGCCTCACAAAATAAACTTAATCTGATTTTGTCAGACGTTCGTGGCATTGTTATGAAGCAATGTGAGAGACTTAGAATCGTGAGGTAGTATATAGATATATTAAGATTAAGCATTTGGTATCTTAAACTGATTTCAACATATCGCCGGTTGAATGATATTTTGTCGAATCTCCATTTTTCTTCAGAGATTAGTTGATGACTTTATCTTGTTCGGTACATGTGAATTCGAAGCGACGTATGTTGGTTGTCAGGTGTGGTGAGTTATCAACCATAATGAAATGTTTATGCAAAATCAACATAAGTCCAACTTTAATCAGCTCTCCTGATTAGTGAGAAGTTAGTGCAGATGGGCATACGACAAATAGTATTCAGCCGGCGATGTTTGAAATTGTGAGAGACGACAGGTTGAAATGAACCTATTACTTCTTTTAATAATTTCCAGGTCTCTATGGCACTAACGAAATCATTCCTACCTCACGCTCTTTTTCGCCCTGTTAAGGTGGCCAATTACACTCGCTTGGCCCCGTTCTTTTCTAGTTTAGGCTGGCGATTACAGAATCTGGATCAGTGCCCGGTTGCCGCTAATTACCACCGTTCGCATAAGCTCCTTTCGGAAGAAGTAATCCTTCAATCTAGCTGCGGTTTCTCTCTCCAAAGATCGGATCTCGGTTGTCGATCTTGGAAAAAGAACCGAGGTACCATCCCGTGGAAACAGGGAAATTTTTTAGAAGTTAGAATTGGAGAAAGGGGGACTTTTTTCCCATACCCCCACTCTATCTTTCCTTAATAGTCGCAGGTTAAGGCAAAGGGAGACTGGGGGAAAGATCTAGACACTGAATTGGGAAGCTGGGAGAGATGCAAGAACTTTCTTAGTTCCTCTCTCTCTCTCCTTTTCCGAGAAAGGTGTTTTAAACGCTTTGAAAGCCTCACTTTGTCGACACAAGCTTTTGGCGTTGCCGAAGCCCGGAGTAGGGGGTTGGAGGGGCGGCGGCGCGGGAATCGATAAACTGATGGAAGCCTCATTATCGCCCTTCCTACGGCGCGGGGGTGGGAGAGAGGCGAGGAAAGGAAGTGCTTTGTTCCCTTCCACATAACATCTTCAGCAACATAATCGTAAAGTCTCCTCAAGCATAAGTGTTGTTGGAAGAGAAGATGGGCCCCATTTTTGTGGGGGGAATGGAGGCGGAGGGAGGGGGTTAAGAAAAAAGTGAACATTTGCTTTTAATAATGAATGCCATCTTGAAGATGCTGGGTCTCCGCGTCTGAAAGTCTTAGCTAATAAGGACGGAAATTTGCTTCTTCCTTAACCGATAGTATCAGGATTGGCAAATTCCTGAGTCGCAGTTCCTTTTCTGGGCCTTGCTGCAACGCTCTCTATGTTAGCTTTCCACTATATTTCCTTCTCCACAGGATCATATTATACATTCTCTCTGTGCTGTAAGATATATACGTTCACTCGTCTTGAGATCGTTCGCTGCGGGACGGCGTAGGTTCGAATCCGGCTCTGGTCGGAATTTATTCGGCCTACGTATAGGGCCGGTGGCAACCCACCATCGTGAGGAAATTGGGAAGCTCCGAGTGAGTGAGCGTAACCCGGTCGAGAAGACCTACAGTAAACGGCTGGGGGTTCGTCGGGCTGATCACCCGTCCCCCTTTACTGGTCTAAGAACTCCACGCTCCAACAAGGTGACGGCGGAACAGTGTGGGAGGGAGACCAGCAGTCGGTAGGTAAGCCAAGGCCCTTCAAGGTGCTGTAGAGCTGTGGGTTATTATTATTATTATTATTATATATATATATATATATATATATATATATAAATGTATGTATGTGTGTGGGTGGGTGGGTGTGTAAATTTGTTCCGACATAACTCTCGAACGCCTGGAGCAATTTCAACCAAACTTGGTACACGTATCACTTGCAATCTGGAAACAATATTTTGGGTTAAGACACCCCTGGCACTTATACGGGTGGGGTGGGAAGGGGTGACATGTAAACATATAAGAGAATCACCGATATTAAATTCCGTACAAACAGACATGCGTGACTCTATGCAATCCCGCACAACGATAGTGTTTCTCGGGTTGTCTAACATTCAGGCTGTGTTGCGAATGGAATCCATAGTTATCGAGCCCTCCCGAGTGACTACTTGCGCAGAGAATTGTTTTCGTTCGCGTGCTCCAGAGATTCCCGAGACAGACTGCAGTGGCACAGTCTGTAGAGTAAAGAGTACCACGCCATTCCCAAGTGACATACGTCGGCCCCCGTCACGGAGTGGTTATCACATTGCGCTACGACTACAGGGGTCCAGGGTTCGAATCCCGGCCAGGGTACGGATGTTTGCGAGTGTCCATTTATCAATTTCATCATATCATCACTCATTACCATCTTAGCAAATTAGCCAAAAGTGGCACAAGAAGAGAAGTAAAATAGAGCAAATTAATCAATCAATAAACCAGTGACATACCTCCTGTCAAGCTGAGCACTGTGTCATTTCTGTGACATCATCCTAACAGAAGTGTGTATTGGATAAATTCTTCTAGAACGGTGGGATTGCCAAGGAACTTGTTCTGGCTTTGATTACTAAGGTCTTCTTTTCCCTCTTTTGCTCGCTTTCCTCCCTCTTCAATTCTTTCTTCATGTTTTGTTCATTCTTTACCCCTCAGCCTCTTTCTAGCTTTCTCTTTCTTTCATTCTTTCTCCTTTTTCATCTATCTAACATCCTCTTTCTTTCATTCTTTACCTCTCTCCCGCTTTCTTTCATGCTTTACCTCTCTGCCTCTTTCTAGCTTCCTCTTTTTTCATGCTTTACCCCTCTGCCTCTTTCTAACTTCCTCTTTCTTTCATGCTTTACCCCTCTGCCTCTTTCTAGCTTCCTCTTCCTTTCATTCTTTACCCCTATGCCTCTTTCTAGCTTGCTCTTCCTTTCATGGTTTACCCTTCTGCATCTATCTAACTTCCTCTTTCTTTCATTCTTTACCCCTCTCCCTCTTTCTTTCATGCTTTACCCATCTGCCTCTTTCTAACTTCCTCTTTCTTTCATGCTTTACCCCTCTGCATCTTTCTAGCTTCCTCTTCCTTTCATTCTTTAACCCTATGCGTCTTTCTAGCTTCCTCTTCCTTTCATGGTTTACCTTCTGCATCTATCTAACTTCGTATTTCTTTCATTCTTTACCCCTCTCCCTCTTTCTTTCATGCTTTACCCCTCTGCCTCTTTCTAGCTCCCTTTTTCTTTCATGCTTTACCCCTCTGCCGCTTTCTAGCTTCCTCTTTCTTTCATGCTTTACCCCTCTGCCGCTTTCTAGCACCCTCTTCCTTTCATGGTTTACCTTCTGCATCTATCTAACATCCTCTTTCTTTCATTCTTTACCTCTCTCCCGCTTTCTTTCATGCTTTACCTCTCTGCCTCTTTCTAGCTTCCTCTTTCTTTCATGCTTTACCCCTCTGCCTCTTTATAACTTCCTCTTTCTTTCATGCTTTACAACGTCTGCCTCTTTCTAGCTTCCTCTTCCTTTCATTCTTTACCACTATGCCTCTTTTTTGCTTCCTCTTCCTTTCATGGTTTACCTTCTGCATCTATCTAACTTCCTCTTTCTTTCATTCTTTACCCCTCTCCCTCTTTCTTTAATGCTTTACCCCTCTGCCTCTTTCTAGCTTCCTCTTTCTTTCATGCTTTACCCCTCTGCCTCTTTATAACTTCCTCTTTCTTTCATTCTTTACCTCTCTGCCTCTTTCTAGCTTCCTCTTCCTTTCATTCTTTACCCCTATGCCTCTTTCTAGCTTCCTCTTCCTTTCATGGTTTACCTTCTGCATCTATCTAACTTCCTCTTTCTTTCATTCTTTACCCCTCTCCCTCTTTCTTTCATGCTTTACCCCTCTGCCTCTTTCTAGCTTCCTCTTTCTTTCATGCTTTACCCCTCTGCCTCTTTATAACTTCCTCTTTCTTTCATGCTTTACCCCTCTGCCTCTTTCTAGCTCCCTCTTTCTTTCATTCTTTACCCCTCTGCCTCTTTCTTTCATGCTTTACCCCTCTGCCGCTTTCTAGCACCCTCTTCCCTTCATGGTTTACCCTTCTGCATCTATCTAACTTCCTATTTCTTTCATTCTTTACCCTTCTCCCTCTTCCCTTCATGCTTTACCCTTCTACCTCTTTCTAGCTTCCTCTTTCTTTCATGCTTTACCCCTCTGCCTCTTTCTAGCTCCCTCTTTCTTTCATTCTTTCCCCTCTGCATCTATCTATGATGACGAGGCAAGCCAAGCGATTATATTATCCGCTTCCTCCTGTGTGGTACTTCCTCTAATATGAAGAATCTAAAAGAGAAATTAGTGTAGGATATTGGGATCAGAGACTGTCAGGTAGGTCTGGAGCCTACCCCCCCCCCCCCACCGATTTCGACTTTCTTGTTTCTGGGTTTAAATTTTAGCCATCTGCACACAATTATTACTGACTTCACAACTCTGAGAAAGTGTGTTGAATTTTATAGTTAGTGTTTTATTACCGTTACCTCAATGTTACTAGGTGTAATAATGACTATATTTTAAAATTTTAGTAGTTTTAATAATGTTATACATTGCATAGAATAATACTCTTTAAGTTTAAGAATGTGTTTTCCAGAAGGAGTTAAGGATAGTGTAGAAAATATTAATAGTGTTAGAATACTGTTTCACGATGTAGCTACGTAGATGTGATTTTAACATTATGACTCAAATCTCCTAAATCTTTAATTCACTTTTTGAAATTTTATTTTTCCTTGAAAATTTAATCACTGCTTGTCTTGCTTATTATGAATTTCACTTTCCCAATTTTTAATCTTTGTTTTCTTTCATCTTCTTGCTTATTCTTATTGGTTTGCTTATTGATTGTGATTCTCGTTTTAAAACATGTTTCGTAAATAGATCCTGTTTCTCTTGAATTACAGTATATTCTATCTCCGTATGGTAATCAAGGAGTTATCTGTCCGTTATCCTGTGGAGGCACATTGCACAGTGGTTTCGATCCCACTTTAAACTGTAGGTCCAGCCTCGATTTGTGTATCTGAACATAAAGTGGACTTAACATACATCAACTAAAGTAGGTCCTACCCTTCACTTAACCTACTTAGTGGTTGGTACATCCCTGTTAAGATGAAGCAGAACGTTAGATAATTAAAATGAGTACACTCCTGTTCAAATATACTGGCACAATATCATGCTACCTTGGCATGGTTTACAATAATATACCATGATATATCACCGACACCAATAATTAAATTGAATACTGTATTTTCATTTCGAACAGAAATTTTAATAAATACCTTGATTACAAATAATGCAAAAAGCGTTTGACGAGGTGAGATTTAGCCTATTTCATTTTCTCGGGCATCAGAAATGCGATTTGTGGTGTTCAGAGCATTGAGGGAAGGACGTGAAGTTCATTTGTAAATTACTATTTCCATTTGTTTTTTCCTGCTTCTAAATTGAGAGAGAAAAATAGATCAAAGGGATTGAAAGTGCGTTTGCTAATGGGAAATCTTTGTTTCTTGCGGCAATGTTTTGCAGTGAAATGAAAAACATGTCCCTCTAAAGTGATGAGCTAATGTTTGCTTTAACAGCTAGCACGTTTTTTTTCCTATTCCACAAATAAAATTTCATTCCTTTTTTTGGTAATAGAATTGAATTCTAATTACATTAACAGCATCCAAAATCTCGCGATATTTGGAGCTTATATCTTTCGTTTATATGTAACACGTGTAAAACAAATACATGTTTTGAAAGAAACACGTTTGATGGTAACTGTAAACTGCTGGCTATGGAGTTAACATTTGCCGCTTTCATAAAAGTAAATTAAATCGCACCTGAATGACAACACATTGCATTTAACAGTAAACTTTATACATACATTCACCCCCCCCCCCCCACATATATATATACCGGGTGAATAATCTAAAACTTGCACCCAAATATTTCAGAAATGGAAGGTTCTATTGATGTGCTGTTTTCACAGAAATGAAGTGTAACCAAGGGCTCATAATTGTAGCCCATAAACAGATTTTTATAATTATTTGAATGTGTATTTATTTTAGAAAGTTACATTTTTTCAAATGGAACAATGCCTATTGACAGTAACAAATTAAAACTAGAGTAAATTAGAATGTCAATGGTGTTTCTTTCAGGATTCTAGTACAAGTAGTTTTCGAGCTATCGTATTGAAAATTGTACAGACCTGCAGTTGTCTGCTCCATTAAACTGCTTAGTTACGAGGCTCTGATGTTCGTATGTTTGTTTCCTTTACAGTCCACTGATTGCATTGCGACTTCCTTGTCAGTTACGTGGTGATAGTGCAACAAGTCGGACGTGGTGGAAGATGGTGTTTACCAATGCTGAAAAAGCCGACCTGTTAATGGTGTATGGAGAATGTAGGAAGAATGCTGTTAGTGCTTCTGCTCTGAACGCGGAACAATATCCCAATAGACGTCACACATCGCGACAATTATTTGTGAACCTCTTCAACCAATTACGTGAAACTGGAAGTGTAACACCTAGAAAACGTAACAGAAACATACGAGTGACTGGAGAACAGGGTCAAATTAATGGTCTCGCTGCTGTTTCTGCACATCCGCAGGTTAGTTCCCGTGCAATCGCATATATCATGTATCTTGTTTAGTGATGAAGCAACATTTACAAATCATGGCCAAGTAAACCTCCGAAACATGCACTATTGGTCCGTAAACAATCGCCATTGGCTTCGTCAGGTAGAACGTCAGCGTCCATGTAGTTTAAATGTGTTGTGTGGAATAGTGAACCATCAGCTCATAGGCCCTTTGTTCATAGAAGGAACACTAAATTCTCAAAAGTATCTCAACCTCCTAACAGACCAACTTCCACAGATGTTAGAAGACGTTCCACTGCAGACTAGGAGGAACATGTGGTATCAGCATGATGGCTGTCCAGCGCATAGTGCACGACTTACTACAGCTTGTCTTCACCGATTGTTTCAAAATCGTTGGATTGGACGAAGGGGACCTGTACTTTGGCCGGTCCGTTCACCAGATTTGACTCCTTTAGATTTCTTTCTCTGGGGTAAGCTCAAAGAGACTGTTTACAAGGACATACCGACTACACCAAATGATATGAAACGACGCATTACTGCTGCCTGCGCTGAAATTTCTGATGAAATGCTAGAACGTGTGCATCAATCTTTACATGGCAGACTGGAAGCTTGTATTGAAGCTGGTGGGCGTCATTTTGAACACAACCTTTGAAGGCCAAATCTCTTTCTTCTTCAGAATCTAATTAATTTATTTATTCACTTTTTTTCTTACGTTAGTGCTGACACATGTCGCAGACAACTGCCGGTCTGTACAATTTTCAAACTACGATAGCTCCAAAACCACTTGTACTAGAATCCTGAAAGAAACACCATTGACATTCTAATTTACTCTAGTTTTAATTTGTTACTGTCAATAGGCATTGTTCCATTTGAAAAATGTAACTTTCTAAAATAAATACACATTCTAATAATTATAAAAATCTGTGTATAGGCTACAATTATGAGCCCTTGGTTACACTTCATTTCTGTGAAAACAGCACATCAATAGCACCTTTTCTTTCTTAAATATTTGGGGTGCAAGTTTTAGGTATATATATATATATATATATATATATATATATATATATATATTACAGAATCCACGATGTCCTTTGGTCATGCTTAACCTTTATACAAACCGAAATCAAATGTAGTTCTACACGCAAAGTTGTATTGTTTCAAATTTTGAATCATACTTGGTAAACAAAAACTATTGAGATAAAATAGCAACGATTGACTGATTTCAATGAAATTCCATGTATTTCTGATTTTTACGTCTTTCACGTCTTCAATTTATACTCCTGTTTAGATAAAGTGGCACAAACTTCGACTGTCCAACATTCTAAAGTTTGCCCCTTTATGTGAACAGGAGTGTACCATCCGTCACTGTCTTTATAATTGATCATTGCTTCCATGTTGTAATCCTCACCGAATCGTTACTTCCATGTTGTAATCACCATCGAATCGTTGCTTCCATGTTGAAATTCCCGCAAATAGATGCTTCCATATTGTATTTCTCACCGAATCATTGCTTCCATGTTGTAATCTCCACCGAATAGTTGCTTCCATGTTGTAATTCCCACTGTATCGTTGCTTCCATGTTGTAATGCTCACCGTATCATTGCTTCCATGCTGTAATGACCACCGTATCGTTGCTTCTATCTTGTAATCCCCACCGTATCGTTCATTCCATGCTGTAATGCCCACCGTATAGTTCCTTCCATGTTGTAATCTCCACCGTATCGTTCCTTCCATGCTGTAATCCCCACCGTATAGTTCCTTCCATGTTGTAATCTCCACCGTATCGTTCCTTCCATGTTGCAATTCCACCGTATCGTTCCTTCCATGTTGTAATCCCCACCGTATCGTTACTTCCATGTTGTAATCTCCACCGTATCGTTCCTTCCATGTTGTAACGCCCACCGTATATTCCCTTCCATGTTGTAATCCCCACCGTATCGTTCCTTCCATGTTGTAATCCCCACCGTATCGTTCCTTCCATGTTGTAACGCCCACCGTATAGTCCCTTCCATGTTGTAATCCCCACCGTATCGTTCCTTCCATGTTGTAATCCCCACCGTATCATTGCTTCCATTTTGTAATCCCCACCGTATCGTTCATTCCATGTTGTAACGCCCACCGTATCGTTCCTTCCATGTTGTAATCCCCACCGTATCATTGCTTCCATGTTGTAATCACCACCGAATCGTTACTTACATGTTGTAGACACTACCGAATCGTTTCTACCATGTAATCCCCTCCGTATCGTTCCTTCCATGTTGTAATCCCCACCGAATAGATGCTTCCATGTTGAAACCCCCACCGAATCGTTGCTTCGTTTGCGTACCACCGAATGACGTGTATTCAATTTTGGACATAATTTTTTGGAATTTGTTTCGCTCTAAGTGAAGTCATACTCTTATTGAGCAAAGTTTTAAACAAATGCCCAATGTTGCTTCTTCGAGCACTGAACTGCTTGATCAGCTATAAACAAAGGAATACTAGTTCAGAACCTGAATTAAGCGATTCCTTAAGGCGCTTACCGCACAGCAGATAAACACTTGGAGAGACCGCAGCGGTGTGATTTCAGCGACATCTCTGAAACTGTTCCTCTCCTTTTTGGTGCTTCCTCTTCGGTCGCGAGACCTCTGGCTAACGACTACATTTTGCATAATGAATTGAAATTAGCCTTCCTTTCCCTTCATTGCCGTTCTGTATCTCGACGTCTTCCAAAGCCGAGAGCTTATAAATTCTGCAGCCGTGGAAAGCTTTGCAACCAAGTAAATTACACCAGAGAGAGAAATCCTCGCTCCTTCTGAATGCAGCTTATGTGGACGAATCTCGACTTTCTGGGGGTGACTTTGGAGCTTCTTGGAATTGTGATGTAAGACCCATTGAGGCAGACACATGCAATGTAAATCCTCGCAACCGTTCCTGAACGACAATGGGTAATACCTTGGACAACAATGGTCCGTCCGAGGCAGGAGGCTTTGTTGAACGTGCACGGGCACTACAGAAACAAGACGAGGACTCGAGAAATTTCTGTACAGGGTCTACAATTTTATCTACCATGCCAAACATCCTGAGGTACTGCTGCCCCAATTCATCTCAGATGTTGCCGCTAGCCACTTGGTCTCTATGTGCGATTCATACGTTTAAATAATGTGAGTAGTTGAGTAGACAATCACATCTGCACTTTAAATATCAAGAGATAGATTGGGAAACTAATAATTTCTATGTCCTGCAAACTCATATCTTTCGTCTTTGGTTTCCATCGGCATGGTTAAACTTTAGGTATATATCGTATGTATTTTGTTAAATGAAAGATGTTAATATAATATATCAAATTATAAGATAAATTATAATACTAATACACAAAATATATTATAATTTCTGGCTTCGCGGATGGCGTAGGGGTAGCGTCGTCGTCTTGTAATCAAGGAGTCCCGGTTCGATACCCGTGGAGTCACACAGTGTTTCCCATCCCACTTGAAACTGTAGGTCCAGTCCCGTTATCCTATCTGTTCATGCAATGGACTTAAAACAAAAACTTATTTATTGTAATTAGGCTACTAGAATAATAAAATATATGCAATATAATAATAATATTTATTTGCAAGTGAGCAAGACTTCTTCAGGCATAAAGACGTCTCTTTACAGTCCATTGTCAAGCTTTTATTGCACTGCAATCTGGAAAATTAGTTAACTTTATGCTCAGACAGGCTAAATGGGATTCGTGACATCTTGATTACAAAGCGACAATGTTACCACTACGCAATCGGGTAGGTTCAGCCTAATGAAACTTTGGTGATTGAAACTACTACTAGAATAATCATCTATGGTTCTGTACGTTGTCTCCTGCTTTCAGTTTTTCGGGCGAACGGTCTGGCGTGTGGATTCCCAGTCAGTATAATCGTATGTGGGGCTTGTGCTATGTCTAGTACATGTGTGTGTGTGTGTCATTGTTCTTTCATCATTTTTGTCATACACCATTCATCCTCATATTTACGACCACCAAAAGTTGAAGAAAAGTGACACAAAATAACCAAATCAATCAATTATCGCTTGTTCAATTTTTACTTCTCCCCATATATCCTCAATTTCTTTAACTGGTTCTTTTAAGTGACGTTTTAGCCAGTGTTTATTTTCGCATCTTATATTTCATCCATGGAACCTAGTTTCAAATCTTCTCATCATCAAAGTTTGATATGATCCATATTTTTATGTGACGTCACAACTTTAAAATATGTCACTAATATAACACCATCAAGCCTTGTTTCCATGATATGAAAAACTCAAATTGCTGGACAAGGCAGAAATTTATTTTATTATAAAACATAAACTAAACGTAACGTTTCAACCTTCTAGCAAGGTCTTCTTCAGACTCTGTACCAAGTACAAATGTAACAAGTAGTCTGTAACAAATGTAATGTAACAAATAGTCTGGAGGGGAGTATTTGTGTGTGTGTGTGTGTGTGTGTGTGTGTGTGTATATATATATATATATATATATATATATATATATATATATATATATATATATATATATATATATATAGTCCTGTTCCTTGTTACATTTGTACTTAGTACAGAGTCTGAAGAAGACCTTGCTTGAAGGTTGAAACATTACGTTTAGTTTATGTTTTATAATAAAATAAAATTCTGCCTTGGTCAGCAATTTGAGTTGTTCATGTCACTAATATATTTATTTTGAGCAAAGAAAGCGTAATTTTCGTGTTGTTATATGTAATATTGCACCTTGTTTGTAATGTATATCTTTTGTTTAATGTTTATTGTATGTTATGCTCTATTTTGAGTAGTTTAATGTATCTTCATGTTTGCGAAAGTGCACTATGTGAATTTGTATTTCTAAACATGTATAGATGTCAGTTTTGTTGATAGTATCCTTTTGTAGATAGTGAGTGATTCATCTGTACTTAAATCTGTGTTATCGAAAATAGTATAAAAGCGAGGATAGCGCATAAGAAATATCACACTTTTGCCACGGATCGTCGAAGATTTTAAACTTAAAAAGAACTCGGTGTTGTGCATACATCTTGGGGCGCAAGCTAAGCCTATGCGATCATAGGTGTGCCGATGGCCATGCATTGATGCTATGCACAATACTGCAACCATTATTCGTTAAGAAATAAAGCTAGCCTAATGATTAACTTGGAATAAAAGGCAAAAGAGCAAATAGATATTGGCTCAGTTATCATTGCATATCTCTTGGTGTGGTAGTTCGGGGCGCAAGTTAGGTCTATGTGATCATAGGCTTGCCGATAGCCACGCATTGAGTTTATGCGTTTTAATTGAGTCAATTCATCGACAAAGCGAAATCCTCGCCTTCGTCTCAAGTATATTCGCATTATAATTGCCATAAATAAAGAATGAAACCTTTTAGTTTATCTACTGCATAAATGTGGTTTTATTTCTCTGTGCTGTGAATATAGTGTTTGCCTAACACTATCCCTGTACCTGAGAGGAGTCTGTGTACTTCACTGAGTCTCATCGTTCACCGCTGAGTATTATTAAGTTATTATTAATAAATGTAATAATACGTTTAATAGTGTAATAATAAAGCAGGCAAGAACGTGTCAAGCTTTCATCCTAGAACAATCTAACTACCTTACTAGTTTAATTTCGTGTAGCCTTGCAGCGAAGTACAGGATGTTCAGGCAAAATCTCAACTAAATAAATCTATATCCATCGCTACTTTCAGGATGAACTCTTTGTACTCGTATTACTACTAGAATATTCGATCATGTTTCACTGGACTGGTTGTACATTATACTTTAGAAACGTCAATAAACCTTTAATCTTCATAGGATACTAGCAGAGGGTGTAGGGCTGTTTGGTTTCTGCCAAAACTAACACCGACGTATAAGTTTGGGTAGAAGTCGCATTACTTCGAATCATCAACAACCAACCATAAATTTTTTAGTTCTAATATGCCACTTTCCATAAAAATCCATCCTTCTATGTACTTATGACGTTCAACACAATTTTGAATTAAGGTACAGGTCTTCTTTATCTGCAGCGGCCAGCTTCATCGAGGGTAAATCCTAAGAGGGGTAAAGTGAAGAAGTTAAGAGTGACTTCTCGAGCAGTTCCTCTGAAGATGGGCTCAGTATTTATGATATTTATCTCGGGACGAGCCAGAGATGCTGAGGGAAAACAGGAGCCGTTCACCCTTCTAAAACATACCTGCGGCTTTTCTCACGGATGTACCCATTATTTTGTCCACCCCTTCTTGTCATTAGTTAAGACATTCCGTGTAATATGCACATCTTCACTCTTCTCACGGATAGCAACCGGGGAAAACAATGTGTGGTTTCTTCGTTCCCCTTCGCGAGGGTTGATGCCTGACTGGAAGGGGAGAGAACGTACTCTAAGGGGGAAATAGGTGCTTATGTTGCGCTAGAAGCACCTCAGTCTACCGAAGTTTGTAAACTGCCCTGCCTCATTCAACTCGCCGATATTAACAGAATAAGACATGTTTAACCTTCAACACTTCCGCTTTCCTCGGCTGAAAGGTGTTGATGCATAGAGCATTGTTAAACTTAATTGAAACGTAGTACGGCATCTGATTGAAGATTGCAAAATGATTCTAACATGTAGGGGAGTGCTAGTAGCGCAACTAACACGTTATGGGCCCACTCGCAACTTTAATTTGTGCGCCTCTACTAGACTTTTTTAAAAAAGGTTTCATTTATAAAATATTACGTAATTCAAGCCTACGTTTATATTAGGTATATACAAATATGAAAATGCATACATGCAATTTAAGTCAATGTAAAAACTGGTACGACAGGTTAAGACAATAGGTTTAATATTGACGTATCTTATTACAACTGACATTTGATCAATTTTAGTAATATCTTTGGTTGTACCCAAAATAAGGGGGGGAGGAATGGTGCCTCTAGAATAAAACAATATCTATTATGCCACTCAGCACCTGTTTTGAAGCCAGTGTAATCAGTTCATTTTGAAAAACAGGGCTTAAGTATTTTGTCTTCCTTGTCTCATTTTCAATATGAATTTGAAGAAGTAGGTACGTCACTAACAAGTCTATGATGTTGAGAAAATTCCCAGAACTATTTTGTACGTTCGTTACATCTTCCCGATGTCCGCTGAGAGCCAAAGTACAGGTGGATAGTGTTATTTTTACATCTAAAATTATTTTAATGATTTTGCATCACTTATCTAGACCTTGTAGCAACATTGTTTGTACATGTTTATGATTTTTCCAGGCACTATGTCGTACATGCACTCAAGTGAATTCAGCACATTCCGTATTCTTTGATGTTTTTAAATAAACCTTTCCAATAATTAATTATTGGAACGTTAGCGGTCAAAAGAAAACTTTTGTGAAGTATCCGTCTTTCTCAATTTATCATTCTTAATGCCCCTCCCCCGCACCGCGGGGGTTGCGGGTGTGTTATTTACACCACTGGGGAGTGGTCATCGTAACAGGATACCAAGCCTGTTTAAGAAATTGTGTATGTCCCAGCAGCCATTCCATCAATCCATCATTCATCTCCTCCCCGATGGCATAGTGATAACGCCGTCCCCTTGTTCGATATCCGGTGGAGGCACTTAGTGGTGCAGGCCTCACTTTAAACTGTAGGTTCAGTCCCGATTAGCCTATCTGTGCATAAAGTGGACTTAAAGCAAACTTCATCAATCATCCTCATTGTCGCGATTAATCGACGACTTCATAATAAAGTTCTTGGTATTACATAGACTATTCCCCTAAGAATCAAATAGACAAAGCGTGATTTGACGCTCACAGAAACCAGGGCACTATTGGTGTACGAGTGGTGGTGAAGCACAACATAAACAATGTTGCGATTAACCTAAGGGGCAGAATAGTTATATAAAGCAACCAAAACTGAAAGAAGGACACTAACATAGGCCATATAAATGTAAGCAAAAATCTGTTTACATAAATTATTCCATGTAACTTCCCATGATATTGCCTTGAACTGAACACCTCAAGACAACTGTACTGATTGTGAGGGTTTTCACCTTTAATCTTTGTGTTATTTGATATACGAGGCGCATTAAAAAAAGGCCGATGTTTTATAAGAACCGACTAGCAACAGTGATCGGATCGCGCCTGCGCAGTAACATCACTTGGTTCATTGGCTATCCAGCAACCATACTTTCGCTAGTCAGATGTTCGTTATCGTGTGTGTTCGAGCGTGTTAAATGACTGCGCGCATACACAATCCCGACAGGTGCGAAGTTCGTTCTGTGATTCGATTTCTTCACGCCAAAGGACAAAATGCTGCTCAAATTCATCAAGACTTGTGTGAAGTGTATGGTGACAGCATAATGAAACGAAATGTGGATTTCTTACGTCAATGTCGAGTACAAACAACAATCGATGCAGTGGAGTCATTCAAGCAAGCTCCATCTGCACGAAAAATGATGGCAACTGTGTTCTGGGACCAACAGGACGTGCTTTTGATGGATTTCCTGGAACCGGGGAAGACAATAACATCGCAAGCATACTGTGAAATATTTTCCAAACTCAGACGTGCGATTCAAAACCGACGACGTGGAATGTTGCGTGAATTGTGCTTCTTCATGACAACGCCAGACCACACACACACACTGCTGCCCTCACTGTTCAGACCATTCAGAGGTTCGGATGGGAACTTTTTGATCACCACCCGTATTGCCCGGACCTTGCGCCAAGTGACTTTCACCTCTTCTTGCACATAAAAAAGTGGCTTTCGTCTCAACGATTTGAAGAAACTGAGGTGTTGAAAATGACAGTGTTGAATTGGCTGACTTCCCAGGCGGCGAACTTTTATTCAGAGGGTATAAAAAAAGCTTGTGCCACGGTACAGAAAGTGCTTGGAAAATAAAGGTGACTATGTTGGAAAATGAAATGGATATGTACATGTTTGTAACCAATAATACAATGTTGCCAAACCTACTTTCTTGTTTCCTATAAAATATCAGCCCTTTCTTTTGAAATGCGCCTCGTAGGTGAGCACACGGTAGGCAAGAGGGGGGCAGTTGCGCCCCTAATACTCTAAACTTAGAAATTTAATGTAGAGGAATCCTTATCGCCGTCATAAAAAAATGTTATGCTCTTGAAGAAAAATTAAATATTTTCAAGACGATGAAAGTTCCAAGCTACTATGGAGAGAGAGGTAGTTGAAGAAGAACTATATAGTCCAGATTCGTTCTCCAGCAGACTTCTTGATATTAACACTCCCACGTACACTGGAAATGAAAAATTATGTGCAGTTGTTTTGAAACTGCTGTACGAAGCCTTGTTTAGTTTCGAATTAGTCTCTGAACCACAGAAAGGGGAAATAAAATGAAGGTAGAGAACATTGGTGCCACGAAAGTTGTAATATTTATAATGCAGTGATTTTAGTTGGGTCCGGATACACTTTGTACACACCCTGTTTTGTATCCATCAATACAATAAAACAGTGAGATGGAATGGGTTTTTCTTTCCCTAATTGAACTTTCATCGATACTTTTGCCATCTCCCCCCTAACCAGAAGGTCTGCGCACGCCTATGTAACAAGGAAGTTATTTAATGTCAATTTTTAATATAGAAAGAGTTATTTATAAATTATAAACGTTGATAAATTTAGACAACATTATTATCATGGTTAAAATACGAATTAGTGGCGGATGTATCAGCTTATGCAAGATCATCAACCATAACCAATAAGATTTTTAGACACCTGATGATATTTTGTCTTTAAGTGGGAGTCAAACCATAGTTCCTCATAACCATCTATGCCCTATCATTTGTTCCTTAAAGCAAGGACAATGTTGGTGATAAGGATACTGAACCTGATCTCAGGTGAAAAGTATTTTCCCCTCATATTGGGTGCTAAGTGGAGGAAAGCCCCGAAACGTCAAGAAGGATTTGTGAGTCGCCCAAAATGTTCCAGAGTTTTGTGGTGTGAGTAAACACCATTAATCTCGAACCGGAGGCTTCGGAAACAAAGAAACTTAATGGGATTTTTGGCAAACCACACGGCTAAAGGAGTTTTACCGAAGATTAGTATTTCGTCGGAGAGTTTCCTTGAGAACGTCTTGGAGACCCGTGGCCAGATTTAAGCCCTTCTTCCGTCCTATCCCTTCTTCCTTTATCTGGCTGGCTCAGGGAGTCCCCATCAGAAGGGACACTGTTCTATGTTTATTGAAGTTCGATCTTTTTGCGTTCTGAATTCTAAATCTTTGTTTGATGACTTTGTAAATATCCTATGTTTTGGACCAGTATCGGATACTGCTCTTTACAATCTCTCTGATGTTTTATGTCAAAATGCTTTCTAGTATTAGGGAAAAGTGAACATATTCTTGGGTATGTTGCAGTTGTAAGCCGATCTCGGTTTTTTGAGTCCCGTGTACAGTCGGAGAAAAAATTACCTGGGCTACGGGACCTAGAATTTCGTAACGTCTTAAAGCCTGTTGTTTATGCAACCCAAATAACAAATTATTCGCTTAAGTTTGTCTGGTGGATCTGAGTTCTCGGGAAGGATTGAGCATTGATAGCATGAGTTACATGACACATGCCCCAGCAACAACAAACAACAGCTGGGTGCTACGAGGCCTCCAGAAGAACATTTCAGCAACTGTTTTCTTAACAAGGACTGCCACACGCTAATTGTTTAAGTCCAGTTTATGCACTGGACCTACAGATTAAAGTGGGATCCAAACCAAATGTTCGTCTATCTGGTATTGAATTCGGAAGCCTTTGATTACATGTCGAAGACGTTAACACTACGCCATCGGAGAGGCAATGGAACACCTTGAGAAAGACACGAGTGTAACCATATTTGGCGTAAATTTTAAAAATAAGACAATATTTTGTGGTCACAGTTTCGAACCGTGGGAGAGGCATAGATTTCCATCGTCCATTTCACGAGTTTATAATTCTTCCTCAGCAACACGATTAATACGAGTGGTAGAAGATGAGCGAAATAAAATAACTGAAACAGAAATAAAAGGAAGAAGCGAAACAAATTTTATCCATAATATTCTGCAGTCACTTCAGTTGTGTTCAAGGAATGCTACCTTTAAAGAGAGCCGTGGTCTCTAACTTGTCTTTTCCCCTTCCTTTGTGTTCTCGATTCCCTCTGTCACGATTGGTCTAAAACTAATTAATGCGACGTTAATTAAACAATCCAAACAACGAAACAATGCACAATCAACTGCTCAGCATTCCAATTTTTTTCGAATCGGAAAACAATTGAGATGCTGTAAAATGAAGCAAGATGCAGTAATAAACTGGGAATTTGGTACGGTGTAGAATTAAATCGGTGAAGATGTTCCATTTGATTGGATTTTTGTTATTTAGTGTCGCTATTCTTTCACTTTTTGCAAATAGCGACGATGAAGATGAGTAATGAGTGATGATATGATGACATTGATTAACGGACACTCACCAAGAACACCCATGGCCAAGCCGAGATTCGAACCAGGGACCCATGCTGTCGTAGCGCGCTGTGCTAACCACTCCGCCACGGAGGTTGGTTAGGAGTGGACATTATACTATATTTTGTGCGCGCAATTGGGATCAATCAATGGAATGACTAGGCATATTATATTATTAATATATTCATATCATAATATCACGTCATATTATTCGGCACGAAGTAACATCAGAGACATTCAATCTTGCATTTTTGCCTTTCAACTATTTCTTCGACTTCAAGTTAATAACATCAATAAGATAAATTATGAAACAAATGATAATGAATGTGGGTTATTGCCAGTTATTTCGAATTACCTGACACAAGCAACATTAAGCAGACTCGGTGGGCAATCTCATTAAGTGGTCAACCTTCGATCTCGTCACCAGAGTTCCCGGATTTGAGTATCGTCCTTGTCACAGGTGTTTGAGTATTTCGTCATTAATTTCATGTAATGGTCACTCGTCCGCGACAAGGAAGAAAACTGATGTTACGTAACAAACTAATAAAAATAAACATGATCGAAGAGTACTTATTTCATCTCTTACGAAATCTCCTACAAAACCGGGATATATATGAAATATATGTATCTTCCAATACTTTTTCGATTTCTATATTTAACTAGCCGAGACCGAGAACGGGAGAGCAATTTCAATTCGAAAAACCGAGAGACGGAGACACTGTAAAGTTTTGTTTCTTTCTTGACATCTCCCTAATTGAGTTGTTGTTCTGTTCGTTATTGGCTTTGTATTGGAAATTGTCATTATTCTTCCCCTGTAGGTAAACCATAACGACGATTTATGATGAAATAAAGCAGGTAAAACGGCAAGAACAAGAAAGTCATGCCTGCCCGGAACTTCAACCCAGAACCTTACGTAACGAGATTTGAAATTCTGGAGAAGGCATCTGTGTTTCGCTTGGCTTTCTCTGTCCTCAACTTCTGTTATTTTATCATGCACGTATAATTAAAATGGATCTAAAAAAAATACGTTGCGATCCATAATTGTGTTGGTTAGATGCTATAAATGTGAACTCCAACATGGAATAAATTATTCCCTTCTGTATGTGGTTGAACATGAAATTTTCTTACACTGTGACAATTTCTTTTTTAGTTTTTCTGTACAGATAAGCTAATCTGGACTGGACCTTCAGTTTAAAATGGCATACGAACTATTATGTGCATCCACCGTGTATCGAACCCGGGATCCCTTGATTATAAGATGACGACGTTATCATTACGCCATCGAGGAGGCTCCGTGAGAAAATATTATTCACTCGATCTATACAATAATTTATTTAAACATTTACATTTTCGTTTTCTTCTTTCTCTTTTGTTAACTACTCTTCTACGACTCTTTTTTTGTCTTGGAATTGCTTCTTGTTTCAGGAAAAAAATAATGCATGCAAGCTGTATACCCCCCCCCCCCCTTCGTGCAAATAGATAGAAAGCTCACTCTCGAGAACTAATTTATAAATGACGTAACCATTAGGAAACAATTCGAACGTTAACTGATATAACTGCACATGAAACAATACTTACAGACGCTAACGAAATATCTATTCTTGTATAAGCTCACAGGCAACAGGTATCTGGTGAGTCATTCACTCTTGCTAACTACGAGCAAAGGTCACTGAACCAAAGAGTGGCAAACAGGCGTCTGCTCTACGAAACTAGGGTTAGCAGACAAGGCCCGTGTTCCTATTATCAATGACGTACGAAATAAGGAGGAACACAACTTTCATATCAAACTAGACGTGTGTTTTGGTCCCGTCATTGCATGTAGAACACTTTCTCGTCGTGGCTTTGAAGGCCTACGTAAAGGCTTCTCTGCAAGAAAGATATCTTACCATTGAGGGGAGGAAAAGTGTGTGTGTGTGTGTATCGATGTCCTTCAACTTTCGTATTCTTCTTCATTTCAGAACGCGTGCTGTATCGTCGATTTAATCCAATCTAACCGTTCTAGATTTTAGGTTCTGTTTCTGTTCGGTAATTTCACATTGTCTTCCTGCTTATGTTATTCGCGAAGAAGCTTCTGGTTTCGATAATCTGGACAATAAAGGGATTGTGTTGGTTGGTTGATTTGGTGTCTAAGTCCACTTTATGCACAGTAAGACTAATCGCGAATGCACCTACAGTTTAAAGTGGTATCCGAAACACTATATGCCTACACATTACTTTGTTGGTAGATATTTGCATGCTAAGATGTAGGAAGTGCTACATTTTCAGTGTGTGGAATTAAGATTTATTTCTGATACGAAGAATCGGAGAATGGAGTAGTGAGAAAAGTATCACCTCACATGTTGAATTATAGCGCCCCCCCCCCCCCCCACAGAGGATATCGGCCGTGGTTTTTATAACGAAATATAACATGGATGAATTGTGTCAAGAAAAACTGGAGCCTATTTACATCCCTACCGAACTTGGAAGAAAGTCCACGTAGAAATTAGAAAGTTCTGTTCCGACAAAATCGGGACGTATAGTAAATGAAAAAGTGAAGTGCTACCTTGTGCTTTAAACCAAGCCATGAAGGCGTGTAGGGGGTGCGGAGTTAGGGTCCCACACTTTCTTGTTACTGCCGAAGGTGGGGATAATGTGATCAGCACCACGCCCCTGGCCGCCTTTACCTGCCCCCCAAGTTTCCTACAAGTACCCACTTTATACGACGCTGGGTGGGCGCCGGAGCCACTTGAACAGGTGGAAAAAATTCCAATTCTCCCCAGTCGGGGATCGAACTCAGATCTCTCGCATGGTAATCAAACTCCCTAACGATCGAGCTACTGCGGCACATATACCGTAGTATAGTAGCCTTTGTAATTAAGGCAAGAATTATTTTAGCGTTTCGTTCAACGGTTTTAGGGGAATCATTTTCGGACATAGGCTATAACTCTTGTCGGTTCTGCGACCTGGCTTGAGAAAAGGCGATTTTATGACGAACAACATTCCACCTTACAAGTCACGTGACTTTCCTACATTTCCTGTGTCTGTTGGCTATTGCATGAAAGACGAGTTGATTCTTGAGACAGACAGAATCACCCGATCACCTAAAGGTGCAATGTGTGTTGCCTACCTTTCCGGCATTATTTACTGCCATTAAAGTCTTATGGGGAAGAACTTATTCCACCACTATGCATATTTTCTATGGAGTTTTCGCTAAGAGAAACAGTTTGGAATTTTTCTAACAGCCAATTCCTATTCAACCTTTCTTATTTCCTTACTTGTTCAGTAACGTAAGTCCAGTTTGTACAAAGTAAGGCCAATTGGGGACTGGACACACAGTTTAAAGTGGGATTCAAACCACTATGTGCCTCCACCGGGAATCAAACCCGGGACCCTTTGATAGCAAGGCAACGAAGCTACCACTGCACCATTTAAGAGGCACTAACATGTTCCTAAAGTACTTACAGAGAGGTATTTTTTTTTCATTCTATCTTGTCCACACAAGGCCACGTGTGTCTCCCCCAACTCCTTGCGCTTTGTGAACTGTATCCTTGCCACAACTCTGTATTTTTGTTGGATGGCAACTGTTACATTATTATGCAAATCATAAATGACATCTTAATCATTTATTTGAAATTTCCTAAAATTTCCATTTAGGTCTCAACTAAATATTTAAATCTAAGTGCCTAACCTAACGTGTACCAAACGAAGTGATTGAATGAATGCATTTTCTGTATCTGTAGACCCTGGAAAGTGAAAAATGCTTTTGTGGCAAAAATGTCAAAATGGTATAAGTGTAGGAAGGAGTTTGGTATGCAGTACACAGACTAATTGGGGGTGATATGGCGCTTCGATTTGTCCGTAAAGATGCTCATATACTCCTGGCGTCGAACCGCGGAGTGGCCCAAGGGGTCCCGGGTTCGAATCCGACCCTATCGTAGCGATTAACCAATAGTGGCAAAATGGCGAAGAAAAATAAACCAAACCAATCAATCAAGCAAATACCTCACATTAATGCCGTGCTATGTTGGTGTTCAGTGAAACTATCCACATATTTTTAATTTGTTCAGAAACCTATGGTATTTTCGTATATTTTGTTATTTTACGTCACATTGCTGCCACTTTATGATATTCGCGACGATGACTGATGATTTAGATTAAATTCATGAAGGGACACTCACAAGGAACACCCATGCCCAGGGCGGGACTCGAACCGGGAACTTCGGTGGTGAGATCGAAAGTCGACCACGGATCCGACCTCAACACTCTACCATTGAGCGCTATAACCTTCCATGAAGTATCAACATTGTTACTTGCCTGGCCCCCCACACTTTACCTCCGCACTCGAGGTTCGGTGCACTTCGTACTCGGCTCAGATTTGTCTAGGGGTATCTTTCTTTGTACGACAATGCACGTGGGTTGCTACAAGTCAACATAATTATATAATTAACTACAAGAGACAACGGATAACCTTGGCGAAACCTTATTGCTATAGGGAATGAATTACCTTGTCCAACATATGTGAAATTAAAGACGGAAATTTTGGGTATTTTCTATAAGTTTAATTAACGTAAAATTTGAAGTATATACATGTCGTATCCGAACGTTCATTCGGACCAAAACTCTAATTTTGATGTTGGAATCTCTATTGTTTGTAACTGGATGCTTAAATTTCATGAATTACATCGGGAGTAGTCTTGTTAGAAGGTAGACTAGCGTTACTCCAAGAAACGTCTTAACAGGCGCGAGGTCGCCCGACGTGTACATTTCTCAACCTCCACGGTGACAAGGCAGTAGGCTGCCCGGCGCACCGTAATTACTTCAAAATAACATCCAGTACAAACTACCTTTTTACCTGTAAACTGGACACCAAGGCACTAGCTTGTCCGGCAATCCAATCTCTTACAGCATCCGTTTCGGGAGATCTGTCCTCCGGTCCTAGCTAACCGAAGCAAAAACAGCCTCTCCCTTCCAAGTCTCAGTTCCAACAGCCGACCTCCCCTACTCTCATCTGGGAGTTTATATACGTTTGGTTGGCGTCTGTTGCCAACGGCCCTTCTTTCAATTTTTTTAATCTTTAACAGCTAAACTGCCCGCCATTTCCTTGAACGTTCGAAACACGAATAACAGAGCCACAAGGTTTTTATACATGGAATATATACCAACCTAAAAATGCATAATAAATTGATTTACACTAATCACACATATATATGTTTATACACTTGATTACCTAATTAATTAACATATTAATAAATATTTCAATAAGAAAGAAAACACTGTTGCCCTGACACGGGGGCAGGGTAACAAAATAAAGAAAAGTGGTCTTACTAAAAGTTACCTATCCGAAGAACCAAACCCGCACCTGGAAAGATACGCACCATACAACTTAAACCATTTCATTCTTGTCATGAATGTTCATGGTTTCAGTGGTTTTCGAACGTGAATATAGCAATCGTAGAAATTTATCCGTATATCCCTAAACGTTCCCACACAATAGCAAGATAACAGCGAACAGGTAGAAGAAATAGTGCGAATCTAGTTCATATGATATGTCCGTGACAGGGGACAATAATAAAAAAAAGCGACAATAAACTTAAAAGAGGACATAAACGCTCTAGAACATTTGGCCCCAATTTCCACTAAAAATATAATATGAAATAATCTCGTCCACGTCGGCTGGACCCGGACTCCAATAATTTTCGCAGATACACAATATGAGCCAATAAACCTCGCGCTTTTACAACACGGTCATCAATGCGTAATGACCGAATCCGAAGCATTGAGTGGCAATTGGTCTTTTCTGAGTAATGACCCTCCATTTTTTTTAATATTGCCTTGCTATTCCCGCTTTGCCACCCACGTGATATATTCCCGTCGTTAAGGGGGGTATAATGTTCGCTAGGAGGGCTGTCTCCACTCGAATGGGTTAAATGCTGCACGGGATCCCTCATTTTTATTTCTTCCATTTCCCGGTCTCGAAAGTGCATTAATCTCTCGTTCCTGTACGATCGTCAGATTGAGTAGCAGCGCATGAAATTAATACTCTTGACTTTTCGAGCAATTATTCACACTCCAATGACTAAAATTCAATTAATTCACGTGGCACATTTAATTGTGAGATAATCAAATCTACAAAATGTGCAGATTGTAGTGACATGATTATGTTAGAGCTGAGTGTACATTAGGACCGATTTACGAGTCTTGTGTATTAGTATTATCAGTTTATATGAATATAAAAAAAAACAACCCTGTAATATTACTAATTGCTTCTGTGATGTTTCGGCACGACGAACGAATGCCTTCTTAACTGAGGCAAGTATAGTATACCTATTCCGTCCCACACGTCCTCTTGCATCTTGTTACGTCTCCACATAAGGCCAGTCGTACACTGGATCCGACACGACGCGACGGAACACGACGAATCATTTTGTTTGTTAGCTAAAATGTGATTGCAGACTTCGTCCACGTATGCAATAGGCCTGTCTTTTATAATTTTTGAAGCGGGTAACGATGCATCAGAATCAATGTGTATGTAGAATTAATGTATCAATTTATATGTTTTGAATTGAATCTATATAATACTGCTATTGCCCTTACACTGCTGAAATGCTTATTACGGTGGCCGAAGGGGCTATTCAAATATGATTTCTTTTTGCATCCGTTTCCGGTCTGTAATTAGAGATCTCTATGGCTGAAGTGAATGGAGTCGCGCATGCGCAGATCGTTTTGTCGCAAGCCGCTTCACGCGATACCTAATGCCATGGACCTTCGTTGTTTTGTCGCAAACCGTCGCGACGTGACTCGAGTCAAACGTTTCGTCTGGTGTATGACAGCTTATAAGAGACTAATGTTAAACCTTCCCTCCGAAAGTTTGCACTAAAAATGATTCGTCTCATCGCGTAGTGTCGGATCCGGTGTGCGGCTAGCCTAAGTGAACAGTTGAAGATTGAAAATGCAAGGATGAAGATAAAACACTCTTATGTTGTGACGAACATTCTAGTACACGATTCAGTTGTGGTTATGGACTAACTGCGGATTTTCGCTTGCTAAGGGAATGCTTGTCTTGACATGATGTAGTGTGTCGATTCTGATCCGGTGTTGT
Organism: Lepisma saccharinum; assembly: GCF_977018435.1. Lineage (NCBI taxonomy): Eukaryota > Metazoa > Arthropoda > Insecta > Zygentoma > Lepismatidae > Lepisma > Lepisma saccharinum. The sequence continues at coordinate 26,106,543 of NC_139253.1, forward strand.
TTTATTATGTTTGTGGAATTATGACAATTGTAATTGAAAAAGGGTTGTTCATTATTATTGTTTCCTTCAGTGTTTCTCTTAAAGTATGAAGTATATAGAACGTTCCCGAGAGAGTGTATAGTGACTGGTGGCACTAGTTGACCCATCATCAGCAGATATGAGTGTGTGTGTTGCAGTTTGTAGTCTCTCCTAGGATAACCCCAAACAATTTCAGAAGGTTTGGTAAACCTTCAAACCTTGCTGTAAGCAGCAATTGCTCCTTCAAGTGGAGTTTTATCAAGTGCATGGTCTACAAGAGCGACATCCTTCCTCCACGTAACACCTGACATTCTGCAGAGTACCTGGGTAGAAGTGGGCCGTGGTCTGGGTAACATACCGACAACGTTGTATGGGTAATAACAATTTCCATTCGACTTGAAACTGTATACTTCAGTCAGTCTCTTGACCATTGTAACTTGGCTTCGAATTGGATACAGCCGTGTCACACATCATCATTTGCTGAAGGTCTGGACTCTCCGTTGTGCGGTGTCTGAATTCTGAAATGTATTTTTAAATGCTTGGCATATCGATTACGCCAATTTTAATATCCTCAGACATAGTTTTAACCCTCCCAACTGTTTGTCATCCATGTTGGGAGGAGATGACAATGTTTTAACATATGTAATTAGCTGTCGACGAAGAGCGAGCCTCTTACTCTGTTTCTGAGGAAGTTTTTGAGTATCCCCTTTCCTCCTTAACGTGTAACAGTGCTGAGCAAGTTACAACGTTGCATATGTACAACCATATTTTAACTCCAAGGTAAAAGGTTTTAGAGAGAAGGATTTTTCCTCTTATACTTTGAATGGTGCAAAATTGCCACATGTGCTGACTCACTCAAAAATTGCAATTCATTCATTTATTTATTCTTGACCATTGTTGCAGCCAGAAGGAAAAAAATACTTCAAAGGCTGTGGTTGATCAGTTACTACATTGTCACTTTACGGATTGATAAACTTCAGAGCAGAATGTGATTATCTCTATATCTTCGAGACATTGCGATTAAGAACTTGAAAACTTATAGTGCGAACTAAGACAACCCACTTTGACCTCTGGAGCCCTTCAGGCTCAGAAAAAAATTGACGTAACATGATACGTTCCTTATTGATTCACTTTAAAAGTCCACCACCGCTTACCCCTCGCATTGTCTGTCCCTCCCCATCTTTCGCAGGGGAAAGAATCCACATAAACAATTCAGAGAACATGGTTGGCAATAATTTTATATGAGTGCTTTCTTCTGCAACATATATCGTAGCCGCTGCCAACTCTAGAGATGAAAAATAGGACCTAACGTTGGACTGTAGCTTATACCTTCTAAATATGCTCTTTATATACGCATCACTTCTTAAGGATGCTGCTCTGCCTTTCCCCTCGAGATAGCCCTAACGGCTCCAAGGAATTTCTGGGTGCTATAAGAGAAGATGATTCTCGGATGCTGGCGTAGCTCCAACACTGCGTTATATCTAGGATCAATCCAGCTATTGCATCGAGCATCAAGAGGAAAATATGTCCTTTCGCCTCGTAGCAGTGTGCGCGTGTCTTTTCCACATAGTTGGGAATATGGACCCCTTTTTTTTGCACGTCCATTGGCAATGCTAAAAGGAAAAAGATGACACAGCCTTAGGCACGGACCGTGTGGGGGATTCCCAGTAGTTTCGGCATCTTTTGGACCATTGTCGTCCGGAACGGTTATGACGAAAAAGTGGACCCCTTTCTCTACATTCTAACTACGTGATCAGTGCGTACTTTCCCATGCAAATTGCTTTGACCTTTTATGTCTCCCAAGTTAGGGATTCTATCTACGTTCTCTGAAAACTTGAAAGATATCAACTTCCACGAAAACAGGAAGAATCTTCCAGGGTATTATTTTATCGTTGATCCCTTCGTTATGTGATTTATTCTTTGCAATAAAGATTAGACCTGGGTCAAAAAATCAAGCGAGACCCATGAAATAGCAGCAAACACGGTAATAAAATATCTTTGTTTCAAAAGTTTGATTTTTGTCGTGCGATGATTCCGAAACGGTCAATAGACTTGAACACACAAAAAGAAATCTGAATTTCCATTCTTCCAATAAATGTGAATTATACAGTCGTTTTCTTTCAGAGCTTGCAGAATTCATTTTATTTTACCAAGCGCCGTATCAATTTCATAGCTCTGAATACCCATTCTCTGGATCGAATTTGCCATGTATCATGATTCGGAAACACCATAAAATAGTTGTTTCTACCTTGTAATAAGGTTAAAGACATTATAGAGATGTATCCTTCTGACCTTACAATCGGGTGGAGTTAAATTTTTGACGCTGCATTTATATTCTCCTAAGAAAGTTATCGTTAGAGAGTTTTCTGGAAGTAAAATAATTTAATCGATTAACACTTACTAAAAATGAATTGGAAAAAGGGGTAAAGTAAAGACTTCGGATAAACTCGTGCTCGACATAAATTTGAGTTCTGCTCGACTCACCAACTATCCACAAAGATTCCATGTTCGAGTCCGATGCTGGCATTGGCGTTCCTTTGCAAGTGTTCCTTTACTTATTCGATCTAAACATTACCAGAGGATGCAAAGAATATTTATCTTATTAGTTAGCTGTAGTCGTTGGATATTATTTTTGAATTCAAGTATTCATTTATTCATTCATACTTTATTGGTTTTAGCTGTTATACCAGCTCTACACCAAGTGTCCTAAAAATAAGTCACGCTGTAACATGATACTGTTACATGAAATTACAAATTTTGAATATATACAGTTTTGATATGTCTACATCAATATCATGCAAAATCTAAAATTGATAATAAATACAATTGTTATATCTGGTGACTATATCAAATTAAACATTTTGAATATTTACAATTTTCATATGTCTAGTATATTATGAAAAAAATCCAAAAATTATAAACACAATTTTTACATCTGATGTTGAGAGGATAAAGAGGTTGGGAGTGGTATTCTTTTTTTATTAGATTCTTGAATAAGATCTTCCTTTGATTGGTATAAAGTGGACATTGAAATAATGAGCAACTTCCTGGTCTAGATTGCACTTGTGCATAGGTGAATTAACTAAATTAATTTATTTATTAACTTAATTAATTGAAGTATATTATTGCCATACATTTCAACTTATTAGCAAGGATGGGACACTTCACATTTTTTCCATTGACTTCAGCGAACACTTTTCTAGATCACAGACTACTACACCCCAGTACACGCAGAACCATCTGGTGGGGGAAGACAACGCACTCGAATAGATTAGGACTATCGATTAGTACCCATATCGATATTTAGGCTCGATACTCGAAAAACGAATAGACTTCTTTTATTGAAAATGTAATAAAAAAGGCAATATTTTTTGAAAATGTTCGTTTTTGAAATTTGTTCTTTATTTGAAAATTCTGTCTAGGATAACATTAACAAAAATGAAATATGTATTTACTTCTGAAGGACACAGGAAAAACTCATTTGCAAGCTACAACAAACACATTTATTTTCTCACTCTACACTACAATTTAAAGTTAGGGTAATCGCACACTATACTCAAAAGTCAATAATTCACGTAAAACTTTTGTACATAGACATGTCTACGTAGAGCACGAATACCCAGTTACGAGTTTTTTCTATATCATGCTTGTCATAAAGCGTAACACATAACATATCACACGATTTAATAAATAAAGCAATCACGACTTCTTCTCTCTCGAAGTTAACATCATGGAATTATTTAGTTCTCCGTGAGTTACCACAAGTTAGTCAATAACCTATTTTGATCAAAATGAAATGTATAACACTCTCCAATGACATCATAATGAAGAAACGTATTATACATGTTTAATTTGTTCACATTACAACATCTTGCTATTAAACTTCCAAGTTCTTGAATGTGCACGACTTAACGCAATACAACCATCTATTTCACACAATACAATACAAATATAATATTTTATTTTTTACCATCATTTTTTATGAGTTAAACGTTGGTCATGGATATATTGCAAAATCTTGTCAGGTCAGATCCTATTAATTGACCATCGTTTTGGGGCTGTTAGTTTTCGTTCAAGCGGTTTCTGTCTCCAAAGGAAATATCATGTAGCAACTTCCGTGTGATCTCCGCGTTCGCGATGACTTATGGGAGTTTCTTATCCTCTTATATATTATCCTTGATAATAGGCTCAAATAATTAAGAATCGTGTTATTATGTATACATAATAATGGATGCCTAGTTTAATTAAGAACACTTAAAACTTGTCAAAATATGAATTGGTGTATGCACATGCACAATCTGTTCTTTGTCAGGGAGAGTTGCACATAACAGTACTACAAACAACTTGAAGTAATAAGGTAACAGTTAGGAACAACATAAAGAATCTTCCATATGGAGTAAGATGACTACCTGAATAAAACTATTTTTTAATATTTATTACACAAAATAGCACCTTGATTTCTTTAACATTTTTTTTAAATTTTGGGATTACCTCCCAGTAACGTGTCCAAGGGCGATTGGTGGGTTCATAACGCCCCCCCTTTGGACCAGTATTTCTTAAAAAAGTCAAAGACAGGAAAAGATATGGCAAAATGAGAACGGAATACTAAAAACTGAATACGTAATCCGCCCCCTTTCGAAAATCCTGAGCACGCCACTGTTACCGCTTTATTCTTTAGCAATGAATTCATCACTTCAGTACTCAAAATACTGCTTGTTGCCTGAAAATCAGGAATCCATTTGATGAACCACCGAATGAACGACTTATACCCTTCCGTTACCATGGCTACGTCAGCCTTAAATATATCAGTTTTTGTAGAATAAATGATCTTTGTCAATTTAGAAGGTACACCAATCGAATACTGCAGAACGATATAAAAGGACTGCGTCATCTTTTATGCATGATCCGAACTTGTTCATTAAACATTTTAAATATTCAGCCGCTTTTAACAGCTGCTTCCGTTAAAATGTTTATTTGCTAATGTGTGCTTATGGCTAATAAAAGCGTGACAATTTTTTATTAATAATTCACCAACGCGGCAACTTTTTTCACTCCTTGCTGCGGTGTGACCCACATCGGAAACAACATTCAATGTGGAGGGGCGGAAATCTCACAGTACAGTCACGGACACTTATGGGTTGTAACATTTCCATTGACTTTCAATCGTATCATTACAATCCATGACTGTACAACGAAAATATACATGCATACAAAAGTAAAGTAAAAGTCGTGAGTGGGGGCGATGTGATCAGCATTACGCCCCTGACCGCCTTTACCCCACAGGGTTTCCCCCAGGTGCCCATGTCATACGACGCTGGGTTGGCGCCGGGGCCGCTTCCAACGTTAGAAAAGTTCTCGGATACATGCATACATACATACATTTTCTTTTATTTAGTTTATTTTACTTCGCGTTTTGTACCTCTTGGCTAATTTGCGAAGATGGGGATGAGTGATGAAATGACGAAATTGATGAATGGACATTCACAAACAACCAAGCCCGAGCGGGATTCGAACCCGGGACCCTTGGCGTCGCAGCGCGATGTTCTAACCACTCGGCCACAGGGTCCGGCACATACATACATACATAGTCAAACCAAGCATAGTGGTTCAGATCCCACTTGAAGCTGTAGGTCCAGTCCCGATTAGCCTTACTGCGCATAAAGTGGACTTTAAACACCACCACCAACAACAAATAGTTAAACCAAATGTCGAAACTTGTTTTTTGAATTTATATTGGAGTATTTAAGCTCTAAAAGATCTTACACCTTATAGATTATAACCATATGCTACCATGTGGTGTTTAGTATTGTATCCGACAGATGACAGAAATGTAGTAGTCATGTGACTTACGTGAGTAGGAAGGATGGTGAGGTTTTTGGAGCTTTGGGGCGCCACTTCATAGCTGACTGTTGGAACCTGAACAGAGGAGTAGAATGGGTAGCAATAATTTACTGGGTTTAAGTATTTGTTCGAATATGTTCTTGGTGTTTTGGGGGTTCTGAACACGGAGCCAGTCTTGCTTGGTTATAGTTATTGTTTTTGAAGTTAAAATGTTACGTAGTTATTTTTCTGGATATCATGGGGTTTATTGATATTATATTCGGCATATTTTGGTGTCTAAAGGCCTTATGGCTGGTTCTTACAATAAACCTCAAAGCGTCTGAAAAATGTTGCTTAAATTATTTCCCTGAGACCTGTACGGTAACCATTAGAAAACTTCCACTGGATTCATTCGACGCTACTCATCGAAATAAATCTGTTTAGGTTAAAGACGGCTTGCTCCTAATAGCAATTGGCCATAAGATATAAATATTGGAAAAATTAAAGAATGTAACTTTAAAATTTTTGCATCCTGAATTAGTATCTTGTTTTTGTTTATAAATATATTTAAAACACAAATGTGAAGATTTTACTTCTGTGCTTTTACATGTTAGAAATAAACCAATGCACACTCGACTTGACTCTATTCGTAGTCAATCACACACTTTGCGGACCTCCGTGGTGGAGTGGTTACGGCAACGATCTACGATGCTAGGGAACCAGGTTCGAATCATAGACTAAACAGGTTGTCTTTGTGAGTGTCAAGTTCATTATTCACATCTTTTCGATTAACCAAACGTGACAGAAAAGCGAAGTAAAATATAAACCAAATCGATCAATCAATCGAACATACTATTGAATTGTTGCTTTTCGAGCACATAGCAACCGCAAGATTTCAAATATTATATCATTTATACAGCACTTAGCGAAAATGAATAACGGAAAACATAGTTGTATCAAAGTAATTATTATGCATGTTTTCAACCTTTGATACTAAGTATATTGCCGAACATAAATGAATAATTTTAGTAAATACATAATCATAGCTTGAGGATCTATGGGACCGTCATAAGCAAAGGATGTTACGCTTAGTCTAAAAGTAAGCTTTTTTCATAGTTATTATTAAAATAATTACAACGGCTATAAATAATGATATTCTTTACATTAATGGAGAGATAAACAACCGAACTGCAAAGATAATTAAAATGCTCCTCTTCTAAATGTTAAGAACAATTTATGCGTATTCCCATTTTCACACTTGATTTCTTCATATATTATTAAAAGTTCACGAATCGTTATTAGTCCATTTGCATTTACATAAAATTACAAATTAATGCCATGTCAACCATGTGGGAATATCACAAAATGTTTAATATTACAATACTGCGAAGCATATGAATAATGAAATATGATACGCGGTGATTTTAAATATTCAGAATATGTACTAGAGTGTTATTAACATAATTAAACTTTAAACTGATAAATATTTAGTAAATAAAATTAGTGCATATCGTGAGTTGTATATTGTGCAAACATGTTGCAGTGTGAGTAGCATGTATAACTAATAATTACAAGTTTCATCATGCATGATTGAAAGCTGTTGCAATAGTTACAATACAAAAGTTATATAATATAGATAGTTTGCATCAAGGTTATTAGAATTATATAAGTTTGGGGTGTAAGGTTGTTTACTCAAAATCTGATGACGAATCGTGGGAACCTGTGAACTTAACCACCGAAAGTACACATAAAAGTGTTGCATTATCCACATATCAAAAAAGAGCACAAAGTGAAAACTTGAAATGGAACACAGAAATGCTTATATATTGATGTTACAGTTCATTTATGGTTCGTAATTACTAAAAATATTTAGAGGTTTTCACTTTAAGGGGGTTGAAATTGCTTATTTTCAGATAGATATGCAAGCTATCTAAAGTGCAATCCGAGGCCACGCTTTAGCATTATAGATGTTCTGAACTAATGTTTTGAGTAATAGTTTTACACAATTACTGTAGTATCACACATTAAACAAAATAACGTACAAAGGCAAGTTTCGTAATTGAAATCAAATGTAAGTTGTTAAATCAGTGTATTTCGATTCCTAGTTCAAACCTAAAAACAGTAGAAAATATATGTATCATTCATAACACACTTCTATTACAATGTTTGGTACCAATAATGAACACAGAAGGAACTTTTTTATTCATGAATATTCGCTTAAGCAGAGCATTACACACTTCTCACATGTGAGATTTGAAAATTGGTTCCTACGATACTTGGTTTGCATTACTAAATCAATTATATTTACGCCATAATTAATTTATGGGTCTACATAATATAATTTTGGAACAGGCTTTTTCATAAATAATAGAATTATCTCGGCTCTTAAAACAGTAAAATTTATTAATGATAGGATATGATATGCAGTTTTACAGGGTAGGTGGTGTAAAATTATTTTAATAAACATACATGCACCAACGGAAGATAAAGATGATAATACTAAAGATGATTTTTATACAGAGTTAGAACAGGTCTTTGATAAATTTTCTCAGTATGATATGAAAATTCTGTTAGGTGACTGTAATGCACAGATTGGCAAAGAAGAGACATTTAAACCCACGATTGGTAAAGAAAGTCTTCATGAATTAAGTAATGATAATGGTATAAGATTGATTACTTTTGCAACCTCAAAGAATTTAATTGTGAAAAGTACCACTTTTAAGCATAAAGATATCCATAAATATACCTGGTCTTCTCCAGATGGTAAAACTCATAATCAGATAGATCATATTCTCATTGATAAGAGAAGGCATACTAGTATAATTGACGTTCGTACACATAGAGGTGCTGACTGTGCCAGTGACTATTATTTAGTAATTGCTAAATTAAGAGAAAGACTCTCAGTGATAAATCATAAGCAACAAAATCTAAAAGTTCTAAAATTTGATACAGGAAAGTTTACTGATGAAAGAATTAAGAAAGATTACCAAATTAAACTGTCAAATAGATTTGATGTCTTGCAGGATTTAAATGATGATGAAAATATAAATGAAACAGACGTAAATAAGAATTGGGAACACATACGTAATGCAATAGAATCAGCAGCTAAAGAAAGTATAGGATACCATAAACCGAGAAAAAGTAAGCCATGGTTTGATAATGAATGTCATAATCTAATAGAAATAAAAAATCAGGCTAGACTTAGGTGGTTAAATAACTCTGATGATAAAAATCTAAACAATTATAATAGAATAAAGCGAGAAGTTAACCGCACGTTTTGAAGTAAAAAAAGAGATTACTTGAAAAGCAAAATTAACGAAATTGAAACAAACAGCAAAAATAAAAATATCAGAGATTTATATAAAGGTGTAAATGAGTTTAGAAAGGGGTGGCAACCTAAAGTAAACTTGATAAAAGATAAAGACGGTGATTTTCTAACTGACCCAAGCGATATTCTAAATAGATGGAAGAACTACTTTAATGACCTTTTAAATGTTCATGTAGGAGATAAATCAGAAGTAAATGAAGTACACACAGCAGAACCTTTAGTTCCAGAACCTAACTTGACTGAAGTTAAAGATGCTATTAAAAGGCTAAAGAATAACAAAGCACCTGGTATTGATTTAATACCAGCTGAGTTAATTAAATATTGTGGAAATTCATTAATATGTCAAATTCATATATTAATTTGTTTAATATGGAATAAAGAAGAAATCCCTCAACAGTGGAAACAATCCATAATTGTTCCTGTGTTTAAAAGAGGTGGTAAAATAAACTGCAATAATTACCGTGGAATTTCTCTACTCTCAGCAACATACAAAATATTGTCTAAAATTCTTTTAACAAGACTAACACCATATGCTAATGAAATTATAGGTGATTATCAATGTGTATTGAAACGTAACAGATCAACTACAGATCAAATTTTTCACATCTGACAGACACTTGAAAAAAAGTGGGAAAATAATCAAAATGTCCATAAGCTATTCATTGATTTCAAAAAAGCATATGATTCGTTCAAAAGAGATAAATTATATAATATATTAGTCGAGTTTGGAATACCTAAGAAGCTTGTTAGTATGATAAAAATATGCACCAGTGAAACAGAAAGTAAAATTCGTGTGGGTATTAATATGTCTGACAAATTTACAATTCATGATGGGTTAAAACAAGGACATGCATTATCTCCATTGTTTAATTTTGCCTTAGAATATGCCGTTAGGAAGGTAAAAGAAACTAAAGAAGGACTAAAATTAAATGGTGTGACTAAGTTGTTAGCATATGCAGTTGATGTAGACTTATTGGGGGATGATGTGAATACAATTAAGAATAATGCTAAAATATTTTTCAAAACTGCTTAAGAGATAGGTTTGGAAATTAACAAAGAGAGAACTAAATATATGCTTACAGGCCGAAATCGAGTGTTGGGTAATAATCAAAATCTAATTATTGATAACAACTCGTTTGAACCAGTTTCCAAATTCAAATACTTAGGAGGTAATATTAACAAATGAAAATTATATTAAAGAGGAAATAAAAAGTAGGCTTAATTCAGGAAATGCATGTTACTTCTCTCTTCATAAACTTTTATCTTCTCGTTTAATATCTAAGAAACTAAAAGTTAAAAAATAGAAAACAGTAATTTTGCCTGTAGTATTATATGGATGTGAAACTTGGTCCCTTACATTGAAAGAGGAACGTAAATTGAGAGTATTAGAAAATAAGATCCTTAGGAAAATCTTTGGCCCTAAAAGGTATGAGGAGACAGGTGAGTGGAGAAGGTTACATAATTTAGAACTACATAATTTGTATTCATGACCAGATATTATTAAAATAATTAAATCAAGAAGACTTAGGTAGGCAGGCCATGTGCCACGAATGAGAGAGGAAAGAGGAGTTCACAGGATTCTTGTTGGGAAACCTGATGGTAAGAGACCTATAGGAAGGTCAAGACGAAGATGGAGGGACAACGTTGAGATGGACCTAAGGCAAATCGGTATGGATGGAAAAGAGTATATAGAACTTGCTCAAGATAGGGAAAGATGGAAGGCCTGTGTTGCTGCAGCCATGAACCTTCGGGTTTAAGAAGGCTAGAGAGTTAGTTAGTTAGTTAGTCTACATAATATAATTTGTGAAATTCCTGTAAAAAAACTGAGTTCGGTTTTTGGTTACGAAGACATGTTTCAATAATTAACTATTAAGGAAATCTAACTAGTAAAATGAAAGAAAATCAGTTTAAGAAGAATTGGCTATTAATTACTTCTGAATTGAAATAGGTTTTGATAGCTCTTATAAGAAGGAGGACAAAACACGAAGTAGTTATTGAAAGAACTCTAAAACAAGTAGCAGATAGTACTTGGAGGATGCATAAAAATCATCATTTTTATTTTCATGGACTTCTGAGATTCTGACGTAATGTAAGAAGCTTTTCGTGTATACAACCCTACCTAGATCTACTCCTGCCACTTCTTGTAATGTAATTAATATCTGTGTGCGTTTGTGCGAGTAGGGATTTCGGGGAACCGTTAATTTCTAATGAGCTTCCTGATTGGCCGTACTATTTCTACGGGGATCACGTGACGCCAGGCGTGATGAAGTGATAAGCAGTCGTGCATTACTTGAGCGACTCGGTTCCGGATTTTGACGCTAACAGGAAGAGGTGCTGAAGGGTGCCTCTGATTGAAAAGCGGAGGGGAATTGAATACCATCCACCCAAAAGTAGCCCTGAGTCTCGCCAACCGTGTTAGTCTCATCCAAGAAGGCATCACGTGATCCAGCCGGGCGCTCAACCTTCTCATGTTACACTTTAAGCCTCCCAACTGTCTGCCACAAAGATGATAATCACCTGGAAATGCAATCACAGAAGGCGATGGTATCGCCAGGTTTGGTTTTCACTTAAATAAACACGCACTCACGAAAATTTTTGGTTGCAGGAAGTACTAATCCGTCTTCTGTCTTGAGTTCTTCTCATAATGACAGCGATGTTATGAGTGCAGAACGGCGGGAAAACTTCCCGCCATTTCATATTAAGTTTACAGGTAGTACATGAAAGCCTTATTTCTGGTGGGGTTATTCATGCTCAGTAATTATACCATTCTATTACGAGGAACGTATCGTAATTATTGATCAACCAGCCGAGTTCCTTAGAGGCTCTCCATATAGTCTTCGACCATGTTTTGCAGTGTTGCCAAATCTCTGGAAGGCGTCGGCCATTGTCAAAGTTTAGTATTGAAGCTGGAATGGCATCAATGTTGGGAATCTTTGATCCCGTAAACTCTTCCGAAACAAGTCAAAATCGCAAAATACGATGAATGTTCAATGTTAAAACAACTTTCAACCCCATTTCTGAACAATTGTTGTTACCGCATGGGAAGATCAAGTCCTCGGTGTTTTTCTAGTGATAACACTATTAAGACTTGTTTCCATGTTTAATCAAACACTCAGAATGCTGACCAAGGCAAAATTTAATGTGAATCTTTGTCTGAAGAAGACCCTGTTAGATGTGGAAACGTTACGTTTATAGCGTCTTATTTTAAAATATATTTTGCTCTGATCACAATTCTGAGTATTTCTCTAGGTATTTCTTGTAATATTGTGCATTAACTGTTGGCTCCCTGGTATAGGCGTAACTTGGCTCGGGCAAGGGGGGCTCTTTCCCACCACAAAATATTCAGGTTTATAGAAAATTGAAAAGTTACGGATACGTTTATTAACCCCCTTGGAACCAGAGGAGCAAAGTAATAAAGGGCAATATTTGTGATTTTTCAGATGCAACCATTATTTAGAAAATAAACCTGGATGCAATTTTTATGGGATAGCGAACACTTCTATTATGCCCCCCAGTTTGATTCTGACACCCCAAATTTAGTTCCCAAGTTACGCCCATGCCCTCAGAGAGAATATGCCTTTCAACACTGACCTTCATCAACATCTTCACGATCCTCATTTATTAACAACACTCACCCACTCAGTGCTGAGTAAGACAAAGAATTACACAGTAAGAAATTGCTAATGAAACTGTTAGGAAACGTAAAATCCTCATATGAATAACATTAAGCCAAAGAAACCATGCCACAAGAATCGTGTGTTGATACTGGAAAATATTCAGCTCGTTCATCCTAAAAATGAAATTATACTATACTTATTTTTGTATAACCAACGTTCGTAAGTTCGAATCATGTCCAAATGATGGTGCAGTTAGATAACGTAAGGTCTTGTTCAGTGATATCCATGAGTATTACCGTGTAAATTGTCCACCACCATGTTCGTGCACTTTATTTGACCCAATAAGAGTTTCAGGAATTTAAAGAAAACTCATAGCAAGCTGTTGACAACTTCTGCCCCAGCATACATAAAAAATCAATCTCTTAAAAACACATAGGATGTAAGAGAAAAATTAATGAAAATAGTCATGGACAATTTGCACGGTAATACTCATGGATCCCACTGTACGTACAACTTTTCCGTTATATGTTGTCATAAAATAATAATTCACACGTGGACAGATATAATAGCTCTGTCTTGTACTTGTGAATTCAATACGTAAACATAGGTTATTGGGTTTTGAATGTAGATAATCTGCTCTTTATAACACCACGCTGTATAAAAATTCTTGTGTTCTTTTCATGCATTTGTGAAATCATCCATGAGAAATTCTACATCATACCCGAGAATGTAACTCCCTAACTGAAATTCTCTTCAGAATAACTCAGTCCAATTGTATGGAATTCATCTGTTTTATTATGTATATTGAAATCAAGCATCAATAAGGCTATAATAATACTAACCAAATATTTTATATGTGTAAACAACTTGGAGTTTTTATGGTGCGAGAAGTGATCATATGTAATATTGCTCATGAGCACGAAGTGATCGCCTTTTGTTTGATGTACGTGTGGAAGGAAGACGTACCCGTTGAAGCAGTTTTTGAAGTAACTTTTTGTCGCATTTCAAGACACATCAGGTCTTTTGTGAACGGTGCTCGTACGCAGGAATATCTGAAGCATCTGTTACGGGTGATAAACCGGAAAGAAGAGTTCTTTTAATATGTTTAATCTTGAAGCTAATTTTCAAATTTCAACCTCCATGATGGCGGCGAACAAAAGAACGTGAAAGGTAAGCCATATCGAGTGCTGGGACAATGACAAGAGAAAAAAGTCGTGCGGAAGAAATATTGTTTGCTAACGTGAGTTTGTTTTCAGTGTCAAATCTAGCATCTTGTGAATAATACGAAACTAAGTGATATTTACGTAATTATCTACCAGATTAGTTATACTAGCTATAACTTATATTGCATCATCACATATCTTAGTTGCGTAGTTAGCAACGAAATACTGTTTCTCCGAGTGGATATTTCAAATCTTGTGTGTTAAATGTTATTACAACAACTATTTCTATGAACATGTAAATCAAAATACTTGATACTATCTATATATTAATGGCATTTAATGCTAAAATCAATGTTACTTTTCACCAGTGGCGTACGCAAGGGGGGTTATGGGGTTTAACCCCCCCACCTTGAGCTTGTGAAATATTATAAAAAATGCTGTGTAAAAAAATTAAATGGCAAATTTATCACAGTCATAGATCTGGGACAATACTATTACTATTACTACTTCTACTACTACTACTCCAGCATGGAGAAAAGCACAGCATTCCAAACACACGCGTCTTTCAGAGTGATGCCTTGAAAATACACACGAGTTCTTGAAAATAAAATATGAGGGTAACTATGATTTAAAAGAGAAAAAAATGTTTTGTATCTCTGTTGCAACAATGTTCAATACACTGTCGTACGCAGGATTTTTTCGGGAGGGGCTGGAATAGTAAATGTGGCTTCATGGCTTCGTTTTGGAGGGCAGGATGAAAGATAAAATATTTCGTATTTTTGGAGCTTTTCAGTCTATTAAAATTGTATTCAAAGACAAAAATGGTAATCTGGACTCACTTTAAGAGGTTTCGCATTTATACATTTTGATTTTTTAAAGTTCTTAACGGATTTTTATTTGAAAATTCTGATTTTCTGAAAATTTCGGTAGGAGCTGTAACACCATCGGCCACCCCTCTACGTACGCCAGTGTTCAACGAACATGTATTTTTTTTGTGTGAACAATGAGAATTATCTAAAAAAAAGTTCTTAGTTCGTTGTAAGACGCTAATGTATAGACAAAGGCTAGGCGGGCAAGAATACAGTCACTGGTCCGCCTTCCCACTGTATTGTTTACCGCAGCACGTTTGAATGTCTCACCGTGTTGACTAGACAATTATTCAAACGACAATAAGCTTAACTATTGTAAAATGTTTTGTTGGTAAGAACAGCGAGACAATCCAGATGTGAATTATCGGGGACATTTATGCGGGGAAGAAGCCGGAAAAATTTGCAACTGTCGCCGGTGCGGAGCAGTTTCTTGCAATATTTTAAAATAAAAATAACTTTTCAAATGTTACTTATCACATTAGTATATTAACCAATTTCTACAGTCACTATAGTTACCAATAACAAACAAAATAACATCAAAATTGAACAGAGTAGCACAACAGAATTTTCTTCATTCTTTTCAGATTATGCTCACAACTAAATAACAAAATATAATTGTAAAATGTCTTTGAATTAAAGAACTGTTGCAATAGCCTCCTCCTCCGGTTGAAAACCTTGACATCATACTTTGATGTAGAAATACGTATATTTTTCAAACGTAACAGCTTCAATGTATCATCTTCACTTCTTCTTCTACTACTTCTTTGGCAGCAATCTCATTCCTTTCACATCTTCTTTACAGCCATCTTCAGTAGATTTCTTCTTTACTGCAATCTCATTACCATTACTATTTCATAACCATCTTATGTCCATTTAAAAAAAAGTTTCATTCTTAACGAGTGCACTTCTTCTGTTTGAAACTATATGTGCAATGAAGCCCTTCAATGAAAATGAGAACCACATTACATTAAACTTACATTTTATATATATATTCCTTCTTATCATTCTTCCAGAGAGACACTTTGTATAATTCTCCTTTTGTTATTCGTGTCAACACTCTTCCTTGATACATTGACATACACCATACTAATGAGAATAGAAGCCAAACATAAGTTCTTACATGAAAGATAATATGATGATCAACAGAACAGAGATAATAAATTCATGCTGGTTTACACATGATAATAAAATACATAATGCAAACAACTGAACTCGTTTTTGCACAAAATTACAACAAATTCAACCCTTATGTACAATTAAAACATAAATCAGTATTTCTTAACAACTCCTTTCTTTTCTCCTCCGAACAATTAAAAGGTTTAATGTTTTCTAGGTTTTGCCTACCTTTTGTTCCCTTTCCATCTAGAGAAACTACAGTCGCACAATTGTTTCTTACTTCTATTACCAAGAATGGACCAATAAACAAATCATACAATTTGTAGATAGTTTTGTTTAAAGCAGAGCTCTTAGCATGATTTTTAATCATGATTAAATCTCCTTTGACAATATTTTTGTTACCAGAGCTTGTTTGAACACCTTTAGAATTTCTTCGATGTTTAAGTTTTTCCTTTAGCTCCAAGTATTTTGCCTTCCAGGATAATTCTTCAATATTCTCAGGCCAATCGACAATATTAGTTATATTATCTTTAACTTGATCGTGTAAAAATAGTTCCGCAGGTGTAAAACCAATAGATTCAGAATATGAATTGTTCAACAATTTGACAACGTTTGTCAAACATTTAGCCCAAGATTTATGATTATCCTTGCAAAATAACCTCAGTAAACGCACAGTCTCTTTATTGTAGCGTTCAATTGGATTAGCGTGTGGTGAATATGGCGAAGTAAAAATATGCTTGATGTTCTTGGAGGTAATAAAACTTCGCCACTCCTTAGATTTAAATTGTGAACCATTATCACTTAATATAATTAGACATGCAGGATAATGATGAAAATACGACTGGTTTAGTTTATTGATAATTTCCATAGATGAAGCTTTACGCAAAGGATAAACCATAATAAATTTACTTGCAAGATCCACTATACTTAGTATATATTGGTAACCTTGAGAAGCTGGTAACGGACCAATCAAATCTAATGAAAGGAATTGATGTATTTCAGGAGTTAATATGTGAAGATCTTCTCGTGTGATACGTTGCACTCTCTGCTTTGACTTGGCACATTCAAGACAATTTCTCAGATATAATTTAATGCTGGCTTTCATGTTTGGCCAAAAGAAAAATTTTGAACACTTTCTGAAGGTTTTTGAATAACCAAAATGTCCACATAAATCATGATGATCATACAGTACCTTTTCCACAGCTTTTTTAGGTACAAATATTCTCCAGTGTTCAGACGCAATAGATTTATAGAATAAGATATCTTCATGCATTCTAAAATGTCCTCTGATTTCGAACTTAGAATCTCCTTTGTTTATCGCAACTCTTAACTTTTGACACTGCTCATCGTTATGTTGAGATTCTACCCAATATTGTGGAGTATCTTGGGATAGGAGATCGATATTTGTATTATTAACGTAGAGTTTCGATGTGAATAAATCTCCCTGTGGATTCTCAATTTTTGGTATTGGAGTACCGTTTTCTGACATAATCCACTCTGGTTCAGAATCGTACCATTCTAATAAAAATGCTACAGATAAAACTTTATCTCTAGTAACGCCTAAAGATTTAATTTTATTATAATCCTTCAGACATTCCTTAACATGTACTAAATAAGGGTTATTAACTCTACCATCCAGCTCCTTTGCATTTATTTGTGGCAAGGTAAATCGGAGCATATCACCCTGCCTTAGTTGTTTAAGTAGTTAGAAGAATGTGCACTTGTGGTAGTAGTAGCAGTCGGAGTTAGGTGTTCCATATTTGCAGAATTACGCTGCAAGTTGGTGCTGCCTACTGTAACACTATTTTCCTGTGAACTATGAGATGCATTACCATACTCTATTGGTTGTTCATTGTAATTTCCAGTTCTACTATATCTTCTGTTATCAAATGTTGGGGTATTGCCAAGTCTGAAATTCGAATTATTTACGTTATTATTAATTCTTTCAGACCTTACAAACTGCCTTCTTGAGGGATTGCGTTCAAATCTTCTGGGAGATGGGCGATGATTTACATTGATTCCTGCATTTTCGGTCTGTGTTGTAGAATCATAAGAATTCCGCTCCACATTTACTTGCCTGACGAAGTATTTTGGTCTGTCGAAACTTCTCTTCTTATTAGCCTTGTCATCAGAATCTGTATTATCACCGGGCAAAGATAAACTTTTATTCTTTTCGCTCGAATACAAATCAATAGTCCTTAATTTCTGCGTCAGTTGCTTAAGATCTGTAATGTTATGGCAGCCCACATTCTTTGAAATTGCCTCAGGTAGTTGTTTCAAAATCATCCGTATTACTTCAACTTTGTTTGGAGTTTCCACAAGGTTACAATAAGCAGAATACGTTTTTAAAGCGTATGCTTCCAATGACAAACCTGAAGCTGGGTTGTATTTTCTAGATCGTAACAATGTCAACTGACTTTCTAATAACTCATTAGATGCAAACTGATCAAGAAATTTATGTACAAAGTCCTCATAAGAAATGAAACTCTTCTTTTCACTGTTGAACCAGTAAGCGCCTACATTATAAAAACACTTACGAATTATACATAATTTATACTTGGGAGGAACACCAATTATGTTTAACATTGTAGTTAGTTGTTCGATAAATTCTCTAGCAGACTGTTTTGAAACATCTCCTCCAAAACGTGGCAATTGACTGAGTTCACTAACTCGTGAAAATCTATTAGAGCATTTATCAGACTGATTATAAGAATTCCATGTAGAATCATTATTAAGCCACATCGGGTTATAAGTACAGTTTGTTCTAGTACAAGGACAATGATTTACATTTAAGTCATCAGGAAACTGATCATGGATTAAGGAATGACATGTACTTTGACGTTGGCAACCACATACTGAAGTTTCAAGACCTGTGAAATTGTCTTTATTATCACAAGCAACATAAGTTCTAGAAGGTATGGAATTTCTGTTAGATGTAGAACAAATTTGCTTTGATGTGTCTGTAGCACATAAAGAACTAGGTGCATTATTTTCAGTATCACAAGTATGTGCGTGCTTATTATCATACAGTAAAGAGTTGTTCAACGAAGAAAGACATGAATGGTTATTGAGTGAACATGTACAATGGATTTTGTCAACAGTAGGATTGCTATTACTAAATTCAGTATTATCTAAAACACAATGCATTGTATATGTATTCTTGCCTTGTGAAGTGGAAGCTTTAGCAAATTTATTTATACTTTTATTGTGAGTAGATTTGCCCTTGCACAATTTGGTTACATTTTCCTTTACAGAATTCACTTCAGCATCAGATGTATCATAGCCAGAAGAACCTGTATGCAATGTTTCGCATTTATTGTGTTCACTAAAAGCAACGTGCTTTAGTTTAGAATTTAATCTTGTATCAGTTTGGCATGCTATGTGCCTATGTTCATTAACAAGTGCGTCAACATTACTTAGTTCTTTATCTGGTTGTAGAACGTCTCTAACCATACTAGTACAAATAACATCGCTTTGCTCTAAGTTAATGCATTTCTCATTTAAATCCTTAAGCATAGAATCAAATTCTTGCAACTTTACCTGTGTATTTGATACGTGTTGTTTTAACTCATCATCATGATGGTCTAGTTTTGATTCAAGATCACTGACTTTCGAATTTAATAAAGTTACTTCATCATTTATACGTTCATTTAGTAACCTATTAGCTGATTGACAAGAATCAGAAACCTGCTGCAACTTATTTTCTACATGCTGGAGTCCTTCGTTCAGTTTTTCAGTACTTTGCTGCAACCTAACCAATTTTGTGCCCCAAACTTTACAGTTTGTTTGTAAACTTTCACGCAGCGTTTCAGCGTTCTGATCAAGTCTATCTTGTAACCTATTCTCCAAAGCTTCAGTGTTCTGAAGTAACCTATTCTCCAGCGTTTCGGTATTCTGGAGCAACTTCTCTTGCAACCTATTCTCCAGAGCTTCAGTATTCTGAAGTAACCTATTTTCCAGCGTTTCGGTATTCTGGAGCAACTTGTCTTGCAACCTATTCTCCAGCGTTTCGGTATTCTGGAGCAACTTCTCTTGCAACCTATTCTCCAGCGTTTCGGTATTCTGGAGTAACTTGTCTTGCAACCTATTCTCCAGAGCTTCAGTATTCTGAAGTAACCTATTTTCCAGCGTTTCGGTATTCTGGAGCAACTTGTCTTGCAACCTATTCTCCAGCGTTTCGGTATTCTGGAGCAACTTCTCTTGCAACCTATTCTCCAGCGTTTCGGTATTCTGGAGCAACTTGTCTTGCAACCTATTCTCATGTTGGGCCAAACTCAAGTGAAAAGCAGATAAAATTTGGTCAATATTGGGATTTACTGTATCCAAGTATGATTTTAGAGTGAATGGATTGAATTCTGGCTTGCATGCCTTACAGTAATAGTCTTCTTTCATAGAGCTGAATATTACCCAGTGAATAACTGTAAGACCCCTACAATTTACGTGTTCCCATTTCTTGCATGACGTGCATTCAATCATGCGAGTGTCAGAAAATCTGTCCTTACAACAGAGTAAATCCTCCATTTGCTTACCAGAATTGTCCTCTTCGTTGCTTACTTCAGCAACATCACTGATATCCGGTTGAAGGCACACACTACTTCGAAGCACGTAAGGCACTTCTCTTTTCTTCATTATAGTATTATCAGTTCAGTTCTTATCAACTCACAATTTTCGAATCCTGGCTGGGTCGCCAATTTATTGCAACTGTCCCCGGTGCGGAGCAGTTTGTTGCAATATTTTAAAATAAAAATAACTTTTCAAATGTTACTTATCACATTAGTATATTAACCAATTTCTACAGTCACTATAGTTACCAATAACAAACAAAATAACATCAAAATTGAACAGAGTAGCACAACAGAATTTTCTTCATTCTTTTCAGATTATGCTCACAACTAAATAACAAAATATAATTGTAAAATGTCTTTGAATTAAAGAACTGTTGCAAATTCCAACCGATTTCGGGAATCGAATCCGGATCTCCCGCGTGATTGTCAGACGCTCTACCGACCAGACCACCAGACCACCGCAGCTTCTTGGATGAGTTCCATACTTTGATTATTTTAAATTTATTTTAATATATTTTCTTGTTTTTATGGATTTTCTTCACCTTTAAAATGTCTCACCTCGTTGACCAGACTTCGTAACAAAGAAACAAAAAAATGCTCCCAGGATTTGATAAAAATCTAATGACTAGGAAGTAATTTCGTTTTATTGTTTTCATAAATACTATATTTATGCAGATCTCTACCTACTTAATTGTGATTATTATTATTTAATTAGCTAATGTATAATAAAACAATGGTAATGTGAATTTGGAGAAAGTTTTAGAAATACCCCCCCCCCCTTGATGAAATCCTGCGTACGCTACTGCTTTTCACAATCTGGTATTTATTTTGAGTGATTGACACACAGATTGCTCAATGCTAGAGGAGTTACATGTAATGTGAAGTAATATACAGGGAGGTCACAAAGTGGGCGTACCCCCCTGTATTTTCGACACTACGATGGTCATGGTTGAATGCTTGCTATGAACACATATCTGATGGTTTAAGTGTCCGGAACATCAGTATGGAGACCGTCTTTTTCGTAGCACGGCCAAACTCTACGCCATATTGTGGCACACTTTGCGATGCAAGTGTGAATAAGACCTTTTTCCCGGGCGGTGACGTTTCCTTCAATACGTTCTGAAGGGCCTCCAAGAAGTACCAGACGTGGTTAATCAATGACACAGGTATGTGTTCATATAAAGTAATCCGACTGTTACCATCGTAGTGTTGAAAATAAGGGAGGGGGGATACGCCCACTTTGTGACCACCCTGTATTTGTTTCTTTTGCAAGTCTTTTTAGAATAATTCTATTGTAAGTACCACAATTATAGTTATAATAGTGTGAAACTCACCGTGTGTTTACATTTCATCTTCTCTCATCTATCATGTCACAAATCTTAAATTATTAAGAGAAGACAAGCTTTTTTGTGACCGTCTCCATGGACACTCTTTACATATTGGAGATAAGTATTATTAATTATTATTAGGAGTTACCACAGGAGTTCTTAAATATATTCAATCAGGTTCTAAAGAATTAAAATAAAATCTATAATTTCATTAAGTAGAAACATGAACTATTTATATAAATATAGTGTTTTCCACAGAATATATATATATATATCTCTGTTTGACATAAAAATTGGAATATTATGACGTAATTACTTCTTTTAAGTCAAGAGATAGTAAGTGTTGTCAATTCCATCTTAAAATTGGAATATATTGTGAAATACTTAATTATTTAAGTCAAAAGATAGCAAGTGTTTTGCAAATATTCTTACTGAAAATTGGAGTATGTTGTGAAATATTTAATTCTTTGAGTCAAAGGATAGCAAGTGTTGCGAATTCTTATATAAAATTGGAATATTATGTAATTCATTCTTTTGAATCAAAAGAGAGTTAGTGTTAAATTAAAGACAGCTTATAGTGTATTAATTAGTACTTTTTTAGTATTTATCATTAGGGTGGAGTGAAAAACCTTTTATTTTTATTTTTATAAGCTAGACTATGGAAAATGTGGCATTTGTCCATAGTAAGAATCCTGCAAAATCATATTATTTTCTGCCAACTCTTTGATCGCCCTTCACCTTATTGAAATAATTGGCATTTTAACCCTTTTTATGACTTTGTAGCCTGATTCAGTTTGATTTCAGCATGGCTTATTAAGTAGCGAATCTAAGCGAGCTACTTATTACAAAGGTTTTGGCCATCTTAAGCTTACCTATACATTGTATGGGGATATCCTGAGGATAACATGATATCCCAGAATATCCCAAGGACATCCTGGGGATAACGTGTGTTGTATAGTAGGGTGGAATGAAAATTTTTATTTTTTATTTTTAAAAGCTAGCCTATGGAAAATGTGCCATTTGCCCTATAGCTTACCTATACAACACACGTTATCCCCAGGATGTCCTTGGGATATCCTGGGGACATCATGTTATCCTCAGGATATCCCCATCCCCAGAACTTCCATTTTCAGAGAGATGGCAGTTACAATAGATATTTGGCGCTCCACGAAACCTAACGACCAATACTATGCCGATCTACACCGATCTCATGAAGAAATATATTCAACTGCGACCAGACCTGAGGACGGACAATGGAAAATACCAATCATTTTTGGACATATCTCACAAAGTGTGCTATGAAGTTGAAGAGATCTGGGAAAGGGCCTCACTTCCAACAGTACCTCACGCGCAAGCGATTGAAAAACTCAGATCGTTCCACGACAAATACAACACAATCCTAAAGGTCTACAAAGGGAAAAAGGATCAACCCAACTACCAACGGAGACTCTCGGAGTTTCGCGACAGAGGTAACAGTCTGTTTGATCTCAGCAAATGCAAGTGCTTCGACATGGTTTCCAACTGCAAATGCGCAAAAGAATTCAAAGTTCCGGCAAATGAACGCCATTTCCTTGAAGACCAGAGAGGACCAAAAAAGATGATAATCGATGGTATAGATCAAGAGAAGACGTCAAAATTGAAGAAGAAAGCTGAAAGAGATGAAGCCAATCTCGAACGAATGAAGAAGCAGAGGACCGTTGAGAGTAAAGGTCAAGCCAATTCTGCCGACATAGCCGAAGATGACACGTACCCGTCGGTCAGTGTCACTGGCGATGAGTACATTCCAGATTCAGAATCAGTCAAGACTAAGCCAAAGCAGAATCACCAATGTAAGAAAATGACAATCTCTCTACCTTCACTCGCTAAAGCTTGCGATCGGATCCGAGTCTCGGATGGATCGGCTGCTGTATTAGGAATATCATTTCTGCATGATCTTGGTCTCGTGTCGCCAATCGATCGATCTAAAGTAATCGATCGAAGCAAGATCCGCCGAGAACGCAGCAAAACTCGTAAGGAACTCCAGCAGAATGATGACCAGTTTGACCACACTCACACTATCATAAGGGAGTATTCTTTGATGGCTGCAAGGATCAAACTTTGACACATGTTCTCGGCGACGACAACAAGTAACACAGAAAAACCCTCACGGAAGAACACATAAGCATCATCGCAGAGCCTGGTTCTTCGTACTTCAGCCACACGACTCCGCCAACAGGCTCCAGCAAAGACATAGCTGAGTCAATAGTAGCTAGTTTCAAAGAGAGGAATGCGCAGACAGAGAACATTAAAGTTGTAGGGTGTGACGGCACAAATGTGAACACGAGACAGACAGCGGGCGTTATCCTCCGACTGGAAGAAACCTTGGAGCGTCCTCTGCAGTGGCTGGTATGTCTCCTCCATGCACTCAGGCACGACTACAGGCCCGCACGGATTCTGTGGAGATATCGGAAAGCGGCTAGTGACGTGTAGTGAACAGCCTGTCTCCTCATTTGCAGCAGTGCAGCTGACCGAGCAACTGTCCAATGTTGACTCGAAGGAGTTGAGCACAGATCAGCGCTATCTACTGGAAACGTGCAGTAGCATCGGCAAAGGTGAATGTTGCGTCAATCTGGCAATGCGAAACCCAGGTTGCCTGAATCACTCACGATGGATAACGACAGCCAATCGAATCCTCCAATTATATGTAAGCGACATGGAACCGTCAGAGAATCTGAAAAAGCTGGTGACGTTCATCATTCGCGTATATGCTCCAACGTGGTTCGCCGTAAAAGCCCACTGGTCATGCAAAGATGGAGCTAGGCACCTTCACCAGATGCTCGTCAAGTGACGATACCTCAGCCCTAAGCACAAGAAGATCGATCGTTGACCCCGTCATTCATCGCAATGCATACTTCGCTCACCCGGAGAATCTGCTCCTGGCCATGATGACGGACCATCGACCACACATACATGAGCTGGTCCGGCGACGAGTGATGAAGGCCAGAGCTGCAGCAGACCCCAGTGGACAAATACGGAGGTTTAAGGTTCCCGCAAAACTCAACTTCGACGCTGTGGATTACTTCGACGTGATCGACTGGGCCATCTGCCCTATCTCGGATCCTCCCGTAATCAAGGCAATGACGGACACTGAGCTCAGGGATCTCATCACGACGGCGGTGACTCCAACTCTCACCTTCTCAGAATTCCCCAACCACACACAGGCTGTGGAAAGACACGTGAAGCTGGTGACCGAGGTGGCGAAAGCTGTTTGTGGACAGAAATCGCGAGATGGCTTCATGCGTGCACGCATCGCTTCTCGACAGCTAATGCCGACGTTCGAGTCGAAACGTGACTTCTCTCACTTCACCTTGTAACTGTTTGTGGCATTTGATAGCATTAACTGAGTTTTAAGGTGACTAAACTTACTAATAGTCACTATTGACTGACTATATCGTTATATCGTTGTAATGTTGCTTAATATTGCAAAATAAAAGGTTTCGAAGGGCGATCAAAATATTGGTCAAAAGTCTTGAAATTTTTACACAGTGTTCTATTGATCTATTGGCACCTTTTGACATATCTAGCTAATTGAAATTCAAAAAAATAATTTTTTACCCCATTTTTCACTCCACCCTATTTATCATGCTCATGAAATGTTTCACAGCATTTTTTAATATTACTTATTGATCAATATTAGTAAGAGTTGGAGAAAATTTACACTCACTGTTAATACAGTGGATCCTTTGAGAATTATTAACTTTTAGAATTATATTTTTTAAGCAAAGTATACGTTCAATAGTACGTGAATATCATTACATGGTAATACAGTTATGGTAATTGTGTATATTGTGATCATTCTGACATCTTTAAGTACTCCAGATAATGACTTGTGCTGTGTACAACTTGGAAAGGTAGCACTACTGCCCTATGACGATTTCCAGAAATTTTAAATTGTGATGGGATAAAGAAGTATGTAAAATTGTAGAAAGCAAGAAATGGAATAGGTATTCAGGGATGTTGTAATGGGAAAGTTTTATGATATATTGTGTGACAAGTAATGCACGAGGAAAAATGACTAATGCTGGGTTCAAGGTAGCCTTTGAGGAGGATCGTTTCATGCCTGCACGAAATATATTCCAGAGACTGTTACACATGAGCTCCACATTTAAGTGAATTTGTGGATAAATTTCAAATTTCAATTAAAAGTATTATTCTATGAGGGTCAATATTTTGTGCTACTTATATGTGCATAGTAATTACATATTAATAATAAAAAATGTGTATTTAAATCAGTCCATTAATGTTTAATAGCTTGAACAGAAATCTTCAGCAAGTCAGGAACACAACTGAATTAAACTTAGGAAATATGCAGGGCAAATTTGTTAATGATTCTCGTAAAGAAATCATAATATTTAAAGAATGAACGATCCAAGTCCACAATATTATTATTTCATTTTGCATAACTTTCTTTTGTTTTTCCTCTATCTATAAAATCATTTCTCGAAGCATTTTACAAAGTGTCGCAGGTTCTCAACGTCGGTTCTTGCTTATTTGCATCCATTATTTGCGGTTTATTTACTAGTACACTCTTTCCCGGGAGTCTGTGAAGCAAGCGAATGAAAACAAGTCTCTGCGCATGTAGTGACTCAAGAGAATTCGAGAATGCGGCTGCAGCTACCAGCCGTTTGCAGCAGCGCTCACTGCCTTGCTCCACATATTCCCGAGACAGAGTGGAGAAATTAGCATGACTGAAATAACCCGTTAACCACACCCAGCACATGCTCTATTCTTACGATGTAGGCAACTTTCACAACATCCGAGTAAGTCGTATTATGTACATGTTAGGATATCTGAGGGAAGACGTTAATATTTGATGAATTCCAGATTGGAATTCTCGTTCTGGGAACAAGATCAAATATGGCGCGCGATCGGCGTAATTTAGTAGAAAACTACAACCGGTGTGCCCTTTCCGTAAATAATATTACACAAACAGGCGGCCTCATTTGTTTCTCCAGCGTAATAAACCGCAAACTAGGATAATTAACAGTTGTTCTTTGTGGAGACTCGCCTAAAGGTCTATGACGTAATAACATGGTAACTCAACAAGCTTCCGATCTTTGCTCATTATGTTGTTATCTTGGCCAGAAGCTAAGAAGAAAGGAGGAAAAGGAAGAAGAAGAAAATAACAGTCTTTCCAAGGTAAAAACCACATTTAATTTCCTTCCGCCCTAGACTTTTCCGTGGCTTAATGGGGGTTAGAAGCGAACGAGATCGACCCCCTCAGACTAGGGTAGAGAAAAGGGGGGCTCTAAGTCTCAAGATAAAGCTACGGTTTTGGTGTAGTCACTTGTTTTTCGTTTTCATGTTTCCTGAAGTCGTGACTTTAAACGATGAACTTCTTCACGAACCGTTTTCCAACCTGGAGGGGGAACGGTTGGGTACATGTCACGGTACGAGGGTCTGCGGTGATCTTTTCAAGCGTATTTCATTATTGATAATTAATGAGTGTAAACTTCGGTTGGCTATCGTTTGAAAGTTTAACAACTTTCATTTTTTATTGAGAAACTGCAGAGGTGAGTGACTACGTCAAGGTAAGATGACATTAACAACTCTGTAGCTAAAACATTGTCTAGGTACGATACACTGAATGTAACCCAAATTTCTTTGGTTGGACAATTCTGAAGCTGAAGGGGACCAGGAAAATGTGGTCACACTATGGAAATGTATGGGGTTCTGTCTTATTTCTACCCATATTTTGCTTATTTCTCCCATGGACAGATCCAGTTGCATATTTTTTTTATAGTGCATCTTTGTATCCAGTCAACTAGTCTACTATTGCATTGCAGTTGCATCTCAAGACGTCATAATATACGTGTATAGGTACTCCTTTTCAAAATGTTAATTTTTCAGTGAACAACAAAACACACTGACATTCTAAAACCCGAAGATTCATGCCGTAGCAATACAAACCAAGCTTTCAACATATCTCTATCCTAGTTACCACCAATGGTATTCCAGCGTTACGTGTGTGACATTCATACATTAAAATGTAAGGTTCTAGACATTCAATTGGATTAATGAAGTGATTTCATAGAATTATGAAGTACTTTGTGGTGTCTGGTGAAAAAAGGTGAGTGTGATGACATAGCCTGAATGCATGAAAAGCATTAACGAAAATGTGCTACATGTGTGACGTGGTAAGGATGTCGAATCGACCCTTCCTAAAAGAAATATGTATCATACATCGTTGGAAAGGGTGTGAATCAAGGATTCCAGAAATGTAGGAGTTCTGGTGAGGAAACAATTATAAGTGGGAAAAAAACTAGTATTAAATTTATGGAACCTTCATTATAAATGAAACATAATGAACCTAATTTACGTGCATATGTAAGGCTAGATGCCTAATTTGTTATTTTAGGCTTGTTGGGTTTAGTTATCTTCCCATAAATAATACATTTGTAGTGTATTTATGCTAAGAGAACCAAATCTAACCTAACAACGTAGGCATTCCTCGAGTGACGTCACAACGCAAGGTTGTCCTTACGTTGTGCGATAAGGAAGACAGCTGAAATCAGGGTCTCCCTTATCGCACAACGATCAGCCAACCTTGAACAATAAAATAAATCAAAAGCCATATATTTCCCAAACAAATTGAAGAAAAACAAATTAAATTATTGAAAATAATTCACAGCTATTAAAAAATAGAAACTTCAATATCCAAAAACAAAATGAAAATCATAAATACGGATGAAAACACGAAATAAAGAAAGTGTAATCCTAGTGGAAATTAGCATCTATATCCACGTTATGGACCAATGTTCGACCTGGCAATACTGTGTGCTTGTAACATGAATGTGGATACAGAAATGAAGCTATGGTAAGTAATGTAAAAAAGTTTGCACTATTTCTCAGAACAGGAATATCTAATTGAAAAATGAACAGTGCCAAATCGAAGCTCGAATTAAGTACTACGAGTGAACATACGAGTATATTTTTCTTACGCCGAAATGGTAAAACACAAGGGTCAATTGTGCAGTGTAGCCATTCTTGTTGGTGAAATTTGCAAATTTTATACATTCACAAACATTTAAACCTTAATGCAATTAACAATAATAATGTGCAGATTGAATCATTTTGTTATTTACATGCAGTAAGACCGGTTTTCCTTCACTGCCCCTAATCCGTTATTGACAATCCTTACCAATTTCCTTAAGTTCTATCTCGGCAATATAATTTCATCTTCATCTTGGCCTTCTTACTACAGGTCTCTAACCATTAGGTTTTCCAACTGGATATCATACAGTTTTGGAAAGAAGTACTTTCCCCATAAGACTACTGGTATTAACGCTCTATGGGGAAATACTTTTTTCCATGACTACATGTATACTCTTTTTCCCTCTCCCTTGCGTGACACATGACCTGTCCATTGAATTGTTTTTTTTTCTAAATTTTATTATTCTAGTAATATCAGGAGATGAATATAGAGCGTGTAAGTCAGTAATATTACTAATATATAACATTTTCCATTTAGCAACATATCTTTTAGGTCAAAATATTTTTCCAAGGAATTTGTTCTCATAAATTATTTTCTAGTTAACATTAAGGGGGGTTTAAGACGTTCCACCAGCGACGCTTTGTGCAATGACGATTCACCCTTATGCGAGCTATCTATTATCCTCTGTGTTACCTTGCATTACCCTACATTGCTGCCAGTGTTCTCACAGAGGCAAATTTTACATTGCAGGATCTCGCCTTTAAAGAAGAGTTTACGTTCGGCCCAGAATTGAAGATGACCCAAATGAGCCCCGCAGCACAGATAAGGTAAGTACTATCACTTTGAATCTGGTAAATTTCAATCTAGTAAATTCTCTAGAAACTAGATTACTATATAGCTTACATTGTGCGTAATTACACAGAGAGGGAGAGAGAGAGAGAGAGAGAGAGAGAGAAGTTAGAGGAAATGGGAAAGGAAAAAGATAGACGGAGAGAGAAAAAATATAGAAAAATGAGAGAGGAAATAAGTTTCCAGCTATATATACAGTCCAATCCTTAATTTTTGTTATACTTTTAAGAGTCCATTTGACTCGCGCTTGTAAATAAATAAATTTTGCTGTTCTTGTTACGTTTCATGTATTGCATCTTGCATGCATATGTTTTGGTTTCTTATTTTCCTATTCATAAGTCGGCCTCGGTAGCGGAGTGGTTAGCACAGCGTGCCAGGAGTCCGGGGTTCGAATACAGGCCTGAGCATTCGTGAGTGTCCCTTTAGCAATTTCATCACCACTCATCGTCACGGCTAGCCATACGTTGCAGAAAAGCGACTATCAAATTAAAGATTTGGGTGGGTTAAGGTCCATGTTCCTCTTTAAAGATGTCGCTAGGCATGGGCAGAAGAAAGAGAAAGTGAGAGGAGGCAGATATTTAGATGGCAAAAGGAAAAAAGTGAGAGAGATAAAGTATTGAATTGATTTGGTGTTTTAAGTCCACAGTAAGGCTAATTGGGACTGGACCTACAGTTTAAAGTGGGATACGAACCACTATGTGCCTCCATCGAGAATCGAACCCGGGACCTCTTCATTACAAGGCGACGACGCTACCACTGCGCCATCGGAGAGACCACGAGAGAGATAAAGGGAGAGAAAGAAAATAATAGAGGAAAGATACAAGAAAGGCAGAAAATATAAAGGGAAAAATGTGAGTGGACACAAATTTTCAGCTATATATACGTAGTCTGCTCTTTAATTTTTAAGAGTTCCAATTGCTTCGCACTCGAAAATAAATCAATTTTCCTGTACAAGATTTATTTCTGGATACATAATATACAAACACCCTGTATAAACTGACAACGCTAATTTCAATCTAGTTGCGTTGAGCGTTGTCTGAGAACTTGAAAAACGTTGAACCTCGTCCGCAATGCTGATAATGGATTTCTACAATCCCAGTTCAGGTTTCGGCAAGAGGTACTGCACCAGCGTTGGAGCAGGATCCGCGAATACATTTGCCTGCCTGAACAACCCACCAACATGCCCCTCACGTGCGTGTTGTTTCTTATATTTGCTAAACATTTCTGGCGCAGTTTCGAAACCGTTTTCGTTTTTTTCCCATCTCCCTTTCTCATCCTCCATTCCTTATGTCCTCTCTTTTCGAATCAAACGAAAGAGATTTATTGCCCTGGTCATGTCTAAAGGGAGCGGTCTTCTTTTTTTTAACTCCTTTTCCTTTTTCTCCAGGAAGAACGAAAAATTTGATGCTTGGTAAGGTTCCAGCTGGCGCTATGTCCACTGGAACTGGTCAGAAGAGAACCAGATGCGCTGGAAGCAGCCAATAACGCGGGACTTCCTGGGTCATCCCAGATGACGCCCCTGTTGAGTCTTCAGGGTGGGACGATCATCAGAATCAACACATTCGTCTTCATCCTCTTTGGTCTGTTTCAGCCCCGCTCCATCCCTGGAGAGCAAGGTGGCTTTAGGATGTTCTGTGCCTCTTCTGACATCCCTTATATTATGTTACAATTGTCCGAGGGTACACAGTCTGTCGGCCGGATTCCGTTTTGAGAAGACTTTTGAGACACGAGATCCTTGTTACCTTGATCGTAATTTATTTTTATCGTAATTGCGGTGAACGTCATGATTCTGAAGACTTACATTATGTAGTTCTGTCAGGAGAAAAGTGCGTTGTACACTCGTCAACTTCCTGGACAACTCCAATGTGCCGTGTCTGTAATGTCATTTTAGTATGTAAACCATTTACGAGAGTGAAAAGTTTTGAGCCTCACATGGTAGGAGTGATGCTAGGAAGTTAAAATTTCGGAGGATGTAAGGTTTGAGTTTTAGGACGCTCTGTGCGAACTTTTATGAAATTCACATTGTTTTCTCCTATTTTTTGTGAGGTTGAAAATGAATGAAGTGTCAGAGAAGAGAGTGGCCGACAGGGCCGTGATTCGGTATCTCTGTCGGCAAGGCCACACTGCACAGGCTGCTTTGGTCGAGTGTGGCTTCACCGAACTTCCCCACCCACCATATTCACCCGACCTGCCCCCGTCAGATTTTCATATTTTCCCTGCTATGAAGAATTCACTTCGAGGACGTCACTTACACACGGACGAAGGCGGTCATTCAGTGGTGTGAGACCCAGGACAAATCATTCTACCAGATGACTGTAAACAAATTGCAGAACAGAATGCATTGATCTGCGGGGTGAGTATAGAGATTATGTGATAATGTAGAGAAATCATAATGAGAAACTGTAGCTCAAACACCTCTTCCCTGTGAGGCTCAAAACTTTTCACTCGTCCCTCGAAAGTTCGGCATATTCTTATTAAATGTGCTGATTTTTGTTTTCCTCAGACATATAATCAGCCTTGTTGGGGTATGACGACAGTGCAAGGCCCTTTATAACCTTGCACTTTTAACATTCCTCAAAGGGCTCTTTACACCCATTTTGAAACTTTGAAGTAAGGGTTTTAGTTCTCGTATAATTTAAAGGGATGAAAAGGTGCCGACGCACTCAAAAATTTTAACTGATTCATTGATTCATTCTGTAACCCTATCGAGTGCACACTTTCTTTGAACAAGACTATAGTTACCGAACAAAAGTAGTACATCTTGAATTATCATACTCTTAACAAGACGGTGGCGTCCGGACTAACAGCCTATTGGGGCTCGTTTTGTGTCATCCATATATGTTTTGTGATTGGTCCTGCATCCTTCATCATCTCAGAAAAATAAACTAAACCGATAAATCATTCGAATCTCCATAATGGATTTCTATGATCGCACACTGCAGAAGCCATTTTAAACAATAATAAAATAGTAGGTCAACTAGGAACAATAACAATAGCACAAAGCGCAGGATCATCACCTCTCAAATAAAACTGTAGGTACGCCATTGCTGCGTCATACTGTGCCTGTATGTACAGTCATTAGCGCGCACTTCACGTTTTAGTCTCCACTCGACGCATTCACCATCACATTTGCAGCCTTTTTGTCCCACCAAAACGTAATTGTAAACTTCGTTCAGGTCACACAAAACAGCCAATATTGACTGTGTCCGATCGTCAGCCTCTAAAAACATAGAAGCAAGTATTAACGATGGTGGAAGGGGGGTGAGAAATCGTGTTGTGATAGAAGGGTTGGGGGTGGGGGAATGCAAGCTCCAACGGTTCAATTACAGCTTCCTACAATGGGAGTTGTCGATTCAAAACTAATCAGTGTCCTACAATGCAACAGTGCGGATACAACGTTACAGTGAAATGGATATTATGTCGTCTGCGATAGGGAACAAAAATTACCTATGATTGAAACAAGGTAATGTATCCGGCGGAATGGGATTTCGATTCCGTAATTTAAAAATGTCCGGAAATGAGAGAAGGATGTAAATATCTCATTAAGATGGAAATTGAAACTGAAAAAAAATGGGCGAAGGAGCGGTGATTGCAGAAACAATCCTCTCAATGTCATTGGGTATGTAGTTTGGACCTAATTGCATTACCAGATTGGCAGATATTGAAAGGAGGGAGCAGATTATTTCAACACAGATTTCTTGTTCGTGGTGAAACGCTCAGTTCTTCAATCAAGAAAGCGTACAGTACGTAGCTATTAATTATTGGACACCTTGATCTGAACCTGCTACGGTCTAGCATGGCGTGTCTTATGGCATTCGCCCTTCGACGATGACTTTACGCCAATCAACGTGGTGTTTTGTAGACGTTGTGGTCTGCCTCTCAACCATCGCTCCAACTCATTCCAATGGGGTTGAGGTCATGGATCTGTGCCGGCCAGTCGAGTTCTTCCACCCGCATTTTCTCAAACTTTGGCTTTAATAACTGGAGCGTTGCCATGCTGAAATTGAAATGGGTCGTTTCAAAAGTGTTGCCATAATGCGAATAGAACGAAATCGTGAAAAATGGTTCCATATTCACATTCATGGATATAGTCACGCAAGTCATTCCACCTTTCCTGAACGTCGTAATCGGAACAACACATGCCTGTAAGTAACGTTTGTTCGGCATTGACCACGTTCTGTTACGTCTAACTCCACAGCATGTAACGTGATTCATTACTCCAAAGGATACGCCGTCACTGTCCAATGGCGATATGCTTTGTGCCACTCTAAACATCACTGTAGATAGGATAGGCTTGTGAATTGCAACTAGACGAAGAAATCCACGTGCAACTATTTCCCGGAGGATGACACGATATGTTGCAAAACTTTCAGATGCCGCTCAAAAACCGGTAGCCTCTGTTGATAAGTTTCTTCTGCTTACCGGGTCTGGGTTGGTGTGGATGGATGTGCCATTGTGTTTGCCCCATCATCCATTTCATATCTGCATCATTCATCTTTATCACCTCTTTATGTAAGACCAAATAAGCAAAATAAAAATAGATTACTACAAATTTGTTTTGTGCATTGAGAATTACTCCCATATTAGAGGAGTGCTTGGAAAACTGTCAAATGCTCATGTGCACAGAGAAGAGATACTTGAATCTCGTGTAAGAACTTTCGGGGGTGAAGTAGCCAGCGAGGTCTACAGATATGAATCCAAGAGTACGCATGTTTTGCATTTGAGAATCCAGTGACATCCAGTCAGCTTCCACCAAGGTCAATTCTGCATCTGACACTATTCTTCGTAAGGAGTGGAGCGTGACAACCCACAGACCTCTTGAACAACCTCATAAGAGGGAAGTAGTCGTTAGACTGGACCATACCCGACGTTAATCTTCTTCACTAGTGTTGTGCGCATTTCATGTACCAACAGTGAAATTCAGATTTGGCTTCTTTTTTGAGATGTGCATTTTCATGGTTTATTACATATTCTGTTGACCTCCCGGATGGCGCAGTGGTAGCGGCGTAACCAAGGGGTTCCGGGTTCGATACCCTGTGGATCCCACTTTAAACTGTAGGTCCAGTTCCAATTAGCCTTACTATGCATAAAGTGGAATTAAAACACCAACTCAATCAATACATATTCTGTTGTCGTATGTGGGGTGTCTCATTATGAATGCTAATACGTTTTGTGCCACTCTGACATATATACAGTATATCGTATGTTGATAATATATTGTTCCTTAAACTTCCTATTATTTGTATTGTATTTCTTCTTGGTAGACAAACCAAATTAATGGTAAAGTAAAGAAGCAATGCACGATGCAGAATAGGGTGTTGGTTGTCCTGAGTGCAAATGAGATTTAGAAATTGACATAAAGATACTAAGATATTACCAGAAGTTTGAATGAACATTGTGAAAGATTGGCACTTTGTCTTTGGTACACAATTTATGATTTTTTGAGAAAGAGCATACAACTGGGAAATCTAGTATTTTGTTTTCGAGCTGCGTTAGTTAACAAAGGTTAACTCTCCAGAGAGAATCTTTGACCTCGAGGTTTGGCCCGGTCAACGCCATTAGTATGTGCAAATGCTTGCGCCGATTGGGTGGACGAAGTTTCGCAGCGAAGAGGGGTTGTAGCCCGAAGACACAGACAGTTTGTGACGGTTGCCGCGCGAATTACCGTCCGCTGACGACCCAGCTGTGACACCCACCCAGCCTCCGAACGAATGGAGTATGGAAGTTCATGGACGAGATCGCATAATCCCCGCTGACGTATACGAATTCAATTTTCTCCTGTGTTGACGGTACAAAAGGGATTTTGCATCGTCTGGAAACCGTGAGGGGCGGTTGAGGGAGGAGGGCGGGGTGTGTGTGCTTGTGGTGGTGGTGGGGGGTGGCGATTTCCCGGGATTTATCCCCAACATCCCGTTATGTTGCGTGTTCGTGTTTTAATTAGTATTTGATTTCGTTCCCAGGCAGCCCCCTCCCCTACTTCCTTCCCCCCCTTGGGTTTGAAATGCAAAAGGCATTTACTCAACCGGGTTTTGCAGCGTGTAGTGGTTAGTAGGTGTGCGCTGGGAACCACTCATCCTCACTCCCTCCATGGCCTCTTCGACCTTTTTCTAGCTCTGTTCAGAGAAGAACAAAAAAGAGAGATGCTATTCTCGTTTTTTGGTAGCCTGGAAGTGTTGACTGCCTTTAGGAGGCGAGATAAACTGTTAATTATTTCGGAAACAACGAAAAATTCATGTTGAGTCAAATTGGGAGGTTTTGCAATTTACGGATTTATTTTGTGAAGCTCGCATTGTCGGGATTTTTGGAAAGAAGCCTCAAGCGTGGGAAGCAAAGGCGACATCTATGCCATTCTCTCATTTCAGTCTCGATTTATATGCAGCCTCATTGGGCCCACGGGACTAGTACTAATGCTTCCGGGGTCCCGCGTTCGATCCCCCATTGTGGTTAGATTGATTGATCTGGAATAGTTTACTTCACTTTTCTGCCACTTCTGACTAATCGCGAAGATGAGGATGATAATGATGAAAGGACACTCATAAGGAACATCCATGTCCAGGCCAAGATTCGATCCAGAGACCTTTCGCGTTCTAGTGCGCTGTGCTATCCACTCCGCCTTGGAGTTCGGTCACAAGGGTTCGAACCACAATCTAAACTGTAGGCCCAGTTCCAATTACTTAATCACCTAAAACAAACGCCCTTCTCTGTCACGTACATACGACGTGCGCAAAGCTCATTAAGAGACGCTACGAACCCTTGAACAACCTAATTTCACCCTGAATGTATGCAACCTCGTGCCACAGGTCCAAGGTTACCAGCAATGGAATAACTTTTAAATTACGATAAACAAAATATGTGACTTACCTATAAATAATAAGATGTGGACTTATATATAGTTACTTGGTATGCCTGAATAAATCTCATTATAAAGATTTCGGTTTAGCTCAAATTTTCAAATATTATGTTTGGTTATCTCTAGTTCTCGGTCTCGTTTCGACAAGTGTCTAAAGGACAGATCTCGTTCTTGCCTCGATTTATTAAATACTCTATTTTAATTTGAGATTTTTCAAAGTAGATTACGAATCCCGATTGTCGCACTCTATTATTCCACAGCTAACATGGATTCAACACTGGTTAATACTACCGTAGGTTTACCGATAACTATAAATTTAAAAGCAAGGTTTTTTTATTATTTGGTTGCAAGCAGCGACATAACTATGTTAAGGTTTAAGTGAAGTACCCACTTTCATTTTTAACATTTTTTTTGAAACCGTGTGTAAAAACAAAACAAATGCATTACAAACTTGTTATCCGAAAATCTGGTTTATACGGAACGATTTTGAATAAATTAAAAACAAAATCCGCCTCTGTACTAAATATGCAATATCGAACCCAAGGAATTCTGCGTAACATGTATAGGCTACTGTAGCTTTATAATAACATTAATTTGTGTCA
Organism: Lepisma saccharinum; assembly: GCF_977018435.1. NCBI lineage: Eukaryota > Metazoa > Arthropoda > Insecta > Zygentoma > Lepismatidae > Lepisma > Lepisma saccharinum. Next base: position 26,143,641 of record NC_139253.1, read on the forward strand.
TGCTCATTGTAATTTTTTTAATGTGCAGTACACTTGTTTATAATATTCTGGATTATCCTAAATTTTCTTTATTTGTTACGGGAGAGCGGTCCCAATCAAATTAGGATAAAAAAGTTTTACGTATATTTACAGACAGCAGGAAATATCAATTTAGTTTCTTATAAGTAAATCATTGTTTTCATGATTCATATTTCTGCATAATGGAAGTTTGTTCGTTCATCTATTAAATAAATCCAGCGTTCATCCTCATTGTCACGACTAACCTACATTTAAAGCGACGTAAAGTAATTAACACTTACAACGATAAAGATAAGCTGCGAGCACGCTCACTGGAAAGTTATAAAAATAATTACGTATAATAAAACCAAAGTGTATTTCTTTTGAATGATTGATAATTTTTGCATGTAAATATTTTAAATATTTAATGAAACCAGTTATATTGCGAAATTCGATGTCCGAAAAGCAATAAATTCAAAAAGAAAACTAGCTACACAGTTTCCAATAGATCTCAACTTGAATTACAAGACTGGAACTTGTTTCAGGACATGTCATTAGTTGGAAACGGCACTAATTGTTTCGCTAGGGTTCGCGAAACATTTCACCAGCAGAAAATAGTTTCTCTCCGCAACTCAACACCACAAATTGCATTCCTTTTATTTTCCGGGAGATTATTTTGAATGCGGGGCATGTGTGACTGCACTCTCGCCCTATTAAGAACTCATAATGTTAATTTACCCTCTGGCAGGGATAAACTGTGATGTACTACGTGTAATAGGCTAATTTCAAAACATTAGTGGTTAGTCTATTACGTGAATTGGCTATTTTAGTTGCCTGATCCCATAACATAAATAATATTAACGTGTCATCTTCCAAAACCATTATCCGATGTTTCGAGTGTCAAACAGAGTAGGAATTAATCGATGTTTGTGGTTGTTCAATGGATGTTCTCACATTAATGCAATTTGAAAACAATAATGCATTATATTGATCGTTCCCACACTATAATATCATATAATATATATATCAAAGGGAACTCTGAATGCCAAATTTAAAAACATATATTAGTTCGTTTGAAATTTTACTATATATAGTAATGAAATTTCACATAATATACTGAGTTGATTTACCGCTGATTGTGCGTCCTCGATAGCTTAATGGTAACGTCGTCGCCTTGTAATCAGGGAGTCCAGTGTTCAATAACTGGTGGAGGCACAGTGGTTCGGATCCCACTTTAAACTGTATATTCAGTGCCGATTAACCTTTCTGTGCGTAAAGCGGACTTAAAATCGAAGTCAACAATTTATGCCTATTGTTTAAATGTCTGTCGTAGATGTTGTAGATCTGGTTTCAATTCGTAGTAACATTTCTTAACTCTTGTATGTTCTAAACGGTTCTGTAAAACACAAACCTTTGTCAATGCATAAATTGAATGAACTGCAGAGGCGACCTGAGCTATGTGTTGTCTCCCTCCATTAGGGCCACATGTATTTACATGTATTTTTTTAGAGCTCAGTCCTGGGTACGGATATTTGAGTACCTCTTCATGAGTTTCGCCTAATAGTTATTCATTCCTATGGTCGCAATTAGCCAACTCTGGAAGAAAAACGACGTTATACACAAACACGAAATTTTCCAGTGAAGTAAAGATACGTTGAAAAATATTTATAAAATATTCTATAGAACGAGGCTTCACAATATAGAAAACCAATGTAAATACAACGCCTGCTTTTACTTTTTGTGCCGCTCGGATGCCTGCCCTTGTACCGACAGGAACCTTACCGCTTGCCGGCAAAATTGGATGTGCCTATTCTCTCAACTCAAGCACATAGCGCATTTGGTACCTTTCCAATGCACTTGGTACCTTTCCGTTAAGTTTATCTTCGGTAACAGATCCTTGCCGTCGGAACGTGACACCTCTCCGTCTGCCGTGAATGTTATTATTTTATTTCATACGGGTGTATGTGGCGCCTTGAAGAATGATTTATAGAGTCATTCCATACGAAAACAACACAGCCTGACCATCTCAGATTTTCATTTACGAAACTATGCATGCAACTTGTAGTAGTGATGTAGTAGTGATTTGATGTATCACATCACCCCTTTCCATTGAAACTTTTTGAGTTGAATTCAATATGACGGCCAACAATATGGCGTACCTCCGCTTGACACACACAACTATGGCTCCCCCTGGACCCAACGTGTTTCTATCATGACCAATTGTACTCAGCATAATTACTTTACATTTTATGGGAGTGTTAAGGCTTTTGGCTCACCTTAGTACATTGTAATGATGCTTTTATCAATCATACAGTATATACAGCTATACATATTATTTTGTATCTTATCATTACTTTGCAGTACCAGTTTGGCTTTTTTCGTATGTTTTAGACTATAGCATTCTGTGCCAAATATTTTTTTCACGATTTTTGGCCAGGACATGTTTTGAAATTTTCAAGGTCAAGGGACAGTATTTTCTTTTATTCAAAGGTAGGCTTGTTAAGTATCATTGGAAATCTTGTTCAATTCTCTGTACAATAAACTTTATTTCGCCGTCCTAGTCCAAATAAGGGTTGAGTTACAACACATTTAGGATAACTAAACGGGCTCAGAAAGGGCAATTTCTGCGAACTTTGACCTTGAGTAATTTGACAATTACAAGACGCACTCAAAATTTTCACATGCATGGTTTCAACTCGCCAAATTTCATGAAAATCGGAGATGGTCGGGTTGAAAAATTGCATATATCAGTGTTGATTTGGCATGGAATGACTCTATATTTAATTCTGTGTAGTTTTCTAGTGAAAAAAACAGGTAAGAGCTGAGTCTTGATAAGTATTATAATGACGCAATATGAGTACACTTTAGAACAATTTTTTTATGTACGATTTCATGTTAAGACAAGCTCGTGCAGAAGTGTAAGGAGACCATTTTTCTATTGAACTCCCTCAAAAGATGTGAAAAATGTGTGGCAATGCAAGGAATGTGAAAAAAATGACTAATTTACTTGTAATTGTGAAATATTTTAATTCAAATAAATTTCTGCGCTTGAGTTTGAGGTGTTACCGCATCCGATTTCTACGGCAAGCAGCGTAGTTCTACCCGCTCCACGGGTACGCGTCCAAACGGCACAATAACCAAATGAAGTCACTATACTTCTTACGGTTATGAGAGATCCAAATAAAGGTTGGGCGACTTTAGAAACATTCTGTATTCGAGTTAGAAGATAATCCTGTTTAGTAAATGCCATTAATATATCTAATACCCTTAATATAGCTAATATGACACCCTTGCCATTTGAAAAATTTGACCTCGATCCAATATGGCGGACTTCTTTAAGTTAACATGGCAGCCATGTTCCGGAAGCACCTCCACACGTGATCCACTTACCCGATGTACCCAGGTGAAATTGGATATGCCATTACTGTATCCGTTTCAGAGAAAAATGGGAGTCCTGGGACTTTTGAATCACCCTGTATATAATTTGTGGGCTCTACTTTACATTATCCTATCACCTGCTAGAACTATCCGTTTCGGTCCTCAGTAACACGTTAGATATGACGTCATAAGTCAGTTGAATTTAGCGAACACGTACTTGCCCGAGTGTTGTCCTGTCCATGCTTGTAGCATGCAGGAAACATCTTGAGCGTTAAAGTCCAGTGTGTTGAAACGCATTGCAGAGTACATTATCCGTATCTGTGTCGCCAGAAAGAGGTCAGGAGTTGCAAGAGAACAAATTTGGACTCCTAAATACAATACTGGTCTCTACAGGCCCTTTGCTAATTCAAATGTACAATTCCCACATGGAACCTTTAGTAAATAACAACGGGAGATTCTCGAAAGTGAACAAAAGCAGCGTTTTTCATAACTCGCGAGTATGAAAAGTGCAAAACATGGAAAATATAACCGGACAGAATTTTTTCCATCTCCCAAAATGAACACTGCGAGCCCACTGCAGGCATAGAACGTGCTCGCAATTAACCGCCACTTTTCTCTGCTTTCCACTAATTAACTCTTCAATTACAAAAGATAATTACTTTTCGAGGAACTTTTTCAGACATTTTTTTTGCTTAACGAAAATGTCTGTGCTCTTTTTCAGTTATTTTATTTACTCTGAAGAAATGTTATACGATTTGTTTTATTAGAGAGAGAGGTCTTCTCTGCGAAACAAATTGAATTAAGGAATTAGGGAAATCCGTTAATCATTTATTAAAAAGTTTTGGTTCGTTGTTCTTCTTATTAGTAGCAGTGTCGACCCCGGTGGGCGATAATAGGCTTAGCCCATCGTGAAATGATCTTATAATAATAATAACAACAATGAAATAATCCATCTTATGCGTTTAGTACAGCGTGTATTTATAGATGGCCGTATAGAAGGGGAGGGTTTATTGTATCTAAACCGCCCGCATTGGGTTTTGTGATTCTTTTTAGTTTTTAAGACCACTTAATACACAGATAGGCTAATCGGGACTGATTAAAGTGGGATCCGACCCACTGTGTGCCTCTACCGGGTATGGAACCTGCAACCTATTGATTACAATGCGACGTCATTATCACTACACGATCATCGGATTAATAAATACCTTGCCCAAATTGTATAATCGTATCAACATTAAATCAAATCACTATATTGTTTCAAAACATTTTGAAAATAATACGTACGGCAATCAGAAAGGATCATTTGTGATGATTTTTTTTAATCGATTTAAAAATACAAGCTTAAAATTGCTTGTATGGTACTTACACACGCACACACACAATTTGTTTAAAGCTAATAACAAAAATTATGTAAAATATACAATTTTCTGTTTCTGAACCTACTGTGGAAATGTTTGTTGAGTGTGTTGATGAAACTGCAATAATTTCAGGAACTTTTCTTCCAGTGAAAATAAATCATTCTGAATGTACTATAGAATTGCAACTTAAATAATTTGTTAATAGTCTTTGCAGCAAAATTTTGGCAATTGTTTTAATAATAGTTTGCAAAATATCAGTTACCATGTTTATTTATATTTTAATAATAATGACAGTATTTACGGTTTAACATGATTAGTATTTTCTATATTATTCTGCACCAAATGTTTGCTATTTTTGTAAAAAAATATATTCAATTTTAAATCGAGAGAAATTTAAAATTGTTTACAGTTTACATATTACATTTCCTTTAATATGAGCTTCATCCCATCAGAAGATACCTAGGTATATTTTGTTTCTTTTCCTTTCATATAGCCAAATAAACGCCATTAAATGATTACGAGATTAATGTACTTTCATAAAAAGTGATTGATATCTACAAAATCCTTATGCACATTATACCATAAATTTATTCACAAAAGTGATTGAAATAAGTGATTTTTTTTAAAAAAAATCACCTAATTTAAATCTCAATTTAAAGAAATCCACTTTGATGACGACAATGTAGTCCAGAGACATAATAGCTGGTTTTAGTCCTTTAAGTAATATTTTTTTACATATTTATAACCTAAGAATAAGAGTTTCTGAATTTCTCAAGAATAAACTACAAAATGGCAAGAAATCGTATAAGTTTTCAAAAAATGAAGTTGCAGATATACGTATTTCGACATAGAATTTGAAAATAAAAATCTAAATGTAGACAATGAAAAATTATATTGTAAGTTGATGTTTTAGAAAGTAATATTTTATGAATTGGAAACAATATTCAATAAATTAGGCGTAATCGCTCTCTTATTAGGGGGAAGAGGTTAAAAAGCCTTGATAAAAGTTCGTTCTGGAAGTGAAAAACTAAAATTCCCCTTTGTATTCCACCGCAAATGTAGCGTAAACATATTTTTCTACAGCAGATTTAAAATAACGTATGAGCAATTTATTCTCGTGTGTTGATCATTCATACAACAAACAAAGAAAGTATGTGAATATGCTAACAACACACGAGGGAATGAAGTGAAATAGTCCAATTACATAAGAAATAACGAGTTTCATTTCCTGGAACTTTCATCGGCTTTTATTTAATGTTTGATAACAGCAATATGATTCCAATTTTTCTATCCTCTGATTAGCAAAGGGGAACCCTTACAATTATTTGTCTACATACGACTGTGCTTTATTTAGTAAGTAAGTAAGTGCTAATGAGTACTTCTATTCCCCTCTCCACTCTGTTATCACCATTGCGTTTTGTGACATTTTAGTAGTGTAAAATACAATATTATAAACCCAAGAAAGGAAGAGCCCCCCTCAAGCAGAATTGTCTATACTTAAACCTAGCTCAACATGCCCATATGAGCTTTTTGCTCAAGTGTGGAACCCCCTCTAATCCAAGAATTTTTGTAAAAAAGCCCTCATGGATTCCATGAGAAAGGAAGAGCCCCTCAGATTGATTTGCCTATACTTACAAAAAGGCACTTCTGTGAGATTGTTGTCCATAAACTTGTCAAAAATTGATATTTTTTTTGGCCACACTTAAAACTACGCCAAGACACACACACATACACACACATACACACTCATATACACACATATTTACTTCCAATTTAAGTTTAATTGGACCCCAGCCTCAACTTGCATATCCAATATTAAAACAATGTAATATGCAGAGACCCTCTAGAATTGCTCCGTGACTCTCTCATTTCTTACATCATAAACATATGATTTTTCTCCTATGAGAATAACACTACATATGGTGTCATCAGGTAATGCCTCATGGAATTCACAGATAATTTTAATATTTGTCCTGTCATTCACCACAACCTGTTTCCTTTTTGAAGCATTGATTACAAACATGGGTCTCTGTGCTTTGAATTCATCAGGTGTGTAATACATGTCAGTATTGCCAGTAGTGACCCTCTTGAAAGCCGTAAATGCCTCATATAATTTAAGAAAATCATCCTTGGACATGTCTAAATTGTAATTTTCTCTAGGAAATACCTCATTTCTGCCATTTTTAAGATATATGTTCTTGATGTTGCAGCTATCAAATTTACTTGAATTTTTTTCCTGATTATTGTGTCTTCCAGTCTGAAACAATACCACTACAAAATCAGGCATGTCAAATTGAATACTGGAGAATGAATTTGTGGCATCAAATTCATAATATGTACCAGATGCGGGCTTCTGTACACATTGATATGTATAAAATTGTAGAGGAATCTGTGGATTTTTTATTATATCAGCTTTGTATTTAAGAGCATAGCTGGCCTCATACTCAACAACAGGGATTCTTAACTCCATAGTCTGAATAATGCATTTGCCCTCATCAGGTAGGGTATTAGGCAGAGCTTCTCCTGTAGGGTTTATTGCACTGTACCTCATCAAAGCATTGTTATCATTTGCAGCTCTTCTAAATGTAATTCTTAACCCACCCTTCCACATAATATCTTTGAAATCTGAGAAGAATCCTGGCAATAGGCGCATAGGGAACAGCACTGTGTGGTTTTTAGATAATATTTTCTCACCAGCCTCAAATCCCCCGATTTTGTAGTATGAAGCCTCGGTTTTAGATAATTTTAATGTGGCCAAAGCTGTGGAGGTAATGCCGGGATAATCCACTCTGTTTATAACAACGCCATGCTTTCTGACCTCAATTTCAGAGAATAGATGTGGCACAAAATTATCAACCAACCTTATATTTGAATTTGCCGGATAATCTGTTCCATCGAGCTTTACAACATCAAATTTGATGTATAGATCTGCTCTGTGAGGGTGTATAAATCCATCCCCTACATCAAGATCAACCTCAATTTCTGTGTTGGGTTGATTTAAATTTGCAAATGTCCTCCTGTTTGGGGGGAATGATTGTAGCTCATAACTCTCAATATTTTCCATTTTTTTCTTGTATGTATTTTTATTTAAATATTAATCTCTATGATTGCAGTTGTTGTGGCTCCAGCAAAATCAACTAATTCTTCTTTTTCATTAGTGACCATCAATTCAATATAATCTATTCTATTATGACACACAGGAAAATATAATGTTGGGGATGGATTGTAGATGATGGGCTCCATAAATTCAGAATTAGGCTTGAATGTTGCAATGATCCCAGTTTGTTTGTGAGTGCCTATGCCATTTGATTTGGTGATCATACCCTCAGCCACATTACAGTGAATATTCAGAGTCTCTATGGCTAAGAATTTGGGTATATTCATAGCAGTGTGTTTGATGGCTGGTTCAAGTTTTGTGTTGTTCTCAAAGCCTAACAGCTCTCCTATAGTACCCAGATTCACTGTCTCTGTAGCAGATACAATTTCTACTCTGTGAGTGACAGAATTTTGACTTAACACTACACCTCTGGGTAATTGAGCATTTAGAGTGGACAGATTATATTGCCCTGGAGTGATGACAATTTTTTCATCCCCAACTGCAATTGTGTTGTTGTGGTGTGTAATATTTGGGATTAGGTACATGCCATAAAATGCTCTGAGAGCTATTGTTTTGGGATACACTATGTCATCATGCAATTTGAGTTTCAATATTGAATTTTGGCTGGTGAGATGAAATACCCCCATGATGTTTTAAATACCACAAGGCTTTTTGAAAATCTTCAATTGATGGTTTATTTATTTGAGACAGATATCTAAGAACAGATAAACACAAATGTCCGCAATTAACATCTTTGAAGTTTTGAACACGGGCATTATTGTAATAAAGATTAGCTGAATTTAGATATTTTATTAAATTTTCAGGTGGAACACCTCCAAATGAATCAAATACAAATGCCTCATCTTTTAAATATTTAAGATAACAAATCCAGTGAGTGCCCTGATTTTTGTACTCATCCAAATTAACAATGCCACACTCTTTGTTGAGTGGTTGTTCTGGCAAAGAATCAGACATGTACACACCTCTAAAATGTTTGATGCCCAGTGGCTTGATTAAAGCTTCAATATCTTGGTTTGTAAGCGGCTCTTGTTTTTTTTAAACTTATTCATGGCTCTTTTAACACCTTTGCCCTGTTTCTCCATGGCCAGGTTATGGCGCCTCTGCTCATCTAATTCTGCCCTATTTTTCTTGGCATCTATTACTGTTTTTGCTATGGCAGCTGATCCCCCAGCCAAGCTCCCAACAGCCCCGAGAGCAGCTAAGATGGCAGGGATGGTAAATATAAATCCCCCCACATGTGATTTTTTTCTTGATTGCTGTAATTTTTTTAATTGGGGGGTGCTAAGCAATAATTTCATACCATGACCTTTTGCAATACAAGAATTTTTCTTCTTGTGCTGCTTTTTGGTTAGAAGATTATTAATAGGCCCAAGAGATTTGAGACCTGCATAAGGTATTTGATACATAACACCCTTGGCCTTCATTGTAGGTTTATTATATACATATTCACAGCCCCCACCCCAATTTTTGTTTGGTGCTCATAGCTATGGTGGTTCCCAATGCTGCTATTTTTTCACTCAAAGATGCATCTTTGCTTACAAATCTACCAAATGCAGCCTCTTCTAATTTCTTGTCTGCAACATGTCTCTTGTCAAGATCAGAATGTGTGTTGTATGCAATATCATGGTCTCTACAAGCAGCATCTAGGGGATTAACACCAGGATCACCTCTGCTTAATCTATGATCCAATTTTGTACCGGGACCACAATACTGATAGCCTGGAATATGTAGTTCAAATGGCAGCTTGTTTATAATGTTATTAACCAAGCCCCGGCCCTCAGAAATATTCCAAAATTTAGGTGGTAGAGTATTAATAATTTTTATGAGATATCCAATCCCCTTAGTGTCATTCACTATAAAATTAGACAATTTGGTGCTTATCATGTCCATAATTCCAACCTTTTCATTGTAAAAATTGTTGTTCCCAGCATTTTCCTCCCCAGCTATCACCAATAACCTATCTACAAGTTTCCTGACATCATCAACCCACACAAATTCTTTGGGCAGGGTGTTGTATTGTTTGATTCCACTTCCAGTCTTGATCTGTGACCATATGGGCTTGATTAAATTATTGTATTTTGCCCCACTGCTCGACTTGACTCTTTTTTGTGTGGGATCATTGTTCTGGTATAGAGCATCTGATTTTATTAATATTTCTTTGTAATCCTCATAATCCTGATCTGTATAGCTGCCAGGTCTTTTCCTAGTCATCAATTCCCATAATCCAGGTGTTCCGGTGTACTTAACAAAAGCACCTTTTTCTCCAAGTCGAGATTCTGAATATACAATTATATCATCTCCCATAAATGTTACTCTGAAATTGCCAATTCTATGTATGATGCTGCCATCAAGCTCTGTGTCAGCATATAAGCCAAAAACCTCATCTTTATTGTCTTTAGGTGTGGTTAAATATTTTTGAGCAAGAAGACCCAATTCAATAGGATCCTGACTAGCCTCAATTCTTCTAGGAGCAATAGGACTAGGTGTATGAATACTGGAAAGTGGGGTGAATGGATAATCTAATATGTTCCTTGCAGCTACAGGTACAAGCTCTGTGAGCAAATTTTGATTTTGCTCTGTAACAGTTTTGATATTCTTACCTAAATTATTAATAGCATCAATTACAGGCTGTTCTGTTTGTTTGTGTTTTTCATAAATTCCACGGTTCTCTGATTTCCATCCCTTAAATCTTTTTACAAGATAATCTCTTAACTTAAGATCATCAATTATTGGCCTTTTCATGTTTATTTATATACGTCTCTACGTCTAGAAAATTGTTAATTTTATTTCTGTATTTGCCACTATTGGGTGTTCTTGTCATATCAATTGTGACAAACCCATAACTGTCCTGGTTCCAGCACCTGCTGCAAAACTTGGAAAAATCATTGTAGCTCAGGTCCCCACCTACATATTCATCATGTATGTGTTTGAGGTTGGTATGATCTTGATGAAACACACATATAAAATTGCTATTGTCTCGGATCAGTTGCTTCGGAATTTTTGAAAAAGTCTGTGCCAGGTAGAAGCAATCAATGTTTTTGTGCCGGCCCTGTGTAAAGAAGTTTCTAACCTTGTTTTGATTATCCAATATAATGTCATCAAACACAACAACAGAATTATCGAGACATTCATCAAGTGGCTTAACATCTGGTTCAAAAGTGGCTATATCCAATCCATCATAAAGCTTCATCAGCTGCTGATATTTCAATTGTTCCAAGCTCTTAGAAAAAACATACAAGTGCCTGTTTTTCCAGTCTAACCAGTTGGGTGCCAATAAAAAATTATCAACCATTAGTGTAGTTTTACCACAAGCAGATGGCCCAACAATAAGACACCTAATATTATCAGGTAACAAGTTGCCATTTCTCTTATTCTGTTGTTCAGGTTCTGGCAGCCTTTTTATAACATCCCAGGTGCTCATATTATTATTTTGTTTGCATCGATCCAGCTGTTTTCCGGATGACCCAGCCATTTGACAAGTAACTTGTTGCCTTTTCTGCGGATGATTTTTTCTATGAGATATGTGTCAGGCTGTTTAGTTTTGCTGAGCTCTTGTTCATAGAACCTGCCTTTGAGAATTTCTCCTCGGTGATCTTTTATTATATATGTGTTAAGAATCCCAGGTTTAACTTGAACCACTGTAAATAATTCTGTGCTCCAGTTTCTTGTAAAGCCTCTCTTGAATAAGTACTTATATTTACTAATTCTTACTTGATCCCCCACCCTGTATTTGGCCTTTCTTGTTGTTGGCTGGTATCTAGGATAATAAACAGTGCTGATCAATTTTTGCTCATCAGATGAAGTTACTTCAGAGGGTTTCATGTTGATTGTAGAATGGACCGAGTTGTTATATTTATGTAGAAGTTCTGGAAGAATATTAATCCATTTATAATTACCCTGCAGTGTAAATTGTTTATACATAAGATTTTTTAAGGTTCTGTTGAATCTCTCTACAATTGAGGCTTTGAGTTCACTGTAACTCGAATAATGTTTTATTGCCTGGCTTTTAATAAATTGTTGAAACACTGAATTATAAAATTCTTTGCCATTATCTGTTTGCAAATAGCGCGGGGATCTTCCACTCTGATTGATAATTGTCCTAAAAGCTTCTGTAACACATGCCCCAGTCTTGGATTTGAGTGGCACAGCCCAGGCAAATTTTGAAAATGTGTCTATTACAGTGAGTAGATACTTGTAGCCCTTGTTGATTTTGTCTAAGTTTTTCAACTGTCCACTTGCCATTTCAATCAAGTCGCTTTGCCATAAATCATCTATGCCTTTTGTAACTACTGGGAGTCTCTTAAAATTATGTGTGGCCTGTCTGTGTAATTCATCAACAATAATTTGTCTAGACATAATATGTAAACAAGAATATTGCAACTATGGGGTGTTCAGCAGCTGATACTGCAGGATTTTCTAAATATAATTTGTCCCCTATTTGTATTTTAAATTCCAGAGTGCCATCATCTTCAGTATAGGCTGTTTCTAATGTATTGGGATCTGTAAAATCCTCTAATTCTACACTGGTGATTTTTACTTTGTTATCAGCATTTGTTATTGATAAGGTAGGGTAGTGGTGTGCCTGTGGTTGAAGCCAATATTTGATCTTGATTGGTCTCAATGTGCCCCCAACAAAAAATTGATAATAAAATTGTGCAGGGGACAGCATATATATTTTGCCACCTGGTGTAAATGGAGAATCATATTCTTTGTTTGGGATGCTGTACAATTCAAGAATTACTGAATGTTTAGGATTCTCGATTATGCCTGTTATTTCCTTTTCTGCTGTGAGCAATCTGCTTGTTACAGATTCAAGGTGCTCATTGATGGTCCTAACAACATCATCATGGCCCGGCTTGATTTTTATGTCCACAGCAAGTCTCTTGTATTGTTGCACAATTTCTTGTAGCTGGGTGGTAAAAACAGACAGGGCATTTGCTTGATTGGATTCCATGGTCCCTAGCTGTTGCTTGATATTAGCTACAATTTGTTGCAAATTTTCAACAATTGCCAATTTTGAATTTTGAGCTGTAAGATCATGGACCTGTCTTCTGATATCCTCAAATAGGGCATGCAGTTCATTAATATGTTGATTGGTTGGAAGAGTGGCCACTGTCTGAGTGAGATGTTTGATCTCTGCTTGGATATTTTTGATATCTTCTGATTTCAATATCCTATTCACTGCCCTCTTAATATTTATAAGTTCCTGTGATGTGGGCAGATTTGATACTGTATTTTGCAAAAATTCAAGTGCCAATTTCACATTGTGTAATTCAGAAGCATCAGCCACATTTTGCATAGCATTTTGGAGCAGGGCTATATCTGCCTGAGAGGGTGTGGATTGTTGTAAAATTTCAAGTTTTGTTTGGATATCATCTATCAAGTGATGAAAATGAGACAGTTCAGATTCAGTATTGAGGTTTTCAAGCTTTGTGATTTGTTGCTGGACACTGACAAGTGTATCTACAATCCCGGGCAATCTGGATTCTAGTACATTTGCCAAATCATTTTGTACTGCTGCTATTGTACCTTCAAGATGGGTTATGGAACTTTGAATTTTTCCAAAATCTTCATATGTTTCAAGTTGCAGCTTAATATTTGCAACACTCCGAGTTATTGCATTCAAAGCATCAGAAGATGGCAAATTGTTCATAAAATTTTCAAGTGTCTCAATTTTTTCTTTAACCTCGGCTATGGCATTGTTCAGAGGGTCCAGATTAGGTATTTGGAGTGACTGAATCTGTTCCTTTAGAGTGGAAATCACTAGATCAAAATCTTCTTGTGATTTTATGCTTTTGACAATTGTTTGGAGCTGTGTCTGGACATTATTTATCTGCTCTTCCAATTGTTGTTTCAATTGCTCAGAGTTGTTAGCCTGGGTCTTAAATTTGGCTTGAAGAGCTGCAACAGCTTCTTCCAAACTTTGAAAATTATCTAATGTCGCCAGGTCAGTATATTTCTGAAGCAATAATTTAAGTTCAGAATCAATTTTAAGAAGAGGGTCCATGCATTGTGATTGCAAATTTGTAATTTCTAATTGAAGACTGGCATTGAGTGTGGTTTGTAAAGCTTGTAAATCACTTCTTAATTTCTTGACTCTGACATCAAGCATCAGAATCTCATCACTGTGATCTTCATGTCTTGTATGGCCAAAAATATCATTAGGCATTTTTGATTTAGTAGTTATTTATTATTGAATACCTGATTCTTAATTCTATAAAAAAGGGTATAAGCTTATCATAAGATCCAGGGACCTCAATATATAAGCAGTCACCAGCAGAAACAGTATAAACAGTGCCAGAAACCATGTTTGAGTGCTTAATTCTGTAAATATTTCTCCCTACTGAAATTTTAACATCACCCTCAGGGGTTGTAATAAATTGCAATTGCCCACCTACAGGTAATTGGTAATGATTTAAATTATTGTTAAATATGTACAATATTTTGCCTGTTTCATCATCAATATCTGTAAGTATGCTGTTCAGGTGAATAATTAACAAGCCACTCAGTTTAGACAGCATATCAGAAGAGGCTTGTGGTGTTGGCAGGTCCATAATACCTTGTTTTTTGAACCCAAATAAGTTCATAGGCATGTTTATTTATTTCAAGTCATGCTCTGTAATTGGGCATTGATTCCCATTTTTCAAATCACAATGACCCCATGGTAAAGTATGTATGCCACATGATAAAATACATCTCTTATCATCATGTGGGTCCAGAGCCACTTTTCTTACAATATTGCTAGTCAATAAGTGATCCACACTCTGAATTCTGGATTCTGATGTTCTGATTAAATTCCGGGATTTGAGGCAATTTTTATAATCTTCAAATTGGAGCTCTTTTTCCACAGCTACTTTGCCAATGCCCTTGGCTTTTTTGACAACAGCATTACATGTTTTAAAACTATACATCTTGGCACTTAACCCAGCAAATTCCACAATAACATCACCAAGTGTCTCATCTTTTAACTTGCCAGGCACTTTTTTGTTGTGGTGGTGTTGAATCTCTTTATGTTCACTGGTATCAAAGTATTGAAACAATTCAGGCTGGGTCATATCTTTATAAACATCTTCTGTTTTAATATCAAGAATAAAACTATCCGTGTCCATGTACATCAATTTTACATTATCACCATAAAAAGGTTTCAGCACATCATAATACAATGTTAACATATGTAATTTGGACAATTCCAATATTGCAGCCCCTACATAAATAGGTTTATCAAACTTAATCCTTGTTTTTTTCATGTTGAAAAGTGCCATATTTTCATCATAAATTCTTCTATAATTGAAATTAGGCTTTGCAACCAATTTTTTGCTCAGGCTGGGGTCAGTAATTATTTTAACATCGGTATGTTTTCTGACATTTTCAATTGTTTTGCCATATACAGAATTTACCATCAATTTAAACAAGGTCTTATCAAATTCGCTCTTTGCAGATGTTCGAAGCTCCGTGTTTGTATTAATATATGGTTTCAACCATTCTGAGTGCCTGAATCTCAAAACTTTTCCAAGTTTGGTCACTTGAACACCATGTTTCATCAGGAACTGGAGGTTCTTGTAATATATGACACAACCCTGTTTTGCCTCCAGTGTCATCATGAGCTTCTTCTGTTTAGAGCCAGGTGAGCACTGAACCTCAGGAATTGGGGGCAGATCAGAAAATTTGTTATGTAAATGATCTGGAAATATCAGATCAACCTCTAAGAAGAGGCCACAGTCTCTGTCATCAAAACCCTGAAGATCTTCAATATTGAAATCGACCCATTCAAGCCCTGCATATGGCAGTTTTTGCATCATTGCGTGACCATAGAGGCTGTTTGCATCCACATACAATATATAATTTGATGGCCGTGCTGGATCATAACCAGGAATATATTTGTTATTTGCTCTGGCATATCTCTGAGAGCATTGCACCATGCCCCCTCTTATACCTTGCTCCATAAACAGATACATATCTTGATCTTGGATCAGATCCAATGGCATTTTGGTGTTTAAAAACATTGCAGCCCATGCTAGGCCCGGGGCACTGTAAAAATACACTGGGTCCAGTTCATAATTTTGCATGGAAGATTTTCTGAATGTCTGCATTATATCTGCTAAGATGGTCACATCAAGTTTCAAATATGCCATGTGATAATCACCAAATGTCCGGCATTTTAAATTGTTCCACACCAATTGGGCATGGTGATAATCTTCATCAGTGATTCCAGAACCTCTGATTTTGCTGTAAAACTCATGTTGTGGAGGCAGGGAACACTCATCAAATTTAGAAAAATCTGTAACATAATCATATGGATATACACCCTTCCGCCTAATTAATTTCAGATCCTGATTTGGAAACAATGCACGTGTGATTTTGAATCGATCATCAGGTAATTGAGTGGCCAGTGTATCCAGGCTAGCAGGTAAAAATCTGTAAGAATCAAGAAACTTATGTGAATAGGAACACCATTAACTTTAATTGTTTTGCTAATAGATATATATTTCTCATCATTTTCAGCTAAAATATTTAAATTCTGCTTCTCAAACCCCTCGTACCTGATTAGATGATGGAAATCATAATTGGATGCTCCATGGCAAAATATGGGGATAAATTTTGGTCTCTGGATCTTAATATTACAGCTATTACACAGGGCCATTAAGAATTTACCATCTGTATGAGAATGGTGTTTCACTTTGATATTTGTATCTGAAAATCCAGAATCACATACCGGGCATTTTTCTGCATTGTTGAAATCTTCAATCTGTTTCTCTGTTAAAGGCAACATGGGTTTTGATTTTAATAAGATGTTAGATGCTATGTCACGGCACTCATTTTCTATTCTATGTGCAAATATTTTGATGGCATCTGGCCCCATGTATGAATATTCTTTACTAACAACACCATCCTGTACAACCACATAACAAAAGCTGGAAGGTTCATGTAGCTGGTATGATGTAATTGAGGATTCTTCAGGATCTGGATTGCAGGATGCAAGAGATTTGAGGTTCGATTCAAAATCATAGACAATATATGCTGGGTGTTCCAACAAGGCTTCAAACTTTTTAAATTTGCAATTTTCACTTGGATTGGGCATCACCATATGAACAGGTTTATGGTTGCCACAGTATTTCAGATGCTCAATTAACTTGTTTTTGGCAATTCCTGCATTCACTTCCCGAACCCCATTCACTATTTTTTGACCATCAAATACACTTAAACATCTTCTGCACAACTTGAATATTGTATTGGATTTGTCTAGTTGTGTTCTCACTAAAGCTTCAAGATTATGTATCAGAGTGTAATGATATTTGCCATCCTCTTCAATTAAGAGCAGATCAATCGGAACAGTAGAATCATCATGAAATGTACTGATTCTGAGAGGTTCTATCAAGCAATTGCCAGTGGAGCAAATAAATACATTAATAGATAATTGTTTGCCATTCATGTCCCTGGCTCTTTTTTCAAATTTATCAATATTCTGAACTAACATTGGATATTCCAAACCCTCCATTGCATCGTCAAAAAAGTGTTCATGTTGTTTATAACAACTTATTCTCTCAGGATGCCTTGAAACTAGAAACAAAGCAGCTAATATACACCACAAAAAGCATTTCTGGTCGGTATTTTCTATATTAACCACGGCTCTTTTGTTTTTAATATTGGCAGGTAATGGCAGATATGTAGATCCTTGTAATGGAGTGAATTCAGAAATATTAACATATAACTTGTGTGGAGAACCGCATAGGCTCCATCCAGATTCTTTTGCCGCAAATTCAGAGTGGTTAATATTCAATTGATCTATCAAACTGCTTATTATTCTGTCTGAATTTACATTTGAATATACCGGTACAGTTTCTGTTATGTGGGGCTGTGTAAATTTTGTGCCGTTTGCCTTCTTATATTGTGCAAACAATTTGAGGGATAGCTTATAAGAGCCATTTTGTGCATTTAGAATTGCATGCAGATCAGGATTTATATTGTTCAAGAAATTCTCAATACCACATCTTGGCTCTGATACAAACCGATAATCCCTAAGTTGGGCATTAAAACTGCTATGGATAGGTTCATAGCGTGGCTGCTTTGCAGGTCCAGCATTAACAGGTGCTTCATGCTTTCTTTTCAGACCAGATGTAGATGGTTGTGAGGGCAATGTTGATGACTGTACAGAACAAGTATCTTTATGTGTATATGTGAAGTATTGCATGCTGTATTTTCTATGGCATTTGGGGCAAATTTTTGTGGGAGCTCTGCATTTGTCTGGGTTACAAATCTTTTGGTGTCTAGCCCAATTAGAGCTAAATATATTTTTATTGCATTGATTACAATATTTTTGATTTGGCATTTTTGTTGTTGTTTATTATATACAATTTCTTGGGATTCAAATCAAAACTCTATACTGGATAAAAATATCAATTGGGTTCAGCACTGTGCTGTGTATACCTAGTGTGTATACCTAGTGCATGTGTGTGTGTGTTTGGCTATGGAATTT
The DNA here is from genome assembly GCF_977018435.1 of Lepisma saccharinum. Classification (NCBI taxonomy): domain Eukaryota; kingdom Metazoa; phylum Arthropoda; class Insecta; order Zygentoma; family Lepismatidae; genus Lepisma; species Lepisma saccharinum. Next base: position 26,161,966 of record NC_139253.1, read on the forward strand.
TTGTTGTTGTTTATTATATACAATTTCTTGGGATTCAAATCAAAACTCTATACTGGATCAGTTGGGTTCAACACTGTGCTGTGTATACCTAGTGTGTATACCTAGTGCATGTGTGTGTGTGTTTGGCTATGGAATTTTTGTTGTTGTTTATTATATACAATTTCTTGGGATTCAAATCAAAACTCTATACTGGATCAGTTGGGTTCAACACTGTGCTGTGTATACCTAGTGTGTATACCTAGTGCATGTGTGTGTGTGTTTGGCTATGGAATTTTTGTTGTTGTTTATTATATACAATTTCTTGGGATTCAAATCAAAACTCTATACTGGATCAGTTGGGTTCAACACTGTGCTGTGTATACCTAGTGTGTATACCTAGTGCATGTGTGTGTGTGTTTGGCTATGGAATTTTTGTTGTTGTTTATTATATACAATTTCTTGGGATTCAAATCAAAACTCTATACTGGATCAGTTGGGTTCAACACTGTGCTGTGTATACCTAGTGTGTATACCTAGTGCATGTGTGTGTGTGTTTGGCTATGGAATTTTTGTTGTTGTTTATTATATACAATTTCTTGGGATTCAAATCAAAACTCTATACTGGATCAGTTGGGTTCAACACTGTGCTGTGTGTGTGTGTGTGTGTGTGTGTATGTGTGTGTGTGTGTGTGTGTGTGTATGTGTGTATGTGGGTGGGTGTGTGGGTAGGTGTGGGTGTGTATGTGGGTGGGTGTGATCAAGATCAAGGTCAAGGTCATCTCAAGGTCAAGATCAAGGTCAAGGTCAAAATAATCGAAAAAATAATCGAAAAAATAATCAAAAAAATAATCGAAAAAATAATCGAAAAAATAATCGAAAAAATAATCGAAAAAATAATCGAAAAAATAATCGAAAAAATAATCGAAAAAATAGTCAAAATCAAGATCAAGGTCAAGGTCATGTCAAGATCAAGATCAGTATGTGTGGGGGTGTGGGTGTGTATGTGCATATTAATACGTTTGGCGTAGTTTTAAGTGTGGCCAAAAAAAATATCAATTTTTGACAAGTTTATGGACAACAATCTCGCAGAAGTGCCTTTTTGTAAGTATAGGCAAATCAATCTGAGGGGCTCTTCCTTTCTCATGGAATCCATGAGGGCTTTTTTACAAAAATTCTTGGATTAGAGGGGGTTCCACACTTGAGCAAAAAGCTCATATGGGCATGTTGAGCTAGGTTTAAGTATAGACAATTCTGCTTGAGGGGGGCTCTTCCTTTCTTGGGTTTATAATATTGTATTTTACACTACTCATTTTCTTATGGAATATTTCTTATAATATAGAATAAAAGGTCAAATAAAACAGATTCTTACAATATAAACATTTTATTCACAATACTTTTCAATTCCATTTATTCAGAAATTGTTGAACATTTAGTATACAAATGGTAATTGGTGGACACATTTGAAGCACATCCATTCTGTATTTTTTTGTCATGGTTATTACTATTCTCTTATTTACCTGCTGTTGCTTATTGTTAGAAAACAGTATTATTGTTGCACACAACAAATTAGTTTAAAACTTAAAACATCACAATGTCATTGGTATTGAATATAAGCTACAATTGGTATATAGATCAACACGAACGCTTTGAAAAGACATTTGGTACAGTACTTGAAACAAAGTCAACTTTATTGCGAAAATACAACTCTCAAAGAAAATGCATTGCAACATATGACATAATTACTTTTCTCCATCATTCCTCCTTGTTGCAGAAGACCAATATATCGTATTAACAGTCTTCAATAAACAATTTAAAATTCTTTAAAAGACTTTTGCATAGCAGAAAGGCTCATTTGAAAATTGTACAGCAATATGTTTGGTGATTGCTTTCGTATAATTCTTACCAGATGTTTCACTTGAATAACGCATCACTTAGGCCCATGTAATATAATAGCAATTACATTTTGGGTATGGGTGAAAATATACGAAGGCTGATAACTCAAAACTTTGAATATATAATAAAATATGCGCTGATTATTAAAGCCATGACAAATTTGAATCTTTTAGCTTTGTGAAAATAATATTATGTAGTCTGTTTTGATTTCATATCAACATCAGACAAAGACGCTTAAGTAACATACAGTGAAAAGGAGATTGTGGAAATTACATGGCACACATTATTCCAAACGTTGGTATTCAAAGATCAATTTTATGTATATATATATATAGTTAGAATATTATATGCGTGTATATCTATATCTTACAGAATACAAAACAAATTTGACTGAAAATATTACTCTCTCATTTCACACATCTCCCAAGGATTCACACCTGACATTTTATATGCACACAAATTAATTTTGAAACAAAAATCTTTGTTCCTCCAAAGTGGCACAGAGAACAAATGCAAATTATTGCGCAGTATTGTATATACAAGTACATATTTTTTTGTATATTATGCATATGAGTAGCAAAAATCCTCATTTTCTCATAGCTGATTTCTTTATCACATTATAATTATCAATTGTTTATTGTTTCTCTTTGGTGGGGGGGGGTACTTTTAATATTATTCCCCGTATTTATCATTCTTCTTCGAAGCAAAAAATAATTTATTTTCATGAAGAAGATTGACTTAAACGTTTACAGTCTTGACATAAACTAGTTCTGTTACAACTAATATGCAATATGGGACTTTAGAGATCTGGATGGATTTATCAAGTACGATAAATGCAGTTATGATACCTTTACAAAATGTGTTTGAGAAAACTGTGCTATTTTTATGTAATAATTCATAAAATAATCACCTCGACATGCTCTTCAGTATTCAGCAAGCATGCAGTAATAACTTGAATGCAATTTCACTTTTAAACTGATTTCTTTTTTTTCGGAATTTGTTCTCACATAATGTTCTGTTTTGGTACAAACCGTTTAAGCATTTTCTACCATTCTGTGTTTGGAACATACTTAATTCAGTGACAACGTGTCACTTTATTTTGAAATTAATAGTACCATCAGCCATAAATCCTTTTGTAGGATTCCCACCTCAAGCTCAATACAAACAAGACTGAACAATTCAGTTTTGTTCAGCGCACTCTATGCCAAATCACTACAGGTACACCATTTCATTTCCAGCAAGAAATAACAGTTCTCCCCATCAAGCATAGCTTAATGAGTTTGGCCCCATAGATTTGGTTACTTACTCTACAACTTTGCTCTTCCCCTGCTATTTCACATTGAACATTTTCCGGGACAATAATAATCAGATACACACACATACCACAAAAAACACACATTCAGCTTTATGCAAGTTTATATGCAAATCGCGGAGTTTCTTCAAAAACATATAATATACACTTTCACGTGTTCTCTAAAGACTTGCAATCTTTGTTTACAAGTACAGAGGAGGATTGTTCACTTTCTTCATCCTTGGCGAACAATGAATTATTTTGTGTTCTCGCACAACTTTGCACATTCACTCACAGAAACAAGTGCACTTTTCATGCACGCACGCATTTACACACACAAACACGCATGCATTAAAAAATACACATATGTGCATTCACATTCAAATGGCAAAGTCTTCGTTCCGTTCACTTCTGCAAGAACACCAATGTTACCATTATTGAATCATTATTACTTCATCACCATTCACTATTGTTCACAGGGATTGTCAAAACGACATCGTGGGAGCAAAAAAGCTGTCCATTGGTAATGCCACAAATTAGACGCGCAACAAATTTACGACTGTTGTTGCCTACTTAACAAAATAACTTTTCTGCTGTTTCCTCCACTTTTCAAATTCTTCTTCCTTTAGTTTCTTGCAGTGAAATACTTTGGTATATTCATCATATCCTGCAACAAAAAAATACTTTTAATTAGTTACTAGTAATATAAACATGTAATACAAATATTAATTGTAATTTTGAGAAGAAACTTTTATAAATCAAAATTAAATGTGTGATACACCAAATTTGAAATAAGTTAGATCTGTTTTGAACCAGCAACCATATGCTCCGCAGGTACTCATCAGAAATTACAGCTTGTTTCTGACCAACCCATTTACTCGATTTTGCAATAAACTAGTACAGCTTTGTCTGTTGCTCGTGCCGAATATTGTCTTTGTATCTGGAATATTTTCAGATTTTTGACGTGAATATTCTAATAAATGTTTCTGTGACTTCTTTGTGTTTGTTTTCCACATAGAGTTCTTTCTGAGGAACTGGGTTATTTCTGTTATATGAAAATAGGGTGCGATTGTCGTGTTGATCATTCCCAGTTCTTTCTAACAATCAAACAGACTTTTCGATTAATTTACTTACATAGATTGCCAAGGGGTTCGGTTCATTTGATACTAAGAATATCGATAGGTTTCAACTTAATAAAATATTCAATGTTAATAATTATGACGAAGGCAGTATTTAATATACAATAGAACACTTTACACGTGACGTTTCCGAGAGAGAGGGGAAACTGGGAGAAGAGAGAAGAGTCCATCTCTTTTTCTCTCTGCTTTCTCATTCTCTTTTCTTTATTTCCTCTCCCTTATATACCTCATTCTATCTCCCTTTTCCTCCTCTCCTCTCTATTTCACCTCTCCTCTCTTTCTATGAAAGAAAGAGGAAGAAAAGATAGGGGAATATAGAAGAGAAGTGCAGGAAAGAGGAGAGAAGAGGAAGGGAAAAAGAAGAGAGGATACAAGAGGAGAGATAGAGAGCAGAGAAAGATAGAAAAAGAGGGAAGAGAGATAGAGGAAACGATAACATGTAGGATAAGAGATGAAGTGTTTTCTCTCTATTCCCTTTCTATGTCTTCTCTTTCTAATCTCCCTCTGCTCTTTCTTTTCTAATTCGCGCTCTACTCTTTCTGTCCCTTCTTTCATTCCTCCTCCCTCTCCTCTTTTTCTCACTATTAACTTTCTTATCTCCCCCTCTTTTCCTTTCTCTCCTTTATTCTCTTGCACTGCCTCTGCCTTCTCTAAATTCCCATCTATGTTATTCCTGTCTCTCTCCTCTCAATTCTCTCTGTTTCTTCTCCCTTCCTCTCTTCTGCTGTTTATCTCTCATCTATTTTCTCCTCTTTTCCTCTCATCTTCCTCTCTTCTCTATATTTTTTCTATTTTCTATTTCATCTCTCTACTGTCTCCACTTTCTCCTTTCTTGATCTTCCCTGTTTATCTCTTATTTTTCCCTCCTCTCTTCTCCCTCTATCTCTTTCCTGACTCACCTCTATCTTCTCCTCCTCTCCCCTCTTTTACTCTATTTTATTGCTTATGTCTCCTCTCTCCTTTCTTCCTAATCTATCTCTCCTATCTTCTACTCATACAATATTCCTTAAACTTTCTCTCCTCTTCCTCTATTCTCACACTCTCCCCCTCTCTTCTCCTCCTCTCTCTTCATCTCTTTCCTCACTCGCCTCTATCTTCTCTCTGCTCGTTTCTCTTCTTAGAGAGAAGGGAGAAGAGAACAGAAAGAGAAGCGACACCGAGACTAAAGAGAGACAGGAATGCTATATTCAAGTACACCAGAGAAATGGGACATGGCACAGAATGGGATAAGGCTAGGCGAATAGGGACAGAGAAGAGAGAGAACTAGTGAGGAAATGGAAGGAAGCCAAATAATGCGAGGGAGTGTTAGAAAGTGAGTAAATTATAAGAAAAAGGAAGAAAACGGAGAGGGCTGAGGATAGGCAGTAAGAAGATCACAAGAAAAGGAATCAGAAGTGAGGGGGATGATAATCAGTTCATATCTGTCCCAACAACTACATTAACCTACATATCTTAATGATAGCACTTGCACATCATACAACGCAGACCTATCACCCCCCACAATGCACTGCTAATGACTTATTACTTATCTTTACTCCACAGTATACACACTAATCACTCAATGTATTGTTTTATCATTGTATAATATTTATATTATTTTAATTGTATTATCATCATTGATAATTAAGTTTTTTTTAACTTGTGTTTTTTATTCACTTATTGTGACAGGGGTTGGTTGTAACAACGGCCCATGAGGCCAAAACACGTCTGCTTAAATAAAGACCATTCTATTCCACATATATATTCTAATATAATTAAGCCTTGTTTCCATATTAAAAACACTAAGTAGCTGACCAAGGCAGTTTATTAAGATAAAAACACTTAACAGGTAACGTTTCAACCCTGTGTCAGGGTCTTCCTCAGACGAAGAACTATGTTTTTAATATATATTCTGTAGAGAAAATACCCCAGATATGGGCAGACACCCTTGTGTGTTCTTTTGTCTAGACACCGTCTTGTGTGTATAAATAACTTCCTGGTTGTATGTACTTTACTTCATTTTGGCTTAGTTCTTAGTCTGAGGAGGATCCTGAAAAAGGATGGAAAGTGTTGTAGTGTATGATAAATAATTCCTTGGTCAGCAACTGTTGTGTTTTTAAAAATATTTACATATTACATTTATTAGTTTCAGAAGTACGGACAGGTATTCTTTCTCTGCTTTCCTTCCATGTCTCTCTCTCCCTCCTCTCTGTCTACCAATCAATCGATATAAACAAATATTTTCCTGCAATATGCAGGTTGGTATAGAGGAGTCCATTTAACACATACAAGAACCTAAGGCTTTATACAGAATACATTTTTTTAGCATATTCTTTAATTTCTCAGATCATTTTACTTACACTTATCTCTATGATCGGCTAAGAACAGCAAACATGATTTGCATGCCAAGGCTGAAAGCAAGCACAGACGCCGTCAAGTGGCATTGGATAGAAGCTGCACTATCACTCTCTCGCACTTCGCTCATCTTCGCCCCTGTGAAACAAAAAATGTGGATAAATTAGCAATTTGACCATTTCCAAAGCACATCAAAATTTAAACCCCACACACGACTACGAGTGAGAGTCAAGCGAAAATCTTACGTTATCTTTGTTGTTATTCTTGCAGACCTTTGAGAGAAAAATTGCACCAGTTTACCATTATTCACCATAGACCAAAGTGTCCTCTTGTGCTGATTAAATGCCTGTTTACCTCAAGCTGTATGTGTGTGCGCACTCGCTAATGTGCAAATGTGACAAGTCTTCCTGTTCGCAAAGTGGCGCCAATTCGGACTTTCTCATCCATGAGTAACCTTGCTGGTGTGATACACAAACATAATAATATTGAATTTTCGCTTGACGAACAATAACTGCACGCGTTACACTTCCAGAGGGTAAGGAACGACTGACGCAAGTTTGTAGTAGAGCCTCCGTCTTTAAAATGACAAAATAGTAATTAGAATTATACATGCTCACCGTTGCAGCCTTGAGGCAATGTTACCGCACTTTTTTCGTCAAGTCGCCCCTTCATCTTTAAAAAATGGAAATTGCATCTCCAAGACTTTTTCTTGGTCTTTTAAGGCTTTCATTTGACTCATCTAATATATTCTAACCAATTGGCACTTTACCTTTATTTCTTAAAAATACAATTATTAGAATTTCTACACTTACGCTTACAAACAACTTGGAGATATGGAAATATACAAAAAATTACATTAATTATTACCAGTGCTATTTCTACGTACACTTCGTCAGCTACAGAGTTCATAATTCTACTTTCTACTAGAATATTTCTGCTACTGTTTTTAAGCAAGATAGAAACATTTTAAAATTCAGAGTTAAAAATTTGATTCTTGAAAATATTTAACACAATATTAATGCATTGAATTAACACAAAGACACACATTTCATACATAGTAAATAAATTCAACTTGAGAACTAAAATGTACATTTTGTGGTAAAACGCAGGCACGAAAATAGTTTTTAACTATTGCATGCACATGTATTAAGCCTGAAGCACAATGTACAATCCATGTACTCAATTTATATACATACATCTGTACGAAGTAGATACAGTTTTGAATTTCACTTATTATTAAAAAAAAAAGAAACTTTTTAAGATTCAGCTTTAGAGATGATAACAGGAAGGCAAACTGAACATAACCAAGTACTAAAATCAGGTAAGGAAGCGTGATATTATATATTTATATACATGTTGAAGTCTTAGAAATAATTGTTACGTTTAGTAAACGAGCACAGTGCTATTACAACAATCAGAGAAAAGCATAAGGAGAAATAAAAACCCAAAAACTGACCTGTAAAAACAGCAGGTGCTGGGGAGGGCTCATACGGGTAGTAATCTGGTGAGGGAAAACAGATTTTATCAGTCAAACTAATCAATAAATGGCTAAAATAAACAAATACACAGACAAGAACAAGCAAGAGTTATCTAATGACCTATTGGTTACCATATTCTACATGTATACACTTTCATGAAAATTACAAAAATAGTTTTGAAATATATATAATTGAACCATTATAGTCTTAGAAATATTTTACTCTCAAGTACACATTCCCACTGTGTATAAGAAATTTAGAATGCATGAAATACTACACAAACAACACACACACACGTATATGTGCATGTGTATATTTAAACAATTATATGGAACCAATAGGTCTTTTAGTTGTTGGTTTGTTCGCTTATATCTAAAAGTACTGCATGCAATGCAAAGGAATATTATAGGTCATTTCTAATCATGTTGTTTTGGCTGAAGAAGCACACTTACTAAACACGGCTCTAAACTGCCAAATAGTCGTTGTCTAGACTTGAATTAGTCCTTCAACTAGTTTCAAACTTGGAATCGAGCATTGTCGTTAAAACTAGTTTCTAAAGAACAAGTTATGAATAAATATTATCTGCATAGCTTCACTGTATAGCCTGTAGACTGTTTCTTTCTTAGATATTTGCATATTCACACACACCAGAAATATTGACATACTTATAGAATATCATAGACGCACTAATGATGTTAAGTTGGGGCCAGTTCCGACACAGTTGCTAATTGAAGAATAATATGAACAAGGACACATGCACATTCCTTCAGCATCTAATGCCTTCAAAGTGCACACGGGCATTTTCGTGAAGCGCTTTGAATATTAATTATTGAATTGCGGCTAATCGTCTGTATATTTACATTTATACATTATTTCAGTTTGTATGGATATACAAATGAATTCAACACTTTTTTCGATATCATCTGCAACATTATTTCTGCCATGAAATGTATAATTTCTGGCTACACATTTGAAAATAAGCGAATTATATTCATTTGTATAACATATTCAAATGTCCAACCGCAAATTCTCACAATAAAACGGAAAAAGGATACTATGCAAATTAATTTCATGTGGAGAACACATATTGCAAATGAATTTAACTACTGATTTATTAAATTAAATTTTATGTACACAGCATTTCAGAACATTGAAACCTGAACCCCTAGAAATTAAAAGTCCCTTTGTGATTACAATATTTTTAAGTTTACTTGTTTGTAGTTGGATATGTAATGGTGATGTCTATATCGTAAGGCTTTATTCATTTTTAGACTTCTGGGGACAATATGCAACATTTTCCAAGTACATCATTAAACCTACACCCATTTTTTTTTCATTTCGGTTCTTTTGTGACTTGTAATCACCCATAATAATACTTGCCAGACAATTGCAACAGTTAAAAAATCATAATTTTAAATCAATGACATCGTGTAGTCTCAGTTAAAAATATTTGATTATAATAATTCTACAGGGCGTTCTCAATCAGGGAGTGTTAACCACAATAATCCACTGTTACTTCAACAACATCCATACAAATCACCATTGTTACATTGAAAAAGCTATTAATGACAGAACTGTGCAACTTATTTAGTAAACTTTACAAATAATAAACAAGGATGGACATTTTTCACGTGTTCCCTTCTGTGGACACATTTTAGTCGGAATATAAGCTCATCAAATCCTTCAGAAGTTTTAATGTAATGTCATTTCGTAGAAATGCTTCAGAAAGTTTAGGAATCTTCGAAGGTTTTTAACTTCGTCATCTTTTAAACTTTAAAGGGCTGAAAACGCAGCACAAATTTGTGGCACTTCCCTGTTCGTTGATAGGCTGATAATGGCTCTCCTTTACTTGCGACAAGCATGTTTCGCGTAGGGTTTTCTTCCTCTTAAAAGAAGCCACTTTTCTCTCAACACTCCCTCTAGGAAAAAAAAAATGTTTTGTTCATCAACGACAAGCAAAGAGCCTAGGGCAGACATCGACAAGAGAAGTGTGACTTCAGAAAAGAATCAAAGGGTGTTTGGGGCTTCAAGCTGAAGTAATTGAGTTTTGAGGTAGTAAGACATTACACGACATCGAGGAAAGTTTGCGGGATGTTTTGTGGGCGGGGATCTCTTAAGGTTTCTGAGTTTTCCTTTCTTTATCCCCTTCTAAAAATGCTTTCATTAACATTTAGAGTGAACCAGTAATGATGCTTGCAAGAGGTTGCCTCGGGAATCGAGAAGAAAACGTAGGTAAATCAGACGACCCGTCTCACTCCAAGATAGGGTAGCTTCTATTCTGGATAATTAAGCTTCTTCCTATCTCTCCTCTCCTTTCTCCCTCTCTTTTTAATCTATAGCTTCCTTCCGTTTTCCTTCTTTCTTATTTCGCGAATTAAAAGCCACGAGAAACCGATTTCAGTCCGTCTCGCTGGAAGCTGAAAAGGGGAACACAATGACATTTTCATCTTCAGAGTCTCAGATGAAAACCACAGAACATGGAGCACCTGGGAAAACGTTGTGTTTTATTGTACAGAAACTGGCTTCGAATAAGCACTTAACACATAATGAATGCTGTAAGAGCTTTTTATAATTCATTAACGAAATACTTAAGTACTTGAAGGGTTTGTGCTGTACTGGCAATTATCATTACAGGAAACGGCACTTTAAAAAAATGTTAAAACATGCATATACGATTTCCTGAACTGGTAAGTTGAGTAGGAAATGTATTGCAAGTAAAAGAGAGATATAAAGATTCGGAATCTGCTCAGGTAAAACGACAGACGTAATGAACCAAGTAGGGAATCCGCACAGGTAAAAAGGCAGAAGTAAGGAACCGGGTAGGGAATCCGCACAGGTAAAAAGGCAGAAGTAATGAACCGGGTAGGGAATCCGCACAGGTAAAAAGGCAGAAGTAATGAACCGGGTAGGGAATCCGCACAGGTAAAAAGGCAGACGATAGAAACTCTGTTGAGAATCAGCGCAGGGAATAGCACGAACTCAGAATCAAGTAGAGAATATCTTGTCGCAACAAGAGTCAGAGATCTACAAGCAAGTAGTGGTTAAAAATGAGACCAGTTATTAACAGGGAATATGCACATATAAAAATGGAAATCAGACTCAAATTAAGGAGTACGTATGGATAATGAAAGAGATATATAATCCAGAAATCACAGAATAAAGTACCAACACGCGAATAGCACTTTCATTTGGAACTCGAGGTTAATTTTAATCTGTTGCTCATATGTGATAGCCACTACGTAGATCTGTAAAACTCTTGCGTGAAAAGTTTTTGGCATTCGCGTTTAACGTAATTTCGGACTTTCCAACAACAAAAAAAAAACTCGATTGTATCCTTTATGTATCGGCAACTGCACAGTTAATCCAAATTGTGAGTCTATGAAAGGTGTTCTGGGTTTCGAATTTACATCATACAAGCTGTTTTTGTGTCTCTATGCAGTACGAAGTTTGTTTTTTTTATAATTAATGATGTAGTAGACAAAAAGTAAGCGTTCCGTTCATTTAATTCCATGGCAGTATACAGATTAAGAATTTGAAAATAAATATACTATAATCGTGCGATATTTTTATTTTAAATATGAATAAATGACTACATACATACTGACATACGACAAATAGGCCTCCAAATGGCGTAGAAGTAACGCCGGTGTCTTGTAATCAAGGGCTCATGGGTTCGATACCCGGTGAAGGCACATAGTCCAGTCCCGATTAGCCTTTGTGTTAATAGACACAAGACAAATACGTATGCTATAATATGTTAATGACCTTAACATGCATTGCTTAAGTTTTTGGAAAATTACTTAAATGTACTTTTTCACTATTTATACATAATAGCAAGTACAGACAAACTTTTTTGTGATAATTATATACTTCTTATAATCTACAAGGAAAGAAGCAAAACTCTGCACGTTGGGTGATATGTAAAGCATTATTTCACATCATGCAAATTAGCAATTTCAATGAAACAAGGCAGGATCTTTGGTACACCTTTGCGTATTTAAAAAAACAACAAGCTAATCCTCCTCTGGGAAGCAATATCAGATGACTAATTTTTAAAAAAATTGCTCACCTGTTCCACTCGTGAAAAACTGAAATTTCTTCGATGGTTTACTCCACCCAAATCTATTCCTGGATTCTACCTTTGCCTCGTACATCGCTGCCGGATCCAAACCCTTGATCTCGTACCATTTCAGATGTCTCTGGCCGTTGGGTCTGACAGCTTTTATTACAACCTGGCGCCATCCACTGTGTCCATTGCCAAATCCATAAGTGTCATTGTTCTGTAATGAGAAAACAAAGAAAATGATGTATAGATTATTCCAAGACAGGGAAAACGTAACATTTACGGTATTAGTGATTTGTAGCAGTAACTTTGTATTCGATTAAGTGAACATTAACCGAGGTAGGAAACTAAGCGATACATGTGTCCTAAGGAAAGCTCTAGGGAATTCGCGTAGGTTAAAACCAGTCGTAAGGAACTCCGTAGGGAATCCACGCAGGTAAAAGGCAGCCGTAAGGAACTGCTCAGGAAATCAATCATACACACTATTTGTAGTTAGTTTAGTAGTTTTACGGTCCGAAGCTTGGGTTTAGATATCGAAAAGAGGACATATAAGAAGTACCTTTTAGAATTGTCTCGTAGATATCAGAGTGGTTTCTGTGCACCCAATATTTCTGTATCCATAACAGTAATTCTCATTTTAATAGTTTAACAGTAATTACTCAAAATACATTTGATATAGATTAAAAATCATGCACAATAGTGTAAACCATTAGTAGACTTTTGATGTTTATGAGTATACAATAAATCCGTGCCAACACAAAATTTAGCAATTTTTTAACATCAATAGACTCTTGTGGGTATTACTAGAACAATCAAGGTGGTGTAATATTTGAATTTTCATGTATGTAGCGCTCTCACTTCGATAGTACTTGAAAGTAGGTTCTTTGAAAGGTTTTGGATGTTCACTACTTTATATAGGGAGCATAACAGAAATCACAAATAACTGTACTATATGAGATTCAAACGGAATATCGGGATATTTAAAGTTTTAAAAGTGATACTTAAGGATTTGTGCCTGTGATTATTGGTTTCAATTTGAATTCGAGAAAAGGGCCTCCCTCCGATGGCGTAGTGGTAATTTGGTTGTAAGAAGTTCCCGTGGAGGCACACGATCATTCGGATCCCACTTTAAACTGTAGTCGTAAAACAAAAACTCAAAACTCAATTCGAGAAATATATAAGCGTTTTTAATTAAATTATATGAAGCTTCTAAAAAAGTCAATGTTCTCTGCTTTCAGTACCCTAATAAAATAAAATTGCGTAGCATTTGCAGACAAAAAGAGGAGGCAATTAGTGCCAACACGTTTCCAGTTGAGAGAGAGAGAGAGAGAGAGAGAGAGAGAGCGAGAGAGAGAGAAAGAGAAATCTTGGAATATAATTAAGGAGGACAGAAGAAACGCAAGCGATAATAACAAAATAAAAGAGGCGAGAGATAGGCATACAACTAGCACCCAGCGAAGCATGCAAGGGAAAGAGAATCAAAAAATGAGCGCTGCAAAAATTACTGAACTGGCGCGGCATTAAAAAACTTTTTCTAGAAACAAATAAAAAAAATGCCTGCAGGGAATACAGTGGAGGGAAGGAAAAAAATAAGGACAAACAGAAGAAAAGGGGAAGCATCATTATCAGCAAAATTACGGCCTTCCCCTCTCTGCCATCATACGAAGTTTTGCGGAGAAAATGCGAGAAGAGGGATTGCGAGGGATGTAAAGTTCCAACGGGTTTGGGGTAATAAGGAAAAGGGGGAGGAGGCAAATAGAAGATGATACAACTGCAATAATTGTCGCTCCCAGACATTCTTTTTCCAACGCGCACTTTTGTCTGCTTTAATTCCGCTAAATGGATTAGTTTAGTTAATAACACTCTGGCCGCAAACTGTGTGTCATCATCCAATTCCAAAAATTTTCTCGCATCCATTTATCACGTCTGCTAATTCGCGGTTTTCCAGACGCCGCGAGAAAGAAAATATAATTTAAAGAAAAGAGAGAGGAATGGTCTCGGTGGAGCAAGGCTAAGAAAAAAAAAAAGAAAACAGGGAAAGAAAATCCAATATTCAAGGACCATCCTTTTTCCTGAAGACCGGAAGAGTGCGGCTTTCTTGTCGTCTTACCATGCTGCACATTCTAAATATTAATTATGAGTACAGTTCTCACTTTTAGATAAATGATATCTTTTTCTATGCAAACATCTACATTTTTCATTTTCTGACCGTCTTAAGTCTCATGAAAGCAACCGCTTTTATTTGGCTAATCGCGAAGATGAGGTTGGATGGCTATAAGATCAGATGGGTGAACGGACCATCACAAGAACACATAGCGAGGGTCTCCCCGATGGCGCAGTGGTAGCGTCGTCGCCTTGTAAGCAAGGGGTCCCGGGTTCCATATCCGGTGGAGGCACAAGTGGTTCGGATCCCACTGTAAACTGTAGGTCCAGTCCCGATTAGCCTTACTGTGCATAAAGTGGACTTAAAACACCAACTCAATTCAACTCAACGGATCAACATCCAACAGAGGATTATCGTGGCTACAGCTCCGGCCGCCAGAGCAATGGTGAAGAAATAACCAGAAACTCGCATGAACAAGTCACAAAACATTATATTTGATACGGATCTACTTCATGTAAAATAGGCTAATAGGGACTGGACTTCCAGTTTAAAGTGGGATCCAACCACAATATGCCTCCCCCTGGAATCGAACCTGGGATATATTTATTACGAACCAGATGACTACCGATGATGCCCTTCAGGGTATTGTTTTCTTATGTTTGCACCTGTTTTTCTTATCCGTCTCTTCGTTTACATCGAAACTGGTTTACACTGAACTTAAAAAGCCAGCAAAACTCTCCTAATTGGTTGTAGAAACCAAGGCTCCACCAGGTATCGAACCCGTGACCCCTTGATTACAAGACAACGACATTACCACTGCGCCATCGGGAAGGCGCAAGGCAACAATAGAGCGGAATTAGTTGTATTGATATTGCTTTGGTTGCTTAATGCTACTTTCGAACTCATCTTAATTTAACCGCGATGATGAGAGTGAAAGAAAGGTAACTGGAAGATGAAAGAACAAACAGGGAGAACACTCATATCTTGCCCGAGTCTTGAACCCAGAACCACTCAATTTGCGAGGCAGCCGTTCTTATTCCCAATGCAGGCCTCACAATTAGCTGCGCACTAAAGAGTGGAGAAATTTAATTTTCAGCAAACACTTATTTGGAAAAGTTTATAATTATAATTTATGAAAGCATACGCAGAAGGAAATATTGGCAGTGAAAAAAAAAAAGACTATTTCAGCAGCTGCTGAATCACAAATAATTGCTACGGTTACTCTCTCCTCTCACGACGTGTCAATTAGATCTCGTTGACGCTAAACTGTACACGTTTGTCAAATTACAGGATAATTGAAATTTCCACATGGACTAAACCAGTTTTAAAGTACACCTGGAAATGATTAACAGCGCACAACAGTTCCACAAACAGATTAAAACTGCAAGTCGCAATTAGCATCGGTCAATCGTATTTGCATATGGCGGCAATTGATAATTAGAAGCAAGATACGAACCTTCACAGACGTAGAACATGATTTTAAGGCATGCGGTAAATTCTCTGCTCAATTATATTCGAGTTCGTTTGACCACAGAACAATTGGATATGTTTTTGACCTCACAACCAAATGGATTTTAGGTAGAAATGCAATAGCACAAGTCAATGAACAGAACGAGGAGTACATGTACACACAATTATCTCCATTGCGAATGAAATCAAGTGTAATGCTGGAAACCATTATGAAAGAGCGTCTAAACACCGCACAGCACGGCACAGTATATCGCCACACGACACGGCACGGCACGGCACGGCACGGCACGGCACGGCCCAGTACAGTACGGCACGGTACGGCACTGCACAGCCCAGCACAGCAAAGGAAATCATTTTTACAAGGTCGGCCTGTTCTGCGCCTTAACGAGCCGACCGTCCGTGACTGGCATCCTGCATAGAGCACCCCCTAAAGAATCTGGAGGGGCGAAACCTACAGTACAAGTTCCTGACTCAATTCCTACATCTTCTGTTGCCTAAAATGGACACTGCGATACTGCAATTCGTACTTACGCACATTCTGCTATTTTCTTTATATCGCTTCTCTCCCACCTCTGGCCACTCGAGACGCTGAGAATGAGCAGTGATCAGGTTGAACTTTTTTTTTTTATTTATTTATTTGAGAAATCCTGAATACAGAGAGAATCCATTTTATAACAGGATATCAACAGCGAGAAAAATAGAAATTAACAAATGAGAAGCACGCACACAAGAATAATACAATAAAAATAATAAAAATTAAACAATAATAATAAAACAATAACAAGGGTATAACAAATATTAATTTCTCTTCAGCTGCTTGATGCACGCATTTCTGAAAGCCTGCTTAGATAGATAGAAGCCTGGAGGATCATTTAGTGTATTGTACCTTCTTTGTAGCCTATAGAGCAATGACCTTTGTTCTAGGGATAGCCTTTTAGGCTTTTGTGTAAAATGAGTTGTTGCATTTGCTTTTGGTACGTGGGATCCGGATGTGAAGATGTGGCAAGAGTTCGTTAGTGTAAAGTTGTTCATTCATGATTTTGAAAAGAAATGTTAGATCTGAAACTTGACGGCGAAGGGACGGATCGTGAATTTGAAGAGTGGATAGAATTTCATATTTGGAAAAGTTTGCAAGGGCTGGGCATCTATGTTTGACTATTCTGATAAAGAAATTTACCACTTTGTTTGTTCTCTTTATATTGCTATCACAGACCATTGACCAAAGACAGGAACCATATTCAAGAATAGGTACTACGCACGATGTAAAGTAGGTTTTGAGGGCAGAAACATGTGTGATATCTGTAAATCTGTAAATTAGCCCAAGGGTTTTCATGGCTCTCGAAGTAATGTAATCTATGTGGTGGATGAAAGTGAGTTTGCTGTCGAAAATGACTCCAAGATCTTTGTGCTGTTGTACGAACGGGATGATTTTGTTGCATAATCTATAATATGGTGCGGTAAAATTGGATTTGAGGGTAAACCTCATAAAAACGCATTTTTCGGGATTTATTTTCAGATTCCAGTCTTGGCACCAGCGATCAATGATAGAGAATCACAAGCACGTATGCCGAAGCTAGAGATACAAAGTTCCGACCCTGCATATGGCATGGATTCATGGTCGCGATGAACCTAAGAGTTAGAAAAGCGGCAGAAAAGAACCGAAATGGAAATATACGTACAATAGAAAGGAAAGACAAACCTTACATCAATGAAGACAAACTTTTGGGAACTAAGAAATACTTCACTCCACAAGCTTAATTGTTCCTACTCAAGTTTATTTTTTCTATTAAGGGAGGTCGATACCGCACTTATAGCTACGTCCTTCCTGCAAACAGGGTGCATGTAGCAGTGTCCTACTCATGAATTTTGCTTTCACACCATTGTATGCTTCTTTGAACCTGTGGAGTTCACGTCTTTGCACGTCTTTTGTAACATATTTTTCGAGTTTATTTCCAATTTTTATCTCGATATCACCAGATCTCTGTGTGAGCTCCCTAAGGGCACCTTCATTTCTGAAATGGTGCCCGTAGATATTTACTCGTCATGTATTTTGAGCCTTCAAAGCATGCCAATATAGATGTTCCCAATTGCTCTGGACCGATTTGCATGGCAGAATTTTCAGCGTAATACTCTACGAAGACAGAGGTCTCAATTAAACTTTATGTATCACTGTATTCGTCCATTCTCAATTGCAGCAATGCATCATTCATTCTTATCGTTACGATTAACAACCGAGGTAGAAGAGCGACGCAAAGTGACTGAAATTGAAAAATGTAATTGCTTTTGGAATATTTTATGTAAGTGAACCCCAAATATATTTCTATTTAAAGGTGTTTTTTTAAGAGTGATAGAACTTTCGATAGGGATAGCTGTCATTTGTTTTGTTTTGATGACATGTTGTTTTGTCATTTCAGATAAGTAAGCATTGGCAAATGATCATGGAAAGACTGACGCCGCAACAACGTTTACAAATTGTGGAAATATATTTCCAAAATCAATTTTCTGTTCGCCAAACGTATAGAGCACTTCGGAAATATCGGTGCTGTCAGTGAATTGGCCTCACAAGATCATGGGACCTAACGCCACTGGATTATTTTCTTTGGGGATATGTAAAGTCTCTGGTTTATGCTGATAAACCAGCAACAATTGACGCTTTGGAAGCCAACATAACTCGTGTTATTAACGACATACGTCCCCAATTACTTAAAAAAGTGGTTCAAAATTGGACTGATCGAATCCGGTTCATCACAGCTAGTCGTGGTGGAAATATGCCGAAAATTATTTTCAAAAAGTAAATGTCAGAAAGTTATCTTTCAAATCAAAACACAATTGGCTTCAAACTTATTTTTTTATGTGTTTTATTTCAATTCAAAGTTCTATCACTCTAAAAAAAACACCCTATACATTGAACACTGAGAAACTACTCGTAATTGGCAAAGGAAGCGTTACTTTCCCTTCGCCATTTCGGCGATAGTGGAGATGCGGTCAGCACCATGCTCAAGCTGCCTCTATCTCTAAGGTCGCCACGAGGTACCCATTAGTGACACGCTGGATGAGCCCCAGAGCCGGAAAACAATCCTGAGATCGCTTATCCCGGGGAATCGAACCCGGGGTCCCCCACTTGGCAGCCAGAGGCTCACAAAGAAGAGATGAGATCGCACAGACCCCATCTACAAAGCCACGACCAGAATAACGGGAACAAGTGACTTTCCGTGCGTGATTCAAAGCACTTTCTCAAACCTCGGCAGCAATATTTCATTCGGAACTGCGATAGTGACCGGTGGTTGACAACCTATCAGAATTACTTAATTTATGTACATGTACCAGCCACTCGCATGTGACATGCTCTCAGCCTCAACAAGCACTCCCAAGCAACGCAAGGGCTACCGTTGATAGTTCTCTTATCGGCCGTCACGTGGAGCCACGGTCGATGACATATAATTTACATTATAATGAAACGCCATATAGGATCTCCCCCACCATCTTAGCATGCCTGAGGCAAATGTGTGGAAAACCCAGAACAAGCCGGGCTAATTTAATTGCAGCCGAGTTTAATGAGAAATTGAAACGAAGGCCCGTGTCGTCAAACCTAATCAGAACCTCCAAGTTCTTACTGGAGCGTTTATACCCAGACGTTGACAGAAAATCACCGTTCGCTTAAACATGCGATGTCTACCCCACTCTGTTTTATATTTTGCGTGTCCATTCTGCCTATTCGAAGGGCAATCACGTCCGCAATTACTACGCATGTCCAATTATTCGTTTATCGCACAACCAAGTACCCACAGTAGTCTTTAAATTTTGCTCGCAGATAGAGGGGAAATAGGGCTACTTTAAGTGATATATGGCCAAAAGAATATTTTCGTAATTATACACTTTTTACATAATCGCTGAAGCACTTTATGTACATGTTACCAGGAGTAGCGGAATTGTTTCCCCTGATGTATGACGCAATCACTACTAATTACATGTGATTAGTAGTACTAAATGATATTTAACTTGCAGACATTGTTCACACCACGATACGATGCACGAAAAAAACAAAAACGAAATTGAAATGTGAACTTGTCACATGTATGCTTCTACACCAACAACTTTAAGTAGAACTTGGAACCTCTGAAGTGTGTCTCCGCTGAGAATAGAACTTAAGAACTCTTCATCACAAGGCTACAGCGTTATCACAATGGGGCACAAGATGAGAAAAATCAACAATGAAAGTTATAATTGAGATTTGATTTCGCGACATGACAATGCCCATTCACATACATCCCAGTTTCTCTAAGACAGGAAGGTCTCAGTTGCAGTAAGAAATACTGATTTCAACCTTATGGGTTTCTCGGATTTGTTTGGATTTCTGAAGGATTCGTATCCATAAAAAAACCGTATTAAAAGTCAAGATTGATCATGTATCAATTTTTTTGTACGATACATGATGAGCTGACGTAATACTTTTGTGTAATATCTCTTATTATTGAATAGAAAGTTATCGTTCTTCAAGTTCTGCATACAGGAATGTCATGTATCCTGTTAATGCATAAAACATATTCCCATAGGTACATCTGAAGCTGTTTCACAATTGAGGTGCTTCCTCAAGCCCTAATAAAACGCACATTAAGTCTAAACTTTGAAAACACTTCCAAGGAAAGTTTACTAAATATGAAAGTTTGGTTTCCCACATTTTGAGTGCGTACGAATCCAGTGTTGGTTGACGTAGGGGTTTATTCGAAATACCAACACGTTTACGCAGTAGATTTTTGAAAGTGGGTGTGTAAGGTAATATACATCCAAGCCTACCTAGTACTGGCAATGCCACTCTGAAATATGGGAAAGATCCTTGGTGACATAGCGTTTTTGTGGACTTATTAGAGCAAGTGTGGACAACTCTCTATCTCTTGTGGAGATAAGTGCAAGATCCTGTCTCCCTCCTTTCCGCCACTCTTAAAAGCTCCAGCACCGCCGCTCACTCTGGACGTGCATATAATATCGCTCTTCCACAATTACAGTGGGGTGACCAGGATGTTTTAGAGTCTGAAGCTAGTAAGAAGGCTTAGACTCTCCTTTCAAATATGTGAACCTAAGCTGCTTAAGTAACGCTTGCAGTTGTGGTTTCTCTTCTATCTGAAAGCACCAGTCCGTCAACAAAAATCACAGGAATCAATTAACGACCTCTCAAACAACACAATGTATCCAGTCAACGGCAGAACACAAGGTGAGCGAAACCGATTGGCTGATGCCAATCTCGTGAAATTTACCTCCACTTCACATCTCAAAAACAGGCATCTTCTTTCCATCTTTGGAAATCCAAAACAGTAAAGCAGATGACTTTTTGTGTAGAGTTACAACCTCTTCAAAAGATACACAACGTGCGAAAGTTCTGGTTACTTTATACATATGCAGATGACACGAAAAAGCTTTACCATCAGTGGTTTCAAACCAGCACCTCTTAAACTGTATCTTGTACGCTTCGGTACAGATCAAGTAGCAGACTCTTTCACATTATCGAGCGTGCCACTTCATCAAAACACGAGTGCAACGAAATACCCCCGGCCCCATCTGGTCAGATAAACCCGGGACAAGTATCGAGCACAGTTTCCCGAAGGACCACGTCCCAAGGATCATTATTGCCTCGAGCGGGTTTCGATGCTCCGTGCAGCTGTCGTTTTTTCAGCATCCAGGATTGATTTCTTCCGTGAAGGACAATTGTGGCAACTGGACTGTTGGGCATGTCCGGGTAGTTGAGGAGAGTTTGCGGTTCGTTTCGCCGATTCAAAAGCTCGTGGCAAAAGAGCAACATTTGAACGGAACGATTTGCGCAAGTTCATTTACAGTCTCTTTGGTTGCGCCAATTCGGTGAGCATACCAGTTGCTGCCTTCAGCACAACATAGATACTAAACGGTTCAAAATTAAGAAGCGCCCACATCAAAGGAATAAGAAACCTCTAAGTGAGTGTTTTTGGTGTTCCGCCATTGGATAAGCTTTATCCCTTTACCCACGTCCAAATTTATCATCAATATAACGTTATTATGCGACCCAAGGCCAATGATGTTGCCAAGGAGGAATTACCTCTTAACCAACGCATTACGTATGCCTCTCTACTCATTTTTTCTCTCGCCATTACTGCATAGAGAAAGCTATAAAAATGACAAATTAATCAAATCATACAACATATCGCGTTCATTTATTGCTATATCTTGCATCAAACCAGTGATTTCTGGCACGGTAGATCAAACCCAAGCATTTTTATCGTAACATGTGCTCGAACCAGGAACCACATCAGTACAATACAAGGTAATATTTTGTATTGTAAGTTATGCCCCTCTGCCCAGAAGCGTTGAGTAGTTGAATCACCATCTGGCAATCCAAAATTCCCGGATCGAGGCTCTGCCTGAGCACAGGTATTCCTGTTATCTTTATTTTGATCTAATCATCATTCACCTTCGTCGTTCCAATTAACCAAAAGTGGCGGTAATGAGGATGTCGCGCGACCAAATAGCATAAGCGCACATGCAATGTCTTACCCAAAATTCGGAATTTGGACCCTCGAAGCACCCTATGCTTTCGTTTTTAGTGACGTTTTGGCTAATTGCGACGAAGAGGATACGTGACGATTACTTCAGTTTTGTTTAAAGTCTACTTTATGCACAGATAGGCTAATTGGGACTGGGCCTACAGTTCAAAGTGGGATCCGAATCACTACGTGCCTCCACCGGGTATCGAACCAGGAACCCGTGATTACAAGGCGACGACGTTACCACTACGGCATCGGGAGGGCCCATAAGTGACGATTACATGAAACTGATGGACCTCAGAAAGAACACTGATGTCCAGGTAGGGATTCGAACCCGGGAACTTCGATGGCGAGATCGAAACTCTCTTACGCTCTGGGCCACTGACCCGGCACGATGTAGAAAGTACCGAGAAAGTAAGGCAAGGCCGAACAAACATATTCTACCATTTACATCATCATGATGCGTGCTGACGACCGTCCTCCTTGAGCGTGTCACATATTTGTAAAGGAGAGAGCCTTGCGTTAAGAAGTTAACCGGCACTGGATATAGACTACGAAATTAGATTCGAACTCGGAACCCTTTAATTGCCAGCGAAAATGTATCGATCGGGTTGCGCTCCCAGCAACACCTTCGGTTAACCCGCATCGCATCTATCCGCACACAAGTCGTTCCGCGCCGAAAGGGAATAGACGCGACAGATAGAAAAACATAACATATCGCGCCCGGCGGTGAAAACCTATCCTCTAATCCAATATTTCCTGAGGCATATATGTCGCCGAGGCATCAAATAATTTTCAAGCGATGCGACCGAAGCCTGGGTTGATCCAGAAACACGTTTCGATGGGAATCCTTTGTGAATTTACAAGCGTCCCTTTAGGTCTGGGTAGGGCTTAATAATTCAGCGCAACGTCGCGATGGTTGGTTAACAATTTAGGCGAAAATTCAAGCGTGGGAATGGATGCATCTGGCCCCGATACTCAACCCATTTGGAAAGTGGGTGGAAAGAGAGTAAGAGAGGGGGGAGGAGGGGGGTAGAGTAAGGGCAAAGATGGGTGGTGTCACATTTGCAGCAGCCTCAGGTAAAGCTTCCAGGATTTAATAAGGTTTTAATGGCACTAGTTCACTGCGGAACTTCTCATGGCAATCTCCGCAGTACATTGGTTCGAGATCTTTTGTCCATAATCAAATAATAGTCTTCTCAATCAAGAGAACTTAATAATTATAGGAGGAGGCTACGCTTATGCATAAATTGGGATTGGACAATTTCACAAACCTTGAGACGAATGTTCAGTGACGTTAGCATCTAAGATAAAGAAAATCATTTCTATACAGTAAGCAGGCAATTAAACTATTCGAACAGTAAATCTTGAGGAGGTAGAGAAAAAACAGAAGGGGTGTAAAATGCGACAGGAGGGGGAGGGATGAATGTGCAATGGGATGGAAAAGTTTATTTATTTGAATTTGTGTTTAAGTCCACTTTATGCGCGGCGTTGGCATCTTAAAAATGCGGTTCCTCAACACTCGCAGTTACTTTGCAAATTTCGGCATGCAGAAGTGAAGGTAGGGAATCAAGTGAGTACGTTTGCTTCCTCTCAACGTTCTGTGTGTACGTGCTCATATATTGTTCAAGTAAATAAACTGAATAAGTACTGTCCCTTTCACATCAGTTAGTTACATGTTTTATATAAACGAATTCAATAGGCCATAGAATATGATAATATATAGAATGCAATAGATAATGAAGGTATCGCTCACTCACCGTAGTTTCCAGGGTGAAAATAACCTTTCTTTAAGTTCCCTAGCAATGACCGTTGCATGGTCAACAACAAACATTGCAAACACGACAGTGTTACATCTCTAAACATTTCATTAAAACAGCCATGATGTAGATATTTTCGTATTTTGAGTACTACTTTGTATACATAAATGTTTATATGCAATCTCTGGACTGAGTCTTCTTATGTAGATGTCACTCTTGTTTGATGTACGTTTTCTAACTTTGAATTGAATCATCTGCGTACTGTTGATCTCGATGATAAAGTATGAGAAAAAATGTCCAATTTTTAGCGGATGGAAGCGGATGTTGCTATGAACGTCAAGAGGGCATTTTCACCCTTAAAGAAGAGATAAGTGAGTGATTTTTTTAATATTCTCGTTCTTTTGACATCATTTCGTGAGAGTTGTAATGGAGCATTTTTTTACTTTCGGGGCTTCCTTCATGGAGATAATTTATGTCAGTGAGTCACTGATGTTATATATATGTTGGATAGGTTAATCAGGACTGGACCTACAGAGTAATGTGGGACCCGAACCACTATGTGCCTCCACCAGGTATCTAATCTGAGATCCCTTGATTACAAGGCAGCGACGTTAGTACTACGCCACTGGGAGGCTCCAGGAGGGAAAAGGGGATGAAGTGTGATAGTAGGAGAAAGGGATGGAAAATAAGGGGAGGGGGGAGATAGAGACCGAGAGAGAGAGAGAGAGAGAAGTACTACACGTGCTACTCACTTTAAAACCTACAGAAATGTAGATTTGCTACTTGTTTCGAGGTATTATTCAGTAGATTCTCCAGTACCAAAATCGCCTTGGACATAGGTTATTTCATAATTGTCTTCATTATAGTAGATGATGCTCGATATTCAATTTTCTTAATCAAAACTGCCTCAAGTTGGTTGAGCTTTTTTTTATATAAGTCCCAAGTAGAGTAGTGGGCCGGGTTCTACGCCCGAAAATGAGGCTCGGTGAGGCTCGCCTTAATGGATTTCTCTCGTAAGGCATGAGCCTCATTTTCTCGCAGTGTTGCCAGCTCACCCCAAGAATATTTCACCATGTGATATTTTACAGGCGAAGCTAACCTACAAATGGGAGTTGGCAACACTGGCAACATTAATTGCGATTCAGTGTTGCCAACTCACCTCAAGAATATTTTACCATGTGATATTTTGCAGGCGAAGCTAACCTACAGAGTAGAGTAATCAAGCCGGTTGACCAACCGAAAATGGCGCTCGGTGGCGCTCGCAGTGTTGCTAACTCCTCACTTGAAAAAATCACCAAGGTTTTTTTTTTTCGGTCTAACCTAACCTCAAACAAGGAGCTGGCAACACTGCTTGAGGCTTTTCTCGCAGTGTGGCCAACTCACCCCAAGAATATTTCACCATGTGATATTTTACAAGCGAAGCTAACCTACAAATGGGAGTTGGCAACACTGATTAGTGGAGGTAGCCGGGTTCACCAGCATCAATTGGCGATCAGTGTTGCCAACTCACCTCAAGAATATTTCACTATGTGATATTTTACAGGCGAAGCTAACCTACGAATAAGAGTTAGCAATACTGATTAGTGTAATCAGCTTAGTTGAGCGCCATCAATTGGCGATCAGTGTTGCCAACTCACCCCAAGAATATTTCACCATATGATATTTTACAAGCAAAGATAACCTACGAATGGGAGTTGGCAACACTGACTAGTGGAGGTGCACGGGTTGAGTGCCATCAATTGCGGTTCAGTGTTGCCAACTCACCCCAAGAATATTTCACCACATGTTATTTTACAGGCGAAGCTAACCTACAAATGGGAGTTGGCAACTCTGGCAACATCAATTGCGGTTTAGTGTTGCTAACTCACCTGAAGAATATTTTACCATGTGATATTTTACAGGCGAAGCTAACCTACAAATAGAAGTTGACAACACTGGTAACATCAATTGCGATTCAATGTTGCCAACTCACCTGAAGAATATTTCACCATGTGATAGTTTGCAGGCGAAGCTAACCTACAAATAGAAGTTGACAACACTGGTAACATCAATTGCGGTTCAATGTTGCCAACTTACCTGAAGAATATTTCATCATGTGATATTTTACAGGCGAAGCTAACCTACGAATGGGCAACACTGACTAATAGAAGTGGCCAGGGCTGCGTCCGAATCAGCAGCAGATGTCACCTAGAGCGCTGTTCCATCCGGGACTCAGCCAATCTCTGTTGTCCGAATTTGCGGTAGACGTGGAGTCGGAGGGAGGCGCGACAGATGCACGCTTGAACTCGCTGTGACGCTGCGCTTGGCAGCTATATTCTAACTTTCACTTTGTACAGACAACATTTACTGATTAGAGGATGTAAAACTCAGTTATATTTTAATATTTTATCGATAATGAATGCAGAAAACGTAAATGATGAAATAGCGTGTTATATTTTTTAATGTGAGTAGTTAGGTGGAAATCATTGTCATGTTTGTTTGCGCCCCAGAGCGCGGTGGGTGAAGTTCGGGCTGACACCTGGCGGGAAAAGTGACAGCCGTACTACAAGGGGACATGCAGATTCGGACGACTTGGACGCGACTTCGAGTGCACGCGAGAGCAACGGGAGAGAACGGGATGGAGCGCTTGCCAATCCGGACACGGCTTTTGTAAACCTCTCTCGGGAACGATGTGCCACACACGCGCGCGCGCGCCTATCGGTAGATTACGTTTCGCGTATTTATTCGTTGTGCTGGCACAGCGTGATGAGTAAATAATGCATTTTCTCATTTTTGAAGTACGAATGCACTTTATCGTAATCTTCCAAGTCCCGGGGACACTAATGTTTGTATATCGTGACTTTTGTAAACCTCTCTCGGGAACGATGTGCCACACACACACACACGTGCACGCGCTGGCGCCTCTTATTATTTGTGCAAGAAAAAAGATGTTAAACATGTTAAAACTGCTCTGTGACCCTCTCGTTCTTCACGTCGTGGACGAAGGACTTCTCGGCGACCAGGATCACACTGCATACGGTGTCCTCGGGCAACGGACTGTTGAACTCGCAGACGATCTTGATGTTGGTTCGATCGTTGACCACCACCTGCTTCCTCTTAGATGTGTTGATGACGAACATCGGCCTGCGGGTTTTGAATTCACTGGGGGTGTAGTACATGTCCATGCTTCCCTCGGTCACGCGTTTGAAAGCCGTGTAAGCTTCGTAAAGTTTGAGATAATCGTCTTTGGTCATGTCGAGGTTGTAATTCTCGCGCGGGAACACTTCGTTGCGTCCATTTTTGAGATAAATGTTTTTGATCTTGCAGTCGTCGAATTTGCTGGAATCTTTTTCCTGGTTGTTATCGCGCCCGGTTTGAAAGAACACTACGACGAAATCTGGCATGTCGAACTGTATGTTGTTGAACTGAGTCGTCACGTCGAATTCCATGTGACTTCCCGACGCCATCTTCTGCACGCACTGGTAACCGTGAAAATGAATCGGCACCTGCGGACTCTTCAAGATCTCCGCTTTGTACTTGAGGGCGTAGTTTGTTTCGTATTCCACGATCGGCATTCTCAACTCCATGCTCCGGATGACGCACTTGGCCGCTTCGGGTAATGTGTTGGCTATCGGCGTGCCGTCAGCGTTCAAGTTGGTGTATCGCATCAGTGCGTTGTTGTCGTTGGCTGCTCTTCGAAACGTGACGCGCAATCCCCCCTTCCACATGATCTCCTTGTAGTCCGAGAAGAATCCCGGTAGCAGACGCATGGGAAAGAGTACCGTGTGACTTCTAGTCGATATTTTGGTCCCCGCTTCGAATCCTCCCGCCTGGTAGTATGCTGCGTCAGTTTTGGATAATTTCAATGTTCCCACTGCCGTCGACGTGATGCCTGGATAATCTATTCTGTCTATGACGGTGTTGTGTTTCCTCACCTCCACCTGCGAGAACAGGTGAGGCACGAAGTTGTCCACGAGTATCAAATTTGCTGTTGCGGGAAACGCGTCTCCGCTTTCCTTCTTCACCACGTCGAATTGAAGATAGAGGTCCGCTCTGTGAGGATGAACAAACCCGTCGCCTACGTCCACGTCGTATTCGATCTCCCTGTTCGCTTCGTTGAGATTGGCGAACGTGCGACGGTTGGGAGGGAAAGATTGCAATTCGTAACTTTCGATTTGCTCCATTTTTACTATGCGTGTTATTTATTATACGTTGATCTCCACGATGGCAGTGGTCGTTGCACCTGCGAAATCCACCACGTCTCCTTTCTCGTTTGTCACCACCAACTCTATGTCGTCTATGCGGTTGCGGCATACTGGAAAATAGATCGGCGAAGAGGGTGTGTAGATGATCGGTTCCATGAATTCGGAACTAGGTTTGAATGTGGCTATGATTCCTGTCTGCTTGTGACTTCCCAGTAATCCGTCCGAAGATTTAGTGATCATGCCTTCCGCCACGTTGCAGTGAACGTTTAGAGTTTCTATGGCTAGAAATTTAGGAATGTTGGTTGCCGTGTGTTTGATGCCAGCTTCGAGTTTGGTGTTGTTCTCGAAACCTAAAAGTTCTCCCATGGTGCCCAGGTTTATGGTTTCCGTTGCCGATAGGATTTCCACTCTGTGCGTGACCGAATTTTGAGAAAGGTACGTGCCTTTGGGTAATTGAGCTTGCAAAGTGGAAAGATTGTATTGGCCTGGCGTGACGACAATGTGCTCGCTTCCGACGCTAATTTTGTTGTTGTGCTGCGTGACGTTAGGTATGAGGTACATGCTGTAGAATGCACGCAGAGCTACGGATTTAGGATAGACGATGTCGTCGTGCAGCGTGAGTTTCAGGATCGAAGATTCGCTCGTGAGATGGAACACGCCCATCGTGTTTAAGATTCCACAATGCTTTCTGAAAATGTTCCACCGAGGGGTTATTTATTTTAGACATGTATGCGAGAACGGAGAGGCATAGGTGGCCACAGTTAACATCGGTGAAACCCTGGATGCGTTTGTCATTGTAGTAGAGGTTGGCAACACTGAGATACTTCACCAACCTGGCAGGTGGTGTGCCACCGAACGAATCGAAAACAAATGCATTGTTATCGTCAATTTTGAGGTAGCATATCCAATGTGTACCAGGATTTTTGTAACTGTCCAGGTTGACCACGCCATACTCCTTTTTCTTCACAGCAGAGGGTAGAGAATCGGACATGAAAACACCCCTGAAGTTTTTTATTCCCAACAGTTCGATCAGAGATTCAATATCGAAGTTGGACAGGGCTTCTTCTTTTTTTTATATTTCTTCAAAGCATCGAGGTTGCTTTTTCGCTTTTTGGTCACACCTTTCCCCTTCTTCTCCATAGCCAGGTTGTGACGTTTCTGTTCTTCCAATTCTGCCTTGTTCTTCTTCGAGTCGATGACGGTTTTTGCAATGGCGGCGCTACCGCCGGCCAAACTTCCAACGGCCCCTAATGCTGCCAGGATGGCCGGGATGCTGAATATGAAACCTCCGATTTTTTGCTGTTTTCGCGAACGCTGCAAGCGTCTCAATTGAGGTGTGCTGAGAAGTAATTTCATTCCGTGTCCTTT
Source organism: Lepisma saccharinum (assembly GCF_977018435.1). Taxonomy (NCBI): domain Eukaryota; kingdom Metazoa; phylum Arthropoda; class Insecta; order Zygentoma; family Lepismatidae; genus Lepisma; species Lepisma saccharinum. The sequence continues at coordinate 26,191,538 of NC_139253.1, forward strand.
CGTCAAGCAAGAACGTTTCTTCTCGCGTTGTTTCTTGGTGAGTAACCCATCGAGGGCACCTAGATTTTTCAGATTGGAGTATGGTATCTGGTACACGACACCCTTGGGCTTCATGATGATGCTCTATATGCTATCTTCACGGTATGTTATTTATATATATGTTCTGAGATTTTTTTTGTTTTGTGTAATTTTTTTTTGGTATGTTATTTATATATAAATGTTCTGAAATTTTTTTTGTTCCGTGTAATTTTTTTTCAAGAATATACTCCGCGCAGAGCCGTTACACAAATTCTATTACGTGCTTTGTTTTCTTACCAAGAAGTTCCTTTGTACCCTTGTACACGATTTGAGTTTTGTTCTCGATTAAAATAGCTAGCTTCTCGTCGGATAACATGTTAGCGTATCGATCTGGTAAAAATAGACTGTATTGTGCGTTGAGCAACAGACGCGCCTTGGGGCCATACTGGGTAGAAACAATTGAACCGGAAGTTATCGTGTAAGGTTTGTCCACTTCTAATTCCTGAATTTTTACATATTCGACTGATGAATTTAGCATTTGTTTTAATGCTTGGGCGTCTAGTGATTGTTTACTCATTTTATAAATGGCAAACACAATTGGAGTTTTTTTTTTTTTTACGTAGTGTTATTTATATACCGAAGAAATTTTTTTCACGGTTCGAGAAATTCTTTTATTTCTACACACCCCATCCAAGTTTTTGTTTCGTGTTCATGGCGATGGTGGTGCCCAGTGCTGCAACTCTTTCTCCCAGCGAAGCGTCTCTGCTAACGAATCTCTCGAAAGCTGCGTGCTCTAACTTTCTGTCTGCTTCGTGACGTGCATCCAGATCGGAGCGAGTGGTGTTGTAAGCGATGTCGTGATCTTTGCATGCGGCGTCCAACAGATTCACACCCCTGTCTCCTCTCTCCAATCTTTTCTCGAGTTTGGTACCTGGTCCGCAGTACTGGTAGCCGGGTAAATGCATCTCGAAAGGTAACTTGTTGATGATGTCGTTCACGAGACCCTTTCCTTCGGCCACGTTCCAGAATCTCGGAGGCAGCGTGTTGATGATTTTAATGAGGTAACCTATGCCCTTGTCGTCGTTCACGATGAAGTTGGAAAGTTTTGTGCTGATCATGTCCACGATGCCAACCTTCTCGTTGTAGAAATTACGATTGCCTGCAGTCTCCTCTCCTGCAATAACCAACAACCTGTCTATGAGCTTGCGCACGTCGTCCACCCAAACGAATTCTTTGGGCAGGGTGTTGTAGAGTTTGACGCCGCTGCCTGTTTTCACCTGGTTCCATATCGGCTTGATGAGATTTCTGTACTTCTCGCCGCTGCTGGATTTGACCCTATTCTGCGAGGCGTCGTTGTTCTGGTACAAGGCGTCCGTCATGATCAGAATTTCCTTGTAACTCTGGTAATCTTCGTCGGTGTAATCTTTCGGCTGCTTTTTGGCAACGAGTTCCCACAGTCCCACCGTACCCGGATACCTGTTCCAACTATCCTTCTCGCCTAAATTGACTTTAATGTCGTTGCCTTCGAAACTCACCTTCGATTTTCCAATCTTCCAAACCACACCGCCGCCTTCGTTGCTCTCCATGCTCGGATACAATCCGAACACTTCATCCTTGTCGAATTTTCCCGTGCTCAGGTAGTCTCGTGCCAAAGGTCCCAACTCGATTTTATCCAAAGACGACGGTGTGTTACCTATGGCTCGATGTCGTGCCGGTACGTCCTTCAATTCCAACGGCGTCGAAGGAATGCTCGAAATGGGCGTGGGTACGGTGTAACTTTTAGCTGCAAGTGGTACGAGTTCGTTGATCAAATTTTTATTTTGTTCCGTGACGCCTTTAATTTCTTTACCTAGATCGCTGATGGCGTCGATCACAGGTTGATCTTGACGTTTCTTCTCTTCGTAGAATCCGCGATTCTCGGATTTCCAACCTTTGAAGCGTTTCGCGAGGTAGTTTCGCAACTTGAGATTTTCGTCTTCGATTTTTCGTTTCGTCATAGCGTTATTTATACTCATTGTTTCTCACAACGTTGCAACGTTTAGAAAGTCGTTGATTTTGTTTCTGTATTTTCCCTCGTTAGGTTTTCTCGTCATGTCGATCGTCGCGAATCCGAAATCGTCACTGTTCCAACAGTGGGAGCAGCAGCGTTCCGAAAATTGATTGTAGTTCATGTCTCCGCCTACGTAGTCATCGTACGCGTGCTTGAGGTTGGTGTGATCTTGACGAAACAAACATATGAAATTAGCGTTGTCGCGTACTAACTGTTTTGGAATTTTGGAAAACGTTTGAGCTAGGAAGAAGCAATCTATTCCTTTGTGACGACCTTGCGTGAAAAAATTGCGAATTTCATTTTGATTTTCCAGGATGACATCGTCGAACACAACGACTGAATTTTCACGACAATCGTGGAGTGGTTTTATTTCCGAAGAGAACGTTGCAATGTCCAGACCATCGTACAGTTTCATCAGTTGCTGGTATTTCGCTTGCTCGAGACTTTTCGAAAATACGTAGAGGTGCCTGTTCTTCCAATCTAACCAATTCGGTGCGAGGAGAAAATTGTCCACGAGCAGTGTTGTTTTCCCACACTCTGAAGGACCTACGATCAGACAGCGGATGCTGTCGGGAAGCAACTCGCCGTTCCTTTTGTTCTTTCGATTTTCCGAATCAGGTAGACGTTTCACGACATTCCACGCACTCATAGAATCACTTCGTTTGAATCGATCCAACTTTTTTCCGGAAGTCCCAGCCATTTGACAAACAGTTTGTTGCCTTTTCTACGCAATACTTTCTCGATAAGGTATGTGTTGGGGTATTTCGTTTTAGAGAGTTCCTCCTCGTAGAAGCGCCCCAATAAAATTTCACCGCCACTGTCCTCTATTATATACGTGTGACGGTTTCCGGGTAGAACTCGAACCACGGTAAAAAGTTCCGTGCTCCAGTTTCGTGTGAAACCCCTGTCGAACGTTCGCTTCAATTTACTGACCCTCACCTGGTCTCCAATTTTATATTTAGGTTTTTTTGTCGTGGGCGTGTACTTTGGACAGTAAACGCTGGAAATTAATCGCTGCTCGTCGGACTTGGTAACGTCAGCTGGCTTCATGCCTATCGTTCTGTGTACCCTATCATTATAGGTGTCGACGAGTTCCGGCAGTATGTCGACCCATTTGTAATTTCCTCGAAGCGTGAATCGTTTCCACATGCGCGATTTCAGAGTGCGATTAAATCTTTCCACGATGCTGGCTTTGATGTGACTGAAGGTTGAGTAATGTCGAATGTCGTGTTTCCGAATAAACTTTTGGAATACGGCATTGTAAAATTCTTTACCGTTGTCTGTTTGCAAAAACCGAGGTCGTCTGCCGCTTTCGCGAAAAATTGTCTTAAATGCTTCCGTTACGCACGTCCCTGTTTTCGCCTTCAAAGGTAGAGCCCATGCGAATTTCGAAAACGTGTCTATGACGGTGAGGAGGTACTTGTTGCCCTTGTTCAATTTATGCACATTTTTTAGATTGCCGCTACTCATCTCCACGAGGTCACTTTGCCAGAGGTCGTCGATTCCCTTGGTCACCACCGCCAAACGTTCGTAGTTGCGGCGTGCAGGTTTATGCAATTCTTCGACGATAGCTTGCCTAGACATTTTTTTAGAGATTACGTTTGAAGAGAAGCACCAGCGTGATGGGATTCAAAGAGGGTGGCACTTCGCTCGTGTTTTGAATGATCAGCTTATCGCCGGCACTCACGTCAAAAACGGTGAGATCTTCGTCTTCGTGTATTTCATATATGTTGCGCGTTTCGTTCCAACGTGCCAGAGGAATGTTTCCTGCTTTCTGAACACCACGATTCGATATCAGGGTCATGGTGGGAACGCTAGCTTTTCTGCCGTGAGACCAGTACGAAAATTCGTTTATCTGAATCGTGCCATCGAGGAGAAACTTGTAGTACGGATGATAAGGATGTAACATGTACAGTTTGTTACCTTCGACGAACGTGGAGATTCTCTGTTGATTGGGTACGCTGTTGATTTCGATGGCTTGCAGAGAATGCAGTTTAGCGAATTTAGTATCGACGCTAACGAGGTTGCTGTGAAGCTGTCCCAGTGTATTTTGTACGGGCAACAAATGTTCGACGATGGTATCCGTTACTGTAGAAAATGACGGTTTGATTTTCACTTCCACGTTCAACTGCTTGAAGTTTTCGCTGAGTTCTTGTAATTTGGCACCGAAAGAGGTCAGCGTCGATTCCTGCGTGGATTCCAGCACTCCAACTTGATCTCTGATGTTGACGACAATACTCTGAAGGTTTTCGACTTGATTCAATTTCGAACTTTTCTCGGTAAGATCGTTCACGATGCTTCGCATCTCGGTAAACTGTGTGTGAAGGTCGGCGACGCTCTGCGAAGTGGGCAGCGTCGACACCAGCGAAGTAAGTTCGTCTCGAATCTGTTCCACGTTCGCCGTTTCCGTTTCCAGTCGTTTCAGCATACGTGATATGCTCCTTTTCAAAGCGTGTAATTCTTTGGAGGTGGGGAGATTGGCCACCCTACTCTCGAGATCGCTCAATGAATTTTTGATGTCGCTCGAATCGGATAGTGCCGTCACGGCCGTTTTCAATTTTTCCAAATCTTCGCTCGAAGGTACGCTCGTCCGTAACGATTCCAAGTCACCCTGTATGTTGTCCAGTACGTGATGAAAATGAGCAAGGTTCGATTCGACGTTCAAATTTTCTAAATATTCTATCTTCTGCTGAACCGTGCTCAACGTGTCTTGTATGCTCGTCAACGCACTTGCTTCAGCGTGAATATTTTTAATTTCTTCGTTGATCAACTCCAGAGACGCCTGAAGCGTAGCGATGGTGGTTTGAATGTGTTCGAAATCTTGATAAGCCTCCAATTGAATTTTTATGTTCGCGACGCTTTTGCTGATGACCTGCAGTTCGTCTGACGATGGTAGGTTCGTCATGGTATCTTCCAAAGTCTGTAACTTGGATTTAATTTCTTCCAACGTGCCGGCGAATTCTTCTTGTAATTTGGAAACAACAACATGCAAGCGTTCTACATCAATATCCTTCACGACGGTTTGAAGTTCAGAGAAATTCTTTTCGATTGTCGAAGTTCGTTCTTCGATTTCGAGTTTCAATTTTTCCAAATCTTCATTTTTCGATTGAAATTGTTGTAATTTGGCCAAATCATTTTGAAGCTTATCCACGCTCAACTGTATATTTTGAACGTTGTCGTAAGAAGGTACGTCGACATAATTTTTTATGAGCGTTTTCAGTTCGGAATCGATTTTCAGAATAGGGTCGAGACATTGCGTTTGGAGCGTAGCGATCTCCGACTCTAAACTTTTGTTTAAGGTCTCCTGCAAAGCGATCAAATCGCTCCTCAACTTTTTAATTCGGACGTCCAACATGAGAATCTCTTCTGCGTGGTCTACACGCTTAGTGTTGCCGAAAATATCGTTAGGCATTTTGGTTAACGGTTATTTATAATAGGATAGACGATTCGTAATTCTACGAAGAGAGGAATAAGTTTGTCGTAATCTCCTAGGAGTTCCACGTATAAACAATCTCCTGCGGAAACATCGTACGTAATGTTAGAAAGCATCTTGTCGTGCTTGATTCGAAAAATGTTCTTGCCGGTAGATATTTTGATTTCGCCTACGTTTTCCGGATTCACGGTGATTTGAAGTTTTCCATCGATCGGAATTTTGTAAAAATGTAAATTGTTGTTGAAGACGTAAAACATCTTGCCCACATCGTCATCCAATTTCGTCCAAATGCTGTTAAGGTGAACAATCAGTAGACCGTTGAGTTTAGTTAACATGGAAGGTAGAAATTCATAATCTGTCGTCGCGCGATGTACAGTCTCCATGTTGGTTTGTTTTCGGAAACCAAAAAGATTCATATTATGCTGGTTATTTAAAATACGGTCAAAGTTTTTTTGTAATAACAGTCAGTGTTGTTTTTTTTTGTTTTCTTTTTTTTTGTTTTGTTTTATGAATCTTCTGTTGAAGATGGGCATATGTTGCAGGTTTTGCTTTCTGCTAAGCGATAGTGCCCCCACGGCAGTGTGTGGATTCCACATTGGAGAACGCACCTCTTGTCGTCGTTGGGATCCAGGGCAATCTTCCTCACTTTGTTGGTGGTCAACACATGGTCGACGCTCTGGATGCGCTGTTCTGCTCTTAGAACCGACGACCTGGTCTTGAGGCAATCCACGAAGTCCTCGAATGTGAGATGCTCCCGAACCACCTGTCTGCCGACACCCTTGGCCTTCTTGGTAACGCCACCCTCGGCTTTGATGGTATAGGCCTTGGCGCGAAGACCTGCAAACTCGAGAATCACATCTCCGTCCTTCTCGTCTTTGAGTTTGCCGGGCACTTTTTTGTTGCGGGCTAGGATGTCGTACTGGTTCGGCTGGGGATAGCCCGAGGTGTCGAAGAGGTCTTCAAGAGCTGGAACTGAGGCTATATCCCCGTATGCGTCGGCTGTGCGAACGTGGTACACCAAGCTGTCTGTGTCTGTGTAGAGAAGCGAGATGTTGTGGCCGTAGTGTGGACGTAATATGTCGTAGTACGTCTCGAACATGTGGAGCTTGCTCAGATCCAGAACAGTGGCTCCAACGTAGATGGGCTTGGTGAGTTTCACCACACCTTGCCTCATGTGAATCAGAGCCAGCTGCTCGTTGTAGATTGTTCGAGACTTGAACAATGGACTTGCAACAAGCTGACGACATCGCTCTTTCCTCGTCACCAATTTTATGTCCACGCGATTCCGTACATTCTCCATGGTCTTGCCAAACACCGCATTATTCATGAGCTTGAAGAAATCCTTATCAAGCTCGGACGTGGCTGCGGTGCGGTGTTCGGTGTTGACTTCGATATATGGACGCAACCACGGAGAATGCTCGAACTTGAGGATACGGTGAACTACGTGGACTGTGACCCCTTGCTGCATCAACCACCGGAGATTCTGGTAGTGAAGGACGTAATTCTTTTTGGGTTCGAAATCCATGACGAGCTTCTTCTGGTTGCAATCGGGTGGACACTTGAACTCGGGTGCAGGGGGAAGATCGCAGAACGAATCCTGCAGCTTCTCGGAGAACTCAAGGTCCACCTCGGCGAAGAACCCATGTTTCGAATCGTCGAAACCTTTAATGTTGAAGTTGGAAGGGTCAGCCCACTCGAACCCTCTAAAGGGGAGTGGCTGCATCATGGAGTGCCCATACAAGTTATTCACGTCCGTGTGCATGATGTAGCTGGACGGTTGGGTGGAGTCGTAGCCAGTAGCCATGTGATGGTTGTTGGCGTGCGAGTGTCGCTGCGACACCTGGACCATTCCACCCCGCACGGCACGTTCCACAAACAGCATCATGTCCACGTCCGAAAGAAGCTCCAGCTCAATTTTCGTCACCAGAAACATGGCTGACCATGCCAGTCCGGGGAGACTATAGAAGTAGGCGGGATCCAGGTGGTAGATGGTCTTCGCAGTTGCACGAAACGCCTGGATCACGTCGGCGAGGAGCGTCACATCAAGTCTGAGGTAGGCGTCGTGGTAGTCTCCGAGATTTTGGCAATCCAGCTCACACCACATGGACTGAGCATGGTTATAGTCATCCTCAGAGATGCCCGAGCCTTGCAGTTTGCTATAGAAGTTTGCTCGAGGAGGAAGCGACGTCTCCGCAAACTTGGTAGGGTCTGTGATGTATTCGTAGGGGTAGACCCCCTTACGCCTGAAGAGACCGGCGTCCAAGTTCGGAAAATTCGCAGAGGTGATTAGCATTTTCTCGTCGCTAAGCTTCCCCGCAAGAGCATCGAGGCTGGCTGGGAGAAACCTCAGGGAGTCAAGGAAGCGAAGTTCGACGGTAGAGTCGGATTCTGGGATTGGCACTCGTTTGCTCACACTGATGTAACGCTCCTCGTTCTGCGCCAGGACGTTGATTCGCTCGTTGTCGTACCCAAGATGCTTGATCAGGTGGTGAAAATCGTACCCCGAGCCGTTGTGAAAAAACACAGGGATGAAGCGCGGGTCCCGGGCCAAGCGGTTGCAATCGTTGCACCAAGAACCAACGTACCTACCGTTAAAGTGATCGTGGTGTCGGACTTTACAGTTGTTGGCGGTGTACTCCTTGACGCAGACAGGGCAAGCAATGGCCTCGTCGTGTCTACGTTGATCGTCGGGGGTCAGTGGGAGCATAGACTTGGGGGTCAACAGCACCTTCCCTATCTCGATAGCCTCGACAACCATCCTCTCGAGGAAGTGTTTGGCAGCGTCGGGACCACGGTACACGTAGGGCTCGGGGGCGATGTGTTGGTCTCGTCGCACGACAACGTATGCAAAACTGGATGCCTCGTGGAGTTGGTAAGGGGTGGTGGAAGAAACTTCAGGATCGGGATCGCAAGTGGACAGGGGTTTGAGGAAGGCCTCGAAATCCGCGATGATGATGGCGGGGTGCTCTACCATGGCACCGTGCATGTGGAAACGTTCCACGGTGCCAGGTTCGGGCAAGTCTGCCAGCCCAGGTTCGTTGGCATTGCAGTAGAGCTTGTGGTTAGCAAGCTTCTCGGCAGCGATGTTGCGACCTCTGATGCGCTGGTAATCCTGCCATTCTCGATTACGAAATTTAGACAAGCACCTGGGACAAACTTCTATGTGGGTTTTGTCTTTGCTCAGCTGGCTCGAAACAAGTCTAGAGAGAGAACGGATGAGGGTGTAGTGATGGTGAGTTTCATTCTTGATGAGCAGAAGGTGAATTTCCTGCGCACCGTCGTCGTCTACGTCGCTCACCCGAATGGGGTACACCACATTTTCGTCGATGAGGCCATAAACGTTGATGGCCAACCGAGGGTTGTGTGTACGGGCCTCAAACTTGCGAATGTCCGAAAGCGCCACCGGATAGTCGATCCCAGCAATGGCATCTTCCAGCTCAGGCTCGTAGGGTAGGTAGTGGTTAACTCGGTATGGATGGTTTTTCCAGTCGACAGGGTGCAATGCTGCAAGCACAGACCAGAGAAAGCACTTGGCGTCACTGTTTTGAATGTTCAGGACGGCCTTTTTATCCTCAATCGCTTCTGGTAAGCGGACGTAGCTGGAGGCGGAGAGAGGCACAAACTTGCAAAGTTTGACGCGCAGTTCGTGAGGCTCACCACACAACGAACCTCCCGAGCCCTTGGCTTGATGTTCCTCCTGCTTTGCCACCAGCTCCTCGGCAAACTTGTTGTAGATGACCTCTAGGTTTTCGACATCCGCCAGATGCAGCGTCTTCGCCTTGGTGTTGTGGCAGAAGCTGTAAATTTCGTCAGACGGCTTCTTGTACCGGCAACGTAGCGATGCGTAGAATTTAGTGGAGGAGTGCGTAGCCAGTGCATTACTAAAAATAGAAACTATTTCTGCTCGCTTCTCCTCTAAAAAGCTACGAACATCGCAAGAGCCATCCGACAATTGAACGTAATCTCCTAATATTCCACCGAAAGCAGACCGGTCTGCTTTTATCGCAGGCTTGACGCGTTTGGCGGGTGGTGCATTGATGGAGGCTGCTTCTGCCTTCCTCTTGGTTGAGCTGGTCGACGGTTGAGCCCCAGATGTATTTTTGCTTAGACAAGTAAGCTTATGCTTCTTGACATACGCAATTGTAATGTATTTATTGCATCCGGAACACAGTTCGGTGGCAGCCAAATGCTTGCTTGGCACGCAGGTGCGACAATGTCTTGCAAAATTTTTGCTTGATATGGCTGTTTTGCACACAGGGCAACTTTTCATGGAGCGCATTTTTTTTTGGGTATGTTTATTTATATGTGATCGGTTGGTGGTAGAGCGTTGTCTTCTTCAAATATGTGCTTTAATCAACCCTATAAAAAAATTGAAAAAATATATAAGAAAAATATGATTGTAGATAGAAAAAAATAAATATTGTATGCATGTGTAATTCTATTTAGCTTATTTTTGCTAGACACAAATCTTCTTCAGATTTTATTGCCCACTAATATATTTTTTCTACCAATTTAATAGAAGTGTGAAACTATGAAAATGTTCTGAGACAATCTTCTCTAGAATATTCTTCCCCAAAGCTAATGTTAACAACCTGTTGTAATCTAAGCATCGTGTGTATTGCATCCGGCGAAGCCACGCTAACGCCCAAGCAGCTCGCTATTATGTACCTGCACGCTCCGGATATGCTGATGATCTTCCATCCCAGCTCGCTGTTGTGTGCCTGCATGCTCCGGTTATCTCGCTTGCTTTGAAACAAAATATAAATAAAACAAATTGTATACACCCAAGCGACCTGCTATTTATGTATTTGCACGCTCCAGATGTTGCGGGGTAGGTGTATTGACGAGGCTCACCGTTGTGTAATTTTCGTCGTCCCAAGGCTTACGTATTGTTGATAGCACACGCAGAGAGGAGAGGGAGCAAAATTGTAGTTTTTCTAGATGTGTTTGCGCCATAATACAGAAATAATAAGAGGCGCCAGCGCGTGCACGTGTGTGTGTGTGTGGCACATCGTTCCCGAGAGAGGTTTACAAAAGTCACGATATACAAACATTAGTGTCCCCGGGACTTGGAAGATTACGATAAAGTGCATTCGTACTTCAAAAATGAGAAAATGCATTATTTACTCATCACGCTGTGCCAGCACAACGAATAAATACGCGAAACGTAATCTACCGATAGGCGCGCGCGCGCGTGTGTGGCACATCGTTCCCGAGAGAGGTTTACAAAAGCCGTGTCCGGATTGGCAAGCGCTCCATCCCGTTCTCTCCCGTTGCTCTCGCGTGCACTCGAAGTCGCGTCCAAGTCGTCCGAATCTGCATGTCCCCTTGTAGTACGGCTGTCACTTTTCCCGCCAGGTGTCAGCCCGAACTTCACCCACCGCGCTCTGGGGCGCAAACAAACATGACAATGATTTCCACCTAACTACTCACATTAAAAAATATAACACGCTATTTCATCATTTACGTTTTCTGCATTCATTATCGATAAAATATTAAAATATAACTGAGTTTTACATCCTCTAATCAGTAAATGTTGTCTGTACAAAGTGAAAGTTAGAATATAGCTGCCAAGCGCAGCGTCACAGCGAGTTCAAGCGTGCATCTGTCGCGCCTCCCTCCGACTCCACGTCTACCGCAAATTCGGACAACAGAGATTGGCTGAGTCCCGGATGGAACAGCGCTCTAGGTGACATCTGCTGCTGATTCGGACGCAGCCCTGGCCACTTCTATTAGTCAGTGTTGCCCATTCGTAGGTTAGCTTCGCCTGTAAAATATCACATGATGAAATATTCTTCAGGTAAGTTGGCAACATTGAACCGCAATTGATGTTACCAGTGTTGTCAACTTCTATTTGTAGGTTAGCTTCGCCTGCAAAATATCACATGGTGAAATATTCTTCAGGTGAGTTGGCAACATTGAATCGCAATTGATGTTACCAGTGTTGTCAACTTCTATTTGTAGGTTAGCTTCGCCTGTAAAATATCACATGGTAAAATATTCTTCAGGTGAGTTAGCAACACTAAACCGCAATTGATGTTGCCAGAGTTGCCAACTCCCATTTGTAGGTTAGCTTCGCCTGTAAAATAACATGTGGTGAAATATTCTTGGGGTGAGTTGGCAACACTGAACCGCAATTGATGGCACTCAACCCGTGCACCTCCACTAGTCAGTGTTGCCAACTCCCATTCGTAGGTTATCTTTGCTTGTAAAATATCATATGGTGAAATATTCTTGGGGTGAGTTGGCAACACTGATCGCCAATTGATGGCGCTCAACTAAGCTGATTACACTAATCAGTATTGCTAACTCTTATTCGTAGGTTAGCTTCGCCTGTAAAATATCACATAGTGAAATATTCTTGAGGTGAGTTGGCAACACTGATCGCCAATTGATGCTGGTGAACCCGGCTACCTCCACTAATCAGTGTTGCCAACTCCCATTTGTAGGTTAGCTTCGCTTGTAAAATATCACATGGTGAAATATTCTTGGGGTGAGTTGGCCACACTGCGAGAAAAGCCTCAAGCAGTGTTGCCAGCTCCTTGTTTGAGGTTAGGTTAGACCGAAAAAAAAAAACCTTGGTGATTTTTTCAAGTGAGGAGTTAGCAACACTGCGAGCGCCACCGAGCGCCATTTTCGGTTGGTCAACCGGCTTGATTACTCTACTCTGTAGGTTAGCTTCGCCTGCAAAATATCACATGGTAAAATATTCTTGAGGTGAGTTGGCAACACTGAATCGCAATTAATGTTGCCAGTGTTGCCAACTCCCATTTGTAGGTTAGCTTCGCCTGTAAAATATCACATGGTGAAATATTCTTGGGGTGAGCTGGCAACACTGCGAGAAAATGAGGCTCATGCCTTACGAGAGAAATCCATTAAGGCGAGCCTCACCGAGCCTCATTTTCGGGCGTAGAACCCGGCCCACTACTCTACTGTCCCAGTTTGGTTGACCCATTTTTTACCCTCGGAAGATATGAAGAAAATGTCAATATTTTCCCCAACACTGGGTACATCCGCTTTGGAACAAAAAAAGTATCCCCAGTTGGCAACCCGCGCCTTGTCATATCTGTGACCGCAAGTCTCGGAGACGTCGTTTGCATGTAGCGCGTTCTTTGAGATGAATAATGGATGCCAGGAGAGAGGCCTTCCTTCTGCAAACAGCCTTGCGCCTGAGTTCCCGAGATGCTCATAGTGATGGTCAAAGAAGAGACACGAAAGACGGAGAAGAAAAGTGATACCGAAAGTGGTGACAAGTTGACGAATGAAGCCATTGTTGCCGATAATGGCCAATGTTGCTGCACGCTCAGCACTATGGAATTCCTAGAAGTTATGGACGCTCGCATACATTAGTTATCACAATGACGGCGAACACAGAAAGCGTCGGGTGTTGGGTACTTGCGACGATTTGGCAGCTGGTTTTACTTATGTGCAGTGCAAAATTATTAATGTTGGCATCCACCGAGACAATCAAACATGCCGTGGAGCTATATTTATTTTGTGGCAGGTACTTGTCAAATTTTGAAATTGAGATGAATCCCACTTATATCCAAATCTTTGGATATGACTACTTCAGTGTATAAGGAGTATGAGCACTAGAGTTCTGCAGGAAGAGCATTTCGTTCGAGCGCCAAATAGTTCGCACGGACAACACTAGATAGCGTACGGAATCGAGAGCTGTATACGCTCGAAGCACAGTAGTACACGCATAACCGTAATTTGCCTGTGGTTGTGTGCCTAAAATATGGACCGTGAGGTGAAAGACGGAGTGAAACTGAAACTTAAGTAAATATAGTTAAAATATAGTTTAGTTTATCTTACCTATACAGTGATATATGACAATGACAATGAAATAAATGGTTGTGAGCTGAAACTGCCAGACCTGATATTTTACATACTGGGTGGCCAGAATTAAAGTTACCCGACTCAGAGGCCTCTGTAGCCTGTTTGAGGCATCGTAGAACTCTAAAATTTGGTGAATCCACTATGCAGACCATGGGGAAGAGGATGGCGATAAAAATAGTTCAATTTTCCGCCACCAGGTTGAAATGTGGCGCTGTACTTCCATGATGGGTTGTAATAATGACGTAAACTGCTCCAATTGGTTATGAATTTGCCTTTACCTTGCAATCTTGCAATAAATGAGAGATTTTTCTAGCAACTTCCAGCCACTAACAAATGTCTTTCTAACTAATAACTCAGCTAAATCACTTAACGTGATTATTACAGCCCCACATTTCAACCTGGTGGCGGAATATTGATTTTTTTTATCGCCATCCTCTTCCCCATGGTCTGCAGAGTGGATTCGCCAAATTTCAGAGTTCTACGATGCCTCAAACAGGCTACAGAGGGCTCTGAGTTGGGTAACTTTAATTCTGGCCACCCAGTACACGTGTCTATGAGTATTGTCACATAACGCTTGAGCGTAGTAGCATGCTGCAGCGTGGGCGAGTCGAACGAGTACGAGAGAGCGATAGTGGTCCCACGCAGTAATCTAATGAGCACAGTTTTCTTCACGAAGCGCGAAGACAGGCCGATCTACGTGGACTGGTGGTGGTGATGATGATGAATTAAATTTTTGGGTCTGTCGGCACATTTGGCCATTTTGCACCCTTCCTTGTATCTAAAATCTTTACCTAGAGTTATGGGGTGTAAAGAGCCCCTTAGAGAAATGTTAAAAGGGCATTAAGCCTTGTTTCCATGATTATGAAAAAATATAAATATGCTGACCAAGGCAGTAATTTATTTTATTATAAAACATAAACTAAACGTAACGTTTCAACCTTCTAGCAAGGTCTTCATCAGACTCTGTATCAAGTACAAAAGTAACAAGATACCAAAAACAAGGCATTATATATACACAAAACATTACTCCCTCCAGACTATTAGAAAGTTGTTTTGGAACTTTCTAGCAGGTGGCTTTCACTATTGTGAACTGAACTCTCACCTAAAAGGCTAAAAATATATGCTTCCATATAGAATGTGGTTGGGCTTTATATCTCACGCTCTTTTTCCTTCATTTTCTTCCTTCTCCTCTTTCTCTCTTGTCCTTTCCACTCTTTCTAACACCTTCTTCCATTCTTTGTTTAACTTCAGTCCCCCATTCCAGTTCATTGTGTCTTCTTCACCTTTCTTCTCTATTTCCTTGGCCTCCTTCCATTTTCTCACTAGCATTCTCTTCTCCCTTCCTATCTGCTTAGCCTCATCCCACTCTATGTCATGTCCTGTTTCTCTCGTGTGTTTAAATATCGCATTTCTCTCTCTCTTAAGTCGTACATTATCCCTATGTTGTTTCAACCTATCTTTCAGTCTCTTTTTCGTTTCTCCTATGTACACACTATGACATCCTTTACATTTTACTTCGTAGATAATCCCTTCCTCTTCCTCTTCTCTGTTTTCCTTTTTCTTGTTTGCATTCTTCGCTATTCCTAAGATGCTTCTCCTTCCCTTCCTGTAAGTTTTAATGCCCACTTTCCTAAGCAGTTTGCATATCTTTTCTGTGGTCTTCCCCATACTCCTTATTCCAAACCTTCTCTCTTTTTCTTTCTCTTCCAATTCTCCGCTTCCTCTTTTCTTCCTTCTTCTGTTTATGTCCAGTCTATCCTGCTTCTCATAGCCATTCTTTTCCAGCTGTTTTCATAGGCTATTTATTTTGCCTTCTTTTTCACATTCCTTCGTGCATATTTTCGTTATTCTGTCCTCCATATTCTTTATGAAATTTATTTTTGTCACCTCATTTACATCACTTCTTTTGTGGCAGAATACCCCTGCTGCACACTTCTTCTGATGCCAAGCGGTTTCAATTTCTTCTCCTCTCTTCCTTTTCATCAATATATCAAGGTAGCTTAACTTGCCTTCTTCTTCTATTTCAAGTTCCAATAATATCCCTCCTTCTTCATCTTGTATTGCTTTGGCAAAAATGTCGAGCTGCCTCTTCGTTCCCTTCCATATGCCAAAACAATCGTCCACATATCTGCAAAACAGAATTATTTTGTGACCTCCTTTTTCTATCACTTTCTTCTCCCATTCATTCATAACCAATTCAGCCAATGCTGGGCTTAGGCTAGAACCTATATTCAGTCCTTCACTCATCACTCATAACCACATTCTATATGGAAGCATATATTTTTAGCCTTTTAGGTGAGAGTTCAGTTCACAATAGCGAAAGCCACCTGCTAGAAAGTTCCTAAACAACTTTCTAATAGTCTGGAGGGAGTAATGTTTTGTGTATATATAATGCCCTGTTTTTGGTATCTTGTTACTTTTGTACTTGATACAGAGTCTGATGAAGACCTTGCTAGAAGGTTGAAACGTTACGTTTAGTTTATGTTTTATAATAAAATAAATTACTGCCTTGGTCAGCATATTTATATTTTTTCTTAAAAGTGTAGGTTCTAAAGGGACAGGACAGACAGCTGTGAAGATTAAGACTTTCGTTGGACATAGCGTGTTACTTAAGAAAACTGCACAAAGCACACAAACGGAAAGAAAAGTAGAAAAATAACAAGTCGGATTCCGAAAATAATAATAATAATAATGTTGTTGTTAACGGAAAATTTAAGCTGATGATTAGTTGCAGCCTTTTCTAGCTTGAAATAGACGCAAGGACCTGCTTGCAACTGCCACATAAGTATAAATACATCCTTAGAAAACAACTTCGACAGAATCGAAATAATTATGCATCTTATGCGAAACGTTCTTTTAACCATTAAAGGGGAGAAATACACCTCTGATTATATACGAATATTCCAGCATATGTTGTATCATCAGTACGGGAGAGATCCAGCATTTACGTCGAACCACCTGTTGCAGCAGGGTAAGAAACGTGGACATGGTAACAAACGGCACCATATGTTCTGCGGTGCGACATCATGCGTTAGCGCGGTTTATTGTTCTGCAACGGTTCTTCATATTCCTCTCTCCCTCTCTCTCTCTGCATTAACCCACGAACGCTCAAATATGCTCAATCATGTAGAGAAGATAAACGAGTGAAAAGCAATACAGAAAGAAGGATGTAAAGCGAGGAGTGAAAAATATGATTTGAAGTGAAAAATGACATAAAACTTGATGAGCAAAGATGTGAAAAGGAGACGTAAAATGACGTGAATGCAGATATAGAAAATAGTGAAAAGGGAAAAGTGAGGATGGAGTGTCAGAAAAGGAATATCAGTCGGAGAGAGAATGGAGCAACAGAAAAGGAATATCAGTCGGGAGAGTATGGACCGACAGAAATGGAATATCAGAAATTGAATAGAGAAAGGGAATATTGGTCGGGGACATAATGGACGTAAAAAAAGGAAACAGCAATCTTAGGGAGAACTGAGAGACAGAAGCAGACTCCCTCTCGAGGAGAATGGTGATACAGAAGCGGAATACGAATAAAAGACAAAATGGAGACACAGAAGCAGAATATCAATCGAGGAAAGGATGTATACACAGAAAGAAAATCAGTCGAAGAAAGGATGGAGAGTAAGAGAGGAAACATAAGTCGGGGAGAGAACAGAGATAGAGAGAGAAGCGGGAAGAATGTTTGTGTTTTGAGTTTGAGGTTTTAGGTCCACTTCATGCACACACAAGGCTAATCGGGACTGGACCTACACTTTTGACTGGGACCCGAACCACTATGTGCGCCCACCTGGTATCAAACCCGGGACCCACTGATTACAAGGCGACGACGTTATCACTACGCCATGGAGGAAAATGGAGAGACAGAGGCGGAAAATCAATTTGGAAGATATCCGACGGAAGTAAAGTCGACTGACACTATTGCTCTGGTAGGAGGAATGAGAAACAAATCTACCATGGAAGCCACGACAAAGCAAAAATAAAAGAACCGATGAAAATACGGAAGAGAAATAGAAAAGGAACTGGAATGAACTTACGTTATTAGCCCTTTAAGAACATATTAGAAATTTTAACATATATAAAAATATAAATACTTGTATACCATTAACACAGACTCACTTTACCAGAATCACTTATACCTCACAATCACACACACACACCTGTTAGAAATAAAGCACAGAAAAACTATATTTTAGGAAATGTAACAACGAATGATCAAAATATTGCTAATCTGTAGTTAATTTGATCATCTTGTGCATGATATGGAAGGAAGCTTTTAGAGTTCAGTGAATTTTTGGATTCAACTATTGTTGACTAGTAAGAGAAGTGACCACCAACTGACCCAACAATGGAGTCCAAAGCAACTAGTACATTTCCTTAAAATCCTTCAACAGCCATGCAGCAACATAAGCAAATACTCCATTCGAACCTCTTATTTACTTTTGAACTGGTAGGAGGCATGAGGTTAAAGAACTCTACCACGAAAGCCACGTCAAGCAAAACAAAAACCAAGCAAGGCGAATAGAAGCACGTTGAACGTTCAATACGGATTGTTACCCTTCTTGATGGCCGCTTAGATGATTGTCTATGAGGAGGTTGTTCTGTGGGAGTCGAACTCACCGACAACTTCATATAGTACAACTGGAACTCTTCTACTGGTGTGTAGCTGTCGACTGCCCATGTGATGTTGTAGCTGTTTTGATACCGTCCTTCTGGATTGCTCAGAAACTCGGCCACGTTGGGTTTGCCTGCAAGAACAAAGAAGCAGACCATATTAATAATTTATACTTCATAATTGATAATACTTGTCAAAGTACAACTGCAGCTCATCTAGGATTCGAACTAATTAACCAAGTGTCACGCCCGCTAACACTCCGTGGAGAGTTAAGGTATATATGCTTGTTAATATACAATGCTATGCAGTATATTTCCCTGCTTTATGATTTCAACTCATTGAAAATACTAGAAGTTCAGCATTCTCAGAATGACCATTTCAACAGGAATTTCTCGGGTCACCAGACTGTAAGCAACGACTTTTAAAAAACTCTTAAAATGGCTATAAATCAATATTCAATACACATACCATATAGTTGTCGAGAGACGTGTACAGTCACGGTACTTCTGGGTTGTAATGATCCCACTGATAGTCAATGAGGTTGTTGAAACCGAAAAGTATTCATGACTGTCAATTCCTATTACTGAGCTTCAGTAATTCTGGAAAACTGAAGAGATTGGCAATTCTGTTTAAAACCAGTCAGAGAACCGGTAGAACTAAGTATTTAATAATGCTAGATAATTGGAAACGGGTATTTTCTAAAGACACTAATCATAAGAACAATTATTAATTATTGAACAGTGTTATAACTAGGTTTTAACAGAATTGCTAGTCTCTAAGTTTCTCAGAATATCTGCAAAAAAAAAAAAATATAAAAAGAAGGTCAGGATTATATGCAGGGCGTAGCAAAAACAACGGCTATGAAACTCTTCCCTAGCAAGAAGTTACAGGAACTGTAATGTTGGAAAAGGTAGTAAACACGTGAAGACAAATGGATTGTCGGACAATAAGAGTGCAAATAAGTTGAATGGGGACTCAAAAGATGATAATACTCGTATTAGAAAATATGTGAATAACAAGTAGCTCCCGAGGATTTCATTCTGTTCCTTACAAGAAGACGTCCTGCTTTGTTGTTATCCTCTTTTTTACTTGTCCTCATTTCAGCATTTTAAAATGTAACCTCTTAAATCGTGGAGGTTTTGCAGTGAATCTTTAGATCAAACATCCTCGGTTTGATCCTCAATGTTGATACAGTTAAGAGATAAAGTCCACTTTATGCACAGATTGGGCCTGCAGTTTAAAGTACGATCTGAACCACTACGTGCCTCAACCGGGTATCGAAACAGGAACCCCGTGATTACAAGGCGACGACGTTACCACTAAACATCCCGAAAGCCTTGTTAAGAAATTGTGAGTGGTTCCAGTGCCGATTAGCCTTTCTGGCTCTTTTGGTTCAAAGAAGTTACACGGAGGATTTGTAATTAGGGGTCCTAGATTCGATGTCCGGTGCAAATCCTTAATTCCCGTAAATTGACATGAAATGACCAAAGTGCGAATACATTTCTATCTGCTTATGTTAGAAGAGTTAAACAGCAGCTGTGAGCAGTATGGGATGAAGATTAATGTAAAGAAGACAAAGGCAATGGTTATTGGACGGAAACCAAGGAATATTAATGTGAGAGCAAACAGTGAAAGAATCCAGCAAGTGGATAGCTTCAAGTACCTCGGATGCACTATAAGCAGTGACATGAACTGCAAACAAGAAGTGAAAATGAGAATTGCAATAGCAAATGAAGCTTTCAATAGAAGAAAAAATGTTTTTTGTGGACCCATGGACATAGGTCTAAGGAAGAGATTAGCGAAATGTTTTGTGTGGAGTGTAGCACTATATGGTGCAGAAACCTGGACGTTGAGAAGAAATGAAGAGAAACGAATCGAAGCTTTTGAAATGTGGACATGGCGAAAAATGGAGTGTGTAAAATGGACGGACAAGGTAAGAAACGAAGCCGTACTGAAAAGAGTTGGTGAAAAAAGGTCTATACTGGAGACCATCAAGAAGAGGAAAAGAAACTGGTTAGGACACTGTCTAAGAAGGAACTGCCTGCTAAGAGATGCCTTGGAGGGAATGGTTGAAGGAAGAAAAGTCCGTGGAAGAAAGAGATATCAGCTTATTGATGATATTAAATTAACTGGGTCGTATGCTATTACGAAGCGTAAGGCGGAAAATAGGGAAAGCTAGAGATTGCAGCGAAAAACCTGCCAATTAGGCAGAAAACAATGAATGAATGGTTCCTGATCCAGTCTTCAACTCTACTCCAAATTACTGGTACAAGAAAGGAAGGCTCTCACCTCGAGACTACTCCATTTATGCCCTGTCCGGTGTGTGCCCACGGAAAAAGGAGAGTAAACTCAGGGTCCTCTCGACACAAAAAGACACAAGAGAAACGCTGGGTAGTATTGAGACAAATTACTCCAATGATGTTTTTTTCTACGTCCTCTTTGTACTTATTACAAAGGCCCAACAGCTGGGACAACGTGACACGAGCGATCAGGGAAGAGAGGGGAAAAAGCAGGGAAATGGGGGGAGAAAAGGGAAGAGGGAAATAGTTTCGAGTGGCTCCCGAGAGCATCCTAAGCTGGACCAATCTCTAGGGACTATCGTCAACTCTGATGGATCGCCATGGCCAAAGCTACAAGAAACCAGATTAGTGCAGGAATTTCCTGGATCCTCTCAAGTTCACCCTTAACCCTTGTGTGTCTTTTCTGGCTGGATCGACCCGTGGCGTTGGATTGGACTGCCCAGTGTTTTAAGCTGAAAAAGTGGGTTGCTTTTTATTACCTTGAGATTTCTCAAGGATTTTCGTGAGTAAGATATGACAAAGATACTGCTTCGAAGGGATTAGGCAATTTATACTGTCCCTTATTTAGGAGGACTAATCTTTATTGTTATTTATGTTTGTGGAGATGACTTTTTTCCCAACCTCTTGGTTATTCAATGTCTCCATGAAGACTGCATTACATAAAAGCAATCTTACATAAGCTAATGTTACTATTCTCTTGCAATACACAGCTTTTATATTACATAGTAGTTCACTTATTGTTACTTTCTGAGAAGGGAAGATAATAGATAAGAGAGACTATAAAATTTCACAATATCAGTAACAGTTTTAAAATATTTAGAAAATTAACACTATTAATTAATTTAAGAAGTAACTACTTCAAATATCTGATTTCTTTCGTACTTAATCAATTTTCGTCCTTACCTATTCTATATTATCAATAAATACATATTTGCCGGATACAGATTGAACAAAATTAAATATTTCACGTTCAGAGTGATCGTACAATCTAATTTAATGTTCGTTCGTTTCCATGAGAACGAGAAGCAAGAAAAATATAGCATTGCTTAAACAGTAACCATGGTTACCGTAACGCGTAAAAATTTCGAAATCATGCTCTGTATCACACAAGTAATTAGAACATTCAATCGTATTCGAAATGTTTAATAATTTTAGCTGAACAAATGCAATCTCTAACAATTATTGAATATACGTAGGTATTTTAGACTGTATTTCACTTCTGCTTTTTTTCAGCTACCGTTTACTGCATTGTCATTTTGAGCTGCGAAGAGCTAATTGTTTAGTAACAACAATGAAGCAACTATCTTGCACAAGTATACCATTATTTATCAATTTTTCATGAAATCCATTCCATTCCACATGAAATTTATCAGGATGGCGGATAAAACTCTGGTGTAGGACAAGAGATTAAAAAGATGCAGATAAATAAAAACGTTGTACATACAATATAGAGGAGATAGCCGAAAATGGAAATAACTTTTCTTTGGATCTAGTTTGTTATGCTGCAGAAAATGATCAGCGTACTGAAACACATGTTGCAAAATTTGCAAAATAATCTAAAACTAATTATATGCGTTTCTGCTAACAATCCATGCTAACAAGCTAATTTTATGGCGCTTTTGTCCTTTTACGTGACCACTGAAGAAAATAACCTAGCGCTTTTGTCCTATTACGTGACCGATGAAGGAAACAATCTAGCGCTTTTGTCCTTTTACGTGACCATTGAAGAAAACAACCTGGCGCTTTTGTCCTTTTACGTGACCATTGAAGAAAACAACCTGGCGCTTTTGTCCTATTACGTGACCATTGAAGGAAAAAACCAAACGTTTTTGTCCTTTTACGTGGCGTGACCATTCAAGAAAATAACCTAACGCTCTTGTCCTTTTACGTGACCATTGAAGAAAATAACCTAACGCTCATGTCCTTTTACGTGACCATTCAAGAAAATAACCTAGCGCTTTTGTCCTTTTACGTGACCATTGAAGAAAATAAGCTAGCGCTTTTGTCCTTGAAGTGACCATTGAAGAATAGAACCTAGCGCCTTTGTCCTTTTAAGTGACCATTGAAGAAAATAACCTAGCGCCTTTGTCCTTTTAAGTGACCATTGAAGAAAAGAACCTAGCGCTTTTGTCCTTTTAAGTGACCATTGAAGAAAATAACCTAGCGCTTTTGTCCTTTTAAGTGACCATTGAAGAATATAACCTAGCGCTTTGTCCTTTTACGTGACAATTGAAGAAAAGAACCTAGCGCTTTTGTCTTTTTAAGTGACCATTGAAGAAAATAACCTAGCGCTTTTGTCCTTTTAAGTAACCATTGAAGAAAATAACCTAGCGCTTTTGTCCTTTTAAGTGACCATTGAAGAATATAACCTAGCGCCCTTGTCCTTTTAAGTGACCATTGAAGAAAATAACCTAGCGCTTTTGTCCTTTTACGTGACCAATGAAGAAAATAACCTAGCGCTTTTGTCCTTTTAAGTGACCATTGAAGAATAGAACCTAGCGCCTTTGTCCTTTTAAGTGACCATTGAAGAAAATAACCTAGCGCTTTTGTCCTTTTAAGTGACCATTGAAGAATAGAACCTAGCGCTTTTGTCCTTTTAAGTGACCATTGAAGAAAAGAACCTAGCGCTTTTGTCCTTTTAAGTGACCAATGAAGAAAATAACCTAGCGCTTTTGTCCTTTTATGTGACCATTGAAGAAAATAACCTAGCGCTTTTGTCCTTTTACGTGACCATTGAAGAAAAGAACCTAGCGCTTTTGTCCTTTTACGTGACCAATGAAGGGAACAATCTAGTATTTTTGTCCTTTTACATGACCATTGAAGGGAAAATAAATCTAGCGCTTTTGTCCCTTTACATGTACATTGAAGAAATCAATAATTTACCAAAAAAGTAGCAAAAAAGAGAAATAAAATAAACCAAATGAAATCGTAAATTTCGTCCCATTAAACTTTTAAAATCAGCATGATTTGGTTTATATTGTAACTTGTGTGGGCTTTTTTCACTTTTCACATTTTGTTGCAATTTGGAGTTTTTCCTTTGACGTTGCGGTCAATTTGAATTTTTCGTTTTTCAATTGTTTAAACATGTTTATTTAGTTCTTCATTCATTATTTCGCTTCTACAATTTCGTTAGTTTCTTGAGTAAATCTTGACACTTGCCAGCACATTTTTTCTTTCAGCGAGAAAAATAAAGTTGGAAACTCTCCGAGAGATTGGCGTGGTCGAAACTCTTTGTGGTCACTAACAACGCAACACTCGTGTTTGCTGTAACGTTTACAAGTATCTCAAAGCTCGACCAAAAAGGCACCGCGAGAAGGGGCTCTCCAATGCTTATTGCGATGTGAACAATGGCTGTTAGCTTTGTTGATGCGAGAATTTGAAGGAGGGAGAGTATAAACATTTAATCATTTGCTCAAACATGCTGGCACCACTTTCTTTGAAATAACGCAACAACGGCTTCTGAAATTAACGCCACGAGATATTTGCGTATTATTATTTCACGTCGTGTTTCTGTCTCGTTAGTCTGATCGCGACGCTGAGGATAAGTGATCATTGCACGAAACTGATGAAGGGACACTCGGAATGGATCACCTGTGCACAGGACTCTAACCCGAAACCTTTGATGCCGAGATTTTATAGGATTTTATACATCCCTGTTACAAGAACAGGCTGATAGACGAAGTCAATGGTTCTGGGATCAATTTCACACAAGACGGGAGTCTTTTTTGTTGTTCTTTATCTGTGTCCCATCCACATGCATCGTCAGCAGTAACGTGCAGATCGAAAGCAATGTATAGTGAATACCAGAAATACATTGGAGCTCCATTTACGGCACTAGGGAAGTAATCGACAAACAGTCGAACATCGAGAAACAGATTAAGCTGTTTAAGATAGAAACTGGCGTTTTAAATATTCGCTCAACAATTTTTTTCGTCAGGGGAAAGAACAATTATCTACTTCTTCCTTACTTTTGGACTAGCAAAACTACCGTTTTCGTATATGGGGTAAAGTAAGGTAATTATGCGTTAGATGAGATGGTTCGCGGTGACTTACCCATCTCATCTGACGCATATAATACGCTGTGAAGAATTATCTAGTTACATTCTAGGGTGTCTGAGCTCTAACTGCAAATCGTCCGTCCTCCACTTATGGTATAGAAGCAGTGAATAATAGTTAATTAACTAGCGTGATATTTACACAAACAAATTGTCACTATCGATCCGAAAAAACACAAAATAAGTATGTATTTATCCCACCACCAACTTAATAGTAACAATTAGAAAAGAACGTTAATGCCACACACAGAACCATCAGGCACACCTTGCCAGCTGTTCGAACACAGAGGCTGTGTTTCCTAAGCATGAAAATGTAACCGCGCTTGGAACTGAAATTAAACGGTTCCACATTCAACGGAACGGAATAATTCTCCCGAGTTTAGGATCCTACGAAACAGTTTTCACCTGGCCGTTGCCGCATTTCACCAGCGGTCTGTGTGTATTCTTCGCTAAGCAGAAAATGAACTCTTTGAAAGCTAATGAATTGATACGATGAAATCGAAGCAGTGTGATCAATACCACATCACAGCAGGGGGTTGGTTATTCGGCTGAGCAACCAAACAGCTTCCACCCATAGTGCTTCACAGGAGGCGAAGGCCGTTTGTGCAGCATATCCGATACAAACATCTACTGGATGGAAAATTTCTGTTCTCCAATACTGCTTTTTATCCATTTTCCACGTTTGCATATTTTGTTATGTGATTTTCTTCCGTTCCGGTTATGTTTTCACTCGGGATAATATTTTCCATACTCCTGAGCTGATTTCCAGGATTACCACTTTTATTTTGAATTTCTCAACACTCCAAAAGTGCGCTTGATTGCGCGTGCAACTGCCGATATATCTGGACGCCCGCATCAGGCCTTGCGGAGACTTACCCCGAGCTGCAAACTCTCGGTTGCACCAGGAATCAAACGCCCCCTGTGTGCACACATTTGTATTAACTTTACATCTTACCTTACACTCTGATTCTCGAAACTATGGAGCGAGGCCGCGCATAACGGCAGAGAAGGGGAGGAAGCGAGTTGCCGGAACGATGCAGTACGCGCTGCTGCAAACTGTTGGTAGCTTCAACCTTGTTTTCTCTTTTCACTCACTTCCCCTCTCGCGCTACTTCCGCAAAGAACTTGTTTTCGTTCGATCATTAAATTCAGTAAGTAAAATGATCACATTTTGTCACAATTCACCTTCATCAACACATAGGCAAGACTCCATGCTTCTTATTGTTACCTTATTGTGTCATGTAATTCATTCCGTAGCTTTTAATCTCTTCAGAAGACTATATGAAGACCGAAAAGCAGTCTAACCACAACGAGAATCGATCTAGGGACACTTTGAACCATAAGCAAGGACAGTTAAGAACTAGTCCACTTCATTCTGAAGACACCAAAATACCAACCTCAATTCCACAGTCTGTCCCAGGAGTCGATGTAGCAACGCTGCGCATAACGGCAGAGAAGAGGAGAAAGCGAGTTGGCGGAGCAAATCAGTAGTACGTCCTCCATTCAACAATCCCATTCCCTCTCACGCGCTCATTGGTAGAGTCCTCTCGACTCATTACTTGCGCAGAAGACTTGTTCTCGTTTGCTTTCTCCACAGGCTCCTAGGAGCCCTACACTGCATTTAGCAGACTAACGAGGCTCTGGCGACTAAAACTGTATGACTTGTGTCGTCCGTATATGTTTGCGATTGTCCCTTCATCTATCTCATAATGTCACCATACCTTCATCTACCTCATAATGTCACCATACCTTCATCTATCTCATAATGTCACCATACCTTCATCTATCTCATAATGTCATCATACATGCGCATCGTCGCGATTAGCTAAAAGTAGCAGAAAACCGACATAAAATAACCTATCAACCAATACTGTTCAGAAGAGTGCAGTTTATGGTGTGGAGAGGTGCATTGTGACATCTGTGAAGTAGAGAGAGTACTAAGCTGGGACGACGCTTATCTCCTGGATGAGGGAGTCTTTCCTAGACTAGAGAAGGGTCTCAAGTCACCTTCGTCTCAGAAAAAATGTACTTATTGAAACAAGCTCATAACATATGCTCACACAACATAACAACCTAGGTATACATAATTAGATAGCTAGTACCCATTTGGTATGTCTGACTGGCTCATGATAAAGCAGTTTTGTTTAGGTGAAATTTTCATACATATACTGTGTTTACATCTACTTCGTTCAGCTTTACGTGATTTGCAATAACCATGCATTTGTTGGTTCTTACATAACATCGTACATGAAAATTCATAGATTTCTCCTGTTTTAATTCGGAAAAGAAGTCTTCAGGCGAACATCGCCATGCAATGCAGAAAATCCCTTCTTACGCTTCTCTGAGTTCGGTTTCTTTTTGAACCCGGGGAAATCTTTGCATATGCCATCATTGCAAGCGATCGATTCCCTTCAAACCCTCCGGTCTCTTTTTGGCCCTTTCAACAACGGATAATCGCATAACTTCCAGCATTGCCCAACCCCCTTTCAATTTGTTGCACCCCGTTCATTTCTGTCCAGCTTTAGTTCGTCCTCCCTTCACTATTTTCTCTGTTCAATTTTCCTTCTGCGGAAAATCCCGGTCCAGCATCCTTTTCAAGCTTGATCATTTGTTTATTCGACCGTTACCGCGATTTCCTTCCATTGCTGTTTTCCTGGACTTTTCCAAAAGCTTGCCATTTCACAGTCTGGCGTTCCTTTCCTTTTTTTTTTCTTTTCCATATCTTTCCGTCGGACCAGGGAGGGAGGTGAGGGGGAGGCGAGAGGAATTAAGTAACGGTTTCCCATCCTACGGTCCTGCACCCCTTACTCTTAGTATTCAAATCGCGGCTTCAAGGGGGTTTACTTAAGGGTTTCCGAGATGGTAGGGGGCGCTGTGGCGTCTTTGTTGGTTTGTTTTTGGGGTCTTCGGCGTAACCTAACTTGACGACTGTTACGCTAATGTTCATCCTAAATTGAACTTGTTGTGGGCAAGTAAGATTTACGTCAGTCTCGGCTTGAATTCCAAAAGCCTCCCCCCTTCCCCTCCCTAAACCGCTTCTCGGGAGGAGTCTAAACGAAATGCAACCCCCTCTCCCTTCTGGAAGGGTAACGACAATGCCCGGCTTGATGGAGTGGCTGCCGGATCCAATTTCAATTACCCTTGAAGGCAATTTCTCTTATTCTCGTGCGGAGAAATTGAGCTTTGTTGGATGTTTCCTACACTTCTCTTGCATTTTAGACATGCACTTATGCTCCCAACACTTTACAAGACGAAAAATAGAGGATGAATGGAAAAACGTTATTTTCCTCGAACCGTATTCGCATACATTCTAGTAGGGGAACCAACGATCTGAAATGTTTGGTACGAATTTAACCAATATTGTGTGTAGAAAACAGCTTCTGCTAAGAACTCTTTCGCATGTTCACGGCAACAATTGAAACACTACTTGCGCGCCAACAGTTTGGGGAAAACAGTACCATTTCGAACCAGCATTCAATATGCACGAGGTGGTTGATTGATGTGAATTTAACGCCCCTTATTTTTACCATCAGGTCAGGTTAATCTCTTCCCCCTTTACAATAATAAAAATTAACACGTGTCTGAGGACTAAAATATCCTTGGCTAAATTAAAGCTGAGGCTGTAAAGGACGGACAACACACAGGACAACACTCTCACAAAGAGCCCTACAGACAATTATACTGGCCGCAAGTCGAGACGCCAGAGCCTCGTTGGTCTGCAAAAAGCAGTTACCGGGGTGTACTATGTGGAAGTAGAGGTTGAATTTTGGGTGCCTTACCAGGTCATCCCTCACACTCCCTCTAACGATATAAGGGTTTCTCTGACGTTTATCACTTTGTAATGCCGGGGAACCTGTTCGATTTCCGTCAGAGGGACATTGGAGAGTGGTTCTGATCTCACGTTAAACTATAGGCCCAGTTCCGTTCAACATATCAGATCACAAAGTGAACTTACACACCAAACTTTTGAAAATACGATGGAAACGAAATTCCATGACCATGAGAGAGAATGGCAGTGATCTTCGTTAAGGCACCATCGCAGTATACACCTGCAGCGACAGAGGAAAATCGGGGAGGGAAAGAAAATGAAGAACTAAAATAGCGCAAGTGATATGGAGAAAGTTTGCACCTAATCTCGACCTCAGGCTTCTTGCAAGTAGTGTGTGACGTAGGATTCATTTCTGAAATCAGGAAAATCGAACCCAGAACAGTTTGCATGTCTTGCACGGATGCATGCGTGTGCACGTGCATGTCTGTGCGTGTAAACGCCTCTTCGGATAAAGTGACACACCCTTTAACTCTACCTAGCGTGCTACTGTCTGAACAGGACTGTCACAATGGACTAACTCCTGTCAAATGCAATTTTGTCTGCAGAGAAAACAGAATAGTACAGTTTATGGTGTGCAGAGGTGCATCGTGACAGAGGTAGTACTAAGATGGGGCGGACGTATCTCCTGAATGAGCAGACTAGAGCAGGGTGTCAGGTCACCCTCGTCTCACAAGAAAATATGTACGTATTCAAACAAGATTAAAACATATGCTCTTGCACCTTAAACACACAAAATACCAACGTGTATCCTGTTCCATCTCTAGAGCAAGCAAACAAAAACAAATCTCTGTGCAAGTAGTGACGCAAGACGACTCCACCAATTAACACGAGAGAGAACGGGATTGCGTAGAGGAGGGAAAGCGACTGCTGTTACCAGCGTGTACTGCTTCGCTCTGCCCACTCGTCTTCCTCCCCTTCTCTGACGCTATGC
Organism: Lepisma saccharinum; assembly: GCF_977018435.1. NCBI lineage: Eukaryota > Metazoa > Arthropoda > Insecta > Zygentoma > Lepismatidae > Lepisma > Lepisma saccharinum. Next base: position 26,220,611 of record NC_139253.1, read on the forward strand.
GCGGCCTTGCTTCAGAGATAACTGATGCAGGGTTTAGGTATACATAATTAGACAGCTAGCAACCCTTTGGTATGTCTGACTAAGTCTCATGAATAAGCATATTTATTTAGGTGAAATTTTCATAGATATACTGTATGTTACAATCAGGATCAGAGCCGCGCATAACGGTAGAGAAGGAAAGAAAGCGGTGCGCGATGCTGCAAACGGCTGGTAGCTGCATCAGCGTTTTCCCCTCGGCAAGAACCTAGAGGCATAGGCGACCTTTCTGTATGACGTGTGATACGGCAAAGATTGCTTTAACAACGAGAACGAGCCTCCATCAATTTACATACTCATTACGTTCCACAGCAATCTATCGCGGGATCACTTACCTTGAGGCTTACCCTATGACTACAGCTTCTGTAGCTACATGCACACGACGCCTAGATGAAATACCCCGAGAGGAAGATGCAATACGGGATAATAAATGATGCATATTCACAAACTTTCAAAACGTGTAAGCACAGCGTCCGTTCGTTCCTCAAGACTAATTTTTCTTAGATATTCCCTTTTCTTGATCGAGTGGGTGATGAATATGGAAATTTCAAGCATGAAGGAACCTGTAGCATGTTTGAAGATGATGAGGCAACCTTCAGTAACACTAATCGTCTTTCATGCAGAGCGAATTCCACGCGCTGCTTATTACGGGCTTTGAATTTTGCATCCGTTTCCGAACGGAGGGCTTGGGAAAATTCCCACTCTTGAGCCGGTAGGTTGCTGCTGTTCTAGCTTCACAGTCGAAGAATGTCTCTTTTGGTCACCATGTCACTTCTGCCACCTCACTCACATATCGAAGAATTCGGGTTCGAGTACCGACATGTGCAGGAGTCCCTCGCAAGTTTTATCTAATCGTCATTCATCACTATCACAATTAGACAGAAGTGATTGTAAAGTGACGGAAAATAATACCGGAAAGTACAAATCTTTTTATACTGATTCAAGCATACGAAAAGTGTTTTGATCGATTTACTGATTTAGTTTATTTTCGCGTTTCTGACACTTTTGGATAATTCCGAAGATGAAGGTGAGTGATGATACATGAAATCGCCGATGAGACACTCCGAAAGAACGCCCATGCCCTGGCCAGGCTGTGCTAACCATTACGCCACGGAGCCCGACACGATAACAGTTTTATTGTTTTTGATACTCTCTACTTCGCTTTTCTACTTCTTTTCGTTAGTCCCTATGGTCATTAAATGGATGATAAAGCACCCATGAATTCGAATCTCGCTCCTGGTTTCGCTGGGTGTATAAGAGGTGACCTAAACATAAATGTCAAACTCCCTTCAACGGCTGCATTTCGCAGACTACCGAGGGTCTGGCGTCTGGACTCACGGCTAGAATAATCCTGCGTGGGGTTTGTGTTGTGTCCTGTCCTTGTGATTATCCATTCCATCTTATCATTCATCCTGATCGCAATTATCCGAAAGTGGGAGAAAAGCGCAGTAAAATAAACTAATCCAGTCAACTCCTGCCTTCACAGCGCATTATGCTAACTACTGTGCCACGGAGATTGGCATTTGTCTATTCGTATGTTGCTTGTAAACATGCCACCCAAGATAATGCAGCCAAGTTATGTTGTTCACAGAAATTTCACCCAGCTGAAACAACTTTAAGTAGGTGGACAAGTGATGAATGGGGACAGTGGGTGTGTCCAGCTGGATATGGTAAGATCATAAACCCCTTTTTGGCCCAGCTCCTCCATAAGGAAAAAGGTCTCCTTCAAAATTCTCCATCTTCCCTAACTCGAGCGACTTCGCATATAGTTTCTGGCTATTAATTCGTGTCACAAACCGGGGTAGAAAACTGTACGAGGATATTCCCGATCGTACTTTGGGGCTGCAGTAAGTACGCGTACGTTCCTGTCAGTGTACGAGTACAAACATCAGGCTTCGAGTTTAAGAATTCCTTAAGAGATTCCAAGCATCCTTCTCCCTTTCTTAACGAAGTTCAAACCCAACTTTCAACACGGTGCAACGTATCAATACCTATGGGATAATCTTGTCATCCGTATAATCGTAAGAAAAGATGGTCAAATTCAGAACATGTTGGTCATAACTATCAAAAGTTCGAGAGCATCCACTTCATAATCATACAGGTTAATCGAGGCTGGACCTACAGTTTAAACCACTGTGCACTGTGGCCCAAATGCTCTAATATATTTGTGTATGCAAGGATTCAATTCTGGTGTTCTGATAATCAGAAACCTGTCATGAGGCGAAAGGTAACGTTATTTTTTTTTTAAGCAAACAACATGGCTCGGTATTTCTATTGACCTTTACCACTCAATTTGCATCGAATGACATTTCCGTTTATTGCGTGAAAGCAGAGAAATTAAATTAATGCCGAGGCCAGACTCCACTACACTTCTCAGCTGCATGAACTGTATCACAGGGACATCAGATTCACATTCTCTGCAGGACGGGGGCTTTAATGTAAAGCTTTGTAAGTGTGTCCGGCTCCATGAATCGAAATCAAATTAATGATTAGTCAATTTAGCAAATGCGCAACGCTGTTTTAATGCGAGTTTTTTTTCTGTTTTGCGGCGAGGGGGAACACCGTCACCCCGTATCCCGCTTAAGCTGCGTGCATGGCGTTGCCCGCACTCGAATTCTCCTCGTCAAAACACGAATCGGTCCCCGATGTAAAACAATGTTTTTGTTTGTTCAGTAACGAGTTGTAACGGAGATAATTAATTTATCATGCGTAATTAATGCACTGACCCGTCGTTCTCTACCCCCCCCAACTCTCTCTCCCTTCGAGATCAATACATTGCTTACCTTCCGGTCCTATAATGTTGTAATATACATGTGAGGCAATATATAATATTCCAGTGTGTTGACATTGATGTCATTACATTACTCACACTCGAGAATAGAGTGCGCCACGCTTGTGCATGAAAAACGGAATAAAGTCAACTTTGGGCTTCCGTAATTAATACACGCACGTGTATCTTTTATCAAAAGCTGTTGTTGCTTAACCTTGCTTGCAGTTCACCATTTCCAATAGCAATTATTTCTCTAACATCTTCCGAATTTCCGTTCCAAAATTGTATCGGTGACGATAAAAGATAGAAAAACAATTTGAGGAAACTATACACATGAGGCAAGTTTATCTCCCTACTAAAATATTCTTCTGCCCTCTTCTAATAACGACCAAGAAATTCTGATGCTACATGCGTATCAACACAGATTAATCTTAATATCGTCCAGTTTGTACCTTGTTTCATTTGTACATGGTACAGATTGATTGATTGATTGTTTGATTTGGTGTTTTAAGTCCACTTTATGCACAGTAAGGCTATTCGGGACTGGATCTACAGTTTAAAGTGGAATCCGAACCACTGTGTGCCTCTATCGGGAATCGAACCCGGGACCCCTTGAATACAAGGCTACGACGCTACCACTGCGCCATAGAGGAGGCCCTTCATGGTACAGAGTTTGAAGAAGGCTTTGCTAGAAGGTTGAAACAGTACGTATAGTTTATGTTTTGTAATAAAATAAATTTCTGCCTTGGTCAGCATATTGAGATTTTCATATCATGGAAACAAGATTAATCTAGGGTATCAATTTGTCAACTTTAGAAGATAGGACAACCTCGGTTATATTTGTCGTTAATATTTTCATATATTCGTCGTTGCACGGCCATTTTGTGCGCATATTTGTCGTTGCACGTCCCATTTGCCCGCAAGTTTGTCGTTGAACGTCCCATTTGCCCGCAAGTTTGTCGTTGAACGTCCCATTTGCCCACAAGTTTGTCGTTGAACGTTCCATTTGCCCGCAAGTTTGTCGTTGAACGTCCCATTTGCCCGCAAGTTTGTCGTTGAACGTCCCATTTGCCCACAAGTTTGTCGTTGAACGTTCCATTTGCCCGCAAGTTTGTCGTTTAACGTCCCATTTGCCCACAAGTTTGTCGTTGAACGTCCCATTTGCCCGCAAGTTTGTCGTTGAACGTCCCATTTGCCCACAAGTTTGTCGTTGAACGTCCCATTCGCCCGCAAGTTTGTCGTTGAACGTCCCATTTGCCCACAAGTTTGTCGTTGAACGTTCCATTTGCCCGCAAGTTTGTCGTTGAACGTCCCATTTGCCCGCAAGTTTGTCGTTGAACGTCCCATTTGCCCGCAAGTTTGTCGTTTAACGTCCCATTTGCCCGCAAGTTTGTCGTTGAACGTTCCATTTGCCCGCAAGTTTGTCGTTGAACGTTCTATTTGCCCGCAAGTTTGTCGTTGAACGTCCCATTTGACCGCAAGTTTGTCGTTGAACGTCCCATTTGCCCGCAAGTTTGTCGTTGAACGTTCCATTTGCCCGCAAGTTTGTCGTTGAACGTTCCATTTGCCCGCAAGTTTGTCGTTGAACGTTCGTTTTGCTAGCAAGTTCGTCGTCGCGCATCTAATTTTCCTCCAAGTTTGTCGTTGCGCGTCCGATTTGCCCGCAAGGGGGGGCTGATTTACCCGCAAGGGAGGGCTGATTTACCTGCAAGTGGGGCCATATTCCTTGATATATGATTGTTTGGTAAATGAAATGGGTGTTACATTATGTTACAATCATGTTCTACACATTGCATAAATATAATTTATAAAATAGAACATCTCACTTTGCAACTTACTGTACCTTGCTTCACTGACAGGAAAGGAAAGTTCCTTGCAAGAGGCAAAGGCAGAAAAAGAGATACTAAAATCGGAAGAATTGTGACATAGTAGAAAACTTCGTCTACGCGGGGCAAACTGACTTGCTCGCTGAAAGCGACACGTGATAGGATGAGAAGAAGCGAAAAGAAAGCCCTGTTACCTTTTCCTTCATCTCTCCTGCCTCTCTTCCCTTTCTTCCTTCCTGTTGAAGTTTTCTTCGGAGAGAGAGAGAGTAAGCGGGCAATATTTTTCAAACGAAATTCCATCCCGAAAGAAGCGGCGCCCTTCGCTAACGGGGGAATGAAATTTTCCGCCGGGAATCTGATAGCGTCTCAGCATTGTAACGGACAATGCAGGGATCCCCTCAACGCAGAGTATCGTAAGTGGGCCTTCAGGTCAGCGTCCATGTAACATGGCCCCCGTGGCTTCTACGTGTGGGGAATATCAGGCTTTGGGGACGTGCTCTGCTTGACTTAAGAGATCCTCAAGTCGTCAGCTCGTTTTTTTTTCCTTATTCTTTTGTTCACCGCGAGGATGGTGGGAACCATTTCTCCGTAGGTGCACGGTCTTCTCAATAACTGTTTTGTTTTTATCGTACGACTCCATACCGAACTGTCCATCCCGAAACGGACAGTGGAACAACTGGTCAGGTTTATGGAATAAACTCACACGTTATATATTTTAGAAAGGAGAAGGGCTCTAAAGAATTTGATTCTATTGAATGAGTCTCTTTCCTTCCTGAGGGCAGAAACTACTCTATCTTCTACAGACACTAAACACTGGTTGGTTGTGTGTGTTATAATTTGCTAGACGTCTACGTCTTCGTTAACAGGGTTATCTTTCATGGGTACGCATAATATGACGTCACAGAGCAGATTCCTCTCCAAACTATACACATCGCCATTCTGAGCAGATGTAGAAGTCTACAGCGCATATCATGTTTCACGAACTCAACTATACATGCGCAGAAGGGAATCGACAGAGAGCATGCTATCGCATCCTAGGATCTGAGCTCTGACAACAAATTGATTACACTGTATCATATTATTAACTCTATACATGGAAATATACGGAGCTCTATTTGGTCAATATAGGCTTGTATAGGACTGTGTTGATGAACTCGGGATTTCACTATTATGTTTTAACATTCATACAACACTGAAGATCAGAAAAACAGGCATTGAATTCTGAGAAGATCGCGTGGAGGAAACTCGTTATGATTTACTTCCAGAGTTAAATTGACAGGAATATCAATCTGAAACACACCGAAGAAAATTTTTAACATATTTACATTTGTTCTCCCTATCGTTCTTTCATTCACATACTGGTAACGTGTGTAAGCATATAATGCGCGCAAAGATCGCACAATAGAAAATGGTAACATGAGTGCACGTAAGACATAAGGAAAGTCAAGAAAGAAAATTTCAGCAGCGTGGCAAGACATCTAATAGCAGTGAAGATTCGGGAGGATACCATATGTTGTTGCCCTTTTTCCAGAGATAAATTCAGCATCTTAATACCCATACAGATCTAATATAGAATCTAGAAGGAGTGTGATAGTGGCCATTCTTTGTTGATTTTAGTTCACATCCATTGGGAGGTTCCGAATGTGACAACCATTGTCATAAAAAAACAAGTTAGTTATCTAACCGCATCATGGTGTTGAAAACGAATTTGACAACTGGGGATGCGGTCTTGTTTCAGAAGATTTTTTTTTCATACCCTCAACAATTGAAAAGATTACATTACATTCTACACGAATGAATTCCCCAGGATGAACTCCCACGTTCAAATGAAATCAGTAAAATGCTACACTAAAATGTACACAGAATATCTACGTAGGTACACTCTTGTTAAGATAAAGTGACCCTCTTTATATAAACAGAAGTGTACCACAATGAAGTGCCAACAAATACTCACCTGAGAGTTCCAAATACTTCTTGTCCCTCCCAATATTGTTGTCAGCAACACAGCTATAATTTCCAAAGTCACCCGGCTGCACATTGTTGATCATGAGGGTGTGCCTGCTGCCTCTGCTCTCCATGATGCGTTTCTCAGTAGTATCCAACAGAAGAGTATCGCGATACCAGAGTACCTGCAAGACGATAACATCGACAATCAGTATTACATTCAGTAAAATACACTAGCGTGTTAGTTTCAAATATGTAAGTCTAATACCCAGCATCTTGGCCAGTTCATGGTAATGTAGAAAAACTAAAATTTACTATGGTTGATCATTCTATAAACTTCTATAGTTTGTTGTGGAAACAGGTAATTTTATCTCATCCTGCTGGAGACAGTGGAGTAAATATTTGATTATGATCTTTCACTGTTGATTAATCAATCTTACAACATGTATAAACACCACACACTTATGACTGTCTTTATGCAAGAACATACATCAATTAACTTTAATATGATTTCATGATATTGAGATATGTTACCCCTGCGAGTACTCATCTGTGGAAACTACTCATCCTCCTATATCGGCCGAAATAAATATTGTGCAGCCATAATCACTACAGCAATCTCAATAACACAGGATGCAACAACCAGTCTGTAAGACGATATCCATTTGCAAACTAATTATTGTATGTATGCCAGAACTAACAACACTGTTTTCACAGCACCCCAGGTTAATTATTCCAGAGCATTCTACGTTTTGTGATGTTACATACAGAGAGAGGTTCTAAGCGCTTCAAAGCAAAGTTTGTTGACCTCAAAATGTGGAACGATACAGAGTGCATATTAAAAAAAAAAAAAACTTCGCCGTTAATTTGTCAACAACACGGGGGGGGATACGTGTGTCTGTGTGTGTGTGTGTGTGTGTGTGTAAACAAAAGGCACGATTAAAGAACAGTAACCCACGCCAATTTGCATGTGGTTGAAACGCGCTACTGCGAGCAGGATGAATGCACTACTATGAAAACTAGTTTTGCGCAGATTCATCACGCGAGAGGATTATTGGTTTTGTGTGGGATTGTCAATACTGAAATCCTTTCACTTGTAATACCAGTGCTGAAAGTATTGTTGTAATATGTTGTAAAAACATCAGGATTTTACAATGAACTAGTTACAGAAACACAATAAATAATAATATTAAACTTTGATCAATAGTAAAGTAAAAGAACCGTACATTTTGTGAAAACGCGATACGCATAGTTCCATTATAATTCAATTAATGCACTTGTTCTGAACAGGAATATATCAGTGCTCGGAAAGTTACTTTTTAAACGTAACAGATGTTATTAATTTCAAAAGGTAATTATGTTACAGGTACTGGTACTCCAAAAGTAACTCACAAAAATCTTTTCACCTTAGCATCAAGAGAAGACACATAGCTGGAAACATAGTTACCAACTTAAGTGTTGAATGATGTTACTTCTTGCGCAAAAAGTAACTCCGTTACAGCTACTTACTTTTAAAATAACTAGTTTCCTAAGAAATAAGTGTTACTTGTAACTGGTTACTTCCAAACACAGACTGAAGTTTCTCTGAGCATGCCGTATTGAGCACACATTTGAACAACTTCAAGAAAGTAATCCGAATAGATAATGCGTAATCAAGTGTGTGAGAGAGAGGGGGGAGATGGAAGGGAGAGGTGGAGAAATGGCGTGTCTTGGGTGTGTACAGTCACTGGCAATAAAAATTGGACACCTCGATCCTTAAAACACTGGCTTCCCTCCAATGCGTTGTGTGTGTTGCCTAATTGTCGGTGACTGTACATGTCAATGTATATGGTAGTTTTAATCTTCTATAACTAGAGACTTTTCTCTGTTGTGGGTCGATAAAAAATGCAACCACTCTTCAACATAGCACATGAGGAAATCATTAACACATTATCTCTACTTTATTTATAACTAGCTGATTAGCCGGCGTTGCCAGGGTATTTATTTATCCCAATCTTGTATTAACAGGAAAATAATGAATTCTAACTATAGCGTAAAATGTAACTAATTTTAAATGTGATAGTGAATGTCACTAATTAGCTTAGCGATTCCGAAAACTATGGATTCGACACTAATCTAGGTCATTTGTTGCATTTTAGTTTTTACTCCCTCTCTCCCCCCCCCCCCCCGCCAATAGGTGATGATGAACTTGGAGTTGAACCGCATTGGGAGTGTTACGAAAACTATGGATTCCATTCGCAACACAGCCTGAATGTTAGACAACCCGAGAAACACTATCGTTGTGCGGGATTGCATAGAGTCACGGATGTCTGTTTGTGCGGAATTTAATATCGGTGGTTCTCGATTATATTTACATGTCTCCCTTCCCACCCCACCCGTATGGGTGCCAGGGGTGTCTTACCCCAAAAATATTATTTTAAGATTGCAAGTGATACGTACCAAGCTTGGTTGAAATTGCTCCAGGCGTTCGAGAGTTATGTCTGAACAAACATATATACCCACATACATACATTTTTATATATATAGAACATGTATTTCATTCTCAAATATAATAAAAGTGCACATTAATTTTGTATTAAGCTATTCAGAAAATTACTTTTATTAGGCTTTTGAAAACGAGCTCGAATACGTATACGCCACAATTTAATATGTAGCCAGAATCTTTACACCGGTCACAACTATTTTTAAGGAACTTGTCATACCAGGAAACAGGTTTTGAGTTTCAAAATTTTCACAATGTTGTAGCCCTCTGAAAATAGTTTGTTTACAAGAAATTTGATATATGTCTATTCCAGTTTTGAGACACTTGGAAACAAGCTGTGAAGCCTGTTGGATAAATTGAAAATGAAAGGAAATTAGTCCGCGCCAAAAGCGACACGATCCAGTGTCGAGAAACCTGAAGATATTGAGCGCAAGGGGGAGGCAGGACGAAGAAGATGAAACGAAGGATGGGTGATTTTTTTTATTTTTTGAAAAAAAAATAGGGAGAAGACATTGTGAGAGCTACTTGGTCCACCCTCCAAAAAAAAATCTCGGATTAAAAAACTCAAAAGGAGGGGGAATATTTAAGGAGGTTGACTGAGGGAGAACATAGTGACTAACGTCTTCCGATATGTGGCTGCGAATGATTCGCGGGGAAAATGATTCGTCATGAAGTCCCCCCCTTTTCTTTACTCCATTAATCCCCCTACTTTTCCCTTCCTCGTCTCCCTTCCTGTTTAAAGGAATCGATACGGAGAGCAAACAGGTATGGAAGAGGGAAAACCAGGAGGACGACTCTGCTCGAAGGAAAAAACCAAGAATTTCTTACCTCTTCCTTCCCTCGTACGATTAGTGGTACGAAAATGAAACTTAACACAGCTTTAAAAACAATATACCTTGGTTAGAAATGAATTAAGATTAAACATTCTTGAGAAATAGACCTTGTATCCTTAGGCCTAATAGTTTGTCATTATTTAGGGGGAGTTTTCTACATCTCATAGTCAGTCTCATTGATTGATCGAAACAAAAATTGTGGGTGCTTAAGCACGTAGGCTATTAGCACCCGTCACATTATACAGGGTCCACCCCTAAGCATAACCAAAATCAATACTAGCTCTGAGGACTAAAATTTCCTTACCAGGTAAACGCTGAGGCTCGAAAGGGGCACTCAGCACATACATGGGACAACACACAACCCTACAGAGGATTATACAGGTCGTAGGCCCAGGCAAATTTTATTGTATGAAAAATATATACCTACACTCAAAACGTAACGTTTCCACCATCTAACAGGGTCTTCTTCAGACGAAGATTCACAATAAATTGATCTGAATCAGATGTGAATCTGAAGAAAACCCTGTTTTAGAGGGTGGAAACGTTACGTTTTGAGTGAATATATTTTTCATACAATAAAATTTGTCTTGGTCAGCATTTATTGTTTTATCCAGATTATGGTCGCGAAAAGTATCGTGTGATGCTGACGGGCTGTCCAATTTAAACAGAACTCCAAAACAGGAGCCAACCAAAGGAAAAGGACGACGAAATTAAATCCCGCATCCCATAAATTGCCTGTCAAATTAAGGAGACCGAGCTCTGATTACAATCGCTTCCGTCAAAGCCTTTACCAGGTAGCGGAGTCGTAGATAAGAAGACTGGGAGCTCTTGAGACGTCGAAGGGGGAGGAGGTCTTTCACCGTAGCCACATCACAAAGATGTCAGTTTCGCAGAACCCTTTTGGGTACGTTTGAACTCCTTTGAGGGCCTCCTTTTTTGTCTTTTTTTTCGGCCGACCCGGAGGAAGACGTTTGAAGTTGCCGCCGGCTGAGATGCCCTTACCTCGCGCGCTGTTATTGGTTCCGAAAACGCTGCGTCGTAGCCGAGGAGACCAATGGTGACGTTGGGGGTCCTTGCGTGCGAGTCCTTACTTCCCAAACTTGATATCAAAGGACAGCAAGGAGAGCAACGGTCATTTCGTCGTAGCACTACTTTCCCTAGAGTAAAACGACGCGATATGGTACTTATGCAAACAGATTTCGTATCGAGAAAGTTAAAGCATGTTGTCCATATTTGGCTCGGTGAATTCGGAGGCGCGAGGAACTGAAAATATTCTTCTCCAGAAGAATATTTCGCATGGAAATTCCATACACCGCCGGATTTTTTGCATGGAAATTCCGTACGTTACAGCGCGGCACACTGTACTGGACGTTGCGCCATTTGAATTAATTAGACGCAAACAAGAGACAATTTCATCATGGCTGCGCCTTAGTGGAAGATCAGCTGATATTTTAATTACTACGGTGCAACTGTTGGGTAATACCACCCGTATTATGCAAATCGGACAAAAAAGGCACAATGAAGCCTTGGTACAATGTTAATGGCACTTTATCTATGAATAGATAGTAACCATTGTCTAGTTCACCTATTCTAACGCTACTTTTGCCTCCTTGGTAACAGACTCTTCAGTAGTGGAATCATAGTCTCTGCCGAAGGTTCTGGGTTCGAGCCCTGACGTAAGCATGAGTGTCCCTTGTGAATGCCACTTCATGAAATTCATGTAATTTCAATTTAAAATTGTCGCTCGCGATTAGTCAAAACTGGCACAAATGTCTGTTCTAAAAACTTACGAGGAAGAGCATTTTGCATTATATTCAGGTGAACATTTTGCTTATGTTTGCCTATGGTAGAGATCGAACAAACAACGGGCAGATTACTCTTTATGTTTTAAGCCAGTTTTTGCTATTCACTTTGTGCTTCTTGGGGCTAAACACGATGATAAGGGTGAATAGTGTTGAGATAACACTAATAACATGTTACTAAAGATGAGCATCTATGACCAGGCAGGGACTCTAAACCTAAAGGAGTGTAAGGGTGACCTTCGCTGAACGCACGCTAAAGTGAATCTTGCTTCCGCATAGTACATCAATGTTGCAGGACAACTAGGCTCTGGCGCTTGGACTCAAAACCAGTGCAGTAACCCCCCGAGTTACGTAAGAAATGAGTTCCGTAAACCTTTACGTAACTTGAACTTTACGTTAGTCGAATTTGTAAATTGCTTAAGTGTAACTTCCTAAGAAACTGCAATATTTATTATTATTATTATTATATATATATATTATTTACACACAGAATTATTTTATAAATGAAACATCATGCAGCAGTATTTACTCGGATATAAACTATAAAAGTATGAAAAATATATAAAAGCATATACAAACAAACTGAAATATCATTTTCAAATAAATAAAATGTCTTCTGACAGCTACGTACAGTTATTACGTAACTGCGAATATACGTAAGTCACGTATTACGTTTACGTAAGTAGGGAAGTTAGTGTATAACCCTCTGTGGGGATTGTGTTGTCATCCACTACATCTTATCATTATTTATACCATCGTCGCGATTAGCTAAAAGGGGCAGAAATGAGATGTTAAACTAAATCAAACGAAAGCTAAATTAGGGCCTCCCGACAGGTGAGGTGTTCGAGGGTTTGTAAGCAAATGGCGTGATCCATGGTCTAGATACATTGCACAGTTGTACCAATCCTAATTAAACTCAGGTCCAATTGAGAAACAGAGCATAAAGTGAATTAAAACTTTCTGTAGGGAGATTGTTACCCGAACACTGAACGCGGCTACTTGGAACTATGTTTATGACTTTAAAAACTGTAACAGTTTTTCAGAAAGTTGCTACTTTAATATTCATATACACCGTTATTAGAACTTCTACGTAGTACAGGAACTCGAAGAATATTGGGACGTTACAGTTTTTCCCGAGGCAGAGGGTCCACCACAACAGATTCCCAGTTGCGCTGATGACATTCCGGAAGAAAAATTCCTGCCTCGACGGTGTCATATAGCGCTGATTGAGCCCTCAGTCCCTGCGGTACTAAACCAGGGCCGGAATATTGATGAGGAAGTCGGGGACCTGTGACGTCCAGAGAGTATCTTCGCCGGGCGAAAAGTGACCGGCGCCAACCCAGAGGACAGCCGTGAGAGGTCGCCTATAAAACTGGCAATTCATCTCGAGTCGAGGCGAAAAGTGCAGACACTGCTCGAGGAACAAATGGTCCTCCTGCCTAGCCGTAGTCGATCGTTCAGCTGGTGGAGATTTCCCGGCTTGCATAAACTTCTTTTGCAAGGTGACGTCTGTTTTCTTGTTGTTTTTTCGTCAGCCAAAAACGCAGATGTTGACAGATTATATAAAGAAGATGCACCAGTTCCCAGCTTGTTGATATTGTATTGGTTGGTTGGTTGATCTGGTTCATTTTACTTCGATTTTCTTCCACTTTTGTCTAATCGCGAAGATGATGATGATTGAAGATCTGAAATTTGTGAAGAGAGACGCACACATAACACTCATGCCCAGTCAGGGATTCGAACCGAGGACAACTGTGTTGTAGCACACATGCTGAGCTAACAAAACGGTTACGGAGGCAGGCTATATTGTACTTTATCTTCTATTACTGATCACCGCCTTTCCACATCTTTAAGTACATCGTATTTTTTTGCTACTGCCTTTCTTATGTAATCCCAACATTGAGGGTAAATTAGGATTGCATGAAACTCATAGAGGCGATATCGAGAGTCTACCACGATAATGCGTTTTATCATCGAGACTATCGTGATTGTGGTTAAGAAATGTAATTAAGCACTCTTGATCTGGACGGTACCCAAAAGCGCTGAATTATTGTGTTCAATATTCAATGTCCCTGAGGACCTCGGAGATATATATAAAGTGTGCCATGATAAAGAAATAATTGACGCAGTGTATCCACATTCATGTGGACTCTAATATTATATATAGGGTAGACCGGGGCTATATCGATCATTTCACATTGAACAGTACATAAAAAATTGAAAAAAACTTAATAATATGTTTATATTTCTGATAGTTGTAAAAATGGAAAAACTGAAACACTACACATTGCAAGATTTTCCTAAACTACGGGGTAATTCTGATCATTGACGGGGCTATTCTGATCACTTGCAAAATCACATGTCTAGATACATTTTCCACAAATGAATTGTATCTTACCAAAGCCCCGTCACATATGTATTTCATGAAACCAAATGTTCCATCGTTGACCTCGTATCCAGTCACCTTTAACAGCACTTTCGTTGGAGTAGTACAACTGACCGCAAAAACGCAAGGGATATTGTCTTCATCTTTACCGATATTCTTAATTTGCTGTCTTTTTTCATTTTCTTCCCTACAGGCGTATGCTCGTCAGATAGCATGCTCCCACTTTTCTTCTACATCGTTTTGTCTTTTCTGACTGTTTGTTGAGAGATGGGATTAATTCAGAGAATGGTGAAGTGGAAGAGGATCGTAATGTTCGTAAAAGCCCCAAAAGCCGATATTTCTTTCATTGGTTGGCTACATTGCGCTATACAACTTTGGCGCCACGAACGTGTATGACTAACAACTAATATACCTGCCCCATTGTTACATATATAGTTACCCACTTACTACTAATAATGTTGCTGGTACAGCTTACGTTCTGAAGCTTATCTGTTTAACTATGCGAAAATGCACATTCAGAGCATATACCTTGTTTCCAAAACCAATTTTTTATAGGCACATTAATTTACAAACAGCAGCAATGTCGTGCGCATCTCAACCGTGTAAGTTCTCCTTCTCCACTGATGCCATGCAGTTTGCCAACCCGAGCATTAACAATGCGCTAGGATCGAATATTCTTTCGTCGATCGGAATAGCCCCTTGGTCGAAATAGCCCCGGGCTACCCTAGGTTGAGGCAAAAGTCAGGTGGCATAGGTGAATGGCTACCACGGCCACCAGAGCTAACACCCCTTTTTACTTGTGGGGTCACGTAAAGGCCGTGTACTCGTGTACGCTAAGAAATTTACGAATCTGGACCACCTCAAAGAAAGGATCTCAGTCATCTCCAAAATCGCTAGTAGACGTCTTACGCGACTGGGAGCGTTGAATTGAAACATGCATTAAAGGAGATGGTGCGCACATAATTACTTATTTAATTACTGACCTCAACAGAGATAAAACCTCCATTTACAGAAAGCATTTTACATTAGTTTATACAACAAGGTTGAGAGTAATGAGAGTCGGAATTCTGTGGGAACTGGAGTAACTATTACACATCAATCATGTGCGTATGTACGTACAGTATTTGTTTTCCTATATACCCTGAATTTACCTCACCCTGTACTTCCTATATGTCTCTCAAACAAAATATTCTGAGCCTTTCCGATAGCGTACATCGTTGCCTTGTAATCAATGGTTGCCAGGTTCGATACCAGGTGGAGGCTATAGTGGTTCGGATCCCACTTTAAACTATAAGTCCAATCCCCGTTAACCTATCTGTGCAACTTAAAAACAAAAATATCAAACTCAAACAAAATACTCCCTTAGCTATCTTGATTCAGAACGGGAAGAACTTTATTTCAATGTATATTTCTAGATTGAAATTTCCTGTGGCGTACAGATCCTAAAAAACTATTTCGAAAGATATGTCTTTCCTTGCTTCAATAACTTTCATCCAACGCTCGCAAAGATATAGACAAGCGAACGCGGCCGTTTCGCCAACGTAAAGAGGAAAAAGAATCGTACCCTTTCTTCCACTTCAGAACAAAGGAACAAAAACTGCTGACGTCACAAACAAGTAGAACGTCGCGGGTCTTATTATTTTTGTCGATGATGAGGCTGTCCGCTGAGAAGATTATTGGAATTCCAATTCCAACCGTTCCTCTGGCTCAAGCCAGAATTGGTTTCCGATCTTCCGAGGCCAATGTTTCCCAAATTCGATGTACCCCCGGATTGCAGAACGTCCAGGATAAGTTTTCCTCTCTCTCCTGTTTTACCGATGCTTCCATACCGAAAGATTTTATACCTCGCTGCTTCGTACGGCCTTGCTCTCGTGCAAGGTTCCAGGCCCGATCTGCCGTGCGCACTCCCCCCCTTCCCCCTACTGGTTCAGTGTGTTACGAGCCCCAAAGGTGCCTTAAAAACAAGGCCGAGAATAATGAGAGTCGGGAACTGGAGTTCTCCGCGCCAACATAGACACAAACATCACCGTGTTTTCTTCCTTGATCTTGTTCAAGGTACGCGCAAGGCCGGCTTAAGGTTCACGGAAGATCTTCTTCAGCTAAGGCAGAAATACCTCCCCTCCCCCCCTTCGCTAGCCCTGGACACCTAGCAGAGTAATTGTAGTGCGAAGAGCAATTACTTCGGAGATTAGGTGTCTAAGTAATTAGGCCTTCTATTCAACTATCTTAGCTATCGTGGAAAGATGCAAGATGTGTATATCCTAACGTTGATGTATAATTACGCACGCACATACACACACCCACATTAACAATACCCTGCAATTGTAAATGTCTTCCTTTAAGCGAGAATCTTAACTTTTCCGCAGCTGGATAAACGCATGTAATTTAAAAATGAAAACTTCATATTTATAGACGACAATATATGAGTCGTTGAGATGGACCTAAGGGAAATCGGAAAGGATGGAAAAGATTGGATGGATCTTGCCTCGGATAGGGACAGATGGAAAGCTTGTGTTGCTTCAGCCACAAACCTAGAGAGTATGTACAGTAATATGAGAGTCTTATTAAAAAAAATAGCTCCCTGGTTTTGTGATGTTATTGTGGGAACCTTAAGGAGGATATCGTCATTATAAGGGTGTACATCTGTGCCGGATGTCCACAAGGTTTTATTCGCATAGTGCAGGACGCTACTGGTTCCACACTTCGCCGCTAGGAGCGCGAAATTCAATATGGCGACATCCGGTTCTATTTAACTTGAAATGGCATCAATATTGAGCAACAATGAAGAATTAAGTCAAAATAAATATAACTATTTTTTTTTGCAATGCTGAAGGTTACTAGAAAATGGAAAGCGCAAATACTCTCTACTTCTCTTCCCTTACTTTTCATTTCTGTGTTACTCTCTCTCTCTTCCTCGGCCATTGTTTCTGTTATATTTTCTTTTCTGATTCCAGGAAAGTTAGATGCTTGTTATTTTGGTGAAACAGTTTAAAGGAAATGTTAGACGTAGGTAAACGTCAAAGAACAATAACAATGTTATCTTTTCATTACTTCTTTCAGGAAAAGGAGGTTGTGTTTTCTCCAAGCATTCCGCGTATAAAGTAATTTATTGTATCATCTCTTGTAGAAACACTATAACCACAGGCGATATAACTTTGTGTATTCACCACAGTCCTGTTGACCCGCTGGCGGAGAAATACTCGTTCAGTTTAAATGCCACGTATTTATGTGGTGTGTGTCTGTAGATTACAGTATTTATTCTCTAGCCAGGTGAAAATGGAATTAGCTTTTTGTCTTCATTATTATTCTTATTGGTGTCATGATTAGATTTTCAAGTGTACTGTCTTGTTGTGTACAGACGAATGATTGATTTCGTTTATTTAACTCCTCTTTCCTGCCACTTGTTCTGGCTAATCGATATGATAGAGATAAATGATCCTTAGGTATAATTAATGACTGCATATTTCGTTTAAATTCCACTTAGTAGATCTGCTCTGTGTGTCAAGATGTAACGCAAAAGGTTCCACACTCGGAGATACTTGGATTTGAATTTTAATTCCACTTTATTCATAGTTAGGCTGATCTGGACTTGGCCTACAGTTTGAAGTAGGATCCAAACCACTATTTCTCGGGAATCAGCAGCGCAAGGCCGCGCATAACGGTAGAGAATGGGAGAAGGAGAGTGGGTGGAGCAAAGCAGTGCGTGTTCCGAACGGCTGATAGCTGCAGCCGTGCTTTCCCCTCGATGCACTCACTTCCCCTCGCACGTGTTCATTGGTGAAGACCTCTCGAGTCCACTTGCGCAGAGGACTGTTTCGTTCGCTTGCTCCAGAGAGTACCGAAACAGAGTTTATGTACCTCCACCGGGGTGTCGAACCCAGGATCCCTTGATAACAATGCGAGGGTGACAACACTATGTCATCGGGAAGGCCCTCAAGAGAACCCTTGCACCATACGCCATCAGTGTTTTCCAAACAGGTAAATCAGCAAGCGAATCCACGGCTAGTTGAGTTACTAGGGCAGTGTCACGGGACGGCAGAGACTCGGATTCGAGTTGTGGTCGATTTTTAATTTTCGCTTTTTAAGAAAATATCAATTTGGTTGCTGTTTTCCAAATGGTTTACCAATGACCCGTCAATGAAAATTAATATAAAAACTGTTGGAAATATTAGAACAGACACAGCCATAAAACATGCCGAGCCGCTAGCCAGAGTCCTCGAAGCCGGAAACCTATTAGCCCTCTTCTGAAGTGTTGCTTCGGCTGGTAGTTCGGTGGTTTAATTATGACGCCCGATAGAGCCCGCCACTGGACGTTGTCGAACGTCAGCCACCAACAGTCAAATTCCCTGCGTAAACACCGCCCGAACCGGAGGAAGAAAAAAAAATCGCTTCGGTCAACAGGGAGTGTTGGCATGCCAAACAAACATGTTGGTAAAGGTGTGTTTATGCACATAATTACACGAAGCCTAACATAGCTGGGCTAACTGATTACATATTCATTGGACGACTTGACCGGCAATTCTAATTTATCAATGCTGATATTGCCCTGAGAAAAAGAGGAGGGAGAAAAACAATTTGGCCAATATATTGAAAAAATGCCTCGGTCTGAGGAGGCGTGTATGCGTTCAGGCTGCACTGAGTTTCTCATTCGAATGGGTTTCGGTGATAAAAAAAGGAGGAACAACGTGTTGTTTTTCGACCAAAATCTCAATGAAACGCGTCCTCTGTCCTTTTCTGCGCCAGGAACTCAATATAGGAAACTGATTAAAGGGGTACGCAAATACTGAAGTGACTAAAGCAATTTGTTATTCAACGCTCCTGGCAATGATTCAAGTAGACTATTTGCATTGTTGTGAGAAAAATAC
This sequence comes from Lepisma saccharinum, assembly GCF_977018435.1. Taxonomy (NCBI): domain Eukaryota; kingdom Metazoa; phylum Arthropoda; class Insecta; order Zygentoma; family Lepismatidae; genus Lepisma; species Lepisma saccharinum. The sequence goes on from NC_139253.1 coordinate 26,239,555, forward strand.
GTTTCAGGGCAGGTCTTACGTTAGAAATGCTGATCCAAGTACTGATCTATATTTTAATCAGGTCTTTCAGTCTAATCATCGTCTTTTTAGTTCTGATCGTTTTGAGATATCGATAGTTAGACAGACAGACAGATTGACAAAGCTACAGATAAGAGTAACGTTTTCAGTTTTAGCTGATTCCTGCTGTGTGCTACGCACTTATATATTTCTGGACAGCCGAAGAATGATTTCAGAAGGAAAGGTTTACCCGATTAACGTAGGAAGAATTCTAAATACTTTTTAACATTTCGCAGTTTCTGCGTAGTTCTTTTACGCAGAAGTGATTCTCGGAAGGGGGAAGTTGTTGCTTTTATTTGATGGTGTGTCGAATTATTTGTCGAATCGTGACGATGATGGATGAAAGGATTTAAGTGATGATGACGTACGTGCACACACGCAGAGAGACAGTGAGGGGGTAGGTAGTAGGTAGGTGGTGGTAAAGGGTGTTTATTTTCAGGGAATAAACTTAAAAAGTATTATCTAGATTCGTATGCAACCCATTAAACGGTATGACTCAGCACGTTGCATAACTGCAAGGATGAAGCAAAACTGAGTGCTCTCCATCTACATGATTTACCTGGTTATATAGAATTATTTATACTAATCAAATGTTCACAATCCTTCTACTTTCTTTCAAAAGTCTTCGCCTAAACGCCAATGAGTAAAAATTACTTCTGAAAGAAAGGAATATTTTCTGAACATGGATGAACAAAATTACAAATATTCCTGTTTCTCCTCCTCTATTCTCTTCCTTTTCATTCCTTTTTGTCTTTCCGTCTTTCTTCCATTCTTTCCCTTGATATCACGTGAGCGATATTCTATCTTGTGCCATTTAGTCCTGTTTAATTAACATTACTAGTTTGTACCGCTACCTTAATTACGACGGAGAAGGTAAGAGAACCAAGGGCGTAAGAAACGGAGAAGGAATCTAAACAAAAAAAAAATCCTCTTGGTATTCACTTTCGGTGACCAAGGAAGAGCACTGAACGCCCCTGCTACTAGCATCGCTAACCGATTCGCCAAGAACTGTGCAATGTACAGTAATATGTACAGAATATACATATACCGAAAATCAACGATATGGTTCTTATGCATGCGACAAGAGGGAAATATTGAAAACATCTACTAAATCTTACGTCCGAAAGGGTGGATTTGTCTGTTCTAGGTCCACTTAATGCTCAACTAGATTGTTCGGAACTGGGCCCACAGTTTAAAGTGGGATCAGAACCACTGTGCTATGTATCACCAACGAAATCCAACCAGTGCCTTCTTGATTACAAGGGGACGAAGTCTCCACTACGCCATCGTGAAGTTCCTGCAGAATGGATGGAAAAAAGAAGATCCATAAAGCACTGAAGACTGTAATCGAAAGACGCTCGTAATATATGCTATTTGTTAGATGCGGGCCAGCACCCATCTGGAATCATTCCAACAGATCGATTTTGGACGTAGTTTTCACAACCGACATTTATTACGTAAACTCCAATATTAATGCAATGAACCAGGATTGGAGACGTTTATATTCAGTGAATTTAAATCCACTTATCACATTTGAGAATTTTCTCGCCAGGCACTTACTTGACTTTAAAAAGGGAATATTTTAGACATTTACAACTGCATTTCGATGATTTTTCCTCTTTCAGTCCTTTTTTTTCCAAATCGTAACGAAACAACCACGCCTAGACCAGGACCCGAACCCTGAATCTTTGATGGAGACGCGAAATCGACTAATTAATGCGCTCGGATACGAAACAGACATAATTATAATCTGAACCATTATCTTTAGTACAGTGTACGACTAGCTTTGGAAATTAATATCGATTATACTTGAACGCAACAATGTATAGATGACGCAAGCATATTTCATTTGGTTTGATATAAATGAAGTGTCGTTAGCATCCTTGGCGTAGTTGATAGTGTTATGTACTGTGAGCGCAGGAGTTCCTAGCTTCGAATCTTGGAAAACATGAAGGATGATTTTTGTCCTTGCTACGTCACTTATTTCATAAATTTATCATTTGTACTAATCGCGATTAAACTAAAAGGGATGTAGAAAAGCGACCATAATACAGTAACTAATACATATCGTTGAAGATGGTAACGAATCCTCCTTTTCTTACATAAAATTTTTGCCTCCAAAGCTATTGGACATACATGGCACACTTTTCTCCTGGAAACGAACCCTCAGAAATAAATGCAACTTTTCGCGCTACGACGCCAGGGGTCCCGGGTTCGAATCCATGCCTGAGCATGTGTGTTCATTCCTTTGTGAGTCTTCGTTCATCAATTCCATCACTCATTCTGATCGTCGCGATTAACCAGAACTCGCAGAAAAATGACGCTAAATAATAAAAATAAAAAATAAAACAAATGACTGTTATAAGGAGTAAATAACTTTTTCATAAAAAAACTTCAATGATTATTTTATCTGTGAGTGTATGTAATGTTAGAAAAATGCCTGAAACAGAAGAACCATGTAGAAACCTTCCTATGACCTTCCAGGAAACATTTTGACAATTTTTTGCAAATGCAATACATATAGATACTCTTGTGGCACTCGATTCAAAAGCATACTTACAATAGAAACGTGTGTGTTCTATATTCTTGCCTTGAACGTAATAGGTTCGACTATGAAGACATTCATCAAGTTCACCAAACCATTATTCATCCTCAACATCACGATTAACCTAAAGAGATAAGAAAAGCGACGTAAAATAATAGAAATACAAACAACCAAACTGGAGAACGAGGAAGCAAGTATGAGATTATAATCAAGGCAAAGTGCTGTGTTTTTCCTCCAGAACCTTGCAGTGGATAAAGTAAAGCCGACGAACAAACAGAGCCGGAGCATCAATTTCACACTGGCCTACTTTCGCCTCCAGCATCCGTAAGGATCCCTTATGCCCCGAAAACTTACTTCATCTCCGTAATTTCCTACGGTAATATTTCTCTCGCGACGCAACGTCCGTCTTTTATTGAATCGCTGCGTGAGGGTTGGAGTGTGTGCACCTTAATCCACTTTAAGAGAAAAGTGCCATTAGCCCGGCGTCTAAGGTAAAGTGCCATTTTAGACGCCAACGAAGTATGTCAGAAGTAGTCTCGCCTTCTCTTCCTCATCTTCTGTCCCCACTCTTCCTCCCATCCTTTGTCACTCAGGCCAAGGGAGGGATGGAGAAAAGAGAAAACGGGATGAATCCTCTATCATCTTACGGCTTCCTCAGAACCATTTTTTTCCTCCCTTGCCCGTCACAAAGGCCATTTACTTTCGTCTGATGATATGAAATGACGCGCGTAACGTTTCCGAGGTAAAATGCTGGGACCAATTTGACTAAGATTAAAAAGAAGGGAAAGCAGATTTAAAAAGGTGAAAGAAATTGGCGAATTGAGATCCACGACTTTCGCAAGAGATAAGACGAGAAAGGCACTTGTCGGATACGAGTTCTCTGGATTTTTTTACCCAGTAGCTTACGTATTTTTTAACAATACTCTGTTCTTCACATATTCAGTTGTCAAATGCTAAGAGATTGTTCACAGAGCTTCTGCAAATCCAAGCGCAAGGTAGACATGGCCAGTGCCTCTTATACAAGTTTCCTCGATGGAATGTAGAACATGTATAGCGACAAAAAGTTGAAATAGATTTTCTTTTGTTCAGGAAAATTCAAAGCGGTCTTGCCTTATTGTATTTCTGCTAGCGCCCCATGTCGTCCGATAAGAGAACCAACCACCTTTCAATTTGCAACTGCGTAAGCTCATGCGGTTCCTTCGTCGCAAATAGCCTGTTTCACCATGACGAATAGTATTCTAGACAGCATTCGTCCCCATACGGGAAACCATTTCAGCTACTCTAGAACTTCTACCTTGTTGATCGCACTAATGCAATGGCGGCGGATGAAGCAGGAAACCCATCATTAACTGTCAGTATGGCACCGGACCACTTAACAGTGGCAATGGAGAACTCATCAGAAGATGAGTTTATGGTAGTGTTTGAAGCTTGTGATGATGATGAGAAAGAGTGGAAACAAGCAGTGCTCGAAGCGAGGGGATGGCAACACCCAGCTAGCAAAAATTTCCCAAGCATCCCCCCAACTGTCTGATTGTCACCATTTTAAATCATAAGAGCATCCCCTCAATTAGCCCCAAGGCTCGACCAAACATGCCTCATATAATAATTACCACTTCAAGCTCTGGGAACATGAGGAAAATAAAGGTTGCAAACGGAAACACAGTTACTGGGTGCATGACATGCACACGTACACACATACACAATCACTTATGAAGATGAGAGAATGTGGTGAAATAGGATCGATGACTACATAAAGGAATGGGAAGTATTTCCTTGCTCATTTTCTCACCCACCATCACAAGCAAAGCGTCAGCATTACGTGGTCTATATGACACTGACTGTTCGGAACGAACTCTCACGACCTGTTTTAATTCTCGGGGAGGCATCCCGGCCGTTCCACTTACTTGCCGAGTTGAAGTGAAGTGTGCCGAACCAAGCCGGATGCTCAGAACTGGATTCTTACCATATCATTTCCTTTAAATACGTTCATCAATGTCGATCCGAGCCGAGCGGAGCGGTGCAGTGCAGTGTCGTGCCGAGCCGTGCAGTGTCGTGCCAAGCCGTGCAGTGTTGTGCCGAGCCGCGTAGCACCATACTGAGCGGTGCAGTACCGAGCCGACCGTTCATAATGGATTTCATCTCTAAATTCGTCTACAGACACCGGCTTTAAACTCTGATCCAGTCCTGCTAAAGTTGTATGTGTAATGAGCAAGTTCCTTTTTCGGACTTGTAGCCCGAGAGGGGAAGGTTAAATAAGAAGAATAGAACAAGGACAGAGTTGACGCAGCAAGCGGATGTATTCTTTATGCAGGTCGTGACGTCGATTGGGGCAATTTTCCCGTAAGTCAAACGACCACTTGAGCATCTTAAGAACGCAATAAACTCGAAGGATCAGGGTGGGCCGAGACCCACTTTTACTGCAAAACATTGAAATTTAGTGTTCTCCTTAACTTGATGTCCCTTTGAAGATAGTGGCAGGATTACGTCAACACTTCAAGGAAACTGTCCTGGCGAAGAAATTTTGCTGAGAAGGCAGGAAAAAAAACATATAATATGAGGAATAAAAAGTCTCGGAATGAAGGAAAATCTGATACGAATCGCGGATAAAACAATTTGGGTGCGAAAAGCAAGAATGCTTGGATCACTGAGATATATTGTCCAATAGGACGTTCTTCAGCGATCATAAATAGGAGCAATTTCAAACTTCAATTTTATACAGTGTAATTTCCCAAGGTGTACAAAGATTCGGGTGATTTCTTATAAGATGATATGGGTATCGAATTAGAAGTATATGTGGGGACATTATGGATTTTTATACGTGGTAACGCCAGTATTGACGTCATTCCGAAAAGTCTTATCTTTGTCTTCCGACTGTTGGTTTATGACACAAGCACGCACACATAGAATATTTGTTAGTAGTAAAAAATTAATAAATCGCCTATTGAATAAAGAGAATGCTTCCGTATAAGCTACTCTGAAGGGTAGAAGTTGACGAGAAAATGATTGTCCGAGAAAGATCTTGTGGATGAGTGTGTTTGTGTGCATTTCTCACTTCTGCCAAAAGTTATACGTGAATGTTTCATGTCGTTATTCCATCACGCTTGGCTAATCGCGACGATGAGAAATTGATGAAGTAAAGGAACAAACCCTGAAATTTTGTTTTAGAGACCAGAGCTCACCACTCAATTCGCTTGTCGAGGCGTCTGAGGGAAACATGTGATAGCAGCAAGCACTGAGTACATACATATGTATGCCACGATCACTCGACTTTCTAGAGCTTTTTATTGCAAGTTGTTAACAGTGCATATACTTCTTACTGCCAAACAATAATTTAGCAGCCCGACCCTGTGGCCGAGTGGTTAGCACATCGCGCTGCGACGCCAAGGGTCCCGGGTTCGAATCCCGGTCGGGCTTGGTTGTTTGTGAATGTCCATTCATCAATTTCATCATTTCATCACTCATCCCCATCTTCGCAAATTAGCCAAGAGGCACAAAACGCGAAGTAAAATAAACTAAATCAAATCAAATCAAAATAATTGAGCAGAAGCGTAGCTTGGAGACAAAATAAATTCAAGAAAGTGTCAAAAGATCAAACATCAACAAGCAAACATACAATAATTATGAAGATATATCTGAAAACTCCTCGCTAAAGATAGGAAACTAAACCCCAGAATTTAAAGTAATTGGTTGCATATAAATAGGGAACAGTAAGATGGATCAAAACTTCAGTGGAGGATTAAAATTCGTTATTGAACGGTAAAATAGAACGAAAAAAGGAGGGTCTGAAAAATCAACGACGATGGAAATTCCCAATCGGGCGAAAGAATAAGGGGTTCATTAAAACTTTGGAAAACAATCAAGGCGTGTCGGGACAGACTTTCAGAAAAAAAAATGGAAGGAAATAAAAGAAGGGGGGATTGGAGAAGAAAATCTTGAGGGAAAAATTGAAGAAATAAATAATTTTATGTGATTGTCCAGAACATTTCCTCGTTGGTGCTTGCCAGTTAGAGTGGATCGAACTTGAGAGTTATATATTTGATGAAATATGATGGAGCTGCGGTTACGGTGGTTTGTGGGTACTGCTTAGTAAATTCTTATGTTGGACCAGCTTCTTTGCTAATCGAGGTTTGGAGTTTAGTAAGTTCTGAGATATGGACATACAGACAAGTCATGTCCCTGGCTCTGTTTTCTACATATCGATATGCGTGTATCCTTCATGGAAACTACTCAAATTTGATTCTCTCTTCTGGGAGTCGCATTGTATAAGGTTAACGACGCTCTGGCGCCTAGAATCACAGCCATATGGATTTTGCTCTGCTGAATGCCGTACAGGCCTTAATTACAACCTTGGAAACATACGTTAGTTTTTAGTTTCGCATTTTCGGATTTCCTGTGGCTCTCGTAACAATGGTAACAACGCTACCCATTCGGCTATGTGGGAGCTAGAGGTAGCCATTCAAGGGGATAATTATGGAGAAGGGGAAGGGCTTATCAGCGAAGATGAGGTCGGGATTCGAACCCGGGACCCCACACACTAGGCAACTATCAAACCGTGGAGAAAGTAAAATACCCAACATTCCATCTAGGAAGCTCCGTAAACCTATTTGAATTTCCAGCAGTACTTAAAGAATGTTTATCAAACATGAGCTTTCCTGCGATCGAGGATATGCGTTGCATATCCAACATTCGAACCTAGATCTTTGGCTTGGTAGTACCGGCTTTAACTGTCGAAACGTAAAGCCTTATTTTGGGGATTAATATTTAAAATTCAAGTGGTCCAAGGCTTTCCTGCGACAAAAGGTTTTTAAAAAAAGGCAAATAGGGGGTTTGGAGTTAGGCATCATACATTCTCGATCTCTTCACAATAGAGCTTATGCGATCTGCACTATGACAAGGATTTTACGCTTAATGTAGGAAGTGTTCGGGCGACTGATATTATTTGTTCACAAAAAAACTGTCAACAGCGACTGCCAAGACCACACTTCCTGCATTGTAGACCCTGCGTCACTGATTAGGAATGAAGCCAAAGTAAGGATGTGCGTGATGTCCTCTGAATTGAGTCAACTCTGCAGGCAAAAGTAGAATGATAGAATAAGCCCGGGTTTCTACATCCGATATTGGACACACACGAGTGTTTTTCTTGTTGATATTTCTGCTACCGTCTCAAGCAAGAATGCTGTTTTCGAAAGCCCCTCTACAAGAAACAAATCAGATCTGTTCCACATATAGGCACTTCCATACTGATGCATCCTCCCAACCCAGAAGAAGGACCGAAACATAAATCCCGTGTAACATCTATGGCCGCGTGATTTGGTTCTGGTAAATCAAATCCGTCAGGGCTCTCTCTTCAAATTCAGGTTTGGGAAAGACCTTTCGACGTACACAGTGCATAAATTGCCAGAATAATGTTCTTTGTAGGGGACTGGGGAAGTGGCAGTGCACAAGAACGATGAGGGAGAAGAAAATGTCTTTATGCATGAATATGAAAGCTTGGGAACGATGCGTGAAAAGCAAAATATGCAAATAAGCACGAGGAAAAAAAGTTTCCAGTCATAAATAAGGCAATCAAATCTGATATGGATACGATGGGGGGACATTTCGTACGATTTGCTCTACGGCCGAAAAACATGCTGATTTCCCGCACAATAAAGGAAGGAGAACTGTCTATAATTTTTCCTTGTGTGTTTTTTCAGTAATTTAATAGAGTTAGTAAGGATCTGGGGAGAATTGAGACATCCCCGAAGGAGAAGGGTACGAAATTCAACAAAGCGTGAGAATTCGCAGAGAATTATGGGATTTTATTTCGCATGATATGTTCGGGACAAAAGTAGGGCCATTTTGGTTTCTTCCCCCGACCCCAGTTTTCGCCTACCATTCCCTACTTAACGGTTCTTGGAACGCCTAGATTGCCCACAATGGAGGCAAGTAAACGGCAAACGCGACGGGATGCTGGGATCATTGAACAGGAACGGACGAGGCAGCAAATAAAAAAGGGGACAAAGGAAAGAGGGAGATGCATAAGGCGGTTGTAAAATCAATGCAAGAGGTCGTTAATTAAGGAAGAGGGGGAGAGAAACTGGCCAATTTTGCGACTCTTGATTCAGCCTTCCCCGTGCCCCTTGCTTCACATTTGAGGTCTTTGTGTCTTGTGAAATGTCTGAATCACTTTGTTTCGTGGGCATCATCTCTGCTGTTGCCGTGCTGGTCCTAGCGATAGAGAGTCTTTCATCTAAAGGTTCGATCCTGTACCCAGTGCTTATTTTTTTCAGTTTTGGTCGCTTTCGTGCCTTGGTACACCGACCTCCGTGGCGGAGTGGTTAGCACAGTGTGTTACGATACCAGAGATCCCGGGTTGAGTCCCGGACTGGGCGTTCATTGTGAGTGTCCCTTCATCAATTTCATCATATCATCACCACCACTCTTCCTCATCGTCGCGATTTCAGGGACGCTAAATAACAAAAAACAAACACATATAATAAAATTGATTGAAAATTATGAACATGGTGATAAATTATGACTGCATATACTTACTGCAATCGCTTTTTGTAGTTTTACTTGGATTTTATGAAGATCATCCACAGTGTTAATACATGTAATAACCCGCAGATATATTAACCTGTTTTAGTGGAAGTTGCCTTAGGGAAAATAAACAACATTAGATTACATTACTGATCAATTAGTTTCAGTGTTCACCAAATTTGAGAGTAATGCTTTGGAATTAAAATCTGTTTCCAACTACCCCATGTGTTCTTTGTTTGCGCGATGCAAGACACAATTTGCTCGTCCAATCTCATGGGTCGCATGCGGAGCTGTCAGCATATGTGAGCTCACCTCCTGGGCATTTCCCTGTGGGCTCATCCAGCTGGCAAATTCGTTAATGGAAGTCTCATTTGTGGGCGATCATACAAACGAGCTCACGTGAAAAAAAAAAGCAAAACACATGCATATTCTCCCATACAGGTTCACACATTAGACGACTGACTGAATGCGTTCTTGCTCCGATATTCGACCGAACTACAGGTTCCGATATGTATATCGTCTGTGGTTGATTTACATATGTATATTGCATGCGACGTTTTCGCACATCTCATTAATTATTCATTCAGCCAGGTTGGGATTTAGGACCGGAACTAGGGATGGCCAAATTACCCTATAGAAGAGATCCGAGCGTTTCCTTCCGTTAATCTTCGCTTACCAATGATTCGGAGTGGACGTATGTTATTTTTATGCCAAGATATCTCTCAGATTCAGCTTGGAACATCGAAGCTTAAAGCATAACTTTATCCTTTTACTTGGTTTCCTATGAATATTATCTACATTATTAATACATGTAATAACCCGTAGATATTATTGTGTTTTATTGGAAGTTGTCGTAGGTGAAATAACAACTCCTCTGTACACCAGATAGCTAGGAAGAGATGTTTCCAACTCTTCAACTGATTTGAGTGCACTTAACTATTCACGTCTTGTGCATTTATCGAATTATACACACGGAAGACCCCACCACATTAGTGAATCAGCAAGTCAATCAAAATATTCAAATTTGCTGTAACACAATACCATCTTAATAGTTTTGCCTATACGTTGCACACATAGCTGTTTATTTGTCGATCCGAAGCGTTGTGGAAATTGGTGCAACATTTGCTGATAGATGTAAATAATACTTAGACCGTGCAACATTTGTATACAATGGAGGACATTTGTTTCTTATACTAACGCTAAGACCTTCATAGGAAATATCTGTATACATGGAGAAGAGAGACAACACAGCTTCAGAGATCATTGCATGAGATGTTTTTTTAGGCGTCAGAGATTCTTAGCCTGCATAAACGCAGTTCCGATGGTGAACTACGAGGATGAGAGTACCTCATACTCCTCACTTTGTTGAAAAGGGAAAACAGGGGTAAGGAAGGTTATTACTCCCCCCCACACACACGCGATGCCCTTGTAAACCAGTGGAAATTCAGATTGATTGATTTGGTTATTTTACATAACTTTAATGCCACTTTTGGCTACTCGCGACGTTGAGGATGAGTGATGTTATGATGAAATTGATGAAAGACTACTCACGAAGAACAGCCGATGCACTAGGCCGGGATTCGGACCCGGAGCCTCTGGCGCTGTAGCGTTGTGCTATTCACACTGCCACGAAGATCGGAAGGAAATTTTTAATATTACACCCTATATAAAATTAAAAGAATCAAGTAAGGTTCGTGACGACAGATATGTCGATACCATAGTCATCGATATCGAAATACAACTCCATATTGACACTATTCGACATGAATTATTTTAATTATTTCTATGTTAACATCGTACAGTTATACAGTGTCGGCGGAAGTGAACAGTAATGTGCCAGTTGAATATGGAGGGCACTCATCTATACTAAAAAGAACAAATAGTTCGTTGAAAAGCCAATAGAGGGGGCAGGCAGTAAATAAACTGGTAGCCGAACGTCAATATATTTGTTGGAATCCCTCGGGCCAATATCCCGGAGGTTGCTATGGGGGTCGGCCATTTCCAAAGAGGGAAAGCCTGGAAGGGAATGAGAGTTTATCCATACTTTGATTTTTCATCTTCTTGTGAAGGGCCGTGGCGTATGTCAATATGCCTCAAAATGATCAACACATGGATATGATTAATTGAAAAGTTATACTTTTTTGTTGTTTATAGTACCTAGTATGATTGATTGATTTGGTGTTTTAAGTCCACTTTATGCACAGTAAGGCTAATCGGGACTGGATCTACAGTTTACAGTGGGATCCGAACCACTAGGTGCCTCCACCGGGTATCGAACCCGGGACTCCTTGATTATAAGGCAACGACGAATATAGTACCTAGAATATGAAGGGTTAATAATATACAGTCACTGGCAATAAAAATGGTCATACCTAGATCCTGAAATATTAGTTTCCCTGCATGACGTTACGCGTGTTGCCTAACACTAGGCACTGAGCGGGTTGCAGAACTTTTCCACTATGATTCCACACTAATATCGGTCGTTTTACATGTCACCCTTTCCCACCCCTACCTCTAGGGGTGCCAGGGGTGTCTTGGAGTTGAACGGCATTGGGAGAGTCACTATTCATCCCGAAACTTATGAATTCCACACTAATATCGGTCGTTTTCGATTATGTTTACATGTCACCCCCTTCCCGCCCTGACAGAGAATGGTGAGGACAATTTGGGGGCTGTTTGAAAAGAAAAAGTAGTGGGCTCCGGTCTCGAAAATCAGGAAACAGCAGCGATGGGACTCTAAGCGCAACACGAGTCACCCAACGATAAAGCCGCTTAGCTGACTCTGGTCGTCAAGAGGGTTGTTACGGAATGCTGTCTGTTCTTAAAAGAAACATGTGTAGTACGGTATACCTCGCGTAACATAGGGAATATCCGTTTTCCATCGGTTATTTTGAATAGCATTTACAGACTGTTCGGTGGTAGGAGTTTCTTGGTCACTATGCAGACGACTTACACTTCTAGGACACCTGACCAATCTTAAATTACGTTCTAACAAAAGTTTGTCTTTTGTTATCCACTCTTTGTGGCTTACACAGAGATCGCTTTTGTGTCACTTATGTAATCGCGAAGATGAGGATGAATGACGAGAAGATGAAATTGATACAGGACAATCATAAACACAAATGGACAACACATATCACAGAGGATCATACAGGCTGTGAGTACAGACGCCAGAGCCTCGTTTGTCTGCAAAATACAGTTAAGAGTGTACAGCATGTCTAGGATGTCGTCACAAAGGGTCACCTTTTACACTCCCAGAGTTATTGTTAAGAATGGGCAAAAGGTACACATTCTCTAGCTCGACGTGGATTTATAAAAAGTACGCTAGGGTTCAGATGTAACCATGGTCTCTGCAGCAGTGTACCTTAAGTCGGAAAACTACCTAAAAAAATGAGAAATTCGATCCCGTCACGGCATGCAATTCTCACAGACAACCTGACCCTCAGATTGGACATTAGTCACGTTGTACGGGCGAGAGCGAGAGGGGAGGGTGGGCATTATGTCATTTCTGCCATCTTCTTTCCCCAGTGTTGCCTCCGGGCTAATTAGGGATACTTCATCTGAAACGCATAAACGAACGTCAATACTCGAACCTTGTTTTCTAGAGGTTCATATCGCACAGTCAAACTTGCCTACGGTTCTCCTTTCGGAACCAGCTTGAATCGTTCGTAGTGAACAGCTTATGCTTTCCAACTAGTGATTTCTGTTGGAAATGCTCATGTCATTAGAAGGTAAAATTCCAGTTTATTTTGATGAAACAATTTTTCCACTCCATTCTGTAATATTTTAAGAGTGACACAACATAAACGTGATGACTAAAATATGACTAACTTTTGTGCACAAAAGCTAAAGTTAGTAACAAAACAGAATAACTATGCACTACAGTATATGAACTGAACGAAACGTTGTGTTTGATATTCACTAATCTGGTTGATCAAGTATATGTCTCCCTAAGGCTATAATAAAAAATTGGAAATAAAATTGGTTAATTTCTATTAGTGTATAGTAGTTATTATTATACGATGACAATCATAATCACGATATTAATATTGTTATTTTTTCTACCAATTAAAATTTATCGGGGTGTAAGGGGTGACCCTTTGTGAAGAAACCAAACTGTTAGCGTCCCATTCTCGTAGTACACCCTGTACTGCATTTTGCAGACTAGCGAGGCTATGGCGTCTGGGCTCACGGCAAGTATAATCCTCATGTTTCTGTTCTTGTGTTTTTGTGATTATCTCTTCATCCATTTCATCTCATCATCATTCATCCTCATCTTAGCGATTAGCCAAAAATGGTAGAAAAGCGAAGTAAAATAAATTAAATCAACAAAAATATCAAGTATTTATCAATGGCCCGACACCCTAAAAATTGTCCGGCGACGCGCATGATACAGAAAGATTCTTCACCAAGTCAAATCCCGAGATGAAAGCGCGCCATGATTCATTCCAATCTCCCTCGCCCCCGCCGGATTGATCGAATGATTGGCGCCAGCCGTCCACACTACAAGCCATGGAGCAAATTGTAGAAACCACCCAGATTTCCACATTTATGTACACTTCGTGATGGGCATCTGTCATGCCATTTCATCCCCGGCAAACTTTCCCTCCCCCCAGTCGATCATTTGGTAGGGCGACGGCGAGTGGCCTGCAACCAAGGGGGGGGGGGGGGTGGCATTCAGGTTATTGTTCTCCCATCAGAGGAACACGGTCGCGGCTTATTATCGACTCTGCAATCAAACGGGGCAATAGATTGCGGGACAATAAACTGAAACAAACTTGCGATCAACCGTCCAGGACACAAGCCATTATTGATCACCTAACGCCAGGCATTACTTAGCTTTTGGAACAGTTGACATTCGAATCCACCTCTCTAGGACCATCAGCGGGAGGCCGTTACTGAATTACATTACGTGTCACTCCCTATAGTCTCTACTTGCCCTGGCCATCGAGATTAATTATTATTGTTCGCCACACGCACAGAAGATGCATTCAACCAATTACGATTTGTTTTGCTATCTAGCATCAGATGCTATACTGCTAGGATAACTTGAACTGTAGCACTCTAGTAGTAATACTGCAGTTCTAAAGGGTTGTTTAACAACACAGAGTTCAGCTGGGGTGGTAGAAGTTGCCACTGAACATTTGCTATTTAAATGCACTTATCGCCATAACGCGTTGCGGAAAAGCGAGCATTTCAGGATATAGGTGTCCCATTTTTATTGCCGGCGAATCTACGTTATCAACCCTATTCGCAAACGAACTCGATGCGTTTTCTCATCTTCCTTCCTCCAAACTTTTGTCAAACCTCGTGCTAGGTTTCTCAGCAACCCTATGAAGCATTTATTTTAAAGTCCACGCTATGCTGTACTTTTGACAGACGGCAAGCAAGCGGGTTTCGAAAATGTCTCCCCCCTTCGAAAAACCACTACCATATTCCAAATACTGTACTTAGAATTCCTTCTATAGCATTTACCTGAATTATTGTGAGCTTTTAAATACTTAGGGAGAACCTTTCGAACCACCTCATATAAGTTTTTTAGACTACCTCGTCACAAATTCCTCACAATATGAATCTACAGCCTGTCTCAAGTCTGTGAAGCAACGCCGCGCATAACGGTATAGAAGGGGAGAAAGCAAGAGTGAGGAGCAAACGGCGCTACTGTAAACGGCTGGTAGCTCGAGTCACTACTTGCGCAGAGGACCTGTTTTCGTTCGCTTCCTCCACAGACCATTGAGACAGAGTATAATTTATGATGTAGCTTAGAAAAATTCTTTCTCGCTCAATATACACCGTGTCCATAAATATACTGTCATACTTCAAAGTGGTATTACGTCGCTTTGGATAATCGTATTTAAATGAAATTGGTGACATTTGAAAGAAAAACTCAAATATTTTTGGGCATGTCAACAATGGACACCAATATCAGCAATGGACAACAATGAACGAGATCAAACATAGAAACTGAAATAAATTCACTCCTGACAACAATGGACCATGCGGGTTCATTGTTGGATATTTAGCAGGCAGGCAGGTTACATGTGAATGTTTTCCTTTAAAATTGTGTTGTTATTACAGAAGATTTAAGAACGTAGTTGGTGTGTTTTAGAATATCATTACACGCAGAGTTTGGTGAACGTGTTGGTGTGTTTTATCATTCCACGCAGAGTTTGGTGAAGATTCAGCGTGCGGATTGAAGTGATTATGGCGACCCCACAAGAACGTAGTTGGTGTGTTTTAGAATATCATTCCACGCAGAGTTTGGTAAAGGTTCAGCGTGCTTATAGGCGAAGGTTTCAAAATCAGGTTCCTTCACTTCTGCAATCCAGTCCATCCCTGTGGATATGTTGGAGCGTGTGTGGCATGAAGGGGAATATCGCCTTGATGTCTGCAGGGCCACCCGTGGGGGACACATTCAATGTCTATGAGTTGTAAAATAAAATATTTGAGCTTTTCTTTCAAATGTCACCAATTTCATTTAAATACGATTATCCAAAGCGACAGTATATTTATGGACGCGCTGTATATATCGGCGATAACTATTTAAATCTCATGAACTTCAAGAGCAACAAGTGTGATGAAAAAATGGATATAGCGAATTATACTTCAGACCAACGTACATTACAACAATATTCATATTCTTTCCAGTCGTTTCTCTTAATAGTATACGTACATATTCAACGACGAATACTAGCTTAATTACCGGAACAAGCCTCGAGTTTCAACGCTTCTTGTGGAAATTCGCGTCCAGTTCTAATACAGCCTTCGTCGTCTGTCACTTTTCGCGAACAAACAGTGGACAAACACAGAGGACGAAGGCAGGTACAAAGCCAAAGGACATAAACTAATCCGTCGCTGTTGGAATCTGACAGGCTAAATCAGGAGAAACGATTAAAAAGGAATTAACCAGGCGCCGTAATTCCACGCCTCCAGAGTTATTGCCGATCCGGAGTCCCTTTTTTTTTCGGGGAAGGCAATCTGGCTCATCCCTTTCCTCCGGGACACAACCGGAAGAAAAGGGACTCCTCTGTATGCGAGAGCCGCTCCCATCTGGCAGCGACGTTGCTCAGACTATTTCGAATCTCCCGACATGACGGATGAGGTGGATCGAGCCAATTCCGGTTGTACGTGGAGCAGCAGATCCCGTATTTCACTGGAGAAGGAGCTGGCACTTGGTTCGGCTCCCGCGAGGGCTGAGATGCTGACAGCTCCTGCGTGGAGGAAGATCTTTCATCTCCGCCGTCTCCTTCCCTCGCAATGAATCTACGCAGCTTTCTCATTTGATGCTGAAAGACTTTTGACTTCTGACGCTCTACGAAGAACAAAGTGTTCGGTCTCTACGGACCATTTTACACAATATCCCTGAAAACGCCATCGCCTTGTAATTAACTGCCCCGAGTTCGATTCCCAGTAGAGCACGTTTCAGTGCAACTGCAAATCAACAGTTGCATGTTCGAATCCTGTGAGGTTGTGGCAATGACGACTATACGAATTTAAAAGAACTGTGGCGTACGGATGGGGTAGCTGTTGGGGCTACAGTCCGTACCGAAATTTTGAGATATCAAAATTTTCAAATGAAAGCGGAAAAAACAGTGGTAACCCCTCAAAATGCACCCCAATTACCACTTTTGCTTAGAACAACTTTTAAAACTAAGATTAAAGTCAGTAATTAGGAAATATTTTTTCTGTATTGCATTTTTCCTAGAACCCAGCTGTGTAATATCCGCCCTTACAATACCAGGACCTTTCGGAAATATACTACATACGCTAGTATATATATATAATAATATTGCGGCATGATGATAATCCCTTAACCCATTTAAACTAGTCATTCTATAATAAGACAGTCCAGATGTTAATAGTCGGCGAGAGAATCAAATTTATTTGCTGAAAATAATATGAGCTGACTAGCTTTTCTTCCACATATTTTCGAACTGGAGACACAAGGACATGTCTGAATTTTCTACGATTAACCTTCCATTGTGTCTTATAGAGCGCTGCAGGAAGAGGATTTTGCTTGAGCGCCAAATAGTTCGTACGGATGACGCTAGATAGCGTACGGAATTGAGAGCTTCTTCGTTCGAACAGACAAAACGAGCGGTGTACTCACGAAGCGCAATAGTACACGTATAACCGTAATTGGTTTGTGGTAGTGGATCCTCAAATATGGAAAGACGCAATGCAATTGAAACTTAAGTGAACTTAGTCATCATCATAGTCACCAACTCGATTCCTCCTCTTCTCTTCTGTTATGTGCGGCCTTCCTCCCCACACCCCAGAGACAGAGTATAAATGCATTACGGTTAACCACGTAATAGCAATTGCACTTTTAAAACGGTCTTTGTAGTTGCCTGGCAGCGCGAAAAAAAGGACTTGGACCGTCATTCCACTAGTCAACTTTTTACAGAGCCGCGTGAAGACTTTGTGTGGGGGGGGGGTGAAATGTGTGTTAAAAAGGAATGATGAGTTTGGAACTCTTTACGACTTTTCTATTGTTGCTTGCACGCATTTCCCTAGCTGACAGTATTTTCTCAAGGCTGTAACTCAGCTAGTCATTCCCAGCCGTCCTCGCATGGACCAGTATTATTTTACACCCTGCGTAGGTCATCCAGTATTGTACAGCAGGATTGTTACTCCTAAATATATTACTGCGGAATCACAACATGCGTATTTATACCCTGCATACGGTTTTTCAGGCCCAAGGTTTACGGGCTCCGAACTGCCGCAACTTCCCCGTGAATCCGCGGGGTGGCATCATAAGAAAAGGGGGCACCGCATCCTCCCTCCCCCCTGGTCCAAGGGGGCTCGCTCGCAGGAACGACAATGTACGGACGGCCATTAATTGCTTTGCAAATTGCCGCTACGCGCGCTCGCTAATAAGTTTATGGGCCCATTTCGTGTGTTCCTCTTCGTCTGCGCTTTATGAACGGGTCCCAATTGATTCGCCATTAATAAAAAGGGGGGGGGGGGCAAGCGGCGCCTGAGCGGAACTGGGCCACACGTGTGTGTGTGTGTGTGTTTTACAAGCATTTACCAACTCGGGTGGATTTAGCGCTACCCGCCACTGAAAAGCAGGATTTGTCCTGCAATGGGGATTTGCAAGGCCAGGCGAAAACGCACACGCACCGATGCGTCGACTTCAATACAACCCTTTTACTCTCCACGGGGGTATATGCCCCCTCTTCCCCCATACTCTCAAATGGGCGATGAGATTTAGCGGTATGGAGACCGCCAACTTTTGCCAGAGTCGTTCTCGCGACCCCTCAGGTTTTTTTTTTTCGCGCCATAGGCCGGGGGTTAAATTTTCGCGTTAACGATGAAATACTATTATACTGCACCCATTACGACGACATGGATGAAATTTTCGCATGTTGTTCTCGCGCCATAGACTTCAATTCTCATAAATGTTTCATTACGCTTATGGCACTCGTGTCGCCAGAAATCCATGTTTTGGTGACGAAGAGCCCTGCTGAAGCACGCGCAAAGGGCCTCAGTTACTATGCTTTGAATTTCATTGGAATCTGAGCTTCCTTCCCTAACCACAACGGCAGAGCGACGTGCGGGCTGCAGAGAAGCAGTTTCGTCTCTAAAGACCGTTCCACATGTCCTACCTTGCTCAAAAATAAATTTTGGGTCAAAAAACACCAAACAATGATTTCAGGAGGCCCATGCCACACCCTTTGCCGCTTTAATGAGCGATAACTCCTCCGTTGTAACCTGAGAATGTTTACAGTCAACACTGTTTTAATACCATTGACTTTCTCACGCTCCAGTACGGCCTATGCCCGTTTCGCCTTTTCCCATTACGCCTTACTCCTGATCGGAACACACAAACGGTTGATCTACGCGTACAGTGGTTAGTTTAAGGCGAAATGGGAAGTCCCCTTTTGCCATTTCCGGTTTCGCCTTAAACTCCGACAGATGGAAATAATTCACGAGAGAGATATTACAGAGATGGCTTGTGCCTCTGAATCAAACACCAGGCAGAATAAAAATAAATATAATATGTGCCTACTTCTCAAATCAGTTATTCACTTACACCTAGCATAGACAGACGAAAGAGGGATGAATTTCTTGCCAACTTAAGTTGCATTGGAATTTGAGTAGGCGGTTTTCTGGACATTTTCGTTAGAGGTTGCTTTTCCATCATGCACAATGCGTATGGGGGTAAGTTCATGAACTGAGATTGTCTGTGCTCTACAAGACAGACACACACGTTTGAGGAGGTGAATTCGTCGGGCAGCAGCTCTCCCTCTAGTTCCAAGGAAAAAGATTGGCGATGTGTTTATTCATTTGCAGCAACACAAATCGGATGTTGCTAACACAGACCTTTTCCATGATTACATGAGAGACACATGAGTGTCTTCCCTACGTAAGACTTGTAATCAAGGGGTCCCGGGTTCGATACCCGGTGGAGGCACATAGTGGTTCGGATTCCAATTTAAACCGTAGGTCCAGTCCTGATTAGCCTTTCTGTGCATGAAGTGGACTTAAAACAACAATTCAATTCCATTTTCTACTACTTAAGTATTCGTTTATTTATTTGACTGTAGCATTTGATAAGTTTAAACACAGTAGTTTCCATAGATAAAATCATGATACACTGGGTGAAGTATACACAAAATATTTTCGGGTTCTTCCCTTCAATGGTCATGGATGCTAAGGTTCTATCTTATGCTGTTTCTTCCTTCCTCTTCATGTTTCCCCCCTCTCGTCCTCTGTTTCTTGATTTCTTTTTAATATTCTCTCTCTTTCTATTTCTCTGTTTATGAGACCTTGCGGTAGAGCCACGCTCCTTATCCTTACTGTACTTGGATTGCAAATAAGCCTTTGGTCTCCCTTTTCTACATCAGATACGGGAAAAGATGGCATATATAGGATTGAATGCTGCAGAGAGAAGGCAAACCCTCTCCCTTACAGTCATAAACACGTGAGGCATGTCACTGATTGCAAGTATTCCGATGCAATCCCATTTTCATGTCTCACGAGATACACCCAGGCATCAGTATTAATGAACAGGAATCATCGATACTTCAGCAGGCCAAATCAGAAGGTGCTGGAACGGGGCGAGCAAGGAAGGCGCGGCGAGCTTATCGCTATCTGTTTTTGGAAATCATGTTCGCAGTCAAAGGCTCCCGCTGTTCCGAACGCGTTATCTCCATCCATGGAAAAGATAGACGGCGAGTAGGGGAGGACCAATCCTCGAGCTCTTTCGTGCTTCAAATCTCGCCCGCCGGACGCCTGAGGTCGCAGCAGGCGGCACGCACACCAACAACAATTTACGACAATCGGGCAAGTTTTCAGCTCTGATTCTTGTCAAAGGCACACATATACAAGATTTTTATCTATATGGTTTTGCTGAAGCGGTTACTCGCCCAGTAATCCCCTCTGGTCTGTGTTTCCAATAGCTTTCTTTAGGAGGACAAGATCAGAAGCCGAACATTCATTGAAGATTATCTTGTTCTCAGAAGTTTCACGCCCATTCTAAACCCCAACAAGTTCGTTACTGTACCTACTTTTATGAATCAGAATTTCAAAATTACTTTCGTTATATTTAAATATTATAGCATTTGTTATTTAGCCGATTTTTCTGCCTCTTTGGGTCGATGGCGTCGCTGAAGAAGTCTGATGGTCTGATGAGGACTCGAATCGGGAAATTGCGCTACGACGCCAGCGGTCCCGTGTTCGAATCCCGACCTGGGTACGGATGTGTGTGTCCATTTATGAATTTCATCATGTCATCACTCATCCCGACCTTCGCAAATTAGACAAAAGTGGCACAAAAAACGAAGTAGAATCAATCAATCAATCGAACCAGAAAAATTCCCTTAGCGAATCTTCATTAAATTCTCTCCAAAGGCACTAAAAAGAACGCCAAAACGTATGTGGCACTACATATAATTATGACGCGACATCACAGATGTCTCGTGGGCTTTAAATCCGCTTTAACGTCAGAAATAGTGTCACGCAGGTTCTGTAACTTATGTGTATGGACTACGGTTGTTCTTGCATGTTTTTCAGACATAGCTGTGGTTGTCGATGCCGTTAAGAGAAAGTGCTACAAATAATGATTTTATGAAGCCCTTGTAAAAATAGAGCCACAGAGGAGCAAGCAATAACTGTGAGTAAATACTCGTATGTTTCGAAAGAAAGCAAAGGCAAAGCATCAGTACAAAAAAAAAGTTGTCTCGAATAATAAGGAAACAGCAAAATAATCTCTTGATTACAGTTTCGACATGCGAATCCATAACAGTTCGCATGTCCGAATCCCAGTGTGTGCTTTGTCACACATTTCATCATTTGTTAATTTGACGATATGGCAAAGCAACGTGCACGTTATGTGTTTAGCTTATTTTGCATAGCTTTTGTTCTGTTTTTCGCTAATCGCGATGACGAGTATGACTACGGTGATTAAATGAGATGGTTGGAGGGTTGTACCAAAGAAACGTGCGCAGCCCACGAAACGGCAACTCTACAGAAGATTATTCTTGCTGTGGATCTAGGCGCCAGTCTCTCATTGGCCTTCAAGCATGCACTTTCCGGGGTGTACTATGTGTACATTTGGATGCCTCTTCAGAAAGTCACCTCTTGCACCATGGCAAGACGAGTACTTCAGTCTTGTAAACGTTGTCAGAAAGCCAAAGATTGTATTTCAACTTTAATTGAAGCGGCTGCAACGACTCAAGTAGCTTCAAAACGAATACGTTAAAAAATTATGTACTCGACCAACGTTTGCAGCATTTGACATATGCTACCATATCGTCCTCCATCTTGAATCGAATCATCGAACTATATTTGGAAAGGACCAGTCATATTTATGCAATTTATGAATTTTGGAGAAAAGTAAAACGGGAAAAGTACTTTAATATAAATATTGCACGCCATAAAAAATTATCACCTATTACGTTAGTGTGAATTTTAACACAAGATTTCTTTTTGTGTCTATTTTGGTAACCAAACTGAAAGGTTACGGTACGTATGTAGGCTACAACTTTTCGCTTTAAAAATTTAACATAATGCACTCATTTCATGTGTAGAATAATATTAACTCCATAAACTCTTACTAAAATGAAGAATGAGAGACAAAAACAAATCTATATCTCCACCGCCAGTACATTGAGATGACAACAATCGTCTCTTTATCTGTTTGATGTGAACGACTTTGAGAGGAAATCTCGTAAGTTATAAGACAGCTGGTGTCACCGATACAGGCCTGTCACCAAGGTAACCGACAGACTCCGTGATGGAAAAGAATGTCTGAATCCAATCTAGATCTTCACACCAAGGCTTTAAAGAAGTTCCCAACTTCTTTTACTGAATTCATTTCTGAACTATTTCCAGACATTCCGAAAGTACTTCAAATACCACGAATTTTCTTGCAACTTCCTTACTCGCCCCATCGCCTCCTATTCCCTTTCTTCTACAATTCTCTTTCCCCCTTCCTCCTTTATTCTTTTCCAAAGATTCTCGGCTGTCTATTGTAAAATCCTGTCTTTTATATCCCTCTTGCGTAACTTTCGCCAATTGAGAGCTCCCTTCAATGGCAGAGGCCGACAAAGGCGGTGCCTTCGACGCCGTCGATGTACGCAATTCTCTTGGATCCAAAGTCTGAGGAA
This sequence comes from Lepisma saccharinum, assembly GCF_977018435.1. Classification (NCBI taxonomy): domain Eukaryota; kingdom Metazoa; phylum Arthropoda; class Insecta; order Zygentoma; family Lepismatidae; genus Lepisma; species Lepisma saccharinum. The sequence continues at coordinate 26,262,292 of NC_139253.1, forward strand.
GACTCCTGACAATAAATTTCAAAAAATACATTTAAGAGTTTGTTTCACTTTTGCTCTTTTTCGCACGAAACAAATGCTAGTTCCAATCGAGCATGGAATTAAAAAGTAGACTGTCCTGTCTGGCACAATTTGTGAAGGTTGAAAAAGTGAAGATATGAGTTCCTTGGCGGATATGATTTGTCTGCTGCCAGTCTACCACTCTTAGAAGTCTCCGAACAGTATGTACAATATGCATATCGGACGGAATAATTCAAATTAAGATCTACAGTCACGAATATCAGCAGACAAGATTGAAATTGAAAACAAGATAAAAGTTGTGAACTTGGATGCACTCACTACACACTTGCGAAAAGAACGAATACCATTCAGAAACAAGTACTTGGTTGAAACCAGTGGCGTAAATAACGCCCGTGCTGTGCTGAGGGGTGCACGAGCTTCCAGGGCGCAGTATGAATGAAAAAGTAAGTCAGACCAATAGTTAACAAAAGTTTTCCTTCCGAAGTTTTGTATCTTTTGATCCCATTGCAGTCCCAGAATGATTTTTTGATATGTTTTACAGTATGGCATGAGAGACCAAATATATTTTTTCACGATTTTTCGTGATGACATGTTTTGATAGGTCAAAAGTCAAGGTCACGTGACAAAATTATATTTTTATCCAAAGGTAGGCTTGTTCAATTCCCTGTACAATAAGCTTTATTTGAGCTTCCTAGGCGAAATAGGGGTGGAGTTACAGCACATTTAGTATGGCAAAGCGGGCTCAAAAAGAGCAATTTATCCGAACTTTGACCTTGAATAATTTAACAATTACAAGACGCACGAGACTCAAAATTTTCATAGTTACTAAGTTCCATGCATAGTTTTCAACTCCACAAACTTCATGGAAATCGGAGTTGGTTAGGTTGTGGGCTGTGTTGATTTCATATGGAATGACTCAAAAGAAAGATTTTTTTTAAAAAAAAACGAGTAGGGGCGCACATCTGAAAGTTGCGGGGGGGGGGGGGGTCGCAGAATGTTAGTTACTCTACTGATTGAAACCCACAGGTTTCTGCAACAAGACGATGTTTACCAAATATGACAATTCAGTTCAAGAAAGCTTTACAACCGTGAAGTTCGCGAAAGTTTGGTAAGGTATAAAAATTTGTCACTGCACTTTATAAAACTTGTAAGTAGACACTAATATGGCTCATTAAATCCTCAAGTTTTAAGACCAAAAGCAGGTTTAGCGAAAAAATGTTTCCCCTCTTAATTTTTGCTCTCCATTGAGCAAATATGACCCAAGATTACAATTATTAAATTGGCCAATACAGGCAGCAAATCGTCCAGTAGTCAGTTTACCCATAAATTTGGGAACTTGGATGACCAACTTTGCATTAGTTGAACTGTGCAAAGATTTCGCTTCTTGCTCTATCCCTTTATCAGCGACTTGCTGGAGCCTGATAACGATGCTCCTGCATGTCTTAATTACTGTTGGAAGTGGCTGAAAGGATAAAGGCCAATCAATAAACGTAGAAGAAGAAAAAGGAGGTTCTTAGCAGCGGATGGAGGTTCTCCTATTATCCGCCTCACGAAGTTGCTGATTAAAACAGCCACTGCTGCAGGATCTAAGAGGGAGGTTGAATCTTCAGAGAGAATAGGAGGTTGCTTAATGGACCATAATTCCTCCGCGTCCTCCCAATCATGAATTGGGGAGGGTATCTAATAAGGAAACGTCATATGTTTTAATCGTTCAGAGTTGTTAGCTCCAAAGAGTTATTTCGCCCTATATTATTATTCTTTCAATTTGTCCTGGGATGTACAGCGTACCACTTCTTACTACAGCAGAATTTAATATAAGCGAAATGAGGGCAAATGTGGTCAAATGGTTAGCGCGGTCGCTATTTGTGCAGTCACGGACACTTCTGGATTGTAGACAGGCCATTGATTTTCAATGATATCGTTACAACCCAGACGTGTCCGTGGCTGTACTAGTGGTCTGGTTCGATATTCGGTGGGATTTAACCCACACGTTACCTACTTGTAAAAGCAATCTGGTATGTCCCTACTGCAAAGGGTTGCTGGGGCACGGAGTCTATTCAAGGGAATGGAGTAAACTAAGATTTATTACTTTTTACAATCCATGTACAGGTTGCGGCAGAAATAGTAAACTGGATTTAATAATCCATGGTTTCGTTTGTTGAGGAGTGATTGTTGCAGACAAGGGGCAGGATGTAGCGGGTACGTTGGAAAGTAGGTGGCAAGTGTATGTTCCATCAGTGACGTGTGCCGTTAGCCATGGAGCCCTGAACAGTGGCGGAGCGTATTTGTGCTGTTGAGTGCTTTATTAGGAGTGTCTCTATCACCAAAACACACAGAAAATTTCGACGACAACTGATTCGACGTGATGCACCTTCTCCTGTTGCTGGTATGCGTTGTTGGGTAAGACAATGGTGTGAAGACGGTAGTGTGAAGAATAAATCACCACCCGGCCGACCACGGTCAGTGCGAATAGAACAGTGTGGAGTACACGCAGATCAGCACGTAAACATGCTTTAGCGTTGCAGATATCGGACCAAAGCATTCGGCGAATGTTGCACGTAGACCTTAACTTTCACCCGTGCAAGATGCAAGTTGTGCAACGTCTGTCAGATCGCTATAAGGTGGCCCGTGCGGAATTCTGTCAGCGGATGCTGGCATTAATAAGGCAACATCCGACATTGCTAGACACGTTGATGATGAGTGATGAAGCACACATTCATCTAACAGGAACAGTTAATAAGCAGAACGACTCAGTTGTCGTCGAAATGTTCTCTGTGTTTTGGTGATAGAGAGACTCCTAATAAAGCCCTCTACAGCACAAATACGCTCCGCAACTGTTCAGCGCTCCATGACTAACTGCATACGTCACTGGCGGAACATACACTTGCTACGTACTTTCCAACGTACCCGCTACATGCATAGCCCTTCTCTGCAACAATCACTCTGCAACAAACGAAACCATGGATTATTAAAACAAGTTTACTATTTCCGCCGCACCCTGTATATTTATTAAATTTTCCAATTTTTGTACTCAGTGTGAAAAACCGTCTTATTTACCTCCCTCTTGTTAATCGTAATATACATTCAGCATTTACTGCTGCAGTATGATCTCAACCACGTCCTTTGATTGATTTACTTTACCTCGCTTTTCTGCCACTCTTAGCTAATCGCGAAGATGAAAGGTGATAAGATGAAATGACAATCAAAAACACAATGGACAGGACAAAACACAACTCGCATAAAGGATTATCCTGGCTGCGAGATCAGACGCCAGAGCTTCGTTAAACTGCAAGAATGCAGTCCAAGGTGTACTACGTGGAAGAGAAATTAACATTTGGGTGCTTACACCCCTCAGCTATGTTCTAAATACCATTCTTTAGACTATTAAATAATCAAATATGATAAATTATTAATTTCTCAAAATGAACTCAGATTTTTGCATTGCATTTCAGGACGAGAAGAACAACTTAAATATGAAAATAACGTAAAGGGGTATAAATATTTTATTGAGACAATTTTGTATAGTTGAGTTTGTTATTTTACACATATGGTAATCAAAATTATATTTTTTTACCTTACATACGCGTTTACACTGTAGAGACAATATTTTAATTTCATTCTATGGATATTGATGGAAGCAGTACAAGTTCATAGTTACATGCAAATTTTAACACGGAACATAAAACGCTGAAAGGCTGTATTGCTTTAATGATGGATCCGCAACAGGAAATGTTACAGATTTTTACGCATGCGCAAAGAGTAGAAAGCGGCGAATGGGAGGATTCTTCTCGCAACGTCAGACACAGGATGCGCAGTAGGGTGGAAGGAGTCTTCACGAAACCACCACGAACTAATCTCGGATGTTTTGATTACCTGACTCGCTTTAAACTAGCAGCATAATAAAAACACGTTTTATCGACAATATTTCTTTTGCACTACGATGATTAGCTAAATCCGCACCACCCTTATACAAAGAGGAAACGATAATAAGATTTTTGATTAGCATTAGCCATGAAAGATCCTGACGTTCAATTTTCGAAACCAAAACAATCTGAGATAATGATTCACGGCACATTATATATAAACGATAACTAGAAACGCAGCGCACACATATATGGTGCATAATGTAGAAATCTTTCAATTTGTATTTGAAATTGGTCCACGTCTGGAAGTTACCCGAAGCTAACAAACACTCATGAATATAAACATCCGAAGCGAAGGATCTGAAATTGACAAACATCTAATTGCTAGGCTGGAAAAGTTGGAATTGGAGGAGGGGGTGAAGTTGCTTTGTACGTTTCATTATTTTCCACGCAGAGATTTTTTGTTTAACTTGTTAAAACGTAAATTAACAAATCGATCACTTTCCTCTCCCCCACCCTCTTCCAATCAAATTATCTGAATCAGCAATCAATGTTATCTCAACCCGGGGGCACTCTGAGCACGTATAATTTATTACCAATACTTGTTTGCCCAATTATTGGAAATTCGGGAATATAGCAAAGGAAGACGTATTTAAATTATTTAACATTTGTGTTTTTTCTGCCTCTGTAAATGAACAGGGATATCTACATGAAATAATGAGAAAAATATCGGGACATGCATTAATTTTTGACTCATGATTTAAACGCTGCTATACTCCGACCCAGCTAACTGTGGAGCAGGCAAAGCGACTGAAGTTACCTGCCTTCCCAGAAGCGTGTACTGCTTCGCTCTGGCCAATAGATTTCCCTTGCTTCTCTGACGACATGCGCGGTCTTGCTCCACAGTTAGCTGGGACAGGGTATAACTCCTGTTCAGTAGCATGCCAAGTAAAAATAAATGTCTGCGGATAATAAATACAATACGGGATCTCTCCACGGGTGACCTGCAAGAAAAAAAAATGATTTCTCTATATGTTCCACCAATAAACAGTGGCGTTATTTCTTCGCAGATGTCTCACGAGAAATGACCTGCCGACCTCCATGGCGGAGTGGTTAGCACAGTGCGCTACGACGCCAGGAGTCCTAGGTTCGAATCCAGGCTGGGCATGGCGTGTCCCTTTAGCTAAAAGTGTCAGAGAAGCGAAGCAAAATAAACCAAATTGATCAACGAGAAAAGATCCACTCTATGTCTCGAGAATTCTGTAAAGCAAGGCTGCCCTGCTGCAAACTGCTGGTAGCTGCAGCCCCGTTCCCTCCCTCCATGCACTCAATTCCCCCACACGCGCTCATTGGTCGAGCCATCTGGAGTCACTACTTGCGCAGAGAAGTGTTTTCGTTCGCTTGCGCCATAGATTCCCGGGAACAGTGTAATGTCTTTGCGAACGACGAATGGTAAAATAATTTGACTTCTCTGCATATGGTGGATAATACAGGTAAAATTTATTGTAACGTAAGACAAATAATCGTAACGTTTCGATCTTCTAACATGGTCTTCTTCAGACATTCACAATAAATTATTTTATTTGAATGGTGAATCTTTGTTAGAAGAGTACCCTTTTAGAGGGCGGAAACGTTACGATTATACCTAGGTAGTATGTTACGTTACAATAAATGTTACCTTGGTCAGCATTTAAATGTTTCATTTAACATTCAAACAAGGCTTAATAGGTTTAGCATGAGAAAATAATGTACATGATATGAACGAGTTTTCTTCTAAGATCCAGAGGAAACTATGACGTAAATAAAACGCGAAAACAGACAGCAGGGCGCTTCTGAATAAGAGAACAAGAGCTACATTCGTTTCACTTTAAAGTCGAATTTTATCGAAAGAGTTTTTGCAGAAACTCTGAACGCTTTTTCTTCAACGTACACGACACTGAGTAATTCCATCTTCCTCGCTCAAGACTAACAATGAAGAATTTCGCGCATTTGACCTGCAGAGGAAAAAGAAGAGATGAGAACGGCTCGGAATTGACTGGCACCCTGTAATATATCTCTTTAGACGTGTGTAAATTTAAGAACGACGTGAACGCAATGCCAAACAAGCCGTTGTTAATATGGAGGAGTTTAACTTACGCACATCTTCGGTGAAATTTAATTTCCCCCTTTTTTTTTCTTTCTTTCCGACCGAGCTGTACGTCCGAAACGCCCCAAACCAAATGAGGAGGCGGCGGCGGCATTTAGTTACCTGGGAACAGAAATAGACAGGGGCGGAGAAGGGGGGGTTTCGACTTGGGAAAAAGGATACCTCTCACGTCAGAAGCGAGCTGAAGAGGCGTCACGTTTGAATTAATCGACGCAGGGTCCATTTGTACCCCGGGAACGTATTTTGGGTAACAAAGAGGAGGACGGTATTGCCTTCGCTTATGAGTTTTCAAGCTGGATAACGGATGTGGTATGAGAAGTTAGGAAACAGCCGTCATTAATGGATTTTGGGCGTTGCTTCTGCGGAGGAATGTATTGTTCAGTTCTTTAAAGGCTGGACGCTTCACCTTTCCGAACAGTCGTTCCGCCAAAGTGTATCTTTACCATCTTTAGAAAGGAAATTACCTTACCCCCTTACTTTCTCTATTAGCCCCCCCCTGAAATTAATTGATCAATGTCTGACTTCCGTTTCTGACTAGTCCATATCGGTTGCCATATGTGATTTCTCAACGTACGCGAGAGAGTGGAATGAAACGTAAAATCCGACAAAAGTATAGCACAGACTCTATACAGCTCAACTGTTATTTACAGAACGAACTCAAGGCTACAACACTGATCATACGAGCTTCAAAGAGCCATTTTTTTCATCGTAAATATGGCAACTCCTCCACGCAATAGGACCAGTGCCCTTTGGAAGCCTAAAACTTAAGTCATTCTCCGGCAGACGAAAATTCCAAATCTCTATGCATGCTTACCATACGAGCAAGTTTACGAATGGAGGAGGAAGTTGTTACGCACCCACATAAATTACAAATTCAGTGTTAATATATGTTAATCATAAAAATAAATACTTGTATCAAAGTATGATGTTGACTCAAATTTGTAGTCTGTTGCAATGGTTATAGACTAACCTTGAGATATTTGAGAGTTGGTTGCTAGGTGATGTGATTTAAAATACACATTTTAAAATCTCCGAATTGTGACTGTAGTGATTTAAGGGGTGATGTTCATCATATTATTTTGGAATGTCCAATTCACTCAGAGAAAAGAAAGACTTTATACAAGACATTGTCAAAAATTAATGTTCCTTTCCCCATTAATATGACTTCATTGTTGTATGCTCCAGATGTTAGAATTGGATATGTTATACTTGCTGTTTTGAGAAAAGCTGATATAAAATTATAATATATTTCTGTTACTGAATGAGTTAATGTAGTTATATAAAATTGTATTTAAGAGCGTTTATGAACTTTGTGTGCAAAATTTATATTAAAAATGTATCTTATGTACTTATAATGTATGCTGGGCATAAACAGCCACCTGTAAAGTTGTAAGTCCAATAAATCTTTGTTGAGTTATGATGGCTGATGAAAGTTAATTTTAAAATGAATGTTTTAATTTGTGTACTCGAGGAATAATTACAAGATTAATACAGTTCCATTTCGGTATAAACTGAGAATACCGAAGTATCTCCGATTACTTTCAAATTCGGCATACTCACTAATTTTGGCCTCGTAATCACGAATCTGCAGTTGGAATTTGGCGATCACGTCTAGAAATTGCAAAAATAACCTTGTCAATTACCGCTATGATTCTCCGCAAAATGATCACATGCGAAACGATATGACGACGTCTTCCTTTCCGCACAACGGTCTTGCTACCAACGTTGCTCAAGTGTTGTGAAATAAGTGAGAGCGTTGATTTAGAAAATGGCATCTTGCGTAAAGGTGGAAAACAAGTTTTCCCCACGAACCATTCACGGTAAGGTTAGGTTAAAATTAAGGGTCATCATAAACATAGTTTTGAAACGCTAATCATTGCAAAAAAAATAGTTGTCTTCTTCATAAATCAAGTGTGTTTACTCCGTTCACGGACCCACTTTTATCGACTTATTTTGCAATTTATAGACGTGACCGCCAAATTTTAACTGCAGATTCGTGATTACGAGGCTAATATTAGTGAGTATGCCGAATTTGAAAGTAATCTGAGATACCTCCGGTATTCTCAATTTACTCCTCAATTTCTAACAAGAAGTTTATTTTCGAGTGCAAGTGTGTGATATTAAGATCAGCTGAAGATTTAAGGTATTCTGACTGTGAAAGATTTAATATATTTACACAGAAATATCCGTAAGCTATTCCCACGACTGAAGAGGCCTCACAGTAGATTGGTACGTCTTGTGTTCTCCGGAATGGATTAATAGTAAGTATATGAACTAAATTTAATCCGGGAACGTGACAAAGATGTTCCACATTGCAGCAGATTGATGAAATACCTTCGCAGTGACTTAGAAGTTACCACACGTGGCTCCATTACGACATGTGGGGTACTCCAAACGAAATACTGACCACTCAAAACTTTCGGTCACCTTATTTGGTCCACCCTATATTTTAGAGGTAGAACGTAGTAACGCCTTGTAATCAGGAGGTCTTTGGTTTGATCTCCTGTGAAGGCACGCTGCACAACGGTTTGGACACCATTTAAACTGTAGGCCCAGTCCTCACTGACCTGTCCGAGGAAACAACTCCTTTTTGGAAGTTCTGTTTAAAGTTACCGATACAAACTTCCACAGACTAGATTCGAAGGAACTGCACCCTGACATTCTCAAAAGGACGTCTCGGGCAGAAACTGCCCTCGCATTAAAAGTCCTTTGACTCGCACCTGGAGAGAACTTGGCACTGTTCGAAGGTGAGGAACAGCAGCCTAAACTTGCGTGATCGAGTTCCATCATACTAAGCCGTGTTTATTAGATTTTCTTCTCCCGACACAGGGCGTGGCTTCCAGCCAGCACGGAACCATTTCCAGCTTTTCCACGGTGGTATTTTTCACCCGGAAAACCCATGGAGCGGGAATCCCGGAGAGCAGGGCGCATGCGCGAGACGTGTTTGGAGAAAGAGGGCGCGCGCGGGAGAAAGTGTTTTTAATTTTTTTTTCCCTCTTTTCTCCTCGCCCTCTTTTAATTTGATTCTTACAGAAAATGCAATCTCTATCAGGAGGACTGGTGAGAGAAGGATCGAGAGACATACAGAGGCCGTTTGAAGTTCCTTACAACCATTTTCAGTTAATCTAATCGATAGCTGGAACCGTAAATTTACCGTAGCCGTTAAGCCGAAAGGAGTTGATGCTATTGGTTGAAATTGGATTTTGTTTTATCGGTGGCTGAGCAATACGCCACTTTCTTTCTTTTCCAAAAGTATATTTAAAAAAACTCAAACTTCATGCAGCATGTTTTTTTTCTCTCTCTCAACACATCAGCGAATTCCAGAAAATACGGTGGGTTTCTCGATGGCGTAGTGGGCTCGGGTTCGATACTCAATGAAGGCATATTGCACAGTGGTTCGCATCGCACTTTAAACTGTAGGCCCAGTCCCGATTAGCCATTCTACGCATAAAGTGGACTTAAAACCAACAAACCCAAATTCCATAAATTAAGGGCAAATTCTGTTGATTGCTTTTACATTATAGTAACCCGTGGCGCAACACCCCGTGTTCACCCAGTTCCCTTTTACATTATAGTACGCATGAAAACTACACTTTATCCCCGGAATCTGTAGAGCAAGGCAGCGGATAGTACCAGAGAAGGGGAGGAGTTGAGTGGACATAGCGAAGCAGTAGTACATGCTGCTGCGAAGGCTGGTAACTGCAGTCGCTTCCCCCCCCCCCCTCTCCATCCAATCCCGTTTCCTCTCACGTGTTCATTGGTGTAGTCGTCTCGCGCCTCTAGTTGCGCAGAGACTTGTTTTCGTTCGGCGGCTCCAGAGATACCCAAGACAGATTATAGGGATTGTGTGGTGACGAGACAAGACATTCTCGGTCTCGTCTCAAGTTGTAAATACTTGTCTCGTTCCCTTCTAGATTTTTGCAAGGGCATCTCCGTCCCATGTCTATTGGCAACAATAATTTTGTAATTTCTTTCTCTTTATTTACCAAATCCTTAATCTATTTTTGTTTTCCATGTTCTATTCTCCTTTCATTTTTTCCTCTCTCTGTTTCGGATATTTTACGTATCTTTTCTACCCAATTGGCCCTATCCTAATTTCTAATTGGTCCCACAAAATATGCTAAATTTAATGCAGGTAATAATTCGTCTAGTAGAGAGAACTGTTCTTTCGAAACACAATTAAAATAGTTATTGTAGACTAAAATAGAAAAAGGGTAATAATAGGTGTATGCTTGTAAGCTTACGAACACTCTTTGATATTTTTTACGCGGATTTAATCTTAATCCACATTTGGTGCATGCAACCACAGAGTTGCTGCACAATATTGCCGTAACGAAGCTGCAAGCCTGTACATTTTGAAGAAGCTTCAACCTGACCAAGGGTTATTCACTTGTTCTACCAGATACTGGCTCCTCTTAGGTATTTCAAATATGCAAAGTCAAGTGGTAAGTGCAATATGGATCTAATAACAGGTAGCGATTATTTTAACAAATAATAAATTCGAATATGTTTTAAGTTGGAATACAGTCACCGGCAATAAAAGTGAGACATCCAGATCCTGAAATACTCGCTTCTCTGCAAGGCTATGTGTGTGTTGCTCATCTATACGGCGATAAGTTGATTTTAATAGCAAATTTTCAATGACAACAAACATAACGCCTTGCAGGGAAACGAGTTTCAGGATCTAGGATTCACATTTTTATTGGCGGTGACTGTACGTTTCATCAAATACAAAAAATATTTCGGCTGCCTCGCATAATTTAATATATTTAGCCTGGCACTGTCAGGCACTATTTTATACTTTTCCGAGAACTGAAACTAATCTTCATATTATTTCAAGCAATGCCGTAACTTTGTACCAAACATGTCACTACCATTTATCCTTGGCAAACAAATAAATGTTTGCTAATAAATTCTGTAGTCCACCTCGTTCTACGACCCATATGTCACAATTACGAGTTTTTCAAGTGTTTCAACTGACGCTTGTAGTATGGGGGTGTATGAAAACGTAAAAAAAATTGGTGGTACATAAAAGTATAGTGACGGGTTTCAGGTTTTTGCCTCGGTAACATGGTGGCCGGTCGCTTCAATGTAACAAGCGACCACAGTTCGTTGCCACAATGCATAGCCACAGCCATTAAATGGATTACTTCTCCATTCAGTTTGGATTTAGCCTTTGGCCGCCGCCGTAAATATCAACAATAAATATCCTAGTTAGGGATAATTCTTCCGGGTAAAAAAGGGCTATTTTTTCCCTCTCGCTCGCGTTGGCGTCCACTGCATTGTGTTATGTTAAGCCGGGTGATACACTGTCAACTGTTTTGTATGAGACTAATTTCATCACTCGCTTCTACCACACCTAACTGTCACGCCTCATTAGAGGCCCCTTTACGTCCTGTTTTGCTGTCTTTCGTGCTGCGCTCACGCACATTTTCACACGCACAATACAAATCAAGTTTTTGCCCCGCCGCCCACACGTATACGCCCGCAAATGCGTAACAAATCGCCGCCGGGGACGTGACAACGTGTAGCATGCTCGAGAGAAAAAGCGTCAACCATGAATCTTGCCTCTGAAAGACTAGGAGAAGACTGGAGAGCTGTAGTTTCAATATTTAGTACCACGGCTTGCAAGAAAATAAATAACAATCACAGTTCCCAAGGAATTATGAGCAGGGGAACTAATTTTATTAAGGTTAGTACAATTTCCATCTGAGGACTTTTTCTGACCTGGAATCCCATCACATAAGCTTTTTATGTATTAAGCTATACATGTTACTAATAGTCTGCATTGTTTGTGATGGGACAACAGGTGTACTACAATCTCGATAATCTCTGGAGCAGGCGAACGGATTTGTTATCTAGCGTCGCGTTTCTACCACTGGGCTAATCGGGATGATGAGTATGGGTCATGGAACACTCACGAAGATTACCCACGTCCAGGATGGGATTCGAACCAGGGAACTTAGGTGGCGATATCGGAAGTCGACCACTCAACGCACTCGGCACAAAACCCAAGAACGGAGAGAAGAAAGCTTGAAGACGTGGAAAGTGAGGACATCAGCAAAGTTGTTCTCTCCTTTTTTCTCATACTCGCGAACATTTCGACACATTGATACAAGTATGCACCTGCGCAGTGACACTTCATAGGCCTGCGTACGGAGGGTGCCAGGGGTGGCTGGGGACCCACTAATGTGTCCCCAATACAAATGTGAAACTACCATTAAAATAATATCTGTGTATTAAAAAAAAGTAAGCTATTTCGTTTCATTTGCGATGCCTCTCTCTCTCACACACACACACACACAAAATATGATAGGGTAAGGACGGGGCAAACGGACACTGGGGCAAACGGACAGTCCCTAAGGAAAATTAGAATAATTTGGCGTTGAAGTTTGCAACAGTGCATCGGTTGGCGTTGTGATATGAAGCAGAACATTGGCGAGAAGGTGTGTCGAACATGGGGTGAAATCTTGAAGAAGAACGCCAATCCAGCCGTAAAACCTGACCAGGTAAGGATAATTGTACTAGCAAAAACCTAAACAGTAAGAATCTGTGTGCGGAACATAAGGATTGCGTGGATTATGGTGGTCCCGCCAAAGTTGCGCTTTGTAGTGTGGGTACGGCATTGCTTCCTCGACATACACAGCCTGTGTCAACATGCTGCTGCCATGTGGTGGGCTTTTTCGAAAATGTAAAGCCCAAGGCTACAGGCGTGGCGAACGGACAGGCTTGTGTTGGGGCAAACGGACATGCATAAAGTGCATATCATTTAAATACTATAAGATATTATGTAATTCAGCAACTAATCTAAAACATTTAACTAATCTAAAACTAATCTTTTAAAACATTTTACAACGACGGCTGTAGAGTTTACGTGCAAGAAATCCGGGGAGAGGTATCAATTAAGTGGCCTTTGGTGGCATTTTTGCAGAGGCTTGGAATCGTGCGGCCACAGTGGAGAATGCAGTAAATGGGTTTCATGCGTGTGGGATTCATCCATTTAATCCACAACGCCTGCCTGAGCACGCATTTATTTCTGGAACTGTCCATGAAGTGAATGGTCAAGATCAGCGATCACCAGAACCTTTAGCGACAGACGATGCCTCATCCCAAGGAAGTTTTCAAGAACTCAACCCTTGCCATCAACTTCTGGGACCTCGAACAGGAAACGAAAAACGGAGGAATTGCACTTATTAACGGATCCTTCTTTCATCGTTCGCCTCAAAGAGAAAAAAACTGACTGCAGCAAATCAAACAACAAGAATGGGAAAGCATGTTAAACGCACCGCAAAAGATGTGTGCCGTGTATGCAACGGTGTGTACAAGAAGGGTCAACACTGGGTGCAGTGCTTATTGTGTTCTGTCTGGTTCCACCTAAAGTGCGTTGCGAATGGAAACGACCAATACTTTGTGTGTTCTTCTTGTGAGAATGATGACAGTTCATAAATGAGCTAGTGTCCATTTGCCCCTCTCACATGTCCGTTTGCCCCGCGATGGTGGGGCAAACGGACACTGCTACACACACTGATTCATTTAACAATTTGGAAGCCTACGTTGATTATTTTGAATTATACATTGTACTATTTGTTAACTCAATGTTCACACTTTCTGTATCGACCATAATTGTAATTTTTCAATAAACAGTTTGCTAGTTATTTTGCAATATATCCTTAGGGTGTCCGTTTGCCCCGTCCTTACCCTATTGTTTACTATAATGATCAATAATCACGTAACAAATGATATAGTTTTCACTTTATAAATAGCACAGAGTATTAAATATCATATGAGCAGATACAATATTATATCTTAAGAAGTAACCAACATTAGAAAACGTAGGAAATAGGAACCTACAGATTTAATTAATGAGAGGGATTCAGTTGATATTACCTGTAGAGACACAGCATCTTATTGTATTACATTTATCACAGTTGGTTGATTTCAGTTGTTTAATATCATTATTTAAGTAACAAACATCGTCACAGTGATTGGAAAACCTGTGCTAAAGTTGAGTAATTGATTGAATTGTTTGCTTTAAGTCCATTTTATGCACAGAAAGGCTAATCGGGACTGGATCTACAGTTTAAAGTGGAATCCGAACCATTATGTGCCTCCACCGGGTATCGAACCCGGGACCCCTTGATTACAAGGCGACGGCACTACCACTGCGCCATAAGGGATAACGATCCGACTATAACGTTAAAATCTTATCTTCATATACCTAATAGTTTCTATGAAAAAGGAACATGAAGTTAATTAGGTTAACACCACAGACACGTTAATAGTTATTATATAGTATATTATTATAATAATATTAACTTGTCTGTGCTAACACTGTCCAGATAGGCAGTTGAAACTCTGCTTAAGGCACTCCCAAATAAATTAGCCTGCGGACGCCTGTGTGTCCTATGCAATGTGCTCCCTGGAGTTTGAGTCCGACGACTTTTGTTTATTACACTGATGAACAAATTCAAACTTTTTTTTGCTCCTTTGAACGAAAATAGGTGATTATTTATAATTCGACCACGCTGAATCCAAATCTGAAAGTAGAAATGCTGTATCACGTATCGTTTTCCCTGGATTTTCATTTTTTGTTTTTCATAAAAATTTAATTCCCTTTGTAATAATACATCGAAATTTGAAATTATTTTTGTTTGTTTGCTCATGAAATAAGATTTAAATATTGAAGTGAATAACTATGAAATATAAAAAAATTAAAAAATATATATAGGACCGATTTTGACTGTTCAATGAACAAATTTCATGCAAAAAAAAGAAAAAAAAACACATTTTTACTCGCATTTTCAAAATTTCTTTCTTGAACTCTGCCGTTTGTAACTCCCAGCAGAAACATCTCCCTTGAGGTTCCAACTATAGTCTGCTAACATGTTCTGTACCGATTTTCCTGCATAGCGTTTCCCCATGACAGAAATATCCTGGTGACATCTCTCGCCGCATTCGTCACTAACCGCGCCCAAGTTAAGGGGGAAAAAGTACAAATGCGAATGTAAAAAGTTGAATTTTCAAGGACATATTTCACCCCATGCGCTGATAACACTTCAACAAGTTCTTAACAAGTTCCTTGTAGTTGTCAGCTTTCACATTTCCAAGAAAATTACAGCATACTTGTCTGAAAGCTAACCATGCGCATTTCTCTTTTTGTGTTAGCAATTCCACAAAGTTGTCATCATGAATGATCTCACGGATTTGCGGCCCAATAAATATGCCTTCTTTTAAATTACTATCACTGAGTTTAGGAAATGTTTTTCTCAAGTACCCAAAACCCTCACAGTGTTTATCCAAAGCCTTAACAAAAATTTTCATCAGCCATAACTTTATATGCAATGGTGGTAACAAAATCTGGTCTTTCTCAAGTAGAGGGTGATTCCTAACACTCTTCTCTCTAGAACATAAGTTTTTTCGTATGGGCCAATCCACAATGTTGTAATGTTTATCTTCTGCCCGGCTGTCCCATTCGCAAAGAAAGCAACAAAATTTTGTAAACCAAGATTGCATGCCTAACAGTATACCAATCGTTTTGAGGTCTCCGCATATCTGCCAACCATATTTTTCATAATTTATCACTTTTAATATTGTATCCATACTTTCATATGTTTCCTTCATGGTGGAAGAACAGGCAAGGGGTACTGATGGGTATATATTCCCATTATGCAACAATACTACTTTTAAACTATTCTTAGATGAATCTAAATACAGTCTCCACTCGTTTGGTTGTGACTCCTTCCAAATTCTTGCGGAAGGCCTTCTACATCATTGCAGTAAGTTAACTCATTACTAACAGAAAAGAAATGTGTCCGTGATTGTTGGCGTTTCCGATATGACACCTTAACACCATCTTGTAATAAATTCCACCCTCTGAGACGAGATCCTAATAATTCTGCTTGAACTTTAGAAAGGTTGAGGTCTCTGACTAGATCATTTAGTTCGGATTGGGAAATAAAGTGAGGTATATTTGGATCAGGAAAATTTGGATCGGTGTTTGAATATGAGGGTCTGGGTCCATCATCTGGAGAAGCACTGCTTGGTTCTGTTTCATCCACTGTCCATTCTTTAGGAGGCTTAGGAATTGGTATAAAATCATGACTCGTAGGTTTCTTGGCTGAAGGAACATCAGGATAAAATATAGAATGTTTTGATTTAGAACTATATCCACTATGTTTGTTAAACAGAAGTAACAATCCGTAGTATGATCTTCCTGTTCTGTCCATATTACAGGGTTTCCGAAGGGCATTGATTTGTGAGTGCCATTAAGCCAACCACGTAAAGTTCTCGAACAATTACAACAAATTTTACCTGGTGCCCAGCTTTTTCCCTCGTCTACTTTACTTCCAAAATACAACTCATATGCTTTTTTCACTATAGGAATGATAGTATTTCTCTGTGACTTCGGAGTAAATTCCCCGCAAACATAACAAAACAAGTTCGGGTTATTCACACATTTGCGTGACATGGCGAACTCATTAATTGACTTATAATATATTTCTTTAAAAAAAACAATTGTGAATGCTCTTATCGTTTTGTTAAAATACAACTTACACTTCACTTCACTATACAATATTACATTCACAATTTCACGAACATACACAAACATAAAATACGGCTACTCGCGAAGTTATCGGAAAGGAAGTTAGACTCGACTAACCAACAAAAGAACAAATTTTAACAGAGAAACAGGAAATTTCTCTACTGCCACATGTTTCCTCCACTATATATTAAGTGCCAGTCATAAACACAAGGTCGCTGAAAAGTTCTTATCCATTTGCTAGGAAACAAACGTTAAGCTGGAAGCGGAGCTGGGTGCGGAGACCTGAAACCATAAAATTATAAAATTTGGGTGTTCTGCAAAAAACTTAGGTGATACAGGAAAACGGATGCGATATTCGTTATCAGCACATCTGAATACATAAAGATCACTTAGTTTTATTTAAAGGAGTATTTCATTGTTTATCAGTGTTATTTAAGAACCTTCACAAATCCGCTCCTCTGGTTCAGAACATCTCAAATGACACCAGACAAAGGAACTGAACAAGAAGTTGCAGCGAAGACAGCCAGGGAAGAAGCGCACACCAACTTGTTTGGCAGGAGCATGAGCAATTATCAGCTTAACAGGGAAGAATGAGACACCAGAAACAAGACTGGCAAGTAATTAGGGAAAAGATGGAATCGGAGAGACGAGGGAGGGAAAGAAAATTGAGAACAAACTTCGCAATCGCTCTCGCGAGAGACAGAGAGGGAGAGAGTTCTCTTACATCATCGGGCATAAGGTCAAAAGATGCTCCACCGTCACTTATTCACCGCTGCCACTCGACAAGTTCCAAGAACTTGATGGTGTGTCACACTCAATTAAGAAGTTCCCTCAGGAGACAAATTCTCTCAGATTTTCCACGGAGACAAGTCTAAACTGCTTACTGCTGCTTGTTGTGATAAGTTTGAGTCTTCAATCAGCCTTGATTTGGTTCATTTGTCAATCAAATTGAAGGTAATTCCTTTTTCTTCTGGTTAAAAAACCATTGAAGAACAGCGGAAGCTCTATACAGGCTTTGATGTACATGAATTCGGATTATTAAAAAAAGGCCACGAAACTGGATGTCTAAGGTAATTGCAAGAAATTGACAGGCAGGCGATAAGATTAGTTTAAAAGCAGTTTAGATGAAGCTATTTCTTGTGAAAGCGTTAGAGCACCAAATTTTGAAGCAGCTTGTTTCAGTTCTGGCAGCTGAAATCTTTTGTTAAAATATGATTTTTCACGTTTATTTATTTATGTCTTTCGAACACATGCTGAAAAACTATTTCCACTTGCAACATGGAGAGAAAATCATACTGTCTTGTATAATCGGTTTTTAAGTAGCAGTGCACGTTCCGACGATATTGAAATAAATGCACGTGCAAAACTGTCACTCTTCGCCTTAATGTTTTACATAGTGTGAAAGTTTGTTGTTTATTACATATACAGGGTGGGCCAAAATGTGTGTGAAGCGGAAACTCGTCTAGGCCATGCTGCCAAGATGGCCGCCACTTCCAACTTTAATTATTCTCAAGTAATTCAATGAACGACAATGGATTGGTCTGTGTCCGCCCGTTTGTCCTTAATATGGGTGGTTTCACACTTTCGGCCCACCCTGTACTTCGAGACTCGATGCGGAAAAGAAAACGAGTCGTGACCGAGATTCTAAGATTTGTGTGGAAATAGCATACCTACAAGAATCGAACCCAGGTCATCCGTATCCGCGTTAGTTCCACACTATAGCAGGCCTATCGCACAGAAAGTAATATTCCCGTGCATTGTTTTGGAGTAAAGAATTAAAACCCAGTGGGTGGGTGCAGTAAGTCATTTTAATTCGTAATTTCCAAGCGCCCCCGTGTTGGTTGATTAATACGTTTCCCCCCATTTTTATTCCCGCTGCAAGGGATACACGTCACCGTCGCCATTAAGAACAACACGGAAGCCTACAACAGACTCATTGTCTTGCATCCGTGTTTTATTACATTGCAGCATGCGTTAACGTCCGACGCCTGGCATATTTGTTGCGTGTAGAGTCCAGCGGCGTTGCATATTGCTCCTGAAATGTGTGACTCGGGGCGACGAAGAGATATATACACACACGCCAGTGGAATTTGCTTTGTTTCGGTGTTGGGTCTTTTTTTCCTCTCTCTTTTTATTGATGTCATTAAAAGAGCGAACTTTACTTGGGGGCCGAACGAATGTTGAAATGAGAGGAAGCATTTCCCCTCACTGTTTCGAGTTTCTTTCCACTGTCGAGTAACCAATCAAACTACGACCGGGGACATTCATTTGGGCTTTTGCGACCCCTGCGAGATCCGGGTATGAACCGCGCTTCCTACTGCGCGAGAAATTACTTTGGACTTTTACTACCAATTCCAGGCTTCCACTCCTTGTCTCCAGTAAAGTTCTCCTGAAGGGGGATAAAATTAGGGAGAAGGAGATCCACGTTACAGCCTCACGTTGGAGCTCCTCAGGATATACTGAAACAACGGTTTTCTTTTCTGTTTTGTGGTTATTTGCAGTGTGTGCGGTCAGATTACCGTGCGTACATGTACCACTACCTGTAATCTACGTTGAGCTCCTCGAATACTATTCAGGAAGGCTTATATTGGTCTTCCTAAACTCTGTATAAGTTTATGGGGAATACTTTGGTCATGATAATCTAGAGCAGGGTTTCCAACTGGCGGCCCGCGAAGCCAGTTTGCAAAATACATTAATTTTATGTATTTTTATTAAAATACGTTCTATTTTTACTGAAGGAACAGTTTCAGAGTATGGACTTCCTTAAACAACTGGCGTTTATAACAGATATCACAGTTCATCTGAACGAACTGAACTTGAAACTGCAGGAAAGAAACCAGCTGGTGTCAGATTTAATGGGAAACATAGATGGGTTTCGTAGTAAACTGAAGATTTTCAACGTTACTTTGGAGAGGAATAATCTGGTCCATTTTCCAAGCTGTCGGCGGCTAGCAGATGATGAAGAAACACTGGACATTTTAAATTCAGTGCAAGTATTAAAGAAATAGTGGATGAGTTTGACTCCAGATTAAATATTTTGAAGAACTTAAATCAGCATCCAGCTATTAAGCAATCCTCTTGGCGTTAACATCGAAGAACAAGAAGCTTCTCTCCAACTTGAATTGTGTGATTTGCAATGCGATGTGTTCCTTCAAACTAGCCAAGAAAAGGGGCCAGAGTTTTTCAAATACTTTCAAACGTACGCTTTCCAAACCTTCGTAGTTTTCGAAAAAAGAATAACATGGATGTTCGGCAGCACATACACGTGTGATAGGGCTTTTTCTTCAATGAAGTTCATCAAGAACCGCTACAGAAGTCGATTGGTAGATTCTTCACTGCTTCACCTTCTGAGACTTTCAAATACAGAAATTGAAGTGGATATTCCAACTTTAATAAAAGAAGCAGATAGGCCTCAATTTTCACATTGAACACTTACTATGAAGGATTCTTATTTGTATGGTGTGTTTTTCATTTCTTTCAATTCATCCATAAGTATTGGGTTTTTGTGAAATAAATTGTAATTATACAATTTTGATTTGTGATTCCATTGTTTTCTAATGCCTCATTTTAGAAATTTAGGTCATGCGAAAGAAGTACTACATTCTCAGTTCAGTACTTACAATTTTTGTAATTTTTAATCCCTCCCACAAAAAAAAATGCGGCCCGCCAATCAACTGCTGGATATAATTTTGGCCCTCGGCCCTTTTGAAGTTGGAAACCACTGATCTAGAGAACCACAGACGCCAACATTTTCAAATTTTAAGTGTGCACTGAGCAAGCATTATTCTCGGACATCATTGTGTTAAATCTTTACTTTCGAATTTTTATTCATACTTTTTTAATTATTGTGATTCCCAACTTCTCCTCCGAGAAACAACAAAGTCAAACTGACAAGAGTACAGGGAAATTATCCAGTACAGAGCCAAGTAGGTAAGGGGTTCCAGTTGTCCATAAGTATACGCTGCCTTGGAAATATCTGGAGCGAACGAACGAAAGCAAGTCTCTGCGCAAGTAGTTGCTGGAAAGGGGTTGACCAATGAACGCGTGCGAGGGAACGGGATTGCGTGGAGGAGAAACACTGCTGTTCAGAGATTAAATAACGACTCAGGAACACTGCTGTTCAGTGATCAAATGACGACTTTGAGTATCCAATTTTTAAAATTGGGTTACTACTTAGACAGCACAATATATACACTGTATATTATATATATATATATATATATATATATATATATATATAATATATGAGCCCATTGCATGCACAGATAGGCTAATCGGGACCATATATATACAGTTTAAAGTGGGAACCGAACAACTATGTGCCCCCATTGCGTATCAAACCCTGGACCCTTTGACAAGAACGTTACCACTACGCCATCGAGTAGGCACTTCGCAGACAGCATGAACATAACAACTTTGATACGTAATGTGAGCTAGGTGCAATAAATCTGACACATAACACATTTATATTCAAAGAGTAAACCGCCTCCAGGTTGTCGCATCGAAGCACGTGTGGAGAAATCAAAATGATCTCTAAGGTGACCAGAAATTCCATCTTGAAGATGAGCCTACTTTCGGGAGCTTGAAGGATATATGTTGGCGCAGCTCGTATGATCGAGATTGCACCCTCCTCCCCCAGAGACGTTTGTGACCCTACTCTGCTTTAGACATAAGCATAGCGCATCCAAGTGGGTGAGTGAGGTATGTAGCTTGAGTCACCCAGGTCATGAATCCATCTAAGACCTGTTGCATGCGTCGTCGTTTCAAGACCCTAGTTTGGATTGTGGCAATAATATCCAAACAATGGGCAGGCACTAACCGCCATATCACAAATTTCCGCCATAGTACCCAAATATTACATGTGTGGTACATATTTAGCTTCGTTAAGTTTCGTATCCTGTTTCATTGTTATTGATTACTCCCCTATTGCATCAGGTCATTTCAGTACTCGAAAATACCCCGGAGAGATGTAGACCCAAAAATTAGTCTTCTATGGTGTGGGATACTTACCAACAAATGACACTGTTCTGTATTACAGGTTGAGATAATATTTTAGGGGAAAATACAGCCCAAGCTTCCATATCAAGTTAATTGAGTTCTATTCCAAATAAAGTGTAAGCAAGGAATAGTGAAGCTTGTCATTTTTCGAATATTTCAGAAATCTTCGTAAACAAGCTACCTAAAATCCTAATAACATTTTTTCCCCTAGGTAATGAGCAAAATCGTCCTAAGTATCGTTCACCTTTTGCAGTTTCGTTTCCGAAATTTTAAGAAAGTGGACACTTGATCAAAGTGCAATCCTTCTTCAAATAGTCTTCAGGAGTAATCCGTCAGCACAAAGTGCTCTACCGAACATAAGCAATATTAAACAAGAAAATTGAAATTGGCTTGCATACAGTGCGGATTCCTCAAGTTCCTGTTTCCTTAATGGTGAAAAAGAATTACAAGCATACAATAAAAAGGTTGGTTACTTGTTAATATTTACACAATTTAACAAAGTATTATAACATTATTAGGTACTTACTGAGGATTCAGGTTCAGCATGCACTATGCAGACAAGATGGGCCTCAACGCCGATTCCAGAATGTACCCACGTTTTCTCTGGTTCTATTTCTGGTGCGTCTGCAACAACAAAATAAACCATTGTTAAGAATTATATAATATATATATATACTATATATAATTTATAATACGTATATAATATATATGTATAATGAGACTAGCACAGAAGACACATACACACACACACACCGCTGCCACCATTGTCGAATAATACAGAATAACATCATGGTGTAATTTCCTTGACGACCTCCGTGGCGGAGTGGTCACAGGAATGCGCTGCGAAGACAGAGATCCCGGGTTCGAACCCTCATCAATCATGAATGTTTCACAGTACTTGTCCTATCATCTACTTCACCAATTCACATTCATCGTCACATTACTCGAAGTGGTATAAAGTGTCATACGGCTCATAAATTTACCGTGATTCTCTCGGGACTCAACCCTGTATTGTAATTTTACGTTGCTTTCAACATTGTGTATGTTAATAATGAAATATAATGACGATTTATTTATTTGATTTCCTGTTACTTAATGCTTCTTCTATCTCCTTAGATTCATAGTGAACATGTGAGCGAACCCACTGACTCGACGGGACTCCAACTCAGAACCTTTGAACACGGAAACAAGAGCCGAGAGCTCGTGAAATGAAGAACAAGCGCAGAGAAACAACTAGAATCTAGCTTGTGGAACCCTGCAAGAAGAGACGAGCAAATAACAATAGTAAAAAACCGACAACAACGCAGCATAGACGCCTGGGTACAGAGCTGAATTCCGAGTAAATCCCCATTGAAACAAACTGTAAGCAATCCATGGTGTCTCATACACCAACAGCTCCGAAGGCTAGAGTTCACGGCGGAAAATTTGCGGAAACCCCCTTTTACTTGGTCCGCTGGTCACGAGTTGAGCACCAGCGTAAATCGGCCCATGTTACCTGCTCCATCGGGTCTGGATTTTCCTGGGCCGGCAGCGAGAGCTGAGCTGGGGCTTAGTTGCTGGAGTTTACTAAGTTAAGTGTGCGATCCTCTTCCACTAATCCAGTTACGAAAAGATGTAGCTGTCGCGGCCCCCAAAGGGTGAGGGGTGGTTCATTCCAATGAACCTGTTTCAACTTTGCCTTATGTGGATACACGCCATAACTGGAACATAATGTGAAGATTTCATGTAAATATATACCCCGAAAATCCCGAAATTTCGTTATATCAAAAACTCGAAAGTATTAAAAAATAGGTAAAATATTAGCATTTCTCTCTCGTGTTGTTACTATACTTATTCATCAGACATGAGGCAGTGGCAAAATTTTGCAAAGTGTCCTTACTCCTCTTCATCAGAAAAACGACACTTTAATGGTGACTTGGAGATGTATCAACAGAGAATTGAAAGTTCTGAGCACTGGCGTACGCAGGGGGGATCTGATGGGGCTACAGCCCCTACCGAAATTTACAAAATCAAAATTTGTACTCTGGAGAAACCGAAGTGCTAAATGCATACCCAACTTGAAATGAGCCCATTACGATTTTTCTTGAACAACTTTTAAAAGAAAGGTTACAAGTAGTAATTACGAACTATTTTATAGAGTTTAACGCCCATCTTCTAGAACCTAGCTATGACATATACACCTTTACATTTACAGCTTCTCCGAAAAAAAAATGTTGCGCTCGCTAGTGATTCCGAGACACACATTAAGAATAACATCTCTTGACAAAAAGTGTGGTAGTGCAGAAGCTAAGAGACAATTAACGAGGAAAGTAAATGAAGAAAAGAAGTTTGGATTGGTCGTATATTTACAACAAAAGCAAAGAACATTCAAAAGAAGTGAAATTCGGCAAAAAGGCGACGAATAACTATAATAATTATTATCAGACCTCAGGCGTAGGGGAAAGAGTGTTCACAAGGATGTGCAAGGATATGAGTGGACACAAACATACGAGCTAGTATTTATAAATAAAACTGAAGCACATTCCAACCAGTATGTCGTGGTACTTCAACCTCTCTTCCACATAGTACACCCTGGACTGCAATTTGCAGACTAGCGAGGCTCTGGCGTATGGACGCACGACCAGCACGATTCCCCATAGGGCTCCTGTTGTGTTGTCCATATGTGCTTGTGATTATATTTTCGTTCATTTCACCTTATCGCCAGTCATCCTCATCTTCGCGATTAGCCAAAAGTGGCAGAAAGCGAAGTAAAATGAACTCAATCAAGCAAGCAGGCAAGCTTGAGATGAATGATTTACTTCGCGTTTCTGCCACTTTTAGCTAATTGCGAAGATGATGGTGAATGGTGATAAGATTAAATAGATGAAGGGACAATCACAAGCACACACGGACTGCATAAAACACAAGCACTACAACTCTAGGCGCCAGAGCCTCGTTTAGTCTGCTAAATGCAGTCCTACGTAGAAGTGAGATTGACGTTCGGATGACAAATCGTTGGAATATCAGCGTGTTGCAATCTTTATCTGACTGTAGCTCTGTGGAAATGCAGAATTCAGAAAAAAACGATAATAGAATAATGTAATTGAAGATCTATAGCCTTTGAGGTGTCAAGAAATTTCTACATATTCACATCATACATCTGTTGAGATAAGGTGCTGCACACTTTATAACTCTATCCAGTGTGGCACATTGTCAAACCCTGAAATCTTTGTAAACTTAACACTCTCAATATAAACGCGTTGTGTTTCATCGCCTGTACACTGCATCTACAACTTCTTTACTTTCCTCCAGATACAAAACTTCCCCTGAAAACTTTTGCCTCCGATGGGAACGGGAGGGTGGAGGAGGGGGTTTAAAAAAGTTGGATTCCCTCAAGCAAGGGTTAAATTTGAAATTTGCAGATTCCTAACGGCTTGATTGTCTCATCCCGCGAGATGGAAAGTTCCAACGGAGGCTGCACTCGGTCGCTATCTCAAAGCCCCAGGATCGATCCCTGGTTTCCAAAGTTGATCCTCGGGGCACTCAAATCGCAGGCATTTGTAAAAGATAAGATTCCTCCCATCTGCCTCTTTTCGAGCGCGAGTAGGGAGATGAGGCTTTGCAGGAACCCATTCAGGGGACGTAAGTTTGTCGTAGTCCCCCCCCCCCATCTCCTCTCCCTTAAAAGTTTTCTCCTCTTGATAGTTTCGCAGGTTCTGCTGAAAATATATGTGGACACATGAAGGGTTCGGTTTAAAGGCTATTCGGACGATACGCCAGACCCTGTGGCCGAGTGGTTAGTACATCGTGCTGCGACGCCAAGGGTCCCGGGTTTGAATCCCGCACGGGCTTGGTTTTTTGTGAATGTCCATTCATCAATTTCATCATTTAATCACTCATCCCAATCTTCGCAAATTAGCCAAGAGGCACAAAACGCGAAGTAAAATAAACTAAATCAATAAAATAAAAAATAACTGTACAGGGACCTGCACAAGACAAACACGAAACATTAAAAAGTCAGAAAAAAACAAAAGCTTCCTCACAGACGGTGGAAGAGACGAGCTCTTCGCAAAAAGCTAAAAACGCTTGATAAAATACTGTTATCATCGCCCAACAGGGACGACAAAAAGCCTGAAAGGTCAAAAGTCTGCCGGAGGTAAGCAAGATCGGCAGATTCAACAAGAATATACCGAATACTTAAAACTACATTACAAACACGACACAACGGATGGTCCTGCCCTTGCAGCAAGTGAACATGGGTTAGACGGCTGTGTCCAATTCGCATCCTGGTTAGGAGAACTTCTTCTCGGCGAGGGGGACGGGACGAGGAACGCCAAGCAGCGTGCGTGAAGATTGTTGCCGATGATCGCATCCCACTCTTCCTGCCAAGTATCGAGAAGGCTACAACGAATCAGATTCTGCAGGTCGCTAGCTGGCAGAAGGTGGACGAGAACGTCGCCATATGCATCAGCAGACTTGGCGGCAGCATCAGATGCTTCGTTCCCCTTTATGCCCACGTGACGAGGGACCCAGCAGAAGCGGACATCGGCACTGGCAGATATGGACACGAGCCGTCGGAAGATGCGCTGCACTACTGGATGCCGGGAGTTCGGCGAATCCAGAGTCTGCAAAACGCTGGTCGAGTCACTGCCGACAAGGACTTTCTGCAGGCCATTGACGTCAGCAAAGTCCAGTGCCTTGAGGATGGCGTTCAACTCTGCCGTATAGATGGAACAGGCAGGATGATTGGGTAGATGAAATTGATGAAGGGGCACTCGGCGGGGACTCGAACCCTAACCACCGAAATAGTTTATTAGAATAGGAGAGCCTTATCTTAATTTTTATTGCAAACATACTTTCCATCTGTAAGCTTTCTTTTAAGAAGATCTCTATTCAGGTTTGGCAACCCAGAATAAGACTTCCTTTGTTCTATTGATACCCAATATTAATTCAGTTCCACTTGGAGATATCGTGGGAAATTAACTACTCGCATTTGATTGGTTGCTGTACTTTATTTTACTTAGCTTTTCGCGAAGATGAGGATGAATGATGATATGATGAAATTGATAAAGGGACCTCGCAAAGACATGCCCAGGCTGCGATTCGAACCCGGGACCGCTGGCGTCGTAGTGCGCTGTTCTAACCACTCCGCCACGGAGGACGTCTGTGCACTATTTCAAAAGGGTGACTGTTAGAGTATCATTTAAGCATGCAAAACAACGCAGTTTTAACTTTACAAGAATGAACACAATTTGAATATTGCGGAATCTTAAGAATTGGCTTGAGGTTGGAAAACACGCACCGAGACAACCTCTCATCCACCCCAAGCCCTTAAAGACGAAAAGGGCATTTTCAATTTTAAATTCCCTTTAATTACCTTAAAACCGCACGGCGAAGCGAAAGTTTTCGAAGCTTTCATGCGGCGCTTTCAAAGTTAACAAGATTACTTGAAGAAAACTTGAGCTGTTGGGACTCCGATCTCCATCCGCGTGGCTCGCAGAAACTCTCTCGTGATATTATGAATGGCAGTTCTCGCCAAGGGTCATGTTCATTATAATAATCCTTTAGTTCCCATGATTGAGATACCGCAAGCTTCACTTCTCGTCCTCATAAACAGGGAGCATATCCCTCCTCCCATCCAGCCATGTTGGGATGCATGGAAGAGTTTCAATGTTTGGAACGGCAAGTTGAAGAGGGATTTCCAGACAGATTCAGCAGCTCAAGGCTTCTCTTCTGTCATATTCCACTGTGTTTACTGCTATCAGCTGTCGACAGTACCCGAGAACATCATGAAATTGTCGGATGATCCCAAAGGACTTTACAACAGCGCGTTAAGTGTTTCCAACTACTTGGAAATCTGTTCGGGGAATATGTTCACCTTGCTCAAGATTGATGTTGAATTCATATGCTTATGGCGTTTATTCACACTTATGAAAGTTAACGTAGTTCTTTTGTTGGAAATTTTCAATTAGTGCCTTATGGAAGTCCTTGCTATTCTTCATCCGTTGTAAGAACAAAGTTAATGGAAACAAAACCACTTGTTTCTGAGAGAAGTGGACTTAAAACAACAACTCTAACGAGCATCTGGGGGTTTAAGACAGCTGGAGCGTGGTGCTGATCATGTTCTGTGGCGGATTTAGGCGGTGTGACACAGTATGCGACTTCATGGCATAGGAAACACAATACCGTTATATACAAGATAAAATGACTTCGCTTAGTAATCAATAGATGTCGAGTTTTACCACTTATCCCGCTTAGTCGTTAATTAATCTTAATGGGCATTAATGCATAGGAGGATAGAGATTTCAAAATTCCAAAATTGCCCCTCTGTCAAGTGATTGATTTCCTTAATATCAGCCGTACAGCCGAACGCCACAACTTGTTCTACAACAATCATTTTTCCTTGTCTCTAAACCAATCAGTTCCGAGAAGTAGATTAGTCGTTACAGTTTGAACAAAGGGCGTGTGTGCAATAAAAAAAATAGCGCACGAACAACAATAAAGAAGTCATTACGCGGCAAACGAAACGAACCAATAATGAAGAAGAATCACGCCCTACAATGTCAACAATAACGCACATTGGACTTAATAACCACATGGGTCGCAGGCTTAAAATTGCCTCCCTTTCGTGGGTGTGGGGCCGCGCCAAGTCCTGCTGAAGGACTTGCCGAAAAAATCGATGCGGCTTCGCGTGGATGTTATCTTACCCTCCCGCTGTTGCCCGGGCTGCACCCTATATTTAATCTTGTTTACGTGCTCAACAGGTATATATCATGGTACCCCGCGCAAAACTTCCCCGCCAGGGCCGACCAGAGGGAGCCACCGGACTTGCCTCAGGCTAAGGAACTCGTAATCGCTTCCCATTTTCCGAACGAATAACGTGGACAGTCGGTTAAAGAATTTTTCTTTTTTGTTTTGCTTCGGAACAAAAGGCAAGAAAAATCTCGGCGGGGAGTGGAACTCAATCTCTGTTTTCTGCTACCACGCGACTCTCTAATGGTGGTCACGTGACCTGGGAGACAATGCGACAGCATTTCTCACTTTGCTCCCGACGTTGGACGAGGGCGCATGCAGATACATGTCGTCGGAGAGTGATCCCGAAAAGTCAACAAAAGAGTTAAGGTAGATAGGATTATGCAGAAATGCGTAAACGTGTGTTCCCGTTTCGTTTAGTGGCTTATCGGCCAAGATAATTAAAGACGTTTGAAATGAACTGATGTTTTTAAAGTCCACTTTATGCACAGATAGGCTAATCGGGACTGGACCTACAGTTTAAAGTGGGATCCGAACCACTGTGCAATGTGCCTCCTCCTTGGTATCGAACCCTGGACCCCTTGATTACAAGGCGACGACGTTACCACTACGCCATCGATGAGGTCTTCATAATTTTAGACGTGACTGACATTTTAGGCGAACCGGGAATTCCCGTCTCGCCCAATCTAGTTGAGAGGAAATAATCCCGTATCGCCTAATACGAATATAAGCGGAAACCTGTCGAATTTAACTATGTAATACTGATAAGTAATTGATGAAAGTCACCATATGACGAGATAACCTCATGCTCAATACAGCTGTATTGTTGTCAGTACGACGGAGTTAAGGTCAAAAGCACAACCAAGTGTTCCTAATTTCTTTAAGTAATCACCGTTCTGAGCACTCCTGTGTAACAGTTGAACATTGAATTATTTCTCGTGCTGCAACAGCTCAGGCGATCATGTACACACGACGCTGTTAGAGCTTGCTTACGTTCAAAACATCCAGCTACTGTAGTTACAGGGCTTGGTTCCATACAGTATTTTATGCGCACTATCCTTGTACGCATTCAACTGAACATCGAACGGTTCTGAGTGGGCGGGACTCTCCTTGCAACGTCACGTTTTACTCTCAAGTCTAACATGTACAGGGATGTTACGAAAGTAATCCAGCTCTACCTTTAAACCATGGGTTTCGCTCATTAGCCTGCAGTTGCCCCATGTGAACATACCAGCTCTATACTACGCACAGTAACATGCAATTCAAATAATTGATTGACTGATTGATTATTAAGTGTTTTTTCTGTCAAGATGATGATGAAGAGGATGAATGATGATGAGATGAAATGGATGAAGAGGCAATATTTTGATCTTTGTTATTTAGCATCGCTTTTCTGCCACTTTTGGCCAATTGCAACGATGATGAGTAAGATATCATGAAATTGATTCAGGAACACTAACAAGAACAACCATGCCCAGATGCGAACTCGGGACCCGCGGCGTCGTAACGCGCTGTGCTAACCACTCAGCCACAGAGGTCGGCTTAAATGAACAAAACAAACACAAGCCCAACATATGACTATACTGGCTGTCGTTCCAGACGCCGGAGCCTCGTTGGTCTGCAAGACGGCAGTGTCGTCTCTTGCAACGTTCAAACAACTGAAGTCAGGAACCACACTGAATCTATGTAGCAATGGAACCAGTGACTATGTACGTTTCTTGGCTCTACAGATAGTACTGGCGCCAGAACGGCTTCAACAGCGTTAACTTTAGAAGTAATTGTCAGATTAACTCATAAATTGGTATATTTGATTTCTGCATGCACAAGAATAGGGGGTTGTGTGTAGAGAAGATACGAACGGATCTGGGACAGCACAGGTCCTCAAAGGTTCTTCGAAGTTTCACCTTTCCCACCACAACAGTTCACGAGATGCTATGACAGATACAAATGAATTAAACGTTGCGAACACAATAACATTCTCTCTTCATAGACCTCGCTAAGATAGGTGGAAACTAACTAGGCTCATCAGTGAACAAGAAAGGAGGCTGAGGATGTTTATGGATCAAATGTGTCGCCAACGCAAACCTAGGATCCCGCCACACTGAAGGTAAGAGCATTAGCGAAACCGCAAACAGTGGCCGCAAATGAGTGTTGCGAGGTGGAACAAACGTGATATGGAAATCAACTTGTATTCCGCATGAGCAGGGATATTAATTGCACCATGAAGTCACTAATGACTGCGGTTTTCCAACAGAGCTCGCCGGCAACAATGAAGTCCGTGGTTCTGCAAAACAAAGGGAAGGGTAGAATTGGCGCGAAACCAACTGCAGACTTACTCATATGGTCATTTGCGTGCGCGAAAATATGTCAAATGTTGACACTCTGGTATATGTTTATAAGGATTTCTGCCACTACTTCTGGCGTGAGAATTTCAGAGTTTAATTTTCGACTCTAGAGTTGAGGTCATCCCGTACGACTATACTCAGTAGGCTACATTAACTCACTCTCGAGCTTTCTTAAAAACGAAGGTTTATGGCAGCAGCAACACAAGCCTTCCATCTGTCCCTATCCTGGGCAAGATCAATTCAATCTTTTCAATCATTACCGATGCCCTTTAGGTCTACCTCAACGTTATCCCTCCATCTTCTTTTTGGCCTTCCTACTGGTCTATTACCATCAGGTTTCCCAACAAAAATGCTGTAAACTCTTTTCTCTCCCATTCGAGCCACGTGTCCTTTCCACCTAAGCCATCTTGATTTAATTATTCTAATATCTGAACATGAATACAAATCATGCAGCTCTAAATTTTTTAATCTTCTCCATTCACCTGTTTCCTCATTCCGTTTAGATCCAAATATTTTAATTTTTTCGTAGGCTACATTACAAACAAAAATGATTTAGGTGTATCAAGTGTTGGATTCAATATTGTTAATTCTAACTCAATATACGAGGAACGATCCGAAAGTAACCCCACACTATCTTGTAGTGTTGGTCCATGACGTCAACAGCGGATCTGTTTGTCAATCGGTTCGATACGAGCGAATAGATTTCGCTCAAATTCAGTACCGTGTCAGTCCTCAAACGTATCTAGCTGCTCCAAGAAATTTCAGTTCAAAAGATCTAAATTTATGGCAGATAGCGTGTGCACAATATTGGCAGTTGCCAACTTTCTTCCTACACTAACGAGGTGCGAAAATTTCACTAACAGTTTCTTAGCCTTTTAGACTACTTGTGGCGATGATGTTTAATAGCAATCAGATTGAATTGATGAAGAGACACCACTAGCAATTCCCAGCCCAGGAATAGAACCAAAAAGCTTCCGTGGACAAAGCTCTCAATACACTCGGCCACTGATGATTATTACTTAGAATTAATAATGTAGCCACAAGACTACTTCCGGGCACAGGAACTTGAGCTGATGTTGCATGTCACGTCACGTTACACGTAATTTGAAACTAAAATTTCAAGAAATGACGGCATGTGCATTGTCTCCGTCACTCTGTAAGGCTCGTTTTGACGTGCGACGTCCTGCTATGGTGTGAATGCCATATAAAATAAAGTTTGATCAAGTTTCGCCATTCATCGCAACATCCCACGCGTAACACGACGCGACATTACTTTCCGCAAGTTTGCTGCAAGTCTTCAATATCATTTTGTCGTAGCTACACTATCCCCGGGCTTCTTCCTAATTAGAGACTTTGCTTTGAAACAAAGAGACCTTTAACTCAATTCCCGGTCAGGACAATGAGCGGGTTCGCCTTCATCCAAAAGAGCTTTCTTGTTTAACGTTCTTTCCTTTGTCGGTGTTGAATGCCGCCCTTTGGCTGTAGCTACAATTAGTTCCAAGGTCCAAGAACGTTACGATGTCCTTGGATAGAAACCTTTTGTGTAGAGATGGTATATTTATCGACTTTTCGTAATTGGATGGTGTTGCAAGAATATAAAAAAATGAATATCAAAAACTTTGCATACGTGCCACAACTTCCATACCAACTGGTCTTGTGTGTTGACTTCTTTCCTTTTCCAATACTGGTTGCAACAATTCTAGTAAATTTATTATTGTACGCTGCTGTCCTGTTGCTATGTCGGAGGATCATAATAATACTTATAAATATTACTGTATTATAAATAATAATTTATAATGCTCGCCATACACGCCCACCGAACCCAAGCGGCGACATTTCAAGTCAAGTATTGTTAAGACTATACTATTCAAACTGTATCAAGAGCCAACATTTTATTTCAATCGAGTATCATATATCAGTGTAAAGGAGTAAAACCACGGGGTTTACACGCGAATTTGGTGTCACTTAGATACTTACACTTAGATATCGTGACGGAAGTAAGAATGAAACTGAAATGTTGCAGACATGATGAACATAGATATGGTTAACATGAAGGAAACATAATGGAATTATGTTAAATGTGCCACGATACATGGAACTAAAAGAGGAGTAAATTGTAGCAATAAACCTTATCTGGAGTTATTTTTAATAAAATGGATCACGATTTGATTCAATTTTTGTTACTTTAAGCCTCAACTTCCTGCCATTTTTTGCTAATCGCGACGATGAGAATGAGTTATAATGAAACTGATGAAGGGACCCATTCCCAGACTGGGATTCCTGGCGTCGTAGCGCGCTGGGCTACAAATGAATGATCAAGTGAATGTTGCAACCACATACGCAATACAAAGTGCAGATAAATGGAACATGAAAATAAGTTTTGTACATTTCTGATGCCGTAGTATTTGCTATGGCTTGTAAAGCGTGTTTCGAAATTTCATGAAAAAGGTCATGTGACAGCTCGAGGGCAATGGCTTCTCTCTTTAGTACACAGTACATTATTGTATGTTTTTCTTATATCTAGTAATTTAAGGAAACTAGGCGAACGGGGAGGATATAATACTTGATAATTCCACATAATATATCTGTAACATGCAAATTTACTGACTTCTCACAGCAAAATAATACACCAAATTCATCTAGCTGCAAAGTTTCATTATGTAGTTAATAACAGAACGTTTTTTTCTTGCAAAATATTATTTTTCACTCCTTACTTTGAGCAACAACCCTGATAACTATAGTATTCACAATCAAGTATGGTATATAACTTTTAGAAGCCACTTTGACCGAGCAAGTTCATAGGGCTCCTAACAATCGAAAGTTCCAGTGTTCCATCGGGAGTACAGATTGTTGAATTCCATCTATTCTCATTGTTGTGTTTAGTCTAAAACATTGACGTACACAGAGGAGGGTGCTGATGGGGTTACAGACCCTGCGAAATTTGAGAAAATCAACACTTTCAAAATAAAAACAGCGAAGAACTTGGGGAAAAAACCACAGTGGCAAACGCAACCGCGCCTCCATAAAATGACCCTCGATTGTTATTTTCAAAGTAGAAAGTTCTAAGCATACGAGATATCTTTCGTGTATGCAGCTTAGAAAGCAGCTATGTATAATACTACCAACATTACAAATTCCTGCGTACCCCAGTGGTCTAAAACGACACAAAAAGAACGAGAACTAAGAAAAATACAGTGGGATTTACCATCTAAATTGATAACCATAACCCATTCTAAGAGACTAAAATTGAACATTTTTTCTCTGAATTGGTTCTCAATAATTCACTGTAAAGAATAAATATTTACAATTTTTTTCTCTTAAAATGACTTTGGTTACGTAACAATACACGGATACCTCTGCTGTAGCGTCACAACTACGCCATTTGTCACGTTGTCCGTTGACGGAACTGCAACGAATGTGTCGAAATGCACACACACCCATAGATCTTAATCTAAACCACGCAGCCATTTACGCCGAACACGAATCAATTTTTCCCCTAGCAAGAAAACACGTACGCCAATAATAAGTTTCTCCGGTGCGGCAAATACAGGGAATTGATTGATTGCACGCGTTGCTGTCAACAAGCGGTAATAGGTATTGTTTCGCCTGATTGTCACATGATCGTAAATTTACGCACGCATTATGAGCAAATGCACAGTATGTCCATTGTAATTGTTTCCCTCTTTGCATTCTGACATAAGCTTATAAATGTGGGCAACAGCTTCAAAAAATGCAGACTGCAGAGGGAGCAGCAGTACTGTGGCGTTGTAGAAGGCGGAAAGGAGGGACGGGGTGAGGCAGGGGCTTCGTCGGTCGCGTTCGTGCAGGGGTGGGGGGAGAAACCTCTCGTAATCATGGCATTGCTCTGCCACTCCAGCTCTCTTGGTTACTGGCTTTGAAGAGCAGTGTGGAGAAGGGAAGCTCGTGGTGTTCGTTTGCCTCCACAAGAGATGTTCAAGTCTGCTCTAGTCTGTTCATCGCGACGATGAAGATTAATGATTAACTGATGGCATGGGTAATGAAAAAAAAAACAATGATAATGTCTGGTCAGGGCTCTAACCTGGGACTTCGTTAACCACTCCGCTACGAGAATGAAGTTGTCATCAATAGTTGCACATATCCCATCCATTTCAGTTGCAGGGAACTTTTGAACTTCAGTCCTTTTTGTTTCAGAACGAAACTGTGTGCGCTAGAAGACTTCTTTTAATATCATGATATAGAGAAATCTCAACAAGTAGTTCAAATAAGATAATTTCAAAACTAAAACTACATTATTTTGAGTCTAATTAATTATGCATCTGGATTTTAGAACGTTCCAGTGCAAATGTTTAGTATAGACGATAACAGAGCCATAAGACACAAAAAGGAGCAGACCATAACTTGATGCACGGACTTTCTTTGCTACTTTTACGACAGGCCGCACACGACATGCTAAAAACAATGAAGAAAGGTCACTTGCTTTCTCCATTGAGACATTGGCAAGGAAAAAAAAAACTCTTACTGACCTGCTTCTAACTAAACCTTCACGTCGAATAACAGAGGTCAAGACCTTAGGTCGATTTCGTGCGCAAGAGTCCGATCTTTGCGTAGTGGGCGTCAGCTCAAAGCTTCATGATTTCTCTCAATTTGCGGCTTAATTTGAAGCATTAATAATTTAGCAGGAACAGTGGGGGGTCCGCCCACCGCTATCAGCATGGCCCTTGGCCTCCGCCGCTGAATTGTGGATCAAAGGCGTCGGATGAATTGTACGAACAATAGCGTCTGGATAACATCACAAGCATGTCCATTACCTTACGAGTACCTTCCCTTTTCCGTTAAGGTCTTGTTGATTCTTCAAACCTTTTCTCTGCACACATTCCGCGCTTTCTCGCCAATACAGAATGCTAGCCTGTTGATCAACTTCCTGTAATGTTTATTCACCCATCCATGGTCAGGAACGTAAAGATACTGTAATGGTTTGAGGATAGCTATCATAAAGTTGCAAGAAGATTGGCAATGAAGAACGATTATGTTTACACCATTATTTCAAGTACACTCCACAGTCCACTACTCCTTATCCTTCAAAAAATATAACTATAATTTATAATAGTACTTTTATGTGCAATGATTTCAAAGTTAAATTTGCAATGAGAGACAAAAAGTAAGCAGACATAAGAATGAAGAATAAAGAGAGGCAAGAGGGAGTAAAGAGAGGTGGCAAAGATGAAGTGAAGAGAGAGATGGAAGAGAAAGATGGATCAGAGAGAGGGGGAGAGAGAGAGATTGAGAAAGAGAGAACGAAGGAGTAAGAGAGATAGAGAGATGGAATAAAGAAAGAGAAAGATGGAGTAAAAAGGGAGAGGGGAGAAGGTTGAGTAAAGAGAGTGAGGAGAAGTAATATGGAGTAAAAGATAGAGGGATACAGAAAGATGAGTAAAGAGAATGAGGGAGACAGAAAGATGGAGTAAAGAGAATAAGGGAGACAGAAATGTGACAGAAAGATGGAGTGAAGAGAGAGAGGGAGACAGAAAGATGGAGTAAAGAAAGAGGAGAGAAGACAAAAAGATGGAGTAAGAGAGAGGGAGATAGAGACAGAAAGGTGGAGTAAAAAGAGAGAGGGAAAATACAGAAAAGAGAAAGAGAGAGGGGAGACAGAAAGATGGAGTAAAGAGAGAGGGGAGAGACAGAAAGATGGAGTAAAAAGAGAATGAGTAAAGGGAAACAGAAAGATGGAGTAAAAAGAGAAGGAGAACACAGAAAGATGGAGTAAAGAGGGGGAGAAGACAGAAAAGAGAAAGAGAGGGGGAGACAGAAAGATGGAGTAAAAAGAGAGTGGAGAGACAGAAAATGTAGTAAAGAGAGAGAGAGAGGCAGAGAAAGATGGAGTAAAGGGAGAAAAATATGGAATAAAGAGGGAGAAGGGAGATTTTTTTTATTTATTTTACTTCGCGTTTTGTGCCTCTTGGCTAATTTGCGAAGATGGAGATGAGTGATGAAATTGATGAATGGACATTCGCAAACAACCATGCCCGGGCGGGATTCGAACGCGGTACCCTATGGCGTCGCAGCGCGATGTGCTAACCACTCAGCCACAGGATCCGGCAGGGGCAGAAGGGAGAGAAAGGTGGAATGAAGACAGAGTGAATAGGAAGTGAGAAAGAGAAAATGACTAAGAAGAGAGTTACAAATATAGGGAAAGGAGAGAGGGTGATAGCAAAACAAACACGAGAAATACTCTCGATTTACGTTCCGTCCGAAGGGCAAAAGACGAATGGTTTACATTTGAGAGAAGCCGCAAAACCAACCCTGAAGCCACCCGTATGCTGTAAATAGGTCGCCTCCATTGTGCATTCCTAAGTGCCATTCATCCAATTGAGGCACGCATTTCATTTACGCAACTCAAGCAAGCGTGCTGCATTGATTGGTTCAAATGACCTGCATTGAATTACACTGGATCAACATGTTGTTTTCCGGGATCTCCAGATAGCATGGTCGGTATGCGGCAGATACAGCGGCCCCAGGACATCCGGATCAAATCAAAGCATCACGGGAGATGGTGGGACGATGATGCTCCGGGATTCATTACCTCCATGAACAGCCGAGGCAAATGTCCCATGTTATTTGGCAGCATTATCACCGAATTTCTCTCCACCGGGACATTTCGCAGTTGCATTCCGGTCAGTGGAATTGGAATCCTGATTAATATGGTTGTAAAGTCCTCAAAATGCACCGTCAAAGTTGATGCAATCTTTTCAATTAGTTCGTGAACCTGTCTCTAATTGCTGAAGATTCAATTTCAGCAATGTTACCGTTAATGTGACGTAGACTATAAATATACCGTACGTCAACACTGTTACAACACACGCACTTCACAAGTTGTTTCCATGCAGTCAACATAATGACGAAAATAGACTCGAAGCTGGAATAGATCCACTTGGACTACTTTTAAGAATGAAAGGAAAAATATTTTTACAAAGCAAAAGTAATATGAATGGAAAGAAAATTCTCAGTAATCATTGTTCAAAATAAGGATAATAAGAATACAGGGTAAGAGTTGGAGGATTAGTTTTCACTCACAAGGCCAGCATTAAAGAATGAAAACAAAATATCGGTTGTTCTCTTATAAATCTAGAGTAATAAGACTTTCTTCCAAGTCAGAACAATCAAAATACAAGGAAAGAGATCAGGTATAATACGTCCTTCTGCAAAGGCAGAGAATTACGAAATGATAGAAAATTCTAGGTAATCCCTTTACAGAGTGATTTTAGCAAGAAAAATCTAGTCAAACCTTCTACGAAGTGATACGAATACTAGGAAAATTTTAGTCAATCCTTCTGCAGAGTGATGCGAATGCAAGAAAAATTCTAGTTAAGCCTTCTACAGAGCGATACAAATACAAGAACAATACTAGTTGATACTTTAACGAATGCTAGAAAAATTCTAGTCAATCCTTTTGCAGAGTGATGCGAATGCAAGAAAAATTCTAGTTAAGCCTTCTACAAAGTGATACGAATGTTTGGAAAATTTTAGTCAATCCTTCTGCAGAGTGATGCGAATGCAAGAAAAATTCTAGTTAAGCCTTCTACAGAGTGATACAAATACAAGAACAATACTAGTTGATACTTTAACGAATGCTAGAAAAATTCTAGTCTATCCTTTTGCAGAGTGATGCGAATGCAAGAAAAATTCTAGTTAAGCCTTCTACTGTGTGATACAAATGATAGGAAAATTCTAGTCAATCCTTCTGCAGAGTGATGCGAATGCAATAAAAATTATATTTAAGCCTTCTACAAAGTGATACGGATGTTAGGAAAATTCTAGTCAATCCTTCTGCAGAGTGATGCGAATGCAAGAAAAATTCTAGTTAAGCCTTCTACAGAGCGATACAAATACAAGAACAATACTAGTTGATACTTTAACGAATGCTAGAAAAATTCTAGTCAATCCTTTTGCAGAGTGATGCGAATGCAAGAAAAATTCTAGTTAAGCCTTCTACTGTGTGATACAAATGATAGGAAAATTTTAGTCAATCCTTCTGCAGAGTGATGCGAATGCAATAAAAATTATATTTAAGCCTTCTACAAAGTGATACGAATGTTAGGAAAATTTTAGTCAATCCTTCTGCAGAGTGATGCGAATGTAAGAAAAATTCTAGTTAAGCCTTCTACAGTGTGATACGAATGCAAGGAAATTTCTACCTAAGGCTTCTACTGAGTGACAGGAATGCAAGGACAATTCTAGTTGATACTTCTACAGTGTAATACGAAATCTGCAGTGTGATAAGAGTGCAATGAAAATTCTACCTAATCCTTCTAGAATACAGTGACAAGAAAGCAAGGAAAATTCTCGCTTCTGCATAACGAAGCACCAAAACTAAAAGATAGCAACATTCAAATAATATTTGTGCATCATTGCGTAATGTTGACTTAAAACAATCTTTACAAACCAGAAAACAAGAAAGACGACATCACGTCAAATATAAATGTTCCAATTAGTTCGGACGCTGCAATTTTCTTTTGGGAGAATTAGCATTAGGGCTTTAAACAAATAGGCAGGGAAGGAAAACGCAACAATCTACAAGCTTCAGCATCACGCATAAATAATGCAATGTTTCAACGGCGAATCGACCAAGGATTGCAGATCAATTCGATCCCAGGCAGCAATTACCAGTAACAGTGGATCGTGTGGGACACGTACAAGAGATAAGCCGGTGATGGGAACCGAACAAGTGATTCCGCCCACCCCCCTCTACTCCATCCCCATCTTCACGTTGACAACCACCATTGAAATCAATCTGATGCCGTCCAATCGGATGTGACGTCATGAAGTTAGTTCAATGAACGTCACCTGCAGAAGGGATGTAACAACGCCACCTCTATTGATTGTTTCTCTCGCAACATCCGAGCTTTAATAAAAAAAAGAAAAGGGAGGTTGGCAGACCGGGGGGGGGGGGGGTAAAATCGAGATGGCGGAAAGTAAATGAATTGTGGTAATTAAATCTGCCTATCCGTTCATACAGACTCCTGCAGATGAAGCGAGCCCCGGCATAGGAATGCGAAAGTTAATTTCATTAGCGATGTTCGGATCGTCAGAGGGACAGCAACTCGCTCTTTCTTTACGTGACAGCGCGAGATGAGTCTCCAATACAAAGTAACGGAAGAGTTTATTAAATTTTCGGTGAAAATCAGGAAGAATGATGTGACAAGAGGGGAAGAAAGTTTTCCCTTTAAAAATGGCATATACTCGAAAAAAACAAAAACGCAGGGGAGTTGCGCCGTGCAACACATCCCTAACCAAACCTGCAAAATTTTCCTTGCGGTCGTATTACACTGTTAAAGAATTAACTATAATTTTCCTTGCATTCGTATCACTCTGTAGAAGGATTCTAGAATTTTCCTTGCATTCGTATCACTCTGAAAAAGGACTAACTATAATTTTCATTGCATTCGTATCACTCTGTAGGAGGATTAACTAGAATTTTCCTTGCATTCGTCTCACTCTGTAGGAGGATTAACTAGAATTTCCCATGCATTCGTATCACTCTGTGGAAGGAATCTAGAATTTTCCTTGCATTTGTATTACTCTGTGGGAGGATTAATTAGTATTTGCCTTGCATTCGTTTCACTCTGTAGGAGGATTAACTAGAATTTCCTTTGCATTCGTTTCACTTTGTAGGAGGATCAACTAGAATTATTTTTGCATTTCAGCATGCAAGTTGAACCATTGTCGGCTTTTTTTTCCTAATTAACCACGTGATTGCTGAACACAATTTCAAGCATTCTCAAGCCTGTGTCAATTACATTATCAGTTCTTGAAATTCACTGAAAAGTTAAGGACTCACCGACCTAATAAATTTACCAGTAACGTTACTTAAACGAATATTGAGCATGTTTTCTCAAAATCCGATGGATAATAGATTTAGCTGTATTGAAGCTTGGGAGATATTTTGAGGAATCGTTTTGCTGATTGCGATAGAGATTCACGCTCTTTCCAGGAAAGTGATATTTTCATAAACTGATAATTCTCGGAAGCTCTGAGCTTCGGGATGACCTTAACAATTTAAACGGCCTAGCTTAATCAGCTCTACTTGTGAATTCATGTAAAAATGCTACCAACACAATTCATTATTTCGTTTGGAAATTGTTGGCCACATTGAGTAGATTTCTTAGACTTTGCATCACGAACATCCATCCACCCCTTCAGCGCTGTGGAAATGTCATGTCCAGTAGCGCATTTTGTGTCACCGTCGCGTGATGCGACGTGACTACCTGGGCGTGCATCTCCAGTCTTCTCCATACTTCCGAAATTTGTGTTGCGTTGTTCAATGCATA
Source organism: Lepisma saccharinum (assembly GCF_977018435.1). Lineage (NCBI taxonomy): Eukaryota > Metazoa > Arthropoda > Insecta > Zygentoma > Lepismatidae > Lepisma > Lepisma saccharinum. The sequence goes on from NC_139253.1 coordinate 26,303,247, forward strand.
AGTGTTGTGGTTTTATTTTCGGATACTGTAGGAGTCTGAAACTGCACCATGACATTACGGACACAATATGTTTGGGGATACTTTCAGGGCAAACACGAACATTTTAGTGTGAAATGAAGGCACAATTATATGAATATTTGTAATAATTTGGACACACTGTCGCGACGAACGAGCCCACTTTCTCTTACAAAATTATTAAATCAAATGAAGATTAGTTTAGTTTTCACAACAGTGTTATTATGTCCGTACGCACAAGTGTCCTATTCTCTTCTAATCCTATCTATGGTTCTTTATTTTGAAAAGAAATCATTACGGTGAGTAAGATCAGGTCGAGTCTCAACGCTGTGATCCCTAATTACCGTTATGTAACGAGCGGATTTAATCGATTTTCTGAATTCTGACAATTCCTCGAGTAAGTTGGCCTGGATGCACTTCTACGAAACTTTCCTCTTGCCAGCAAGCATTTCCATCCTCACCGTATTCTAAAGCGGGAGTTGGTATTCACAAAGATCCAGTGCGACACCGAAGAAATCCGCGGTTTTTGGAAGTCGAAGCAAGAGAGAGAAAAAAAAAGTCACCCCCCCAAAAACTCATAAACCTTTCAGGTTGAAAATTATGTGTATAAATTGATAGAAAGGAAGAGAGAACGGTTAAGGATCTTTTCAGAAAGCGTAAGTATCTGCGTCTGACAGGTCGGCAATTCGGTGGCAAGTCGGTTTCCGTCATGAGCCGCTTGCAGGAGTTTCGGTCGGAATCTGTAAACACAGCCCCTGCGCCTTGAATGGGGAACGGATCTACTACTTTCGGGTGCCAAAAACCTCCCCCACGACGCGAATGCTAAGGACAAGAAGAGGAGGGCGAGGATGGAAGAAATCGCGGACCAAAACGGAGACGAGAAGGATGGAGGGGAAAACGAGGAAAGGTTGCAGATGGGATGTGGGTGGCAAACATCTCCTCCGAGATCGTTGTCTTCAATGTTATTTGCTTTGAACCCCGCGTCGGTCGTCGACGATTCTATTTCCCAAACTAACTTTTGCTCTGTGTACGTGGACAAAATGCGAACGACATTCCAGAAGTTGGCAAGAGCGTTGATGAAAAAAGGCTATCTTTTTGTTGAGTGATGATGTTTCAAAATATCAGCAGCCTGACAATATTAAAAAGTATTTTTCAATGAGTACACTCTTGTCTCTGGAATCTGTGGATAAAGGCCGCGCATAACGGTAGGGAAAGTGAGAAATCGAGTGGACGGAGCAAAGCAATGTAGCACCCAGGGGTACCGGGTTCGATTCCTGGCCTGGGCATGGATGTTTGGGAGTGTCCCATTCATCAATTTCATCATATCATCACTCATCCCCCATCTTCGAAAATTAGCCACAAGTGGCACAAGAAGCAAAGTAAAATAAAGCAAATCAATCAATCATCAAAGCAGTGTAGGGTGACGCAAACGCTTCCCCCCTTCCCATGCACTCACTTTCCCTCTCACGCGTTTAGTGGTTCAGCCCTCTCGAGTCCTACTTGCGAAGGGGATTTGTTTTTGTTCGCTTGCTCCAGAGATTCCCGGAGTAGAGCGTAATAACACGGAGTATAAAACTCGGTTATTAATTATTCTTATTTTAAGTTGCCTTTGGTTTTGTAAAATCGTCTTTACTATTCTGAAAAAAAAAATGTCATAAGGATTCAGTCACAAAATTATCGTTTCTCTCTTCCTTTCCCTTCATCTCTCTCTCTCTCTCTCTCTCTCTCTCTCTCTCTCTCGGGGGCCGCGAGAGCTCTGGAGAAAGAAATGGAGAAAGAAAGAAAGAGAGAGAAAGAGAGAGCGAGAGAGAGAGAGAGAGAGAGAAAGGAAAAGAGAGAAAGGAGAAGAAAAAGAAAGATGGAAAGAAAGAAGAAAAGAAAGAAAGAAAGAAAGAAGGAAGGAAAGAAAGAGGGAGAGAAAGAAAGAAGGAATGAAACTCCACCTTTTCTCTTCCCCTTTCTCTCTTCTCTCTTTTGCCCCCTTCTCTCTTTCTCTCTCAAAAAAAAGGAGAGAGAGAAAAAGAGAGAGAGAAAGATAGAGTGAGAGAGAGAGAGAGTGAGAGAAAGAGAGAGAAAGATAGAGAGAGATATCCCTTTCATTATTGCATGCAGCTCTTTCACTGCACTCTAAAAAGATATATACGCAACTGAGTTGCCATCATTGTCTTGTTACACAATTTGCTCCCAAACCACACCAAGTACCGATGCCTTTGACACTGGAATAGGTAGTGGGTTGCATCAGTTAGGGTGTTACGCCATCTTTGGTGGCTGTTTTGTTGCATATTTTTTTAGCGTATGGCATAGTGGTTAATAAACGTGCCCTACCATGCTATGTGTCCAATGTTCGAATCTCAATAAGACATGGGTGTATGATTATGTTTACCACATTATGTTTCAACTGTTCAAACCCATCGTCGCGATTAAGCTGGATAGGTAGAAAAAGCACCGTACGTTATGAGAAAGGGCAAGAGAATGAAGATGAACCACTTCTTTCGGTGAGTAGCGTAAAAACACGAAACAACAGCCGTTCTTACGTCAAAACTATTTGTTAAACGTAGCTCTCGACATCCAAACAATAAATTACTACTTTCATTGGATGTTGACCGCTGACTCTTGCATTATCTCGGAACTTTTTTTCCCCTACTTACAGAGAGAAACGCTAATTATTAGGCTCGGTGCGCATATCTTCCTCCCCAAAAGCAGAATGACCAATTTGAAAAAAAGAGATTCCAAACCGCCTTTTTAAAAAAGTATTTTCGCCGAGATAGGGTGCTATCTTTTGTTTCGTGGAGTTTTGCGGTAAGCATTTACGTTTCCGTGATAAATTCCAGCGGTGAGATTTCGTCTGCCTCGGAATCCAGGGAGCTTTTTGGATTAAGCATGCCCAGTGCCACTGTAAGAGCCAGGGGGAAAAAAACCTCGCCATCCATATCATCTTTCGCACCGTAGCCAGTGGTCTGCGGTGATTACTGGTTCAAAAGCATGCATTCTTATCTCAAGACCCGCGTGCCATGCTTCAACAAACCCTGCGACTGAAGCAGGCAAATTTCATGGGAATGTTAAAGTACAACTCGATGCAAATTTGCTTTCCATTCCTCTGCTCTTAAGCTCTTGTTGTCAAGATACTCTCGTTGATATTGTTTCTTTTACCACTAGTTTCACACCACGGCGACATGTGCGCTAATTCCATGCTCTGATGTTTCAGCCCTACAGAACACGTCACACGACGGTGAAGCAAAATGCGCTACTTGATATGAAATTTCCACAGCGCTGAAGGGCTGGATGGATAGAAAGGCTTTCGACTTTCACTTCTGGGGCTACATCAAGCAATATGTGTACATTGTCAACGATTTTGAGGATTTTGAGCACTTGAAAGCGAGAACCAAGAGATCAATCTGTCTCAGCTGATGTGCTTAGTCGTGTGTGAAGTGTAGGACAATAAATGAAAACCACACAGAATTGCATTAAACATGTAAAAAAAAAACAACTTTGAGCAGATCTTTCATTTCGCATGAATTTGACATGTTTATTGTTCATGGTTCTTTCACTATGTGGTTTTGGAACCCTACCATGTCTCTACTCTTAGAATGGTTTCCCAATACCAACTTTTTAAAACATTTAAAGGTGGGAGTGGGGTTATTCTTGATAAAACACCTGGCTGATAGAGATGTGAGTAATGATGTTTGGAAATGTCAGAAAATACCTGCTAATAATACAAAAGTAACTTTACTTCTGGAAAGTTCTAATGTCTGTTTAGAGATTACTGGCGGTATTTCAGTAACGTTACTTGCAGAACAGTGGTACCCAAAATGTATGCCAAAAAATGTTTCAATATTTTCACTAAAAATACACTTGCTTGTTAGTCTGCCCATGGTTTCAGAATCGGATCATCAGTATGTGTTCACAATTGTTCCAAATATGTTAAATTAGTACTTTTTACATATACAATGTTTGTGTGTTTATTTTTTATCTTAAGGCAAGCAACCTAAGCACACTAACTGAGCGTTGCAAGTGTTAGATAGGACTACATTCTGACTTGGAAGCAGCGGGGGAAAAAAATAAACACTAAGGGCGCCATGAAACGAAAAAGTTTGGGAACCCCTGTTTTAGAAGCTTGGAGATGTTCTCACAAACCAGCTAGATGGTGAAGATAGCAGTAACGTTACTCCAGGCGTCGGTACCAAACAACTTTTGTCGCATATGAAAGCCCTATAGTTCACCCGTAGCTGTTTCCTTATAAAGCTAATGTTGAACATTCGAATCTGTATATCTTTATGTGCTCCAGTCTCCCTTCTGTACAAATTGTGTCCCTTATACTTCGTTGCCTGGACTTGCGTGCAGATAAGGCTTCATGCGAAACGAGCTTGTTCTAAATACATTAACTTCATACCATGCGAAAAGATGAAAAGAAAGCAAATGTGTCCCTTGTTTTCATGTTAATAAATCGGCTTATTATTCACACGATTTTATACTTGCAGATTATAGTGGGAGCTATTGTGTGGGAAATTTTTCCTGACGTGTACCCCTTTCTGGGTTGCTTTGTTACATTAGGATTATTACAACCTACTTCTCTTCGATGTGTATCTATCGTTATAAAAATACCAACGTAATGTGGGTGTACTATTATACATGTCTGGGTTTAGGCTATGTAATTAACCAAAGTTCAGTCCTGCGGTAGGTGGAAAAACAGTTGAAGGAAAGAGATGCTGAAGTATGAGGGCGCAGCCATGTTCTTCACACAAGGTACCATCCTACATTCGTTTGGAAGGTTTGCCGAAAACCACGTACAAAACCTCTTTAAGGCTAGCAGCCCATGGTATTTAAACAAGCGAACTCAGAAAATGCAAGCCAGTCTCAACTAAAATAGACTCGTCTCGTGTTACAAATACTTATCCTGTTCGTGGCCTGGTCTGTATCTAAACCTTAGTCTCGTTTTCGTCTCGAAGTTTTCGTCTCTAGTTGGCCCGCAATAAAAGATACCGAAATGAAAAAAATATTTAAAAATTAATTTGTATTAAACTTAAAAAATTGTAGGGAGTAAATAATATGGCAAATGCAAAGTTTGAAAGAACCAAACCACATACCATCACTATTAGAATTATCAAAACCGTCTCCTAAGCTATCTGAGCTAAGCACATTATATATATATAAGGGATAGTATGAGAAAGAGTGCCAGAAGGGCGGATAAACAAAAATGGCGTAGCAGACAGTAAACACTTACCACAATTGAACAAAAGTTTCATATTTCGAGGTCATGACCTCATTTTCACAGTAGATGTGAAAATGAGGTCATGATCTCGAAATATCAGACTTTTCTTCAATTGTGGTAAGTGTTTACCTCCTACGGCATTTTTGTATATATACATACACATACACACACACACCGTGTGACGCCCATACCAAATTCGTTCATCTATAGTTTTACATGATATGTGCATCAATAACTGAACGAAAACTCCAAGGGGATAGTGGACACAGGGCAGTCTCTAAACCAACATCACTACAATGGGTCTCCTTGCGGGCTGAGCCGGCTTGCAACAAACCCCAAAACTAAATTCTAAGAGCTATTTCCCCTTAGGTCTAATAATGCATATATGGTTAAGTTAGGAGGGCCAGGGGTTTACAGCTTTTATCATTTAATTTTGGAGTTTGTTGCAAGCTGGGTGTGGCTCGTACCAGATCCTCACTACAATTTGTTTTAAGGTCACTTAATTATCACTATACAAGGCCTACTATCAGAGGTGTCAGATGACCGGTTTCAATACTAATTTTTTAACCAACTGTGTAATATTTTACTGTAACATTTTATAGAATGTAAATGGCTCTAGATCAAATTAGCAACATTTTAGGAAGTTAATTGTAAATGGACGACTACACTCAGAGAACTCAATGCATCATATCGATTGATGCACTAAAGTGTGTTTTATGGCTTCTTCAAAGAATCAGATTCACTTTTGATGCATTTGGGTGCATTTTTGTATGTCGTGAAAGAAACATCAAAGTGCATCATTTGATTCAAGTAAGGATTTATTTCAGTCGAGATGCACTTCAATGCATCAGTTGATGCGTTTTGATGCATTTTGATGCGCCCGAATGCATCTTTTTTGATGATGCATTTAAAACGTTTGGTTTGAGCTACATAAACCCTGTAGCTCAGACCAAACGTTTAAGTGCATAATCGAAAAAGATGCAGGAAGGTGCATCAAGGAACATCCAACTGATGCATTGAAGTGCATCTCGACTCAAATAAATCCTCACTTGAATCAATTGATGCACTTTGGTGTTTCTTTCACGACATACAAAAATGCACCCAAATGCATCAAATGTGAATCTGATTCTTTGAAGAAGCCATAAAACACACTTTAGTGCATCAATCGATGCATTCTGGTGCATCAATCGATATGAAGCATTTAGTTTTCTATGTGTATCCTTCAATCTAAATCTAATTATATTTCCATCTCATGTCCCTGACACAGCTCTAAATAGATGCTGAAGGTCCAGGGATCCTATTGATAGTAGTAGCAATAATGGCAACCGCTTACCGCGGCCATAATTGACCACTCTCCTCATTAAACGCCTGTCAATATATCCCGCGAAGAACCTCCATTACTTTTGATCCTTACATGACGGACGTCAAATGTTCCAGGCTTTCCGGAGGAGGCGTGCTATTGGGCACTGGCGTGACGGCGGCTCGTGACTGGAAGCTATTATCACGCTGAAGACACGCAGTGTTGGCAGGTCAACACTTCTGCTACTTCACCCCCCCCTTTCCCCCTCCCACCAACAAAACGGTCTGGCATCACGGAGAATGGATCCTTTACAATATAAACAGCGCCTGCCGAAAAGAAGGAATGTTATTGACAGACGCAATTGGACTGCCTGATAAATGCCCTCGACGTGGTGGTAGCGATCGTTTCTTGTTTTTGTTCTTTTTTTTATTGCATCGACGCCCACGTGGTGCCATTTTGGTTTCTCCTGTTCGTCTTCTCTCCCATTTTTATTTGTGTCCCGTGTTTCCTCCTCGGCATTAGTGCAAAACACCTGGAAATAATTACATTATCCAACTCACGGAATTCAGTTGTTTTTTTCCAGCCCACCGTATGCAAATTCTATTGTCCACAGTCAAACCACCATATTACATTAACTAAATCGGCTTTATCTGATTGACAACTTCGCACCATATCCTTCGGTACAATGGAATATTTATGAGATTTAACGTTGGAAATCGCGTATGTGTGTGTTAATATTTTCAAATATTTCACTAAAAATCAATAGTTGGGGCGTGAATGATCCTGCAGAGAATAATAGCCATGAGGTACATACATACATACATACATACATACATACATACATACATACATACATACATACATACACACACACACGCACACACACACACACACATACACAATATACACACATATATATATATATATTGCGCAGTGAGTTAGCGAGAGATAAAACTGAAATAAAGAATTGGAAAAGTTTGGTAGCAGAAAGATTCACAAAGAGAGAAACTGATAGCATTTGCCTGAAGTACCTGGAGGAAAATCCATGACCTTCCCTTAGCTTATTTATAGTCACACATTAGCCGATTTCCGTGGCGGAGTGGTTATCAGAGCGCGCTACGACGGGAGGGGTTCGGGGTTCGAATCCCGGTCTGGGTATCTTTGTGAGAGTCCCTGTATCAATAACATCATATCATTACTCATCCTCCTCATATTCACGATTATCCAAAAGTGGGGAGAAAGCGAAGTAAAATAAACCAAATCAAAACACCATATTACTACGGTTAGGTTAAGATTAGAACTAAGGAGGGATGATGGCAGGAAACGTCTGTGACGTCATCATTTTTGCCTAGAATGATTGAATAAATAAAATCGTTGCAAAAACCTGCCAGGATGCTTTGCGTCCGGGTTCGAACCACCACCTCTCGAATAAGAGTCCCTTTCTCTTCACACTCTTTCTGTAAGCCAGTTACATCGCTAACGGGTGTATCAATAACGCACTTATTATGTAACTAACTTAGTTACTTGCAACAACTAGCCACCATTTCCATCACAAAACTATTTTCTCTTTCCCTCCATACATCTTGTCTCATTCGTTCCATTTCATCTTTCCTAGGAGCGCCTCTAAGGTGAGCTGTCTGCAACATCCCCCACCATCGTCTCCTTTGACGGTAGAACCCCCCAACCCTTTCCTCTTGATTGGGAGAGCCTATCGACCCGAGTCCAGAATTTCATCTTCCTGCATTTCTCCTCCAACCACTGTCCAGCCGTTATGAACGACCGATATTACAATCCCTGCCTTTGACGAGAAATTATATGTACGAATACAGTCTCCTGCACTTCAATGACTCACAAACGGCATTCATTTAACATCTGCGAGTATATCCGCTTGTTAGAACCCTTGCAATTTCAAGTTTCGCATCATTTAAGCCTCGCCCGAATATATCATGCACAGACGAATTCGATAGATATTTTTTAAAAAAAGTAGTTTGTATACACTTTGTGATAGACTGAGATTACCTGACCTATACTTTTCTCCAAGCGTGATAAACTATAGTCTGTCCCGGGAAAATTTGGAGCAAAGCCGCGCGCAACGTTAGAGAAGGGGAGAAAGCGAGTTGGCAGAGCGAAGCAGTACGCCCTGCAGCTAACAGATTGTAGCTGCAGTTGCATTTTGCTTTTCTCGCACTTTCTTCTTCTCACACACGTTCATTGGTCGAGACATCTCGATTTCGTTGATTTATTGTTTTAAGTCCACTTTATGCACAGTAAAGCTAATCGGGACTGGACCTAGAGTTTAATGTGGGATCCGAACCACTTGTGCCTCTACCGGGTATCGAACCCGGGACCCCTTGATTACAAGGGGACGAGACCCGAGACAAGCATACGCGTACGTAAACTATAATAGTCTAAATGTAGAGTCTACGAATGGTATCTCTCGATCTTGACTTGTTTATTACCAATTTCGGTGTGTTCGTTTTAGATTTGATTCCACTATATGCACCGATAGAAGAATCGCGACTGAACCTACAGTCTAAAGTGTCATCCGAACCACAATGTACATCCACCGCGTATCCAAATCGGGACCCCGCGATTACAAGGTGACGACGTTACCACTACGCCATCAGTGGGGCTCGGTAAAAGGCCTGACTCTGGTCTATTTGCGTCCTGACCGTGAATACGTCCAGTATTTCATCATTTCTCAATTTCGTGTACGGTTGCCTACATATATATGGTCTGTTTTTCATTTTCTCCTTTCATTTTCTTTCTATCCACAAAATAATACAATTCTCTGGGGGTATAAAATGTCATTAAACTTGTTTCCAATACGTCTCCCAGTGTAGAAAGTAAATTGCAATGATCACCTATTCCATACTTATCAAAGTTTAAAGACCTATAAATTGTGATAATTCTAGATACAATACGGTAGGAACTGGCTTAACTGCATGGGAAATGGCATCTCTTAAAGTGTCTATTGCAGTTTAATTTATTTCTGTGAAAGCTAACTCAAACGTCTTATGTACTGTTGAGAATTATCGTGTAACCTCTGAAAAAAATAGGGCTGCGTTCAAAACGAGACCGGCACTTTGCCCTTCAGAGACGGCAGGACACCTTGTCCTTCACAGGACGGCGGGGACACTTGCACTTCAGAGGACGGCGGGGACACCTTGCACTTCAGAGGACGGCGGGGACACCTTGCACTTCCGAGGACAGCGGGACACCTTGCCCTTCAGAGACGGCGAGAATTCGAAACATAGGAGCGTCAATACCAAATTGTTAGAATAAACGTGAAGACTGACTGACGAGCGAATATGCAATTACATCTTGCACACTATTCAAAAAAAAGATACAACACGTGTATTTAGCTTAAAAATACGCGCCAACACTACTCTGGTCGAAAGGCATCAAGGTAAAGTACACAGCGGAGAGCAACCACCTGTTCAGCTTGCGAGAGAATGCAGATGGGTAACGGAGAACGTGTAAAACATAATGAAAACTGACGCTTACCAAGTTGTGCAACAACCTGCCTCGAGAGAAGACATCTCATCAATCTCCAAGCCTCTCCCCAGTGTCTACTTTTATTCCACTTCCGCTCTTAAGGGAAGGAGAAACTTCAGCGGGATACTTCAAGTGAGATACTGACAGGATGATCAATGCGAAGCGTTATATCATTGTTCGTACGGTACCCTCTGCGGTAATCATGCACTTGGCAGGGTACAACCACGTAATAAGCAGACAAGACTTGTTCACATAGTGTGCTTGCCAGCCCCCCTTGTACCTTTCCAGTACCAATTTATCAGTGTTAGTAACCTCACTTCGCGCGAAATGGTTGCCGTAGAGCAACGTCGCTAAGACGTTTTCATTCAGGGGTGCATGGATGTGTGTCTGTCACATCCTTTCATCCATCCTCATTCTCGAGGTAAACTTGGAGAGTATAGAAGAGTGTCTGTGAAAAGGAGAGTTTCGGTTTTGCTTAAGTCGACTTTATGTATAGACTGGGCAAACAGTTTAAAGTGGAATCCGAAAGATTATGATCTCCCACCGGGTATCGAACCAGGAAACCTTTGATTACAAGGGGACGACTTTACCACTACACCAGCGGAGAGGTCCTGTAAAAAGTAGAGTTTACAAAACTGACTTCTTGGTTAGTCCCAAGAAACAAGTCTATTACTGTGTCGGTTGAGGACTTCACCAATCGAACGCAGGTTTCTGGGGCCTGCCATACCGCTACGGTGTGAAGCGTTGCTGTCGATTGGATCGTTCCAAAGCGGTATATCGCTTGTCGCTTGTCGTTTCGGTGTGAGTTCTCCCTCAGACTTAACCAGTAACTTTTGTTCGCTTACTTTGCAAGCAAACAAGACTGCTCGTTCGAATCCAGAATGAAATTGCAGAGAATTAGCGCATCAGACTCTTCCCCTGCTCACTATACCATTACTACTAAGGTGTGTATGTGTGTATCATACACATACCACCAACCGAGGACATCAGCGAAGTGACCGTAAATTTGAGGACCTTCTTGAGTTTTCTTTGGTAATGCTACTGCAGATGATTTCCTTGAAACACATGAGATCTGAGTATGTAGAGAGTAAGTTTTGTCAACTTATTATATCTTAGAAGCAATTAAAATGTATAAGAAGATTTCTCAAACTGTAGTTAAATAAAAATAAGAGAAAGGGGAAGAAATCTCTTTCAAGCCAAATATATTAACTTATCATAACGAAATCGGAGTAAAGTACCACGAACACAAATATAAATAAACCCCAAAAAAATAAAACTTCAAATAAAATAAATAAGAAAAATTATATCCTCCCAGTAATAACATTCTAAATAAAACACTTATAAATAGAATGCTAGTATATTCAGATATAAAAATTAAAGCAAACCCGACACAAGACCACACACACACAAACATTGAATCTGCACTTGTGTAGTACAGTCACGAACACTTTTGGGTTGCACATAGAAAATTAACAGGGTTGTTACAACCCAGAAGTGTTCGCGACTTTACAACGATACTTCCTTCGTGAACCCACAAAGTTTAACAGATGTTGGACAACATTTCCAAAACACAACTGACGGACAACATCTTGCATATCTCAACCTTACGATCATACGGTTTCAATCTTTCATTTCCTTCTGACACCATCTCTTGCACCTCCACTCCTTACCTTTTCAGTTACCGCTGGCATAACTCCTCCAATATTAACACAGCAACTGATACTCCCCATTGTTTGCGAGATGTATCTCCCAATGTTTCCCCATCCTCTCCATGTTGCACGCTATTCATAAACAATGCTAGATAACGTCTCTTCATCTCGACCCATCTTTCCCATTTCCTTTTGTCTTCCCGTTTCAAGGAACGAACCAGAGATGACAAACGTATCAGATATACCGAATTTAGAATTCTGCATCAAAATTTCATGAGATGGTCCCTGGATCAATATCATTTCCACCTTACCTTGCCTGAAGCCATTTCGTCTTGCAAGCATCTTTCCCTTTTCCAACCAAATGCTGATATTTCGTTGTTGTCGCAAATGGGAAATATTCTTGCGAACACACTTGTTGTGTCGCATGGAATATTATGCTAATCATAGTCTGCGAATATAACGGGTTTGCTTGTAATGAAGATGTATAAATGAAAAAGAATTCTATGATCCTTAGCTTTGAAAATACAGAATGTCTTTGTACTTGCATTTGCTTTTCAAATACGTACTAGGTCCCTCATACATAAACACGACCAGAAAGTCCTCAGAAAACATGGTTAATCGTTATTTCTAATACACTACACTACACAAGTTTTGGCTAAAGCAAAGTCGATGACACTAAATTTTGTCTGGAATAACGAAAAAATAAAATAACAGGATCCCTGGCATAGACTGAGTGTTCGAATCACGACCGTTCTCATTGCTTAGCAGGTAGGATGGGTGTTCCATCGTTCATAAATTCTTGTCGTCCTTCAATTACGCATGTTAAAAAATGCATGCTTATACAATTATACATTTGTGTTTTTGTGAGTATTAACATCACTAAATATGAAATGTACTGTGATGTTTATATTGCTTTGATTACTGTTTTTCAACAATCTTCTGAATTCAAAATGTTTACTTGCACGCAGAAATAATGAATATCCTGTTTTGCCTAGCTGAATTAAATTTAAATGTTAGTTTGTATTAAATTGTAATTAATGTCACATTGTTTACTCATAATAATTACTTGGTTCGTTTTGACGAGATGTTACGAGGATATTTAGAGTCAATTTACGCATAATTGTGAAAAAAAAGTTTCAAAACTACACATCTACAATGAACCATTTGCACTATAAAAACAGATTCACGTTGATGACGTACAGGAACATATTCAATTAAACCGTACGCTCTTTCGCAGTAAAATTTCTATGCTGTTGTAAACTACTACGAGTCTGTTGAAAGTAACTTCGATGCGAGTCGCGTCCGAGATGGATCCTTCCATACAACAACTAGGTTATTTCTGCGCAAGCGTAGAAAGCTATGGCGCATGCCACTACGCATGGTTAGTGTGACGTAAAAGGGCTGGCTCCTCCCACGCATCGCAGGAAGTTATAACCTGGCGCATTCTAGGCCCGTCGACTGGTTTCGTGTTAAATTTTACCAAATCCATAGCACGGGCGGGGTTTAGTAAATCTTAGGCAACGTATAAGCTATCTTGAAGCTACAGGACAATGTAACGCACATTATTGTAAAAATATAGACACTGTGGATGGGTATCAAGAAAAAGAAAAGAAGGGGAAAAAAAAGAACTGGGAGAGCGAGACTGTTGCTGATCACCAAAAAATCTCCATTCTCTCCTCTCCCTCTTGAAGTAGAGAAGAAGACTCCCACTCTCCAGTTCCTCGGCTCCAAACTGGATGCTGAGATCCAATTTTCGTCACTTTCAGTGCTCTAGGGAGGGAACGGTACAGCCTGAACGTGAGCTCATTGCAATGTGGCTATCTCAGTCGCTCTCCGAGATACCATTTCCTCCACCTGCCGGCCTCTCCCGGTCTGCATTTATTCCCGGAGGAGATGGAGAAAAGAACAAGAGGACAGGCTGAGGATTATCACCTCTTCTCATACTTTGCGCTCCACAGTTTGAACGGACAAAATGTTGCAGGTAACACTGAACAATCGTGCAAGTTTCCTAATTTACAGATAATGGTATGTTCTTTCTCGGTCTTTTCCGGTTCAACTTTTAATTTTATTGGATAAATTTTCGGGAGGGCTGATGCCATAGTTTCAGAAACTATACCTTGTTCTTAAAGTCGACTCGCGCCTACAAACGACCAATTTTTAACTGGAAGTGCTCCGAGCAAGAACCTTGTGTGTCCACACACGCTGTCTAGAACATGTGAGGATGACGGAACTGGTGGAAAAGCTTGCATTATTACAACTCTGGAGATCCAGGCGTGTACTGACATTTGCAATAGCAATATAATAAATATAATAGTTTCTAATAAAGATTATTTAAAATTGTTACACGATATAGTAGTAGAATATCCCTTGGTGATAATTCGATGTGTTTCTTTACATTCATTGCGTGTTAAAAGTCAACCTCATTTCCACGTAGCAAAACCCGGTAACTGCAGGCCAACGAGGCTCTGGCGCCTGAACTCACAATCAATATAATCCTGTTGCGGGTGTCCATGTGTGTTTGCCATCGTCTTTCATTCATCTCATCATCATTCATTCTTATCTTCGCGATTAGCCGAAAGTGGCGGAAAAGGAAAGCAAAATAATGCAAATCAATCAACCAATCAATGAACAATTGGTGCATCATGTTTCAGAAATAGTATCATTAGTACAGCATGCTATTTACTATTCACATAGCATGCTGACGCTATAATATTTTAGCACCATTTGTACTATTTCCTAAAAAGATTTGTTTTTGAAAGCTTTCTTATATTATCGGAAACACTATGAAGAAGTTGGTCAGAATTATCTAGGCATATCTTCTTTCGTTTCCTTAGCTTCTTGAATGTACTTTTCGGTCTTCTTTTAGGCTATTACATTGAAACGCCCCTCGGGTTCGATCCACACCTACACAATACACCCTCACGGCACAACGTTGCAGTTGCGGTTTCTCAGAATAGTACTTGACTGCAACGTACCGGGTTCGACGTTGTGACGGGGAACATTATTCAGTTTTACCCATGATGGTAGCTCTTTTCTAGCCGGGGATATGAGGTTCTTATACACTCAGGGTTCGGGTACATATATATAATGAAAGTTAGCGTCGACGTAAACAGTTTATTACACTGGGGTGAAATTAGATATCCGCACAAAACAAAGTCACAATATCTCCTGATAAGATTTTACTGCACTTTTGTCGTTCTTGAAGTTCCAGGTTCGAATCTCCTCTGCAGAAGTCTTGGAGAGGGAGGACAGGGACCATTCAATTTTTCTCAAGTGGGGAATAAAGGACCTTATTTTTCTTTATGGCATTGGGTCGCCTTTGTGCTGACTTGGGGACAATAGGGCATTACTTAAACGACTCAAGGAACATTTAAATCTGCTTTCCTAGTAAAGAGTAATATCATCAAAGCAACGGAAATTTACTATAGGCTTACAAAGGATAATGCTTAGTTAAACTTTATTTACTTTAATTAATTACTTGAATAATGCTAAGCTGAAGGCAGTAATAAAACACTGCTCATTTTTCCCTCAATGAAAAATTAACTAACGATGAACATCACCCTTCGTATAATCTACCTGGTAGGCCAAGAAATATTGCTATCGCTCGTATAATCTACCACAGTAGGCCAAAAGATGACGTCATTTCTGCATCGACTGTTGTGAAATGTATAATCTACTAGTAGGCCAAAGAATACGGATACCCTTCGTATAATCTACTAGTAGGCCGTCTCCGAACAGTAAATATGTCCACGAGCTAAACCGTAACCCAATACAATGCGTATAATCTACCTGTAGGCCGCACAAGGAGTACGTTTCTGTTCTACAGGCAGGCCACACTGTAGGAGGTTGAGCTTGAAACAATGCGTATATTCTACCCGGTAGACCGAGAAATATTGCTACCTCTCGTATAATCTACCAGAGTAGGCCACACTGTAAGAAGCCCTCTTTTATCCCTAAGCACCCGTGTGCTTGCAATGCTGGGCTATTTGCGGGAGCAGAGCTCGACCATTAGTCGCCGATGAGTCAACACAGAACTCCTGGCCGGGGCAGCGTCGCTGCTTATATACAATTCCGAGCGCAGCGCCAGCGCCTCTAGTGGATTCTCGTGGACTACGAGAGCGCTGCTTAACATGAGGTGCCATCTATACAGGTTAATAATGAACTATTATAACAATAACGCTCTCTAGTGAGATATGGTAGAACTACGTTCTCTACCAAGCATAGCAGTGAATTCCTATGCAGAAGCGATAACACAATAGATAAGATTATACGTACAATGCTATTCAACAATGACAATAAAAAGAACAAATGCGTAACTTGTGGCGATCTCGCAGGATCGTTGCAACATGTATGAGGATGAATAATGATTTGATGATGGAACACGCACACATGTAAGGCTCACACTTCAACCTAAAGTCGCTCCGGCTAGAGTTTGGACTTGAGGAAACCCTGACTTTTCGTCCTCAGTTGTGCTAGTGGGAAGGCGGGAAAAGCGGTGTTGCCAAACGTCTGAGACTCTGATTTTTTTTGTCCAGTCGTACAGGACATCTTTTCCTGTCAACATGCACCCTTCGCTCGCTCGCATTTCAGGCAGAGGCAGGGAGGCGGAGACCCACGCATTCGCTTGCTACACCGCGGCAACCGACTTCGCCGTGCTTGGCCTTTTTGGGGGTGGACTCTCTCGAGGGTGGGAGGGGGGGGGGGCGATGAGCCGAAAACTCGGAATTATTGCGGAGGGTTAGAATTCTATCTAGGGTATTGTGGAGACTGTTCTTATGAACATCTGCACTGCAATCAAATTTTAGGGTCCAGTTACTTCTCGTGGCATATTTCGTTTTGCTCGCCAGTTAAAATGGCACGTCGAGTTCCGATTACTCAATATTATCCATCCTTTATAGTTTATATTAATTTCATTGTTGTCTACACAGCGATATCAAATAGTGAATTGTAAATTGATTGGAAGTGCACTTGTTTTTTACCAGTTTTTGATAAATCAAATGTCAAATATCATATTAATCAACCGTTCCATGTACAAGGTACATTTTCTGAATGACTACAATTTCATCACATAATGAATAACCAAACATAATGTAAAGTCCCGTACTACACATGTATGTTTTATTAAGAAAAAAGCTTAATCCTAAGCTGTTTCTGGTAATATAGTTTCGTGCATGAACATTGTAAAAGTATGCATATTTGTTTCTAAAACACAGTACCACGCATTCGGAAATTATTCTTTGCACGGTACGTTCGTACAAGTTTTGAGGATACTGTCTAACAGTGTACTTGTCCTTTTTACCATTTATGATAAATCAAATATAAAATATCGTATTGTATTATACATATTTTTTCTTTGATAAATATTTGTACGAAACAAAAACACAACCATTCAGAAACGTCAGAAACATATGCATGAACGGTCATCATACTGGTAAACATTTTACGTGCCTTCTTTTTTTGTCAGTGATTATTTGGAAACAGTAGATTTCTTGTTTGCAATGCCCCATTCACATGTGACTTGCAATATCTACATATTATTTAATTGCCATGGCACAGTAAGTTAAGTTATGCATGGTGTACATTTCGTGAAATGTTCTCGTTTGTTGAGGAAAATTATTATAGCAAACACACGTTCATTTCCACCTTTAGGCCTCTTTTGCAATGCCATTTTAATATAATTAAATCAACCTCCCAAATATCATTTTTGTCTTTAAACCACTTTTAACCGTGGTATCAGTATCGGAAGATATCGGTTGGATTATATTTACCGACACCGGGCGATACTATTCCAACATTTTAATCTTTCGCGAGGCTTGCAAATATGCTGCAAGCACTTTCAGGGTGTCCTTGAATTTATGCATAATTCCAAGTTTCCGTTATTTTGAACCAATGTTGTATGGAAAAGTGTATTTTGTGATTACGTAATAGTATTTTCAGAATTTGATGTAATTCTTACGTTTAAAGCACAACCCTAATAAATTGATACACACAATTGGAAGTATTTACTTACACACTAATATTTGTCAATATTTTGAACAGCTCTTAATTAATACGCGTCATTTTCAAACAAGGGTATCGGTGAGATAGGTAAGAGAATCAGCATGGGTGTGGATATCCGTTCAACTCTAATAATTATGAAATGTTTTATTACTTATTCTGCCCCACGGGAAAAAATGCAACTTTGTAACATCCACATTTACAATTCCAACCCTCCGAAATAAAATCCTGCTTACTCCAGTGGTACTATAGCATGTTATGATGCGTCTGTGTCCATTAAGCGGGACTTTTCCTTCCCGATGGACATCACGGACGTTCTGATAATTCCCAGAGCAGCTGCTGTTCTCCCAATCATTTTTTTTTAAAACGGAATCAAGGGGCCATTATTATCTCTTTCATTTTCAAAATAAACTCGCACTGCACATACTAATCCACGAGTCTGGCCACGCAGAGGAATACCACGCCCGACAACTTTTTTTTTTCTTCCGATTTCGCCGTTGTATTCGCGTTAGGCTCATCATCTTTCAGTAAAAATCACAGATACGAAAAAAAAAAAAAAGCACAAACAAACCGCACAATAACGCCGAACTTTTGCTGTCAGGCATACACTTGGCAACGCAGAATACCACGAGAAGTCCCCCTCACCACGGCAACTGGTCAAAGCCGATTGGTTCAGCGGTTCACGTGACCCTCCCTAACTTTCGACAGAAAAGGCAAAAATAGAATTTCCAAGTCCAAACTCTGGGCGGAAGAATTTTAGAACCTTGGGTGGAAAGACGGCGAGTACTCAATGCTCTATGCCACGGAGGCGGTGCTTTCTTTTATCTTTTGTGCGCCTGAGTTGGGAGCCAAAGGGATGGTTTCTTTGATATGGTCGTTCATTGATTCCATCCTCGTCGGTGCGATTAACCAAAAAAACAGCAGCAAATTAAATTTTGTTGCGTACATTTGAACAAGCTGAATACGAAACATTTATAGAGATCCTCAAACAGAAAATACTTTGCGGGCTGGCAATGATGAGCATCCAAAACGAGCCATGAAACTCACTCGGGTCCTCGAGGATTTCTAAGGACCCTTGGACCAATTTTGGAAGCTTTTCCTGTCGCACAATACGCTCTGTTGACCTCGCCCGGGAGAGAGAAAAGAAAAAGGTCCCAGTTTCTCTCCCGTTCAGTTTTCCTTCTTGTTTTCGATCCTTTCTTCCCTTCTTCCTGAAACGGGAACTGGCCCAATTATGGTTCACAGCTCCAACTAAGGACGTGAACAGGCCGAAAGGGTATATGGAGGAACTGGCTTCTTCGTCCGCGCTAACAAGCTCGGCCCTGATTACTATTGGTCGATCCAGGCCTTGCCCTCTTATGGTATCTGATCGAATTTCCCCTCCACGTTCTTGCTGTCTCAAGTACATCAACCTCCCCTCTTCCTCCAACCCCCCGCGCTTGAAAAATAACCCGCAGATTCTGCTACAATTAGCGGAAGCTACAAGTCAACACTTTAAGGGCAGTTTACCAAGAACTTACACTATTAGGGAACGCTCGCTGAATCTTAAACCAGGGTTCTTCTTTTTCGGATGAGGTCGCCTTGGAGGTTCCACAAGGCTTTCCCGCTTTCTGGATAAAACCGTATTTTCAGTGTGACCATGGGTCCAAACGTCGCTCGTTTCAATGGCAAATTCAATTTTTTCCACTGCATGTTTGACGCTGAATTTAGAATTGTAATTGAGACTGTTTAAAGCAAAATAATTTATCCAACCTTTATTATTGGTTATTATGTTGTTTATTCCAACAATTAAAACTCCCTCTCCCTACACTGAATAATTCCAAAATACAGAAAGTAAAAACAGCACGCAACCTCGGCATAATATTGGACGAGAATCTACACTGAGGTTCTCATGTCACACACATAATTAAAAACTCGATAGCCAAACTGAAATAACTTTTTCCATTCAAACATATGCTAAGCAAAGAAACGAAAACTCACCTAGTCAACACAATTGTAATGCCAAAAATTGATTATGCTTTCCCCGTATTTATGAATATCAACAGTACCCTAAATTACAAGCTACAAAAACTTCAAAACAGTTGCATAAGATTTATACTGAATGTCAAAAGAAGAGAGCATATTTCCCCGTGCTTACAGGCACTTCATTGGTTAAACGTTAAAAATAGGAGAACATTTTTGGCATTGTCGTTATTGTACAGGATTCTGAACAATAAGGAACCAAAATATTTATATGATCAAATTGCCCCGTACAGGAAGAAAAAAACAAATTAACCTTAGTCAAAAAACAAATTTCACGATTCCTGTACACAGAACAACATTCTATGGAAATTCCTTCATAGTCTACTATCTGTCCTCTTTCAGAATGAAGTCAAAGTAGACAACATGGGATTTGGAAAATCCTTTGGTTATTCCAATGGAAGCACTACAGAGATTTTACGCGGATGGATATCGTGTTGTAAAGCTATACCATTCAACGCATCTGCTTTTTGAACTTGTGGAATCTTAGGCCTATTAATGATCTACATAAGACACAATCATTTTTTCCATACTACATATGGACAGTTCAGGAACGGAAACTATTCCACTTACATGACGTCAAGACCGCGATTAGTACTACAGAAATGAATGCTTTCTCCACACATCTCCGTCACGTATCAGGAGCGGACCTGGGAATACCGAAAGTACTTTTTATTTACTTTTTGCCTTCTGGAAACGAATTTTCGTATGAAGCGTGTTAATGATTCGGAAAGGTTTTCGACAACAATTTGCAGATTTAACACAGCCTTCGTAATGTGCATAGTTTGTTTACTTGTTTGTTTCGATACAATCGATGTATTGATATTATTTTGTGTGGAATGTATATAGAGTGCTAAGAAACAGGGAATGCATGATTGTAGGAAAAGCTGTTTAACTCAGTATTCCCATAGATCAGTTGGTCTTTCTTCAGCGACTTGGGAACGAATTTCTCTCCCAAGGTGAAAGAATGCAAATTTCAAAGAGAGCAACGGCCGCCTGAAACAGACTGAGCCGACATACCGTGCCGTGGAGAACCACGCATGCGCAATAGGATGCAACTCACATCTCACCAAACGCGAGGAGCGACATCTAGTTTACAATTAATAAGGCCCGATACTTTTTGATCGCACCTGTACTCATTGTTAATTGCAAATCAGCTGCCATGAAAATTGACAATAAAAAAAAATGTTAACTGTGCATGTTAAATCATGCGATTCTCTTTTAAATAAACTCCCCCACAACAGATTTACCCCTTTGACACGAGGTTATAAAGCTGAACCATATCTATTTACCCGGAAGCCACGAGGGAGTTGAATATTTGTCCTCGATGTGCGTACACGTATGCAGCACTGTCGCAGGTGTTAATAACGCTTCCTCACAGACTGTTTTGTGCACACATGTGAGAGATCATTGCGCGAATCTTCATATGTTTGGCCACATCTTTTGTTGCGTGTCACCACGCATGTTACATATTAGTTACACCTGGTTGGTTTCCAGAATTGATTCCCTGTGGACATTTCAGCCCAGGTTTAAATTATTTGATTAATAATTCACATGGTACGAACGATTGTATAAATCTCTTGATGCACATACAATGTCACCGAGTATAATTAGAAGCAAAAATGTGCTACACGTACAAAATTAAATAAGTAGAATTCAGGGTATCGTATTTCAGCTTTCGATCTACAACAAACTCTTTTCTACAGCTAGTTACTACATATTTCTCCGCATGGCTGTGCCTAGCTTTTCTCACAAGTTTTATACGAATGTGTATTTCTACAAATTGTCTAATTAAAGTAACGAATACGAACAGTGGTGCCAACTTTTAAAAATCATTCGGTGGACTCAAAACATTTGAATTGCAAGTTCACAAAAAATCTCATAAATCCTCACCCACCAACATTGAATGCTCCACTGCCCATGGAAGATGGCGACACTGAATACGAAAGAATGAGAGAATCAGGCAAGACTCGCCACGTTTCAGGTAATGCATTATTTCAAAATTTCAGGGAAAAAACCGAAGAAAAATGCTTTCATTTTTATTTATTTATTTTTGCATTTTTGTTTTTTGTGCGAGTAATTTCTCTACGTCAACACACAACAATGAAGAACAAAATTAAACGTGTTCCGTGCCTGACCCAGGATATTCGAACACAGCTTATGCTCAGCCTTGTTGACAAGTATAAAAATAGGTGTACTCTATTCCGTTAATTTCTGGACCAAGCGAACGGAAACAAGTGTCTGCGCAAGTGGTTACTCGAGAGAGGAAAATATGGCTGCAGCTACCAGCCGTTAACAGGAACGCGTACTGCTTTGCTCCTCTCGCTCTCCTTCTCTACCTTAATGCGCGGACTTGCTCCACAGATTCCATGGACAGAGTAGTTTTCAACCACTGGAACTAATACATCTATCGCGATCCGTTAGCGGACAGCGCCCGCGCTTGAGATACACTGGCTTAAATACAAAAGAGTAAAGAAGAAACGTTGTCATATCAGGATTTTTTGCAGCGTAGGACTCAAAAATTATACTTCATTTCTCAGTTAAAGCAATCGAACTCACAACCACCATACTTACAATTACATTCACTAAGAACCCTTTAAGAACTATTAAATAATTTCCTCCCATCTGTATTGCACCGATTCACATGCAGATGGTTTTGACACAATAGCGATTGCCAATACGCAATAACAATTTTCACCCAGCAGGCGGCTGAACTGTTATGCTGTGGCACTCACCCCATTCAACATGCCTTGTTTCCGATAATCGCTTAGTAATCTCCTGCATAATAAGCGCTACTTACGGGGACGGGGACATGTTGCCAATACCAATATGATTATGTGCAGGCAGTCGACATGTATAGGACAGCGTTGATAAGGGGTCGCAAGGGGAGAGCAATTTCATTGCAGGAAACCTCTATTCTGTTCAATGCATTAGGGTGCGACAATTTCGAGGAAACACTTTTTCACGCGTTTATTTTCAGCCTGAAAAGTTGGGAAAGGGATGTAGAATTGTGATATTTTGGCTAAAGGCCGAACCACACGGAACTGTATTTCCAGTGGAAATGCCCTAGTTAGCGCTGGACTGGTTACCTGGCTGGAAATCATGGTCGCCTGGCTGGGTGCTTGACTGGTTTTGACGAGGCCGTGTTCTAATTGCAACTGGAATTCTCTGCTGGATTCTATGGAACGGTGTAAAGATAAACTGTGAGTTTGGCAAAGGAGAGTTTTTTGTCTGTGGTTTCCGTGTGCTGGTCGTGTTCGCTGTTCGAAGAAAGAAAACGTAACAGAGATGATGTGCATTCGTGTTCATTATTATTTAGGAATTTATGCGAAGCGATGAGATTTGTACGCGACAAATGTGATTAGCCGATAATGAAAATCATTATTATTATTATTACTATTATTATTATTATTATTATTACAAGTGTATTGAATGTTTGACATATTTAGTTGAACAAAATATTTTTCTTATGAATAAATCCTGCGAATCTGATTTTTGAATATGTATAACAGAGTTCATTAAAAAGCTTGTGCAGTACGTATTGATTTACATATTTTCTTTCGAGCCAATTTCTAACCCATATTTTTCTTTTAATTATTTCCATTTTTAATAACAGCAATAGGCATGCTTCTATAGCGTTCTTCAAATCGCTCGTCCATCTTTTTAGCCTGTCTGCTCTGCGCAATGTATTATGGGAACACAAGTACCGACAAGTAATCACCAAGTATCGTGCGAGACAGAAATTAGCAGATGAGCCAGTACCACACAACAAGTTCAAGTCCAACTGGAAAAGCCAACAGGATACCTAGCATCGTGTGATTCAGGCATAAAACTGAACTCTTTTGGTGTTACTTAGTGTCTACCACGCCATCATGTAGCAGAAGTGGGATCTAGAAAAAATCCCTTCAACCAACAAGTATGGCTGATGATTCTGTGTATATCGGCATGCCACCCATAACGCGAGGACATGCTACTTATCGATTTCCCTTCATTTTTAACTACTCGAGTTTTGTGATACGTGATTCTTGTTATTTAGCTTCGCTTTTCTGCCCCTTTCGGCTAATCGCGACTATGAGAATGAGCGATATTATTTGATGAAATAGATAATGGGACACTACCAAAGAACACCTATGACGAGGCCGGAATTCGAACCTAGGCGTCGTAGCGTGCTGTGCTAACCACTCATTCAACGAGGTCGGCTACTCGAATCTTAAAAATTACAGGATAAGGCACCTTAGACTATTTAGTAATGTATTCTTGGCCCGGAATCTCTGAAAAAAACTTTGAAAATGTAAATTTTAAGCAACTGTTTAGTGTAGGCGTGATATCAAGTCAGTCTCGTCTCTTGCGTGAGGACTGTATCGTCCTTGTTTTTCTTTATAAACAACCACCTCGTTCCCATCACGTTAATACGTACGTACGTATATAATATTAGTAACATATGCTGTAATGTATAGAAACCATTACGACTAACAACTTTTCTCAACGTTCTGGTCTTTGATGCCTCGTTAAGATGCTCTGACCGTGGGAAAAGGTAATTTTATCCTGAATGTATGAAACCACGTTGCGCAAGTTCACAGCCGCCATTAATTTGCAATTACAACAAACACAATGTATGACCTACATATAATCAGGCAGACGTTTGCTTGGTAAGACTCGATAAGTAATTTTGGTTTACGCAACATGTCCAAATGTCTATATCGTTACCGTTTAATTAAGCGTACCTGTATCAATTGTTACTAGAGACCTCACAGATTTAAAATGTGAGATATTTGAAAATTTCGTCTCAGTCAAAATTAAAGTGCGCTTTGTTCTGGTGTAATAAATCATTTTTTATAGATAAGTTATGTGTATTTCTTACTGTGGACAAACGAGGAGGTGTCTTGAAGTTAGTCTATACCCTGTTCTAGCTAACTGTGGAGCAAGGCCGCGCATAGCGTCATAGAAGCGAAGGAAATCTATTGGCCAGAGCGAAGCAGTACACGCTGCTGGGAAGGCTGGTAATTTCAGTCGCTTTCCCCCACTCCACGCAATTCCCTTCCTCTCACGTGTTCATTGGTGGAGCCATCTCGCGTCACTACTTGCGCAGAGACTTGTTTTCGTTTGCCTGCTCCACAGTTAGCTGGGACGGAGTATAGAACAAAATAAGACAAACGTCTTCATTCACAATTCTAAATATGAACACTTTTGGTTTACATTTCAGAGATTAAGAGTATCCTCAAGAAACAGCTGAAAGTCAAATTCAACAAAAACGCTTAGAAAATGGAAATTCCGAGAATATAGGATAAAATCCCAAGCTTCAGAGATGCAGACACTAAAAATACAAGACGTCCAAATTCAAGAAAAGGTTTATTTGTACTTACACAGGACTTGAAGTTGGATTTCTTGCGTGACGGGGTTCCCAACACCATTCGACGCCGTGCACTGGTAGATCCCTGCGTGGTGACGGTTGGCGTCAGGAATATTCAAGGAGAATCCGTCCACACTTTTGTCTCCGCTCGGCAGCAGGTTGTTCTGTCGAGAGGAAGACGTTTTAGACAGGCGAACAAGAGAAATAAACCTAAAATCAAGCTTTGTTAGTTTTTCCATGTCTGAGAAGTCAAATTGAGTTCCCAAGATACCCAATGAGTAGATGGTTCAAGCTGTTCATACCGTCTGTGTTTGAATGTTGAGGGCAGTCAGTGGCGACACCAGGGAAGTTTTAAAAGGGGGTACTTCGGGAGAGTGTATAGTGGTAGTTTGAAAGTTAATACCGAAAATTTGTATGTGGTAGTGATGATACCACTACACTTAAAATATGTAGTTATATCTAAGAAGGAGTGGGCAACTTTTATGTGAGGTCATGACCCACCCCAGCCCTGCTTCAATGTCGACACTGAAGACAAGAGATGCATGCAAGTTCTGAATAATTTTAGTATTTAAGCATGTTGCAAAAAATATAATTGATAATTATAAACGCGTTGAACCTAAATTGCTTGAAAGTTTTAATTTGTTAAGCTGTTAGAGTCAACGACTTAAGGGTTTGCTAAATTCGTCGTTAATTTTGCGATATTAGTCCTGATGAAATCTGTTCGGTCAGATGGTCATACTGTTAGCAGATGTCTTAACTTCACAACAGAATCGATTGATTGAATTTAAAATTTTCAGGGAAGCATCAGGACTTCCGGTTATTTGCACCCACCACAAATACAACGGCAAGCCCCTTATTAACAATTAAACTTAGGAGTCAACAAATTAAAACGAGATTTAAAAAAAAAAAAAAAAAACTTATCATGCAAAGTGAATTTATTAACAAGAATAAAATCAATAACACTTTACTTACACTAAAATTATAATCTCTATAGGGACACCTAGCACAGAAAAGAACATAAGACAATACAAAACACGCAAATAATTGTACTGGTTGTGGATTCAGTCGCCAGAGCCTCATTCCCTGCAAAATCAAGTTTACACGGTGTATCACGAGGAAGAGGAGTTGACGATAACAGTAGAAACATGCGACATTAAACATCTCAATAAAAAAATCATGGAAACGAAGAAATAGTTAAATAATGACTTTCATAATTTGAAAAAAATAAAAGAATGTTCAATCAAATGTTATGTCTTGAAACACACTTACTTCTGATCCCACCTATCCTAGTGAACTAACTTCAGATCAGCCTGATTGATTGATTTTCTTTCGTTTTGCTTTTCTGTCACTTTTGGATAATCACGATGATGAGGAAGAGTGATGACATAATTAAACTGATGATGGGACACTCACAGAGAACACCCATGCGCAGACCAGAATTCGAACCCTGGATCCCTAGATTAGCCTATTTGTACAAACATTTTATAACTGCTTCATACTAGAGCAAGCTAGTGGAAAAGCACCAATTTCTAGAAACACTTAAGAAAACTAATTTACGTACCTCACTCAGTGGCGGTGATTGAGTTCCAAAACTTGGGGGGGGGGGGGGGGGCAAGGACAGTTTACTATCCCTTGGTATATAAGGTTAATATAGTACAGGAGCGAAAGTGCCCCCTTCAACTCCCGTAATCGCCGACACTGACCTCATTACATAATTATAAATTGTATCAATAATACCACGTTAAAGAAACGAATACATTTTTATCCTAATTGAAAGTAAGCACAAGAAACAATTTTCAACGAAAGCTTCGACAAGTCGATGACAACTCGTTAATAACTCAGCACGATTCTACTCATCGTTAGTTGAGTCTGTTAATTATCTTAATTTAAAAGAAAAATAATCGGAGAACATCCAAGAGCAAGAAGGCAAAGCATCCTGCGTTTGGTTATTAGAAGTAGCTCGACTTGCGTTGTTTTTCTATCCAATTATCATCCAGGAATGCTTTCTAACGATCTCCCCCGTTTCCAGGCAACTCGTTACCAAGTTCCTTCTTCAACAATACGGAGGATGAAGAGGAAAGAATTATTCGCATTCAAAGAAATAATAATTTTACAGGAGCATTAACATGTGATCTTTGGAAGCTTCTTTCTTGCTTAGGCTCTATGTTGAGATTAAGGTGAGCAATTCTGTCTCTTCCAGTATTTTGTAGACTAACGAGGCTCTGGCGACTGTACTCGCAGGCCGTATGATGTACTGTTGAGCTCCTGTTATGTTGTCCATGTATGCTTGTGATTGTCTTTCAATCGTCTTCTTCAAGACTAGCCAAAAGTGGATTGTCTTTCAATCTTCTTCTTCAAGACTAGCCAAAAGTGGATTGTCTTTCAATCATCTTCTTCAAGACTAGCCAAAAGTGGATTGTCTTTCAATCCTCTTCTTCAAGACAGCCAAAAGTGGATTTCTTTCAATCCTCTTCTTCAAGACTAGCCAAAAGTGGTAGAAAAGTGAAGTAAATCTTTTCCTTAATCAGAAAATGAAAGTAGTCTATGAATAAGTTTAGGAAGGTTATGGATGCATCGACACCGCGGAATAATGCGAATTTTGTCGTTTTATCATAACGGCACCGAATTTTACACACTAACACGAAAATTGCAGCGAAGAATGCAATACGAGTTTGTTTGAGTTTTTTTTATACGTCAACTTTATGCACAGATAGGCTGGACTACGATGGACTGGACCTACAGTTTATAGTAGGATCTGAAACACCATGCACCTCCAGCGAGTATCAAACCCGAGATCCGACGACGTTACCACTACGCCATCGGGGAGGTGCAGAATGCAACACGAACTAGACAGCTTCCCACTATCAGTTTGAAGAAGTCTTATTGCACTTCTCGAACGTA
Source organism: Lepisma saccharinum (assembly GCF_977018435.1). Taxonomy (NCBI): domain Eukaryota; kingdom Metazoa; phylum Arthropoda; class Insecta; order Zygentoma; family Lepismatidae; genus Lepisma; species Lepisma saccharinum. The sequence goes on from NC_139253.1 coordinate 26,331,185, forward strand.
TGTACGTATGAAACATTTCTTGAGGACAATCATGCAGTTACACTGAAAAAGACGAAATTGTGAAGAAGCTAGCATGATTGTCATTCATAAAGTGAGAGAACTGGATCCATTGATCCCAAACAGTGACGTCGTGTATCATGTAACCTGGAGAAGAAGTAAACACAAAATTTAGTTTTAAAAATTGTGACTTGACTTTACATTAGAATCAATGTGAAACTTTATACACCTAGAAATGGCCTGCCTACATAGTAACACCCACTATAAATCTATAGTACAGATTTTTTTAACTGGAAAATAAAGCTGAATTGCAGTAGAAACTAACATTGATATTGATAAAACTTACAGTTCACATTGCCACCGTAATTTAGACCTGCTAAATTCAGAAATAGAAACGTATTCCAGTAATTGTTTTAAACATGCACAAGAAGGGAATGAATTCTCGTCCATAGCAGGAATGTAGATTTAGACAGAAAGGAACTCTGTGCAGCATTATGATTGGCTGAGAGGCAAATTTCTATTCTCCACAAAGATTCGAGCGAGTTCTTTTGATACTTCTTTGAGAAGTGGCTGGAGTAGAGGATCCCGCATCACAGAACTTGCTAATGGCCTTCAAGGCCCATGAATCATTCAGCGCGGGTCTCGACATAGCGATTCTTCAGGATCAGGAGAGTGGAGGAAAAATCCAGTTTTCTTCTCTTGCAGTGGTGCAAGCAACACTGCAGGACTATACATTCTGAGGATGTGTTACAAGAAGATTGTTACCAGTCAAATTATTTTCCTCCACTGGCAAGATTTGACCATTGTAGTAAGCCGTTTTGAAATAGCGATTGCAGTGAAAATTTAACAACCCTTTTGTTTCTCGTATTTGATACCAAGCCATTAAATTTGGTGCAGTAAAATGTGGAAGTTGTACAAAATTGTATAATAATTGTAAATAAAGTACAGAACATCTCGTAAAATAAACAAATGCAGAAAAATGTAGATTGGTCTACTTCAAATCAGTGACAACATCAGAGGGGGCAGAAATTAATGCTGTGCAAGCCAAAATACGTATTTTTCATGATATTTAAGGATTTATTAAACGTGTTATCTTAAAAGTATTCTACCCCTCCTCCTGCCTAACCACCCACTTCTATTTTCGCAATGTCGCGTCGCTTTTCTACCTCTTGGCTCAATCGCTTAATGACAATACTCATGAAACGGATAAAGGGGCAAACAAAATTATACCTTATCCTTCTTAGTGCGTTATGGTGTGGTAACTGCTTCACTACCTACTATCAACTACCGTAAAGTAGTTTGTCCCTCGTTGTTCGCTACTGTTACGTACAGTCACGGACACTAGTTGGTTGTAATTGTTACAAGTCAGAAGTGTCCATGACTGTACAAAATTATGTTTCGCAGCATAGCACTACATAAATATTTGACGAATCTTCATTTTCTATGCAAGTCTAGTCAGTCACCGTGGCTAGGGTGGTAGAGGCACTATCTCGATGCAGAAGGTTTAGTGTTAGATTCGTGTCCTGAGCATGGATGTTCCTTTGGGTTGCTTTTCATCAATTTCCCATATCATCGTTCATCCTTGTCCACCAAACGTGGGACCAAAGCAATGCAAAATTAGCAAATACAAAAACGCACATCTCGCCTCCAGTTGGAAATAACGAATCAAATCTTATTGGGTCAAGAGGATAGCCGAGATGTAACTAGGAGAGTGAAATTAATAGCTTCTCTGTTGACCCTGTCCTTAGTTACAACGTCGTGAACTCTTTTCCGTTGCCATTCACAGTAAATCAAACATAATGAAATACGAACACCCAATCTTCCATAAGCAACATAGTGGCTCAAGATTGAACGCTTATGCGGTAAATGAAAGCTCCTCTTAAATGAAATTATTTTTACTTGCCAAGTTTTAGAATTCATTATTATTTTGACTGTAAGAAATAGAGGATAGCCTCAAAGTATTTAATCTAGTGCGTAGGCTGGCTAATTATTACCATGTGGCGTGTATAAAACGTCAGATAATACGTGAATGGCGAAAAATGTTATTAAAGTATGCAGTCCGATATCACTGTATAAATGTATTACTGATTTCATTGATCCTATACATGCGAAGGATCCACAATGGTAGTAGTAGAGCATGCATAACAATACCGCTTTAAAACTGCATGCAACATATTTGAATATTTTCTGCCTGCTGCAGTAACCGAAGCTCCAACAGCAAACTTGATGGTCTTTCCGCGTCGCGTGAAGATCAAGGATTCAGAAACTTTCAGAACCTGGAGTTGGCAACGCTGCATCGCTCATATATTGATCTCCTTCGCTCGTACAGTGAAGTCGATAGATCCGCAATAGAAATTCAAATCTCCCGAAGTAAAACTGATGATCCGATACCCAACGCTTATATTCCTCCATAGCTTCACCTTCCTGAGGGCCCCGCAGCACCCTTCCGCCCTTCAAAGATTCCCTGTCACGATGGCATCCTGTAAGGGTATATCCGGTTAGCATCAAGCAAAAGGCACACTTCATACCGAAGGTGGTGAGATGAGACGAAATCTTTCCGCGTGTTAAGCCCCAAATCCGTCTCTCTTTTTTTTTTTTGGTGACTTCGCACAACAACTTCAGCTACTTTTCCTCCCCCATTCCTTTCTTGCAAGGAGAATCAGGTTCCCGACAAAAAGGAAAATACGAGATGCAAAAGAACAAAAGGGGAGGAGCAGAAGAAAATACTGCAGGAAAAGAAAGCAGAAACATAAAGTTGTGCCGATGGCCCTTGACGTTGTCTGCCGGTTGTGCTGACCAAGGCGGAAGCGGAAAATGGCCTCCGATGTAACTCTTCAGCTCCTATTTTAGCAATCTTCTTCCTCTCGTGCACCAGAAACTGTCCCAATTTCGGAAGCATCAAGAGGGAATTTCAACGTAAAAGTCAACGCCGAAAACGGATGCTACTTTGCGTGGCACCGCTTTGAAGGAACAAAGAGAAGAGTGCAACGACAACTAGCTTCGCGAGCAATATTTTTCTGTTTAACTAAATTCCTCCTATGGCTGATCTGGTTTCAGTAAGTTTTTGAACTTCTTACTCGCATATTTCCATAGTAATTACCGATCTTTCTCTCACAAAGAATTTTCCTCGTTTCCAGTTCTTTCCCCTAGAAATCAAACTATTCTTTTCCAAAATATCTTCATGCCAAAAATGTTAGCTTTTTCTTAGTAAATAGTTTCCAAATTATGGTTAGTTTCTCTCCCTAATCATCAAATACTCTTTAGAACTATTGTTCTTATTCCTCTTTCTCATATTTCTAAAACTTTCCTCGTTCTCTATTCTTTTTGCTCGGCGCAATTACAAGAACTTTCCCAATTTATAATTTCAGAAGTTTGCTCTCCAAAACTCCTGTAGTATTCTTTGCTCCTTTGCTGTTTCTTTTTTATTACAATAACAGTGCATACATTTTTTCATAACTATTTACTCTGCCTGTGTTTTGATGTTCTGGAATTCATCATGTACTTATTACAACCATTTTTAAAATCTTTCCTCATTCTGAAACTTTTTCAGACGCTCCTTGGAAGTATTTTATTTATTGCCTTGTAAATTCTGAATGTACTCTTTGCAAGTACTGGTCTTCACTTAAAAGAGTTTCTTTTTCCCCCACGAAATCTTCGGAATACTTTTGTTCAAATTCCTCCGTGTTTCCTCAAACTTAATTGATCTAGATTTCATTCTGTCCTCCTTTTCTTATCTTTCACAATTTTTTTTCCTGCTACACTGTGAATTCTTCATTAGTCCCTCGAGGAATCTCCATTACATTTGAGAAGTTTCTAAGACGTGACCTTCAAGCTCTCAGCAACGGAAAAAACCTTTTCTTGGTACCTTCAAGCTCTCAGCAACGGAAAAAACCTTTTCTTGGTGTGTCGTCGAAACACGAGAAGAAGAACCGTAAGGTTACAAGATAAACTTTTCCCCCCTTCTCGAGAGTGAAATATTATACCAAGGTGCCACGTGGTAAGGGAACATTAACGGAATTTCATAACACAAAGAATCCTTGATTTTTCTCACAAAAGTGGCAAGCCTGAATACTTCGTTCTGATTGTCTACTCAATTTGCACTGTCTTGTGAAGGACAAATATTGTTAATCTTGTAGTTATATTGCGAGACGACATGTAATCTATGTAGAACGTGAGTTTTGCATGAAAATTTGCTCACGTTCTACATAGATTACATGTTGTCCCGCAACATAACTACAAGATTAACAATATTTATCCAGAGTCTATGTAGGACATCCGTTTTACATGAAAAATTGCCAAGTCTATGTAGGACATCCATTTCACATGAAAAATTGTCAAGAGGGTCTATGTAGGACATCCATTTCACATGAAAAATTGTCACGACAGTCTATGTAGGACATTCGTTTTACATGAAAAATTGTCAAGACAGTCTATGTAGGACAACCGTTTTACATGAAAAATTGTCAAGACAGTCTATGTAGGACAACCGTTTTAGATAAAAAATTGTCAAGAGAGTATATGTAGGACATCCGTTTTACATGAAAAATTGTCGAGAGAGTCTATGTAGGACATCCGTTTTACATGAAAAATTGCCAAGAGAGTTTACGTAGGACAACAGTTTTACATGAAAAATTGCCAAGATAATTTATGTAGGGCAACAGTTTTACATGAAAAATTACCAAGGGAGTGTAGATCATTCGCTTTACATGAAAAATTGCCATTACTATTCTTAGTACTCCTGTATTGGATTGGAAGGGAATTGAGCTAATGTAATGCCCCAGCTAACAAACTATAATCTTTTTACACAGAGAGAAAATTCTTGTAATGGCATAAACGTAGTCTACCCATATTACGACAGAACTGTACAAAACATGATTAGTTTGAATTAGAAGCAAGACATAAATCTTAATTTCGTTTATCTTCGAATCTAGTACATCAGCTCACCATCACCAAATAATTTCGCCATAGAGAAGGTATCTGAGGACGTAGTGTCGTGAAAACAGGGCAAAGTATTGTAGATATGCATTGAAAAACATACTGAGGTGCAAGTACTATAAAACCAAGAGGACCAAAGCAGGATCATAAAGATGAAAAAAAATTCTGCTGAAAGTTCACGGAGAGTGGCCGAGTTACAGGCATTCGAGAAATTGATAAGAGAAGAGGTTAAGAGAAAAGGAACTTCCTGGGAAAGAATTAACATTTCTAGACATTCTCCGCTGAGTATGACAGATAAGGAACGGTAGTGAAAATTTTTGGCACGACATGAAGATATACAAGGAGAAATGCACAATGCGGAGATAAAAGAATATCATAGTCTTGTTGGACTAAAATAGTAAAAGAAGCGAGAATTCTCCGTATCACGCAGAATGATCAAGCATAATGTATACATGAAAAGGTAGATGAATAAAAAGAAGTACTATGAGCTTGGAAGTGCACCATCAACCTGACATAAAAATATATGAAATTAAAATACTGGGCTACACTTGATTTTTATTTTCTGTTCCTTTTCTTCGACTCTGGCTAAACGAGACGACGAGAATACATGATGATTAGATGAAATTGATACAAGTAAACAAAGAAGTACCTAAAACTTTGGTGGAATGTTCATGACCCGACCACTCCACGTATCCGATAAACGAGGTGGGTGTTGTGTGCGTGTGTGCTAGCGCAATACGTTATCATTGATAGCATTCATGTGAATGGTACGTAATAAATACTAGTAATTTATATTGGGAAAACGATTGTGTTTCAAAAATAGGGGATACAGAACAATAATACAATAACCTTTTGAAGCTAACTTATCTCTTGTGGAATAATTTGTGTGTGTATGCAAACCAAATGAAGAATACTTCTGACAAGTCTATTTAAAAGTTAAAGGGATATACCTGTAACACAAACCTAGATTTTGGGTTTAAATAATAACTCTCCCCATATCTAGACCGAAATTCGATCCCGATTTTGAATCCGTTTTTTACTTTTCTAAAAGGATATAAAAGAGAGAGAGAGATTGATGCCTTTCCAAAATTTATAGTTTGGCAGTAAAACTATCATTGATTTATATTCATAATTTCGATTTAGAATACAATTCGCAGTCATTCTTTTTATGTCTTCGGCCTTGTTTAAACGGGGCGCACGTATTTTTTTTCCTCTTCGAAAATATTACCGTACGAATAAGCATATGCCCCAGTGTTCAATAATACCGCTGTATATCATGCGTTATCTGATCACCGCCGACCAGCCTCCGATCCTGATCTCGTGTAGAACACAAGATTGAATTTTTACAAGGGGGCGATATACGAGGGAAAATCCGAAAAGGGGGTTGCAACCATTGAACTGGTTCGCGTAGGTCCGATAACCGCGCCCGCAAAGTCTTTAATGCATTGAGGTCCCCAATGTGATTTACTAGCGAACGAGCTTTTTTTTTTCGATTGCAGCAAAGGATATACTTGATACGCTCGTGGGTTGATTGGCACAGAAGGGCGAGTTTTTTGCCTTGCAAATGGGGCATCGGGAGAGGCCAAACCGAAATTTCATTAGCCTGTTCTAACATCGTCATGCAAAGGACAAGCTTTGAAAAGTTGCGCTCATGTATCTGCGGTGATGAAAAATTCAATCTGTATACTTTACCGTCTTACAGAGGAGATCAAACACATCAGGCATCCCAATATACTCCACAGTGTCTTAATTTGGTGCTGCAAGGAATCAACCGTTCCAGATGTTGCTACACGTTTGTATGCTGATCAAACCATCAAGGATGAGAGAGCGGCATAAAATTTCCATTGAAACTTTATCTCTTTCAAGAGAAATAAATGCTAAAGGATCCAAAATAAGAGTAAAGAACGTTAATGATCAGGAATTTCAAGATTTCACATTTCCCTTGGTAATTCGCATTATTATTAATTGATCTGAACATTTTGGGTGCGTCAGCATGTATGGCCATTTCCCACCATTCAGTGTACGCAGGGAAAAATCCCCTTATATAAAACCATTACCTCAAAATTTAAAAAGGGGTGTACAAAGCACCTTGAGAAGAGTTGTAAATGAACCTGCATAGAACAAACACAACACATTAAAAAATGTAACTACTTCATAAACAGTGTATAAAACCTGCTCTTCTCAAAAACCTAAAAACATTAGCTAAAACACTATCATTGTCTCCCAACATAGCTGACAAATCGTTGGGAAGGTTAAAGCCCTGTCTCAGGTAGATGTGCGAGATGGCTGTGTCGGATTTGAAACAGAGTTAAAAGGACTTCTCGGCGGGAGGGACGGGACGAGGAACGCCAAGCACCAGCGTCGGACTTTGTGACACACAACTTGTTCCACCGTACATCAGCCCAGTCTACGTGCCACGTGTCAAGATCAATGACACCGTTGTCATGTAATTAAAACTTGTATACTTTGCCACATACTTCTCGGGTCAATTATATGGATTTCAAATCATGGAATACCTCATTTGCAACCTGGTAAACCGACCTCCTTGGCGGAGTGGTTATCACAGTAGGGTAACTTCACGTCATCCTGCGAATTACAGTAGGGTCATCAAATCATCACTCACCATCATCGTTGCGATTTGCCACAAGTGGAACAAAAGCGGCGCTAAATACCAAAACCCACATAAAAAATGGAAATCATAATCTGGTAAGGATTTGTCTTATTCTAATTACATAACTGCCAATTTCTTTGCGTAACAAGTCTCTTTGTAAACATTTTGAAACTTCACCAGCCTTCTCGTATCAATCGCCACTTCACATTCCAAGTAGGCGCAAAATTATCATGAAATTTCACAGACGTTGCAGATTAATCATATTTATCACACGCCATAAAATATTTCCAATTGGGATCTTTGAGGTTGGGTGAGTTTCTTGCAGGTTGACGACGCTCTGGCGTCTGGTTATGCGGTTGTGCGGTGTAGTCTCGTGCTATGTCCTTCTGTATGCCGAGTACCTCCTTACAGCCTCAGTTCATTGATACGAATAGCGATTTATTTGTTGACTAAATTGTGTCGGCCGTGTGAGTTAGGATCATCAAAATCAAATTATAAACTACACGAGTAGAGTAAAAGTTTACATTTCACGAAGTTCTGATGAACCCGCATGGACGTTCACCAGAATCCAAAACCCGTTTCCTCCATTTCTGGATAGAGGAAAGATATTTGGACCAGGATAGCAAACAATTTCCAGGTTTTCCCTTCTTCCTTACGCTGTAACACAACAGGGAGATAACAGTAACACCAACAAGATACAAAAATCTATTAACAATGACGGTGTAATCGCGCGCGGGGGTAAAGCCTTTGTTTCATTTAGTTTAAATGCAACTATCTACTCCCCAATCGTAAAGTGCATTAAAGAATGGAAACATGAAGAACAATAGACTACTAGGCCTTATCCTGTAGGTCACATACTGGCTAGGACTGCAAATAACAAACATATGGTATCGTCTGCATATCTGAAAGCGGCATTCTCTTCATAGAGGCGGCCGGGACATAACCACCAGACGGAATATCCCAGGAGGTTCGCTCTTTTTCAGAGGTAATTGATTCGGGACTGTCATTTCCTAAAGGGCCTTATCGTACTCTGTACATACGAATATGGCGCCCAACGTGGGCTCAAAAACCCGTGCACCCAACAACCAATGAATCAGGAGATAAAAGTTCTTTATAACTGCCCACGCCCGCTGTGCAGAGAATATACGTAATTAAGTGGACGTTCCGATAAGATGTTTTTACGGTTTGTGCTATAAACGCTGGCCGTATGGTAATAGCTCAAGCGTGAGCAGATAGCAAACACTGAAATTTGCCCTTTGCAATTATCATATTAGGTGTACGGACGAACCAGTGGTAGGCCTCGTGCAATATTTTACGCTGCATTCAAAGCATGAAGAAAATATTTCTAATCAGACATCCGGGAATTTAAGGCTACTGCTTAATTTCGAAAGGTTAAACAACCGGATACGTACATTCATATAATCTCTTCACAAGTCAAAATTATGATTAATTTTAATGTTCTGAATAGAAAATATACCTCCTTTAGGTTGAGCTAAAATGGGCTCCTGCAATCCCGGAATGTAAAAATTACAATAAAAGTTTTGAAAAATATTTTTCTGTGTTTTACATCCTGTTGTATCGAGAATACTTAGTGACATGATGAAGAAGTAAATTTGACACTTTGTACTACACATTTGATTATATATTCTCGGCTTTTTTTATTTAACAGGAAAGTTCTATAAACTTCTGAATGTGCATTATAAATATCTTTAGATATTTTACACTACATACAGAAACAGCTTTCACATAATTTATGTGAAGGAATAAATTTATGAGATTTGAAATTTTTACAAGGAAACAGGATTTCCTAGTTTAATTTGTTTGGTTTTCTTTAAGTGTACTGCATTAAAATTGTCGAAACTGTATCAATATTTCAATATATTCAAAGTAAGACTCTGCATATCGAAAACTGTTTAAAATTTAAATAATTACTAAAAGAGTTCTCGCTCTCCTCTACTAAAATAAAGTTCTGAATTTCTGCATGGGGGTAGAAAGTGTAAGTTTGAAATGTATTATTAATTGGTTCGTTAGATGTTGGAAGGGTGTGGAAGGCGAATAGGTAGAGAGGGATTAACAAGTGTGCAACATATGAAGTTATTATGTCTTCTTTGTCGACCTCCGTGGCGGAGTGGTTAGTACAGCACGCTACGACGGTTTCGAATCCCGACCCGGACATCGGTGTTGTTTGTTAGTGGTCCTTTATCAATTTGATCATGTAATCACTCATCATCATCTTGGCGATTAGCGAAACGTGACAGAAAAGCGAACTAAAATAGGAAACCTAAATTGTTTTGACTAAGTAGTAAGAATTGAAGAAGAAAGGGAATCTTTGGGGAGAAAAGGAAACCTAAAGAAAGCCTAGATTAGGCTTAGGAAAAAAAGAACGATGTTGTGGAATAGATAATGAAAGATGGCAAGAAAAAATGTCGAGAGACGTTGTAAAAGTACAGGGGTAAAGGAATTAGAAAACAGAGACAAGGAGCTAGATTTCCGTACGGGTACATTGGTAAGTAGACCGTAGTAGGATCAACGAAAGCTACAGCAATATAGTCCAATATCTGTCAGTTCCACGAACAGCATATTTCCTGTTTGGGAATTAAAGTTAATTTCAAGCTGGAAAATTCCGCTGAAACTTCCTTCCATCGCTCTCTATGCTTCAAACTCCTGCTTCATACAACACACGCATCACACAAGACTGAACAAAACGAATCCGCCAGAGCGTCCTTCTGCTCCCCCTTTCTTCTGTTGCATATGGAAGCGCGCAGGTACACACCATACAAAGTCAACTCACGTGGTCCGTCATCCACTTTTGACGATATTCGCTTACAAGTTAAATGTGAGCAGTACTGCGTTAAGACTCATGGTTCCATGTTAATATTCAATGCACGCAGGCCTCGTTGGACCTCAAATAGATAGCTCCAAGTGTGATTACGGAGCGTGCAAAGGGGGGGAAGGGATGAAGAGTATTAACTAGCATCGTCATATCCTCATTAATTCCGTCCTCCAGCTATGATCCTGCATATATGCACGCGTGCACACACACGCACACCCTCACGCTCCCAGACATGTGCCTAAAGGGAGGTCACGGCCATATACTGTCGCCTCGCTTTTTTCGAGTTGAAAAGAGGGGACATGCTTTAAGCGATATGCTCATAAAGCTTGCAGATGGGCACAACAAAAACAAGATTCCACGGGTTGCTTGTATGCACCATCACTTCCTTTAGGCGTTGTCTCTTATTTGTGGATAGCGTTGCAGCAAAATGGCTTCAAGCATATAAAGAATGAAATGCAACCAAGTCTTTTGCCTAGAAAGATTGACACCAGTCTGTGAGTGTTTAGCGTAATTCACCACGAAGTGTTGCAGCAAAATGGCTGGACGCACGTAAAGAATCAAATGTAACGTAGTGTTTAGCGCAATGCACTTCGAAACCAGGAATCTTGGGTTCGAATCTACGATAAGGCATGTTCTGTTCGTCTAAGCATCTCTCTTCAATGTTCATACTAATCGTAAGCCCTAGCATAGAGACAAATATTGTAATTTACTTTGCTGCCTTTTAGGCAAATGAGGATGATTAGATGAAATTGATGCAGCATACGAAAGAACATTTATTACCAGAGGGTGTGGGGACTCGAACACAGAACCTACGGTAACAAAATCCTGAGTCGAACACTCGGGTACCAAGGAAGATAACATTGAGAACATAATGACAAGCGTTATTAGGAGAGAGAGGCCGAGAGGGGGGAGGCGCAAATAAGGAATCTGGGAACTTTCCTACATTACGCCTGGGTAAAGAGAGCAAAGAAGCTCAGTGGGGATAGCAAACATGTGTGGAAGGGGGAGGGGCTACTAAAGAAATTAATTAATTAATTAATAAATAAATAAATGTGAGACAATTTAGGAATCACTCAGGTAACGGTGCAACTATAGGGAAAGATTTGAAACGAAATAGTGTTTGTGAACTCCCAAGCATTGTGAAGGTGGAAGCAGACTAAAAGGAGGAAGGGTGTAGGGAAAGTGCACGAAAATTTTTCACTTGTATGGTATGTATAGCTGTAAAGGCTCATACTGGAAATAAATTCTATTCTATTCTATTCTATTCTAAAAGAACAGACCAGAAAATTTGGCTGAAGAAACTTTAATTATACTTCGAATATTATTTAATTAAATAAATAAATATTAATAACTAGACTGGCAGTTTAAAGTAGTTTCCAAATCATCGAGATGTGCTCTCGTACGGTGAACCTGTTATCTATGTATGGCCAGTGACGTATTTGGGCTCTTTAAGTCCCCTCCGAAAAATTATTCATTATATGTAGTCCTTATTTGTTGCTTGTGAACCATCCTTAAAATTTCATATCAATATTGATTGATTCGCTATACTTGTATTTTGACTGTTAGTACAAAACTTTCACGGTTAAAAGGGGGAGGGGATAGAAAAAAGAGAATTGAATCATAATGTCGTATTGAATGTAATAAAGATATCACGAAGACATTTGTTCAGACAAGATAGAAAAAAAGGATTGTCATTGTTTTACCTGTTGAGAAATAAGTACTATGTGCAAAACCAAACCACCCTTGTAGGCCACTGTGTGCATTTTAAAGTCACAGCCCCTTTCATCCACACTACGGCTTCTATGTTTGCAGAAATGGTTAAAATCCACCTTTGTTTGCAGCGAACGCGAAATTAACCGTCAATGTTAACAGAAAAACCAGGCACCAATCAAATTTTCAGCCCCTTAACAGAAAAAATATGGACGCTTATTAAATCTTTACTGACCTTTGGCCTAGTCAGCTGCATATGCTGCGAATATTGCAAATATGCCCACAAATCATTACCTCTGGTCACGATTTAAACATTTTCCAATTCCCGTTCTGCGGCATTGTTTGAGGGAAAGCGGAGGTTAGCGTTGGGGGATTATTGAAATGATGTACACACCACGTCACTTTTTGCCACGTCGCCAGTAGCAAATTAATTCAATTTTCCCCTTTTCGGCCGCAAGCTAAAGGTAAAAATAAACTTTACATGAAAATTGAATGTAAACAGTCCTCCACGTTCGACTATGATCCAGCAGCACTGCTTGTCGCACGTTACTACGGGATCTTCTCTGGAGAGGCAAATTTCAAAATTGTTGTACACCATCCCATGTTATTTCTCTGACAACATATTTTATTGCCAAAGAAATATTGACGTAAACTGATCTACTTGTGAAGAGTTAGTGCAAACAATCCTCTCGACAGGAGCGTATTTATGAACTCATTTTCGGGTAGGCTTCGGGTTTCTTGGCTTGAAAGTAGAGAAATGTGAAAATTGTTTCCTGCTATACTATCGCGGGTTCGAACTTGACAGCGTATTATGCATTTCCATTAGACAACTTTTTTTTTTTTAGGTCTACTCTTTGCTACATGCAGAGAGGCTAATCGGGATTGAACCTGGGTTTTAAAGTTGGATCGAATACTTTAAGAAGCCCACTTTTACGCTTGCTTAAACAAACATTCTTCATTCCAGAAAAGTAAATATGTAATTTAAAAGACTAATTTACTCTAGTCTAGCACCTTACTGATGATGTTAATGATGATAGTTGACACATTTCGGCAACTGCGGACACACACACACACACACACACAGGCGGTTGGAAATATCGAGCGACACCTTAAGTCGACATGCATGTGACACACATATAATTAAGAATTACTGCTACCGAAATGAAAACGACAGTTATCCAACTAAACATTAGAAAGATGCCGATTACTAAAAGCAATGGTAGAGCGCGAATAATAGATATGTAGAGTTTAGACTACGTACAACACGGGTTGGATTTAAATTGTTAAAACAAGATATCTTAGGAATTTAAGTTTTTAAGACACTGTAAATACATTTTCGAGCCCGACGGGGCACAGTGGGGTTGGGCCCCATTTGAGAAACGATGTTCTACACCATCGTAGAGAAGGTTAGAATTTTGAATTTGAATTTAAAATTTTGGGTGCGCCAGCTATTTTGCAGCCGTCACGTTATACGGGGTCCAGGCCCTTACCATAACAAATAACATAGCTGTAATGTCGCATAACTAAAATCTTAAAACCTTCTGACTTGGGTTAAAAGCTTGGGCTGTAAAGGGGCACTCAGGACAAAAAACAGGACAACACACGGAATTATACAGGTCATGAGGCCAGTCGCCAGAGCCTCGTTAGTCTGCAAAAAGCAGTCCAGGGTGTACTACGTGGAAGTAAGGTTGACAATTAGGTGTACTACGTGGAAGGTCACTCCTTACATCCCCGAGGGAAGGTTAGACAATTACGACGTGTTCCAATGAAGATTGTACTTTAGAGTAATATCCTGAGACATATACGTATATATCCTTTCTTGAAGAATGAATCCGAAGCAATATCGTATCACAGCATTTTAAAATAATAACGATCTAAAGACACAATGATTCAGGTATATACGTAAAGCTCATCACATTCGTCTTGCAAATCGCGCGATAGGAAGCAAAGGCGGATGAAATATGTATGCAAATTAAAACTTTCCACTTTAGTGAAAGTTGAATCGTCACAAATGGCATGTATTACGAAATAACATATGCACCCTCTTAATTTTTAAAAGCTATTTTTCAAAGAGACAGGTGTCGTATTTCAGTATTCATTTGCTTGCGACTTTTGAGAAAAAAAGATTCGATTGAGCTAAACGTTAACTATCAGACAGAAAACTGATAAATGAACTTAATAGCACAGCTATTTCTGGAATGACAGAGATATCGACATGTATTTCCTCCTACCGTAAGAACGTGCTTTAGCTGCAGGAAGATGAATAATAGTATAGGTTATGAGTTTCTGTTACCTTCATACATATAGAGGGGATTGCGGGTACTTTCCTCTTTACAGTTTCCATTCTAAGGCGCGCCTATGGAATGGGGTCTAATAACTACGCACAACCGTTTGTACTTATATAATTACGGTATTCTCAGTTGAATGGCACTTTTAATATTGTTTCTGACAGTTCCCGCGTCATTGATAATGTACGTGATAGTCGTACAGTACCGACCACCTTAAGGTTATTGATTATAACTGATAAAGGATTAGGATATAGTCGGATTGAACACAGTAATGCATACTTTAAGAAACACAGGTTTAATTTCTCTGAAATGTTTTCAGAACTACAAGATATATACAAAAAAACGAAAAGTTGAATTTTCAATGAGTGGAAAAACTGTCGTGCAGTATCGGCCAGTCAATATTTTCATTTTTGGTGGTGGTAACTATTGATAAATACTTTAGTTTTATAAATAAACTGAACTATGTGTACGTACAAAGGTATGGTAGTTAACAAATGTGGAAATGAAGTCCGTTAAACCAGAGTTCAAATCACATTTTTACAATAGTCACAAAATACAAAATATTTTCTTGGTGTACGCAGTCAACATGTGCCAAACTCCACATTCGATACACTGAACCCAATCTTCCTCAAAGGATTCGAGACAAATTATGCATTGTGCAGTTTCTACAGTTCCTTTCTTATTTCTTGAGGGGCATAAACTTATTGTCCAAGTCTTACATATACGAAAGTAATTATTTTTCCATTTCGTCATGAAATGTCTTCTTAAATCTGCCCGTCTGAGGAGTCAGGTTCAAATCCATACCACGTTGAATTGCTCTCAATCTATCTCCCAGCGTACTTCTTGGTAAACAAAATATACTAGCTGCTTGTCTTGCTGTCATTTTGTTTGTCATTCCTCCATTTACCGCCGCTTTCATGGCCTCTTCAGTCCATTTACCTCTTTTCTTGCTATCCTCGTCTGCCATCTTACTTCGAAAACAAAAGCAAGCAGCACTGTAGTAGGTGCGTACGAAATGCTGTGTGGCTGATACTGTACTATCATTACGTGGTAACAAAAGTTCCGATCGCACATTGTTTATAATCAATTTGCTAAACTATTTACAGGGTTTTGTATCCTAATAGAATAAAGATAAACCGAATCTGACAATAAAATCAAACACTTACCTCGAACATGAATACCAGGGACCTAAAAATAACTTCTTTCACGCAGCCACTTGACTCTTCACAGTAACACAGGCACAGCTCTCACAATACTGCGTGAAAGCGGGTGATCCCGAACTATAGCGCACACGAATACATACCCTTCCCTCCAACTTCCGTGAACTACTGCTATGTAGCGTCAATTGTCCGAACTAGAATTGGCCGACACTGTAGGACGGCCGGTACTATACGACTCTCCCCATATACGAAACGATTGTTAAAAAAGAGGGTAACATTTCGTAAAGTTATTTCTCTCTCACTTTCACATTCCTCAGAACTTGCCGAGTTTTGTGTCTGTACAATCACACCATACAAAACTACACTTAATGCCATCGACAACAGCAAATTGATACTCTTCTTAAACTTCCAATACTATCGAAACGTTTCTTATAGGCTACTTCCAATACTATCAGTTAATGTATGGCAATATCTTTTTCAGCCCGACCCTGTGGCCGAGTGGTTAGCACATCGCGCTGCGACGCCAAGGGTCCCGGGTTAGAATCCCGGTCGGGCTTGGTTGTTTGTGAATGTCCATTCATCAATTTCATCATTTCATCACTCATCCCCATCTTCGCAAATTAGCCAAGAGGCACAAAACGCGAAGTAAAATAAACTAAATCAAATCAAATCAAATCAAAATCAAATCAAATATCTTTTTCACTACTGATTGTTATATTACGTCATTCCATGCGTGTCTTTTCTACGAGACAAAAGTCAAATACATTTCATACATTTTAATTTTCAGGAAGGAAACTGAATTTCGCAGTTTCCTATAATACCACACTCGAGCTATACGGTTTACAATGGTCACTGTTGGGTTTGATCTCCACAAAATACATGAATACAATGCAAGGAAAGTAAACTAAAACGACGTAAGCGTGTGGATAATTGCAATCACTCTTCGTGGCTGTACAGCTTTGTACAGCTTCAATAGAATGTATAGGTGAAGACACACTGGCACTCTTAAACTGGGATCCACAAACTCTCCTTCCTTTAATCTCAAGCAGGATGTCTTCGGCTCTTACGTAACCTTTCTCCTCTCCTTCTTGCGACTTGACACTTTCTTCGCTAAATGAGCTCAAGGGTCTAGTGATCTGAACTCCTTCTGGATGGAGAAAAGGGAGATTCGAAGATGAAGGTAATTGGGCAAGGATGCAGAGGGTCGGAGAAAGAAGAAGTTGTAATTATTCATCGCGGAGGAATTTTTCACGGATTTAGGAGCATCGAGAAAAGTGGAAGATGAAGATCCCCCTCTTCTGCTTTGTTTCACCTAACCTTTCCACCTAATTGGCCATTTATCTTTGAGGTACTTTAGCCTCCCCTGCGCAATATCTTCCATCGTTTTCCTTCAGGAAGGAAAAAAAAGGTACCCTTTGGATTATACAGAGAACTTCAACCCCACCACAACCACCAGTGGCGGTGCTAACGAAGGAAACAGGAGATGAGATGTCGTGATCATGAAGACCTGGATATTTGTCACCTGAGCGTTTTGGGATCTTGCTGAATGCTTCCCACAATTGACACCAGAGGGAAGATAACAGGAAGGGAGTATTACGAGAGATAAATGGCTTGTTTTTCTGCCTGCTATACAAAGCAATTTATTTCCTGGAACGAGGGAGGATATTCCTGCTCCTTGGAATTTCAATGAAGATGTACTGAATAAGCGGATAACGCAGCAGTGTAGCTCAAACTTTTGGTACCATCGTACTGTTATGCTTATATCGACTGTACAATCTCGATTATGAGACAAGAAAGTGGCATTTAACGATTCCAATCATTTATTGTTAATCAATATTGAGATGAATCAATTTCGGTGGTGTACTAGTTAACGTAAAATGGTATGTAGATGACAATGAATTATGAGAGAAGCACACTGTCCTTTCTTCTTCTTCTTCTTCTCTCTCTCTCTCTCTCTCTCTCTCAATACACTACACTTCCTCAGAGTACTCCGGAGTACATCTCGCTTCAACATGGTACACCCTGGAGCCCACATGCTTACAACATACAGACTCGGCCCACAAACAAGATGATCCTCTTTGTACTACGTTTTGTTACGTGTACGCAGCTCAGCTTTTTCTCACAGATATGGGGTTTTTACTATTCATATATATTATAATCGTATATATTTTATGTTATGTCACATAATAATCTATATATATATATATCTATAATAATTCAACTCCTAAATAGAGAAGAGGTGCACAAAAGAAACAGACTAGAAATAGGAGTTCTATCAGTAATATGCATAAAACAAATCAGTAGGGACATTACCGCACCGAGGGACAAGAAAAAGTCTGTATTATGCGAGAGAAACCATAAAAAAATAATCTAAGACAAGAAAAGGATCTTCTTGCAATGAGTTTAAATAGATAATACACAACCTGGAAATAAAAACAGATGCCAGGTGAAGATAAGACTGACTTGCTGGGCGAAGGTGAAGCAAGTGTTAGTGGAGAACGGATGAAGGCAAATCCTATTCAGATACAGGGTCTGTCCAGAAAGTAATAAGACTGGCTCTGGTGTCGTGCGCAGACGCACTTGGAGGGGAAACCGATGGTGGGGAAAGAAAGAGGGGAAATGGAGCTTTTCAACGGTACCGCGTTCATTCTTCTCCGAGCAGTGAGAGCGACAGGCCAGCCGGCGAACATAACCTCTACGCGAGAGACGCTACACTTCAACAATGCAAAGAACGTTGGAGCAGCGCTACGCTCGGCAATTCCGGATCGCGAGACGATGGAAATGTTAAAGAGAGCCTTCGGCAAAAATTGTATATTCCGAGCGCAAGTTTTTTAACTGGCATATAACCTTTAAAAACGGAAGGGAAGATGTGGAGAACGAGCGGCGATCCTGGCGCCCTTCGACGACGAAAACTGAAGAAAATGTTGGTCGTGTGCGGAAGTTCTTGAACACTGACCAACGCCTTGGTGTTCGTTAATAGCAGACAAGTTGGGATTTCCAAAAACGGAAGTTCGTGAGATTGTGACTGAGAAATTGCAGATACGAAAGGTGTGCGCAAAATTGGTCCGCGTCCATCCTGAGATCGCAACGACGTGGATCCTGCATCACGACAATGCGTCCTCACACACCGCGTTCTGACCGCAAAAGACATAGCAACGCTTCCACAGCCACCGTATAGCCCGGATCTCTCTTCGTGCGACTTTTCTCTCTTCCTCAGGCTGAAGAGACTTGAAAGGACACCGATTTTCGACCGTAGAAGACATTCAAGGGGTCGTGACACAACTCCAACAGCATCCCGCAAAAGGAGTTTCAGCAGACATAGAAACAATGGTAAGATCCTTGGAAGCGCTGTGTCGCTGCAGAAGGGTCCTGAAGATTAGTAAGTGTATTCGGATGTATTGTAAATAAAATTGGGTTTTCTAGAACCAGTCTCATTACTTTCCGGACAGACCCTGTATATTCTTCTGTCTTGGTCATATTGTGCTATTGTTCAGAAATTGTGGTTTATTGAAGACCTGTCAACTTTTGTGATTACTGTCCTCCTTTTATTTTTTACGGGGCGAGCCCCCATATTAGACGACATGTGAAAGTAGCCCACACACAGATTTCAATTAGTCAATTCGCGTTGTAGTTAATGAAAGAAATGTGACGTTAAAAATTACAAAATAAGAATTCGTGTCCGAATTTTTCGCCGTCAGTTAAAATTGCTCATAATTCTCTAGCTTACTGATATGCAGGATATTTATGTATTCTAAATTATGATATATTGTACAAGTCACTGGACGCTGATGAGAAAAATAAACGGACTGAAAATGAAACTAGAGTTTTCTTCCCTTAGTCGTCTAAAGTGTTAGTATCTCTTGTCTTTTTTCAACAGAACATTCCACTACAATGACTTGTTGGCGTATTCAAATATGTGCTGCCGTGATGGAATGGTTAGCATCAGATGTTCCCGGATTGAATTCCGGCTTGGGCATGGGTGTTCCTCGTGAGTATCAATTTCATCATATCATCACTCATCCTCATCTACGAGATTAGCGAAAAGTGGCAGAAAAGCAAAAAAAACAAAACATATCAACCAATCAAACAAATATATTGAGTTGAGTTGTAGCTTTAACTCAACTTTATGCACAGAAAGGCTAATCGGGACCTACAGTTATAAGTGGGACAAACAAATTATTTCGAATATAAGTCCCAAATTACTGAGAAAATTTGCTGTTATGATAACAAGACCTGAAAGCTCGAACAAGAAATATCTTAAGGATAATTCGAGTTTTCAACAAGCCACGGAGGAAACCTTGTCGGGGCCACGGATTAACATCTAAAAGATCCCAGAACTGAGAGTAAGAAGACCGTAATGAGATCGGCTGCATGATCATTGGAACCTTCATTTGGCTGGCTTCCAGCAACCTTTGCTCCCGGGAACAAATCTCCAGCATTCATTTGACCGTATTGACTTTAGCTCCGCCGATTCCCAATTGCTGATCTACGTTTGCAAAGGCTTCTCCCGTCCAGGGCTTATCTGGCTTAGCCAGGTAGGAAGTAGTTGTTTACGATTATCCTCCCGTTCACTTCACCACGGACTCCAATGCAATTAACTAATGTATATTTGGCCTCCGTACTCGATAGCTTCTGGCCTTATCTAGAAAAGGAGAAAAAAATCGTTCTAAAAGAAGGGGCATTCCACTGTCACTGGTGACACGCGCACACTACATTGGTTTGAGTTGGTGTTTTAAGTCCACTTTATGCACAGTAAGGCTAATCGGGACTGGACCTACGGTTTAAAGTGGGATCCGAACCACTGTGGCATGTGCCTCCACCGGGTATCGAACCCGGGACCCCTTGATTACAAGGCGACGACGCTACCACTGCGCCATCGGGGAGGCCGCGCACACTACATGTTTTAAATTGAAGTAACTATACTACTGATAGTTAATCAACATTTCTCTTACAGTTTCTGTGCAATGAATTATGAAACTTAACACTGTTGATTAAAGAGAACTACCCTTAGAATATTTTCCCAGGTGCATAGCTCTAAGTGAAAAATTTGTGACAGATAAATACAACAATGTGTAAATTACCTTCTAAATTATGTAAAATACTTGACTTTTTATCCAAATGACAATTTTAGATTATTCACTCACAAGATAAATAAAGTTAAGAGTAAAGTTACAGCATTGCATTTAATAATAAAAATTGAGATCAAGGGACATTGACATGAAATGCTCAAGAAATAATCAAGATAATTTTGTACAGAAAACCCAGTGGAGAAATTGTTTTCCATTCTATAGAATGCTGCCTTTACTGGCCCGATGATACCATTTTGGTATCATAAAAGTAAGGTCGTACTGGCCCGATGATACCATATGGTATCATGGTGCTGATTACGAAATGGATGTGCTTTTTGGACCTTCATACTCTTATGTTTGGGTGGAAACTCTGACACAGGTCTGGAGCAAGCCTGGGAAATTCACATCGATGACCCCCCCCCCCCTCCACAACATATTCATGCCACATTTCCTAACAGAGTTTCACATTTTGGCTCATTATTCAACTTGTATGGCACCCAGGAACATGAAACATATTTCATTCTCTTGAGAAACGCTCATTCTTTTAAAAGAATACTAAGGTTTGCGACTTATCTGCAAAATAGTTGGGGAAGTGGGGCAAACTACAGATTTTTATGTTTTATTTTCCATTGAAATTCGGGGGGCGCGCCACTCCCAACCCCCCGGTTCGGCGTTCTAAATTGTACACGGTTTCATACTCTGATGTTTTAGCTGCAAAACAAGACTTATTCGAAGTAGATTGCTCCCATAGTGCCCGAGTTATAACAATTTTCTGAGCAATATGCAAATTATCTATTTTTCGTAAAAAACAGTTTCACATTTTGGCTTATTATTCAACTTGTATGGCACCCAGCAACATGGAACATGTTTCATTCTCTTTGGAAACGTCCATTCTTTGAAAAGAATACTAAAGTTCGCACCCTTCCTCAAAATAGCGGGAGAAACATACAAACATAACTTCACAATTACCTTCCGATTTGACAGGCACCGGATATGTACTTTAGAACTACATTTTCGTTGACCGGCGAATAAGCGTCGTTAAATCAAATATTGGCCACTTCTGAAATGCAGGACCACATTTTCGATTCTGATCAAGTTTCAGGGGATGCACTCAAGCCGAGTTCTGCACACAATTCTTTCCTCATAACAGTCGACGGCTGTTACGGTCGAGCCATCTCGCAATCCCAGTTACGTCGCACCGAGTTTGTCCCTCCGGGCAATCCCTGCAGCCTTTCCACCACATTCAAAATAAAATAAAGCGCACTGCCTACAGCCCCTCGTCGACCTCACCCCTCTGCGTCTGTCTTCCCTCCTCCATTCACACAAACAGAAGAAGAATCCTACGACACCAATCTGGTTTTCGGCCACAACCCACGCACACAGCTGTCTTCTCGTATTATCATCCAGAGGAGGAAGGGACGTTCTCCTATCTCGAGGACATTTTGTTCCTCTTGCGGCTCGAGCCTTCGTACAAACACACATCCGCGAGAGAGTAACCTATTTCCAGGATGCTTGGGCTCGGGAAACGACCTTGTATAAGTATTTAGAGGGATTGTCTTGTTCGAGATGCTCTTATCTCAAAGATTGTGTGTTTGTATCTCTGCTTACACAAGGCATTACGAGCACCAAGGATCTCGTATTCTGAAGACTCTTGAAGCAAACGATCGCGTATTCTGCAAATGTCCAAGGGTGCGATCCGATCTTCAAACAAGGCTCGACACGGGTACAATGGAATCATGGTGATAGTTCACCTTTAATCAGAAGTTTATAAGCAACAGGGATGGCCAAATCCGGATATCGGATAATTTCAATTTAAAATACACGGATGTCGGATATTCTGATATACGGATTATTCGGATATCCGGATATAAGGATTATCCTAAATGTCCGGATATTTGAATTTGTGCATTTACGCACAGTTTTATTGCTTATTCGTTTTACGGGCTGCCCAAGTATTATTTCATTCGTCATTTTCGAATTTTACTGTATGGATTTTCTACAAATCCTTCATCAAATTCCAGATATCCGAATATCCGCATTATTAAACAAATATCGGATAATAATCCCGATACCGATTACACTGATTTTGTGGTAATTTCTCGTTTCTAACCATAAAACTGTGCAAAACTAATTGCAAATATGTTTTGTGCACACGTATTATAGTTAGAACCATCACTGCTTAAAAACAAATGTACAATACTTTCGGAGTTGAAACGCTAAATGTGAACATGTATAATATACATGTATGCTGACAATTTTTAGATTTTATTGTTGTTATTTGCATTCGCTTTTCTGCCACTTTTGGCTAATCGCCACGGTGAGACTGAGTGATGATTTATGCATGCTGGCGACGACAGTTCACTAGCAGCGTGCACTACATGGCTGGACTTGCACTACGTAGGCTATCTTCATCATTCAGAAGTGGCGGGTTCAAATCTCTGGCAAAGTATTGATTTATTTGCATGTTCCTTCATTTATTGAACATTCAGCCATTCACTTCGGCAGAAATACTCACGTCAAGCGGTTAAGCAACAAAGTCACGACAAAGAAGGGTTTACACTGTCGCGGATTCAAGCTCTGGTTTCCGTTCAACTTGAGAATCGTCTTTCAATTTCACGTTGAAAATCCTCAGAGCCTCATCCTGCAGAGGAATTCCTGAGCCGTGGAAGACAATTTTGTTATCTTTGTCCAAACAATTCGCGGCTCCGAATGAAACTTCAACTTTCTTTGACGGAAGTTATCTTGTTGTACTTCTTCCGTCTCGTGCTTCGAAATTCCATGCAAATGGGAAATGACTTTATCAGCTTTCCCCGTGAATGGAACTGTCATCGCGCTGGAAGGTTCGCTGAAGTGTGGCACAGATGGTGTACGCTTTAGACATACCAGGCCTAGTGTATTGCCATGAACAAAACTGTCAAATGTTCGGCTGCTTCCGGCATTCTGTGGCAACGCTGAACATTTTGCTTCAGAAACCTTCCGACATTTGGCTGAACTTCATCATTAGAAGACATCACAATTGAGACAAAAAAAAGAATTCGCCTGCAGTGTGTATATGTAGTTACAAGTGCGAGATTAACAACGCTACGAAGAAAATGAGTTACCATATACAAGTAGGCGTATGAGGTTTACAACACTACGAAGAGAAGAGGAATGTAGCTTCTAATGTAGATTACCAGTGGATCTTGGATTTGTGTTCAGAACGACATTTTCAAAACTATCTTTCGTTTTGAACAAGCTCGTGGATATTCTGAATTTGACACGAAATTTTGATTGTCTTTTCCGAAGTAACTTAAAACCTTGTGCGTTGGATTTTTTTATGAAACAGGTCTCCACGTATCGACATCAAAAATAAAGATAGAACATTAACAAATCCAATTAGCAATAGTTCTACTCCCATTCGTTTGCAGTTAACTGAAGCATGAAATGGTATGCTAAAAAAAGAACAACGATCATTGCTTCAAAGATCAAAGCAGCATCATTATACCCTTGTCTCGGGAATCTCTGGAGCGTTGGGAAAGTGAGTGAATGGAGGGGAAAACGCGACTGCTGTTATCAGCCGCTTGCAGCAGTGCGTACAACTTTGCTCACTTTCTCCGCGTCTCTGCCGTTATGCGCGGCCTTGTTCCTCAGATACCCGAGGAGAAGTGTAGTTTATGTAAAGTGGTAAGACAGATGTACGTAAAAATACAGCCACCGTCATAATTTATATTTTGGATTGATTTTTCTACTTTTCCTGCCACTTCTGAGTGGCGGCGAAGATGAGAGAGCCACGATTAAATGAATTTGATGAAGGGGCACTCACAAATTCCAAAGTTGGGTATTCAACCCTGTGCCTTTATTGGCTGGGAGTCGTGGCGTGCTCCTGTAATCCAGCTTCCTGGAGGCCGGGATCATCGGATGGTTTGAGGTCGGGAGTCTTGCAGTGTAGTGCCCCATGTTGACTGGGCGTCCGCACTAAGCTCGGCATCAATATGGTTTCCTGAGGGGAGCCTCTGGTGACCAGGCTGGCTGAGGAAGGGCGTACTGTCGAGACCTTTGGTGCTTCTATTGCCCAGTCCACCGAGGAGGCTAGCTGTTGTTGCAATATACTGTAAAATTCATTGACGACTTCTCTTATTGTGATGTTAGTGTTTGGTGCATCGTAGTTACCTTCTGTACTATAGAAATGCATAATTAACTTTTTTTTCTTTTTTTAGTAAAGTATGTTTATATTAGAAATCTGCATTAACCTAAACCCTATGTTCGTTGTGATATTTTACAAGCATCCAGACCATTGTCCAAGAGTTGTTTCTTAGAATTCGGATAATCCCAATTAGCACTTGAGCAGGACTTCTTGAAACTATCTTCGTTTCTTAAGTATAGTGACAGCAATGGAGTGTTCAGGATTTTCGTATACCTCATTTAACCATCTTACCTTTGGTAAGGAATACTGGGTCCCCTGTAACAACACTCCCTTGGGCACGCCAGAGTGCTAGTACAAACAATACACCAAAGTATTTGGTCAAACAATTTAATACGTGCATCAGGAGATGTAGTTTTTCAAATTCTTCAAATAACTCCGCTTTATATCTTCTCGTATATGGTCTACGTTGATCAACATGGAACACACTGAACATACAATCCCTGCATACATTAATCTGCTTGTATGCCTCTATAGACGCGCTGTTAATAGTCTCAACACGAATGTATGAATTAACAAAACCACACACGACCGCAATTCCCGGCGTTTTTCAGCAGGATACATCACCATAGGTTACTAGAAGAGCTGAGTAGGGTTCAGGTGCGGCATAGACTTCACCCTTACTTTGCTTTCCCGTTTCGAAGCACCTACTCATAACAGCGCCAACTTGTTAGCCAGTGAGTGCCTGGCTAATTATGTTCTAACGAGGCACAGACACGTCGGATGAGCTTGAATAAAGCAGGAGATGATGTTCCCACACACTTCTGCACCTGCCCTTCAGATCGATACACGGCCTCAAGCACGCATTTTCCGCTGATGCGGCTACTGCTTTCGCCAGCACAATCTCCCTCCCCGCGGAAAAAATGCCTCTCCTTGTTCATTTCCCACGTACGTATTGTTGCAGCATGGCAGCGGTTCTTACATTGTTTTTGATCTGAAACCGAAGTACTAATTACCAGTATCGGCATTCCGTTTGTAATAAAAGTATCCATGGCAAAAAATGTTTTTTTTAATCCCTTTACCCCTAACAACATATCCGTACCTGGAAACCTTGAAATGATCAAGGAAGTGTAAGTAAGTGTACTTAACAGTCCAAAATTACAATCAGCAAACGTATTTCCATTTTAGCACAGCAGTATCGTTAACGCTCTCCTCAGAGTTTCTTCTGAAGTTAGTTGAAAACAGCCATTGATTCCGCACTCACTGACAGCATTCGAAAGGGACAGAATAGGAGTCTCTCTCACGCAATCCTACAAACGCAATCAGTTGAAGTATACTCGGTTGATTATTTTCTAGAAAATCCTGAACTTGAGGGAACGAGTTTAACTTGTTTGCATGAAAAAGAGCTCTTTTGAAAAGAAAAATCGTAATGAAACAGTAAGTGAATCGCGTCAAGAGCCTGAAAGAAAATTGCTTTGTTACCTGGAGGACAAGGGACTCTTTTCTTTTCAGCTGACAATCCTTGTTCGAGAACGCCTCTTCATTAATCCCTATCCAAACCTACTATTTCATGTCTTTCGCCGAGAGGGCGTTTGTCAAAATGAAAATGTTATTAATTTCAGGAGAAAGATTTACCGTCAACTCAGCACTTCCATTTTGTGTGTGAAACTTTTCTCACTTCCATTTTGTGTGTGTTGAATTATCAAGAGGATTACAATAAAATGTACCCTCATCTATCATTTGCTGACTAACTAACATACACTACAGTGTAGGTTCGTCTTGAATGTTATCTCCATTCGCATTCTAAGTATGTGACTTGTGAGTAAGACCATCGACTTAAATGAACAATAATTATAATTCCTTTTCTTGTATGTACGTATTGATTGCATTGTAGAATTATTTTCCTGTAGTTTACGTTTATTACAAGCATAAAAAAACAGTTTTTCGTTGTGACGTTTCAGGAGAACACACGCTCCCTTCATCAGACATTTATTTTCATTTTGACTAAAGATACAGTTATAACAATGGTTAAATAAAATAAAAAGAAAACAGACTGCTTCTTTTCACAGTTAAGTTGCCATATTACAACAATGTAACATTGACAACATCCATTATATAACGGAATCTTTTTGTTTAAAAAATGCTAACCAATTGTTATAACTGTATCTTTAGTCAAAATGAAAAATGTCTGATGAAGGGAGCGTGTGTTCTCCTGAAACGTCACAACGAAAAACTGTTTTCTTATGCTTGTAATAACCGTAAACTACAGAAAAATAATTATAATTCTTTAAGCCAAAAGTCATTTTCCCGTCACATACCATCTATGCACATAACATTTCGATTTTCGTGAAATATTTGCGTCTCAATTTTTCGAGTCCCCACGTGAGCATTTTGGGAAGTCCTGGATTTGATATCCAGTAACGATAAGACATTTTCGGTGCCGATACAGCATCAACCATCCAGCAGTGCACCCATCTCGGTGGCCGAGCGTTTTGACTGGTTCCAGGTTCGACACCTAGATTGGGCATTCGTTTGAGCATGTTCATTCATGGATGTCATATAACCATCATGAATCCTCGTGATTTGGCAAAATGGCAGACAAAGGAAGGCAAAAGCAAGAAAAATATCAAACTTCACCTAGTCAGGCGGTTCTTGTTTGCGTATCGGCAAAGTCAGCGGATCTAGATTGGATATCTGTTCTTCTCTTTAAGTGACTCCTCCAATTGTTTTCAGGTAATGAACTATTAGTCGCCTGAACACAATTTTAGTGCACACAGTATCAAGAACTACTTAAAATGGAAACAAGTAAATAAGTAACTGTTCCAGTGTCTCAGAAGTTCAACAATAACAACTCCATTAGCAACAAAAAATAATGGTATCTTACCTTTCTGCTCCAGGAAATGGTTGGAACTGGATTCCCCGAGGCTTTACACTCCAGAGTCAATGTCGTTCCTTTCTTTACTACCATCAGTCCATCTGAAGTAACTTTCTGGATTCGGGGCGGCACTGGAAAAAGAAAAACAGGCACATTAATACATGAAAATTGATTGATTTATTTATTGTTTTGGTGTTTTAAGTCCACTTTGTGCACAGTAAGGCTAATTGGGACTGGACCTACAGTTTAAAGTGGCATCCGAACCACTATGTGCCTCCACTGGGTATCGAACCCGGGACCCCTTGATTACAAGGCGACGATGATATCACTGCGCCATCGGGGAGACCCTAATGCATGAAAAATTAACAATATAATAGTCTTCTCATTCATTAGAAGCAAACATTAGGAGGTAGTAGTAATTCGTATGACCTTTTATGAATTTTCGATGTAGTATTTGTTTGTGTGCTAGTAACACTGGATCCTGATTTGTATGCAAACTCGACCGGGCATTATCCATAGTATATTTTCGAGAGAGCAACTTCTCGTTAACTAATTTCTTATGCTGCTTGTGAGAATCGAACCTACGCGAGATCCGAGAATTTTCATTGAACTTGTGTGCTAATACCTATAGTAGATTGAAATAAGGATTAGCGCACTAGATCAGTAGAAAAACAAAGCTCCGACGTAGGCTGGATACCACACCATGTATCTGAAGATACACTATAAGCTCAGTGGAAACATGTTCGTAACCCAGTAGCCTGCAAGGAATAGGAACGAAAATTCTGACCAATCAGTTTCGTTTACAATATATGTTATGGCTCAGGAGGGGATTTCCGGTGGCAAATGACACACACCTCAGTATATCACTTCGCCTTCTTGTCTGGAAAGAGGATTCACTGCGCATGCGCAACACATAGACAGAGATGGCACGCTGTGAATGGTTCGGCAAGAGTAAAGCCGGCTTTCGACGAAAGCATTTCCTTTAACATTTTTGCTAACATAAATGCTACGTAAATGCTTCCAAAAATGTTATAACAAATAGTACTTTACACGAAAGCATTTTACGGAACATTTCGGTAAGCTGTTTCAATTACAATGTACAATACGTACAGCACGAAAGACACGTCGAGTTACACCGTCAATGCTGTGTGCACGGTATTTACAATGAAAAAGCTAAAGTATTCTTCCATACGTGTACAGTAAACGTTGTAAAGTATATATTTATTCAGCGCCATTCTTCTCTACCTAAAACCATCTAATACGCAGCGATATTTCTCTCGGTTGAATAGTTATCGTCGTTTAAAAGTGTGAAGTGATACGTTACTTACTTCTCACGCGACCGCCATTATATTTGCACTCGCTTCTGATTGGTTACGCTACGAAAAATGCTACGGACCGAGCCTATCCTTGAGAAATGCCATAACATTTTTCATTTTACACGGTATCTTTTTGGTCATGGCATAAATGTTAAGAAAAATGCTAATGAAAATGGTTTCGTCTAAAACGGGCCCAACGCGAGCTTGTCGTTGTGAAACATTGCATTTGAATGAAAGCTACGGCGACATCTATAATAATTAATAGAATTTGTGCTGAAATTAATATTGAAAGTCCAGTAATTTTGGTTTAGGGTCTAATGGGGTTTGGGTTCCCTGAAAGTTTGTTTTCAAGTGAGTTATCTTTTGAGTTAGATTAAAAGTACTGCGAAGGTTAGATGTCTTTTACTGTAAAACTTTGTTACTTTCAGTGACGAGATGGTACGGTTGCGGAACCGCAAAATCGTTTCCCGTAGTCAATTCTGCGCAACGAATACTCCACCGGACTAATGAAAGCGCCATTCCGCCAAACAGTTTACGGCACCCGTAAATCCACTATGATCATACACCGAGCTATCTGTTGATAGCTAGTTTATCCACTATCCATCAGAAGGCCACTCAGGAAATCAGCATAATGTAACAACCGATCCGTTTGTTGATACACTGCAGCCTTTGGTTGTAAATTGACTTTACGGCAGATGGGTGCAGAAGCTGTTTTCCACAGATTAAGCCAAAAAGCATGAGAGAGACTGGGGGGTTGTGTCTGATAAGAGTACAATTGACCTGATCCTGTTAAGTGGCTCGCAAATCGTGCTTTCTTGTTCTGCATGCTTCTCTTTATAGATACTCGGACTGATGTTATTACTAATCGGGCGACACTTCTGCTAATGGGACCGGTTGAAAAACTATCAATACGCTTTGCTTTCAGTGCCATTACTGTGTCTATTGCGTCATGTCTATGGATTCTACGGTCGAATGCGGACGAAAAATGCAGAGGGACTGCTGCATCAGTTGAATAACTTTCATAGAAAATTTCGTATTTTTCACCTCAGAAACTTGTGGTTGTTTTCACGCGTCTTGTATCATCAGCGTATACAAACTATGATGGAGACTGAATACTATTATTTACTTGACGCTTTAAAAAAAAATCATCATGTGCATCACCAACTGGCAAGGTTTCTTCCGTTTTGTTGTGCATTTTAGATTTTCGGTCTCTAAGGGATAAGCAACGATGAAGGTGTGTTAAAATAGATTACTTAGTAAAATGCCTGAGTAGCGACTTTTGGAACCCCAAGCATCCAGCCATTAATAATATTTATTTTCAGTGAATAGAGGAATATATGAAAACGAGTTAGTAAAGGCTCTACACTCTGTCCTTGGAATCTCTGGAGCAAAAAAGATAAACAAGTCATCTACGCAAGTAGGACTAGAGATGGCTCGACCAATGAACGTGTGAGAGGAGAAGTGAGTGCATGAAGAGGAAAACGCGGCTGCAACTACCAGCCGTTTGTAGCAGCTCTCACTGCTTTGCTCCGTCCACTCGTTTCCTCTCCTTTTCTACAGTTATGTTCGGCCTTGCTCCATAGATTTCCGAGACACAGTTTAAATTATTGCAGTAAGTAAGAAACGAAACTTAATTCCACTTTGAATTGTAGACAAACCTGCAAAATGTTACTTTAACAGCATGCGTATGATGAGAGGATATTATACCATTAAATCAGACCAATGGCCATCATTTACTCTGTGTGCACACCGCCATTTTTATACACAGTATTATTCACCTCCAGGTGCGATGTGAAATCCTCCGTAACTTGGCTGGCGTGAAGGAAGCAAACGCACTGCGAACAGCTTCTTGAAGTTGCTCAGTTGTCTGATAACGATTATGGGCGACTTTCTGTTTGATGAGCCCTCATAGCGCATTATCACAAGATGTCAGATTTGGACTTTGGGGTGGCCATTTTAAAGGGGCTGGTAAATTTGCCGATCCTCGTCCAATCCGTTCTCTGAACACATCATTGAGGAATTCTCTTAAAATGGCCATCCCGAAATCCAGATCTGGAATTTTATGTTACGGAGGATTTCACTCGCACCTGGAGGCAAATAATACTGTGCCATGAAAATGGCGGTGTGCACACAGATCCACTGGAGTAAATAGTGGCCATTAGTCTGATTTAATGGTATACCATCCTCTCATCATACGCATGCTGTTAAAATAACATTTTGCAGGTTTGTCTACAATTCAAATGGAGGGGGGGGGGGTTAATGGGACTTTTGGTACACCCTGTACATATTCTTTCAGAGAACCTCTTTTTAAAAATTCCATTTTATTTTTGCTCTCAATTTTAAACTGTTAGCAAGTGAATACATCATATCCCACAGCAATGTCCTTAGTAATATCCTGTCTGTCATTGCACACACACACACACAAGCGGGCGGGCACAGGCAGACACACAATTGTTAGAAAAATGTATGGATGAATGTAAAACGTTTGGACTAATTTCGCTCGGAACTGAGTGTTTTTAGAAAGATGCCCGAGAAAAACAAATACCCCAGCAATAACAGTCGTCTAATTTTAACAGTCTTTTGTTCTTGCCGGCATGGATGGCAAGGGACACAATTTTAAAATCTATCCTGGAAACACTTTGGAACAATTCGCTTTAAAATCTGACCATTCGCTCGAACGCAGAGATTGATTCTTTGGGAGAAAAATCAGCAACGAAGCATCGTTCCCTCACGAAAAAGATAGGACTGGTGAGTCAATAGCTTCAGTTACGATAGAAACTTACAAAGTGCCTCACTTCACAACTGCATATTTTGCAACGTTAGTATGGTACAGAGACTAAAATGACATATCAGAAGACGAGACCAAACCTCCCGAGACTTGACGAGGACGAGAACGAGAACCACACGAACCTCGTGTCCGAGACTCTAACTGTCTCATGCGAGACTTCGGTATGACATTTAAAAAAAACAAAAAACACCTGAACCAAATGTACTTTCCGATGCAAATTATTCAGGCATACGAAACAGATATCTGCCTGCTTATTTAGATATGCCATACTCTCTTTATCGTGGTAACTGTATGAACCCGTATAGCTGGTTACATACATTCAGGATGAAAATTCTTTTCTTTTCAGAGGGTTCATAGTGTCAACAGGAGACGTCAAACAGAAAAAAACGTTATTAAGATAAGGTATTTGCCTCAGAGACTACACTCTCTGAGAATTCGTGCGGTAATGCGTTGTATGACATACTATATACTAGGAAAAGTCAAATAAAAACCTTAATTTGAGTTTGTTTTATCTAGAAAATCTCTGTATGTATGGTTGCACAAGCTTACTGCATTTAGCATAGACCCATTGCTGATCAACATGAAATGAGGTAGTACCTGTATACCTCCAGCGTAGCCACTGCGAAGGTCTTTGCACCCATCTGCCTGCGAACTGAGGCCATTATACACGCAATACCACATGTAAACTTGATCTGTATACAGTCGGAATTTGAAGTTTTTCAAGTAGTCGTCGCCTTGTAATCAAGGGGTCCCGGGTTCGAGCTCCGATGGAGGCACATTGCACAGTGGTTCGGATCTCACTCTTAAAACTGTAGGTCGAGTCCCGATTACCCTTTCTGTGCATAAAGTGGACTAAAAGCAATAACTAAAATAAAATAACTCTTATTTCTGAACTCGAGACGAGATGAAGACAGATCTCGCACTACCATCCCAACTGGAACTGGAATAGTTCGAATAACAAACACCAGAGTGAGCTGGGGAGCAACAGCGAGGTTTCTAGTCGAACATAACTTGATGCTAATATAAAGACACGCTCTCTCCTCTCTCTGCTTGGCTTGGAAACCTTCCTTCCCGGCAGTTCCCGTTCCATTTCACCACTGTCTCGGTTATATGAAGCCGTTCCTAGAGACTAAATTGAGAATAACGACGGCCAGCTCATTACCGAGCCCTGGAAGCAGTGTATTAAAGGACATATCTCACAACTGCTGGCCTTTATCAGTTGAACAGACGTAGCCTCCTTGCATACAGGCGTTTTTAATTAAAAATAAGTGATGAAAGAGCCGGGACGGAGTGCGCGATGCATGATTTATGCTGACACTGCACGGTGATAGCTTCTGCTCCTGTAAATAGGGGGTAAGACGCTTGTACTGCTGGAAGTATATATGGCGAGAATATTGTAGCTTGTGATTCAAGACCCAAAAGAATATATGTGCTGCATATTTAACCTTGTAAGGGCTGGCCTCGGGTTCATTTTGCAAGATGCAAGCAACTAATTGCACTCGCTTGGTCTCATCGCAGATGGGCGGGATGAAACATTGACCTTAGTGCAGGGTGGTTCGAAAGTCCTGTTCGCTTTCGTCCCTGGTGCGTTGTCCACCGTTCGTGCTGATATGTTAAATGCAATGGGGAAGGTTGGCTGATTTGACTGAATTCAGTTATTTTGCGTCGAATTTCTGCCACTTTTGG
Organism: Lepisma saccharinum; assembly: GCF_977018435.1. Lineage (NCBI taxonomy): Eukaryota > Metazoa > Arthropoda > Insecta > Zygentoma > Lepismatidae > Lepisma > Lepisma saccharinum. The sequence goes on from NC_139253.1 coordinate 26,364,573, forward strand.
GCTGATCGCTACGATGGGGATGAATATTGATAATCATTTTCATACATTTGGTTTGTTTACTTCGCTTTTCTGCCACTTTGACTTAACGCGAAGATGGGAATGGGTGATGATATGATGAAACTGAAGAACGAAGACCGACAGAGAACACGATGCCCAGGCCGGGATTCGAACTCGTAACCCCTGGCGTCGTAGCGCGATGCGATAACCACTCCGCTACGGAAGTCCGGGATACAATGATATGGATGAAGGTAAAGTCACAGACATGTATGGACGTTACAATACAATCTCTGCAGGGGATTATCGTGTATCCTCGATTTTTGCTATAATTGAGGTGATGTGATTTGAACTATGCTCCGGCTGCGTTTACCATGGAGGGTTGCTCCCAGGCACCCATCGGTGAGAGGATAGATGAACCGCAGAGCAGCTTCATCCACGAACATTGTCGGAAAGATTCCTACAACGGGAATCGAGCCTAGGTGTCCGCGTTGCAATGAGACTCATTCGGATTGGTCTATTTTACTACGAAATAATTAAGTTTCAACGCTACAGTCCTCATTACAGGCTGTAAAAGCCCAATTTAAAACCAAATCAGAAAAAATAACTTGTGTGAAATCATTTACGTAATTCCGTCAATTGGCAAGTTTGATAAGCATTGTTTTTTAAGTCCACTTTATGCTCAGGTAGGCTAATCGGGACTGGACTTAGTTTGCAGTAGGGTCCGACCTAACGTGTAATATGCTTCCACCGACTACCCAACCGTCGATTAAAAAGGTAGCAGGATTCAGATTTTAGAGGCGCGGTGGTCCAGTCGGTATGGCGTCTGACTATAGCGAGGGTACCTCCAGTTCGATTCCCTGAGGGCGCGATTTCAACTGGGAACTTTGCCAGTCAGTAATGTTGCAACTTGGAATGGCTCTGGGCATCACCAAGCTTCTAATAAGTGGGCACAAGGGGACAAGCCTGGGAAGATTGACTGATTGATTTGGTGTTTTAAGTCCAAATGCACAGTACTGCTAACCGAGACTGGACCTACAGTTTAAAGTGGGATCCGAACCGCTATGTGCCCCCACCGGGTATCGAACCCCTTGATTACAAGGCGACGACGTTACCACTACGCCATCGAGGATGGCGAGAAACCTGGGGAGATAAGGCGGTCGGAGCGTGGTGCTGATCACATCACCTCCATAAATTTGACGAGATTCACACACCCCTCCCCAATCCCATAAGCCTTCACGGTATGTCGCAATCTGCAAGGGGTACATTTACTTTTACCTGTACGTCAGTAAGTGTTAAATGTGTGGGCTTCCCCAGTGACGTAATTGCCTTATAATCAAGGGATCCCGGGTTCGATACCAGGTGGAGGCACTTGATGGATGTATCAACTCACTTTGAACTGTAGGTATAGTCCCGATTAGTCTTTCCGTGTAAAAAGCGGACTTGAAAACAAATTCAACAAGTACGTGATGAATGTGACAAGCGAACAAAAATCACAATATTCTCTTCCATTGTTAAAAAGAATTATACATTTGTATCCGAAAACGGACTAAAAATCACACAAAGATTGTTGTCACCAGTGAAACAAGATGGATTGCTGTAAGGCAAAATGGAGGAAAAACAGAAGAGGGGGATAATTACAAATTCATGGCTTTTATATCCGACGTCTCCCCTGCTTCGATCGAAGCAAATTTGCTCTGAACGAGAAAAGAGAAATCCAAACAGAATTTTCCTACGGGAAAGATGTTTTCTGTTACTGAGAGAGAGAGATGAAAAAAATCAAAATAAAATGAGGCAAGAAAGAGGAGGAAAGCGCCCTCTCGTCGCTGTCTTCCTCGGAGCTTCCCGTTTGCCGTTTCCAATGCTACATCTTGACTCGTTTCTTCCCCATCACTCAAGGGTGCATGAAAATTTTCATTATTAATCTTTTTTTCCTTAAGCTTCAACGTCAGACTGGAGAAGGGGATATGAAGGATGTAGAAACTGAGAAAAAGTTTAGGGAAAGGGAGACAAACAGGGATGAAAGAAGATAGGGTAAAGTGTCCTTTTTTGTCCCTAGCTACCCTACAAGGTCTCCAACAGGTATATTCGCTTCGGCAGAAAGGTCTAGGGAAATAACAGTAAAACTAAGTTTGTGAAAAAAAAACAGCTGAAATATATATTTTCTTCGTTGAGCCCTTTTGCCGGCCTCAGTGGCTGAGTGGTTAGCACTGCGCGCTACGACGTCAGGGGTCCCAGGCTCGAATCCCGGCCTGAACATGGGTGTTCTTTGAGAGTGTCACTTCATCAATTTCATCACATCATCACTCATCCTCATCTTCGCGATAAGCCACAAGTAGCAGAAATGCGAGTTAAATAAACCAAATCAATCTATTCATTCAGCACTTTTCCACACCTTGTCACGAATACATATATAATTATTTTATATATAATTACATGTAAAAATACATGGAAATAAATACAAATATATATATGCACACATATATTTGAAATGAAAACTGTGACATTGTAGAATCTAACTGCAGGGAAACCAAAATCAGTTCCTTACAGATCAAGCTATAAATATGACAATTTGATATGCAAGTTTTAGATGAACATAAAAAAAAATATCTCTACGTTCATTACGCAAGAAACTACACATCCGACTACACGAGGAAAACAAGCGAGCCTAGAAGTCGGTGGACTGGTACCAAATTGAGTGTACGTCAACAATTTTACGAATTATGATTGGTCGATTCGGACAATAAGACTACAAACTTATTTTTTTGCAGATGCAAACAGAACTGTTTCTCTCCGCAAAAATATAAACAAGCAATAACAACAAAAATCTTACAGTGGCTAGCGTGAAGTCGATATGAGTTTCATGGGTGCCCGATTCGAATTCTGAGCTTGATATTTTCTTAGGGTTATTTTTTTTTTGTGTTCCAGGACTTTCGACGTGTACGTGATGTCATGATTTAACAGAGAGCTTTCAAGAAATTCGCAAAATATGAAAATTTTACAACAAATATATGGACTGTGTTGTAAGCAAGCTATGATCCAAAGTAAACCCCCTTTTCGTTGGCAAGGGCGTGACCTTTCGCTATGAGATGCAAAAAAGTCAATATATCGTGATGAATCGAAAAAGAAGGGGAGATTTCGTATACGATTTCCGACCTTATCACACACACACACACTTTCATTTAGTACTTTTTAAAACTAGCTCAGTCTACACTCAAGGGCATGGTACTTTATTCAATAGCTTAATAGCACGATATGATGTGCATGACAAAGTTACATTACTGGCACAGCGCATTTTGTGGAGTAGAATTTTGAACCAAGAGAGTTGAAATACAACACAAATTTTATTACGACGTAAGAATATATTTTGGTGGGGCGGAGATAAGTGATATCAAATTTACATTAATAAATATAAATTGAAAAGTAGGAAAAAGGGAAGAGGAACGAATGCAGTAAGAATAGGGAAAATGGCAACAAGAAAGATGCAGGGTAAACACCTCTCGTTGAGAACAAGATCTTGTTGTCTTTGGTACGCCACAATGCCTAACTGGCTTGGCAGTACAATCGTTTGGATAACCAAGTTATTTGAGAATTGGAAGTACGTGAGATGTTTCCAAACTAAGAAGATCCTTTGAAACCCCCCGCAAATCCGTGCATGGCTTGAAGGAGATAACAGTGGCGGATGTGCAGTCCCTAATTGAATTTCCATTCACGATATGCATTTGGCAGATGGGAGGGAGAGGGAAGCAAGCAAGAGGGTGCATTATACCAGTACATAAACTGAAGTTTGATCACAGCATGAGGAGCAACACATTGCCGATTACAACTACTGTAGTTTCAGCCCTACAACCATCCCTTGCTTCTCCAACCCCCCTTGCTGCTGGAAACAAAAACCCCCTTCTCAGATATCCCGCCATCAACTTCATTCTCGGAGACCCCGTCTGGCGTATATATATTCAATTGTCGTATTCATCTGTAGAAACTCATTTTCCAATGAAATTTCTTGTGGAATTATCCTCATCCGAAGAACAAGAGACTGCAAGAGCGCGTGCTCACAAAAGGGGAGGATAAAAATATGAATGGACGGAGACAGAAAAGTTCGCTTATCGTACGGTGCAGGTTGTCTGTTCTTAATTAGATCCAATAGTGGATTTCATAAGAGTAGGCTGGATTGAAGTGGAGATGAAAAGCGAATGCTACTGAAAAGGAAATGAAGAGAGAGAGAGAGATCAACGGGTTACAGAGTCTCTTTTTCCCCTCCTTTTTCCCCTCCTTTGTCCCCTGATCTCCAGTCGTAGCCTGAATACATGAATCAAATGACAATGAGAGCTTGCAGAGCTAAATTTCACCAAAGCAGACGTGGGTATTATTGTTCGTAGATCAGAGTACTCCGTCCTATCCAGATGTCTCCTATTCACTCGGTACTCCGTGATATGGAAATGAAAGAATCCGGGTGATGTCTTGCATGTTGCAAGACTACAAGTAGAAAGAAATGAGCCAACATTGTTTACTCTCATACTGAGTTTATGGTTGTTAACAAGAAACTTGCTGTTCTTGTCTTGATGCAGTTTGGTAGGACAAGTTTCTATCTCGATTAAAGGTAGTAGAGATCAAGACAACAGTGTCTACCGCTGAAAAAGCTTCGGTCTATTGCCAATAAGCTGTTTGTTCGTTGGTCGTCTATACGCGAAAGAATAATGATCTTGGTTTCATGATAACGTAAGCACTATATCTTAGGCTACTTCTTGGTTATCTTTCTGGGTGAATCTGTAAGTTCAGATCAAATGGCAGTCTTTACACCGACAATAGAATTAATTGATTGATTTGGTGTTTTTAAGTCCACTTTATGCACTGTAAGGCTAATCGGGACTGGACCTACAATTTCAAGTGGGATCCGAACCACTTGTGCCTCCATCGGGTATCGAATCCCGGAACCCCTCGATTACAAGGCGACTGACAATAGAAACTCGTTCGATGAAGCCATACAGTTTCTCTTATGTTCTTACTAATATTAATAGTACTGGAAGGATGAAGTATAGATGCGGTACACTTAAGAGGGACGAACTGATAGTGATCTCGGTCATGTGGCGTTATGACAATATGCTACTTTGGACTACCAGCCAAAAGTGTGATCTATCTTTGCTGTCAATTCATAACTACATCACTGTGCTGAACTAATTGACGTTGAAAATATTAATATTTTGTTATTTGTTATTTTGCGTCGCTTTAATCCACCTGTTAAATTGAGACGGCGTGGATGAAATATAACCAGAGCAATGAATTGAAACGCAGCCACGTTATAACACGGACTTCAATTAAGAACACCTGGCTTTCCAGGGAAATACACAACACTCCTGTCACGGCAGCCTCTGGAGAAAGCGAATGAAAAGAAGTGTCTGCACATGTAGTGACTTGAGAGGACTCGACCAATGAACATGTGAGAGGGGAAATGAGTGCTTGGAGGGGAAAACACGGCTGCAGCTACCAGCCATTTGTAGCAGCGCGCACTACTTTGCTCCACTGGCTTTCTTCCCTCCTCTACCATTGTACGCGTTCTTTGTCCACAGAGAGAAATAGCACGGTGTCCGGCATGAGGTAGAGATCGATTTGTTCCATTGTTTGATTTGTTAAGTCCACTTTATGCACAGGAAGGCTAATTGGGACTGGACCTACATTTAAATTGAGAACCGAACCACAATGTGCCTCCACCGGGTATCGAACCCGGGACCCCTTGACTATAAGGCGACGACGTTAGAGGTAGAGATCGAATCAAATTCAATACGACAAGTAAGAGAGTGAATTCTTCAATTCTTGGGTTGCATAGCTAAGCTGCACAGGACCAGGGTACATCTGCAGCAAGTCAACAAGGGCGAATGAATCCAAAAGCAACCTTTCCGCAGAGGATGAAAGACCGCAGATAATACCCCAGATAAAGAAAAGCATGAAATCCAAGGCTGCCAGAAGGAACTTGAGATGTTCTGGAAGCGTGTCAGGTGGGACTGAGAACCCCAGTGTCAGCAGAAAAGAGGCCATTACCCAAACTGAGGGTCTTCGTCACGAAGACACGGAGCTCCTCCACTCTGCATGAAGATGAGGTTCAATGTGAGCGCGGATCCCGCTACGTGCAAGGTTGGAGACGAACTGGGGCTGCATTCAGCTCCTGGGGAATACACGAAATCCCAGATAAGAAGAAAGAATTGCGCAAGAAACACACCGTGGAGAGGAAGGCGCCGCCATCTTTTCAGCTTCCTCTGCCAACTGCGAAGCATCTTCACTTCCATGTTTAATGTACGACCCGCTAGATAAGGGCAATAATTTGGTACTGTCTGGTACCGCAGTAGGCGACCTCTTATATCTTGGACAATCTATTTTCTCGTTCCCCGCGGAGGAGTTCCTGAGAGTCTAGATCATATCGAAAACCGTGCCATTATATCTTTTTATAGCGTGAGGATTCCTTTGCTCTTTCCAGGGAAAAAAAGTTGTTCCATCATTCGGACATTCTTTTATAGATAAGCAGTATTTAAAATTACTCAACCACCCTTTACAGCTAAACGTCGATAACTTTAATCCAAACCACCGATGCTTTTTGTCTCATTGCACCCATAAATAAGCATTTCCCGCATTTGTAGTAGACTCACAATCTAACCAGAGAAGGTTCATGGTTTGAGTCCCGACCGCAAAGGTGTTCCTTTGTGTACATCAACACCGTTGCGATTAGTCACTACAGGCAGAAAAGCGACCTAACAAAGAAATGCAAACGAAGATTTGTTTTGAATTCTCGATGTTCGACTACTACAGTTATAACGACTCAAGAATTAAATCCGATATCAACTTCCCGACATACTATTGGTATGGTATTAAAAAGATTGATATAGCTATTTTATACATATTGTGTGTCATAGATAGCTACCCAGTGGAGTTTTGCTGGTAAGCCAATCAATGTATATGATGTGGAAATGGACCTACCTTAATGTAAAAAGGTGGTGATATTTTATTTTAAATGTCCGTAAGAAGTACGTATGGAAGAAACTAGATTTCTCATATGAATGACTGATTTGATAATATATAATATCCAGAGTGTAAAAAGATATCGTTCTTACAACTTCCACTCAATTTGTAGCAAATAATCAAAATAACGTGTCCCCAAACGTTTGTGATCCTCACCTCATTTCTAATTAATTGTGTCCCTTAACGCGAGTATTTATGTTGAACCTAATTATCGTTTAGAAATAGCCAATAGCATTTAAGTTCAAAAATGTATAGTTTTACACATCTACATAGATTTCCTCCCGAATTCGCCAGAGCTCTATGCAACCCCTCCTTCCTCAAGCCACACACACACACACACAGGGAGGTACGACGGTAAATAATCATTACTGAATTATAGTCCTGGAAATATACTTTGGCAATGTAATAACAGAGGAATGAAGCAATTAGGAGTGTTGGATGGTAATTTACAGAGGATGTAATTACACTGTTTATTAGCACATTTCATTTCCGTTGTGACTAGTCAGCCGCAAGGCAGAGAATACTAGATTCGAATCTGGTCAAATTGTGTTTGTTCGAGTTTAAAATATCTTCATGGTCAGATAGGCTAATCGGAAATAGGTCTACAGTTTAAAATCCGAGCCACTGTGTATTTTGCCTCCACCGGGAATCAAAATCCACGTAAACACTTGGGCACCAAGCCGGCCTCTGCTGCGGAATGGATTAACACAATGCGCTACGACACGCGGGGTCCCGGGTTCGAATCCTACCCTGAAAATATGTGTTCTCCGTTAGTATCTCTTCACCAATTTCATTATCATCCATTCTCATCTTCACGATTAGCCAAAAGTGCCAGAAATGGTTAATAGAATAAACCAAATCAATCAGTAAATCAAACTTGGGCACCAAAATGAACCAGTCAACAACAGTCTTCCAGCCCATAGCGTCGTACAAACGACACGTGTCGCTTATAACTTCGACTTTCGTAAATTTAACAGAGCAGTGGCAAGATTTGTAATGCTGATCCCATTACGGCGAATGAAAGAAATAGGAGAATCGTGCCATTAATTTGCACCTTGAAAGTATATCCAGTGTACTAACACAGTTCGGGCGAGCTGATTCCCGTGGCGGAGTGGTTAGTACATCGCGCTACGACGCTAGCGGCCCCGGGTTCGAATCCCGGCATGGATGTCATTTGTGAGTGTCCCCTCATGAGTTTCATCAGATTATCATTTACCCTCATCTTCGCGAATAGCCATAAGTGGCAGAAAAGCGAAGTAAAATATATCAAATCAATGCAAGCACAGGACCAGGAGGGGTGAACACACCTCCTTAACATCCGCTGCTCATCTTAAGAGATTGTTTGTTTGCGACTCACTGCCCTTAACCTATAAACATGCCACGCGCAGGACCATCTCGACATCAAGTATGATCTTTTACTGCATCGAAGTATTTTCAGAATGGACCAGTGCTAAGAGAAAGGGAAGCCGAGAAATCGGTCTTGCATAACTTTTCACGGCCCTATTTCCATTCGTCATCACCAGTTTCGATTTTCGGCACCAGGGCCACCGCGGTTTCAATCTCCAACTTCTCACTGTTCCTCCTTCCCCTTCCTTCATCTTCATCTCTTTCATGAGCAGAAGTCCGTTTCCCACCCCAACTCTCTTTCCACCACCGCAGCTTCCCCCTCCCCCTACCTCCCGAAGAGCCTCTGCGCAGGAATTTAATCATATGGTAATTCAAAGCTTCTTGTTTCGACAAGATCCTCTAGGATTGGAGGGACCCCTGCGCCGAGGATAAAGACAAGCCGGGGACCATGTCTGAAGCAGCATTGCTGGGATCAACTCTCAGACAGTGTCATTGTTGGGGGGAGAGGACATTAATGCTTTGCTTACATTCGGGATTACTGACACGCACGATGCGTTCGTGGATGGACCCTCGCGTTATCTGGTGAAAATATTGTGGTCAAGTGTCCAAAATGTTCTGTTTTGGCGAAGTAGTCAGCGTAAAGCGCTACACTACGAAGTCAGAGCTTCTAGTTTGAGGCCGTCCTTGAAGCGATAATCTTTCGTATCGCACTTCGACTGCAGCGCCTAATACGGCCAGTAGATAAAACTACGTACACATTGATTTTTCCCGCCACATTAACACTTGGTTCACCATAGAAATAACATAGCATTTTAAAAACTTCTTTTACTTTTCTACACATTAGAAGAACCGCAAACAACACCTGGCTGACTTTCGACAAGTAAACAAGCGAACAAGTGCACAAGCCTAGCAAACAAGTCTACAATGATGCGTGCTACACGCTGCGGGCTCGATTCCTCGTTTCATTTGTGCTTTCGAACTACACTAGGCGACGTCACTTCCCACAAAACCATAATTCAAGCTTGCTTCTTGGACCTTTCGGACAGTCTCAGAAGATTGTCCCACCGCGCATTGAACGTCCGCCGCAGTACACACAGAAACAAAAGTTAGCAAGTAACGTTACTGCTTATTGCGAGATCGACAATTCCATGACAAGTCAATGGCGTTAAGGTATAGCCTATTAATTTTAAAGGTAATTAAGGGAAATTAGTAACATACTCAAAGATTTGCATACGAATTAAGTTACTCAAATCTCATTCCAAAGGAGCATTGCCTCGTCAGAGCTTCAAGAAGCATTCAAAACAAGAAAGCACGCACAGATGCAATAAACCACTCGACTACCAGGGAAGGTTGTTGAACTTTTGCTTGGACATTGTCCGCCCCCTTCCGTCTTTCCAATAGGTGTTTGCAGGAGTGTTAACAACCTGCTGGTTGTCATTTTAACCCCCCCTCTCTCCAATAGCGTAAAACACATAAAAAAGGAATAAGATATGTAGTGTAAGGGAAAAGTCAGAATATAACTTCCAGGACGTCCGCGTTCGAATCTCGGCCTGGTAATGCGTGTTCTTTGTGAGCGTTCCTTCATCACTTTCATGTATCATCACGCACCCTCATCGTTGCGATTAGCCAAAAGTGGCGGAAAAGCGACGCTAAATAACAAATATCAATATTTAAAAAAATAAATGTTCATAAATGATCGTGCATGAATATAATTACACACACACATATACAATATTCTTTCGTTAAAATAAAATGTTCTTAGCGACGCTAGATATTGAACACACCCAGTTTTGTTACTGAATATAATGAACGTTGAATCATGGCGCATCGGAAACTAAGAGAAACACTAATTTGGAAACTTTTATTAGTTTCCCATAATCCTTGGTTTTAATCTTCAATATGTTCTTCTTGTTGCTCTTAGGTTCTTATGCGAAATATAATGTTTAATTTGTGTTTGTAGGTACAGTGGGATCCATGAGTATTACCGGGCAAATTGTCCACGACTATTTTCATTAATGTTTCTCTTACATCCTATGTGTTTTAAAGCTATGGATTTTTATGTACGCTGGTGCAGAAGTTGTCAACAGCCTGTTTTGAGTTTTATTTTAATTCTTGAAGCTCTTTTTAGGCGAAATAAAATGCGCGAACATGCTGATGGACAATTTGCACGGTATTACTCATGGATCCCACGGTACAGGACATTGTGATTATATAGGCCACCTGTACTTTAGACTAAGGAGCAAAAATCTCCCGATTTTTCAAACCTCTGTAAAATTTTGGTTATAGATACTGTCTCGGGAATCTGTGGACCAGCGCCGCGAATAACGGTGGAGAAGGGGAGAAAGCGAGTGGTTGCAGCATTCATTAGTCGACCCACTCGTGCTACTATTTGCGCAGAGACTTGTTTTCGTTCCATAGCTCCAGGGATCACCGGGTTAAAGTGTAGGACCTATGCATATTGAATGCCACAACCCCTGCACCCCAAGGCCTGCACCATTGTCGAAGGATACCAATCGAAGAGGAAAAGCGAAAGGAGAGTCCGCATTCTTCAAAATATCTTCACAAAATGATTCTGACAGAACTTCCTCACCGAAACCTTGTATCAGCTAGACAATATATCAGTAGTTGCACGCAAACTTCAGGCCAAACTCTTGGGTGATCAATAAAGGGTAAGATTGCATCAAACGCAGAAAGTAATTTACGACCGCGTCCACTGCGATAGTAAACGGACATGAGAACACTTAGCTAACACATCATTTGTTTGTGGTCTAATGGAAGTTACGTATGTTATCGGAAGGTATTCCGCAACAAACCATCAGCGGCAAGTACACTTAAACGTAACTGTTGTTTACAGTTTGCTTTTCCCATCACGAAATGAAGCTACACATACTGGTTTCCAGTTGCGTGTACTGGGCTGTTGGATTATCAATTTAGTAACTGTGATCAATAAGTGAATAAATCGCGTAGCCCACAGACGGAAATGTTCAGGATGATTTGTGGTGGGGGCGTGGGAGTAGATAAAATTAAGGAATAGGATGGAGAAGAATGAGTACTAATAAGGAAGATGGTGGTGGAAGATATGGCAAGATTGTCTTAAAGGCTTATCAATAGGAGACATAACCAATCTTCGGAACGTTGCTCTTCAAAAGGAACTCGGGTGCAGTTACTTGTTCTAGAAAGGAATTCGGGTACAGTTACTTGTTCTAGAAAGGAATTCGGGTACAGTTACTTGTTCTAGAAAGGAATTCGGGTACAGTTACTTGTTCTAGAAAGGAATTCGGGTATAGTTACTTGTTCTAGAAAGGAATTCGGGTAGTTACTTGTTCTAGAAAGGAACTCGGGTACAGTTACTTGTTCTAGAAAGGAATTCGGGTAGTTACTTGTTCTAGAAAGGAATTCGGGTAGTTACTTGTGCTAGAAAGGAATTCGGGTACAGTTACTTGTTCTAGAGAGGAATTCGGGTACAGTTACTTGTTCTAGAAAGGAATTCGGGTATAGTTACTTGTTCTAGAAAGGAATTCGGGTAGTTACTTGTTCTAGAAAGGAACTCGGGTACAGTTACTTGTTCTAGAAAGGAATTCGGGTACAGTTACTTGGTCTAGAAAGGAACTCGATTACAGTTACTGGTTGTATAAAGGAACTCGGTTACAGTTACTGGTTGTATAAGGAACTCGGTTACAGTTACTGGTTGTATAAGGAACTCGGTTACAGTTACTTGTTGTAGAAAGGAACTCGTTTACAGTTACTTGTTCTAGAAAGGAACTCGTTTACAATTACTTGTTCTAGAAAGGAACTCAGAGTTAGTTTCTACTTTCTCTTTGAAATATTCTTTAAAACAAATTACAAACATTATAATAAAATAAGTCCTCCTCCGTGGCCGTGCGGTCAAAGGCACTTTGCTTTAGACGGCGGCTGCGGGACGGCATGGGTTCAGTCTCCCGGAAGGTAAGTCAAGGTCCTTCATGGGCTGGCTGTTACGCACATGATTAGTATTATTATTATTATTATAAAATAAATATATGACGACTTACATGTCTTATTTATACCTCTGGTACATACGAATATAAATATATCGTAACATATAAATTATGGAACAAGGAGTGAACTTAGTTTGATTTTCTTTTACTCGACTATCAAGTTTCAAATGAATGTAGAATTTCAGCGAGGTCTTCCCGCAATAAGATGTTGTACATTTAGCATGCACCGAATCCTAGCTTCCTTGTCTCAGGCGATTCTACGAAAATATTTGCACCTCAGCCTCCAGAGAAGACATAATGGGTAGCAGAGTTACCGAATTTAACTCTCTCCCAGTGTTACAAGTTTTCAAGTATGACCAGCTTTTTATTGCACTTCCTATTGCACAATGTGTCATAAAATAGCAATTAATAAATATATTACAGTAAGAGGTTTTTTTTTCCATTTTACGTGGACTTATCTTGGGTGGGATATCAGTTTAAAGTGAGATTCGAACCTCTCCACCGGGTTTCTAACCCGGAACCTTTTCTAGTCAAGAGTTATAATTTCTAAAAAAAGTAACTGTTACTTGTAAAATTCAAATATGTAAAAACAAACGTGAGAAGAGGGTTGGGTAAATCCGCGGAGCAACCTCTGTAATTTGGTAATTGTACAGTCACAGACACTTCTGGGTTGTAATGATTCCATTGAACAACCCAGAAGTGTCCGTGAGTGTACAAGTCCTCTGCCAAAGCCTATTGCGCTACGTATTGTTCATGAAAACTTGTGATTATACAGTGCGTTCGTTTTGGTTCTGGGCCAAGATAGCGTGATCTTAAGATCTTAACCTATTTTTTTCCTTTACAGGTATGTAAGAAATAATAAGTTATGCCAGCGTTTCGTTAAAAAACGCAACAACTGATGAAGTTTTATAGGGCCTAAAAAACCTATTTTGCTTGTTAGAACCTATTTTAGGTTTATGCGCCTAAATCAAGCCTATTTTTAGGTTTTTTTATATATTTTTAAAGGTTTTACAGGATTTTTGTGTCACTCAGAAGCATTTGCTTTGTTTCTTCACGAGAAACTAACTTCAATGACGAACGTGTTACATTGTCGTTTCCCTTCCTCCAAGGCCATGGTGATTTTTCGAAGCTCTAAACAAAGTAAAATGTCTGGTGCCACTGTTACCTGTACAACCCAAAGTGGTCTGATCTCTGTTGTCTTGCTCACTCTCGCGTCACTTGCACACACGTCTTGCAAACTACAAACGAGCATTGAAGTTTGCACCACTGACTATGTTTTTGTTGAAGGATTATTTTCAGCATACAAGATGATCCTCACAGACAAAATTGCGGAGTTTGACTGTGGATAACATGAAAAGAGATTCTTGCCTAACTATACGGCGAAGAGTGGATTTTAATAACAAATTTCCAATGTTCTGCCATCGCCGTAGGGTTAGGCAACACACATAACGTTATGCAAGATAGTGCTTATTTCAGATATAGGTGTCCCATTTTCATTGCCGGTGACTATACCTTATCAGCATTTTTCAGGAATTTTGAACTTTTTAAGTTTTTTTTAACCTACTTCTGAATTTTTCGAGCCTTGTGGTTTTTTAGGACCTATTTTAGTATTTTTAGAGCCTATTTTAGTATTTTTAGAACCTATTTTAGTATTTTTAGAACCTATTTTAGGATTTTTAGAACGTATTTTAGTATTTTTTAGAACCTATTGTAGTATTTTTAGAGCGTATTTTAGTATTTTTAGAGCCTATTTTAGTATTTTTAGAACCTATTTTAGTATTTTTAGAACCTATTTTAGGATTTTTAGAACCTATTTTAGGAACGTAAAAGCACACTTTTAGAGCCTAAAAATCCGACGTCTACTTATAACACAGGTTAATACTGGTTAGAGTACGTAAATATAATTGTCTACATGCTAAAGATACGTGCGTAAATAAGCGAGACGTTACGGAATGAAAATGCCGGCATCTGCACCATGTCACGCGGTATATCGGCCCATCGCCAAGACGAACGCACTATCTTATTGCTTCCCGAATATTCTAAAGTTACGAAGAAAGGAATTCCCTTTGGAATGCCAGAGTATGGGTGTTTTATCATAGTCATCTCATCCTGTCTTGGTACAGATATACAATATGAAAGAAGGGACAGCAACATAGTCCGTTCACGGAAACACACGACTAAAGTAGTCGAAGGACAATCCAAAAATAATCAGAGATTATCTTTACCTCTTCTCGGTAACTTCTTACTTCTCCACGAGAGAAGGTACAGAGATGATTTGAAGCCCAAAGGTATTTCTAAACAAAGCTATTACACCCAAGCTTATCGCATCTGAGGGGGAAAAAAAAGTTGGAAACGGGGGAGACATGGTTCTTGCATGTTCATTAGTGTTGCGTGTTAAATCCTTGCGTGCGGGATATAGTTGGCGAGTCCGCCCGTGGCTAAGTGGACGATGACTGGTCGAGGGGGTTGGAGGGAAGACGAGGGTGAACCAAAAAGTTCAGCAGCATATGGGGCATGTTCATGAATAGAGAAGGCAGTTGCACGGTTCTAGCTACAGCAACTCTCATGTTTTTGTTGGGATTTCTATGGAGCAGTGGTGGACAGGTCTTGCCTCGATGTACGGTCGCTAAATCCAACTCCATAGCACTCGAGATGTCTCGTTAACGTTGTGTGTGGCCTTTTTTGACCGACATTAAAAGAAATGGCGCCATTGTTGAACCTGTATTCTCACTGGCTTAAGGCAAGCTAAGGACTTCTGGGGTACACTGTTTTCACGTATGTTACCAAAAATAGAAATGAGTGTGTGAAGAAGTGTTATTAACTAACTCTCTAGTCTTCCTAAACCCGAAGGTTCATGGCTGCGGCATTCTCTACCGTTATGCAAGGTCTTGCTTCACAGATTCCAGATTTTGAGTGTAACAGCATCAGGTTGTCGAAATAAATTGGAGAATCTGGGAGAGATACTTTGAGGTTATCTTGGTTCTGTAATTAAGTAACTCGTCCAAAAGCATTCGAGATGCAGGGAATCTAACTTGGAGAGTTCCTTAATAAAAGATCATCACGCTAGATAGTGTGAGAATCGTTAGTTTTCTGGCGCACAAGACATACAGAACATTTACTTGACCAAGCGTTCATTTGAGGCTTGAAACGTGTATAAAGAGAGGGAATTGTAGGTCTGAACCTCGATGAAACCTATATTAAAACATCAGAATGTACAGTCACGGACACTTCTGGGTTTTAACTGAGAGAAATGGAGTAGTTTACCCAGTAGTGTCTGCGAGTGTACACTAAAGGTTGAACAGTTCCACTATATCTGAACAAGAATGTACAGTCACCAGCAATAAGAATTGGACAACTAGATCTTGAAACACTCGATTCCCTGCAAGGCGTTATGTATGTTGCCTAACTCTAAGGCGGTGGTAGAAGTTGCCATTTAAAATTTGCACTTATGGCCATAGAGTTAGGCAACACAAAATGCCTTGCAGGGAAGCGAGCATTTTAGGATCTAGTTGTCAGTTTTTTATTGCCGGTGACTGTACAATAAAATTGCTTGGGCAGGTTGTGGAAGCAATAGATATGGACGGGAAAACATATTACAGTCGGACTGCATGTGAAAATTTCGCGTAAATGCATCTAGCATTAAGGGACGTCCTCATGTTGTAGAGGGATAAGCCGATAACTGATTCCCCCTCCCACCCCCGCCAAAAAAATAAACGACATACAGCCCCATGTCTATTGTTGGAAACTATAAACTAAACCCGCTCTAGAAAGCGTACGTAAAAGTTTGCCTTTTTATTTATCTCCTTCTGGGCGAATACCCTCTTGTTCGGGGTACGCAGGAGCAAACCCATAAGGGCTACGTTTCACAACATAAAATGCGAAAGGCGACACCTGTTACATGAGAAACGATTACTTGACCAAGAGTTTAAGACGCTGCGGGGAATTCGGCGCATTTACCAATGGTTCACGTTCGAAAGCGAACAGGACATATTTCTGTCACAAGAGGGGTTACGACCCGTTCCCCGTCAGCCCGAAATGATCTACAGGAAGCTGTTCTCCCAACGTCTCCTTAAATGGAATCACTAGCAAACTGTGGTACCCAGCATGCATTCGTGTTGAAACAAAGGAAACCCAAGTAATAAGAAAGGAATGCGAATTTCAGTCCAGCTTTACCTCATTACATTTTCTTTACGTTCCATCGCGTTAGAGTATCAGAAACCCAATTTTACGACGGAGTCAAATGAAAACTTTAAAAAGTTTTACAAAAATTATAGCACAGACGGTATACAGTTGAATTGTGTTGTGCAAAACGACCTCAAGGCTGTAACAGTGATGAAGTGAGTTTGAAAACCCGCCATTTTAGAGATGGCGCCTCCTCCACACATTTACACCAGTGAAGAACAGAGGTATCTTACCTAAAACTTTTAAAAATTCTCAGAGAAATGAAAATTCAATATCTCAATGCATTGTTACCACACCAGGAAGTGTTTCGAATGGAGGAGGTATTCGACAATGGCCTCAGTTATCAGGCAGATGGATGGAAAGACCTTCGGAGTGGCTCATAAGTGTCTCCACGTGCATCCCAAAGATTCTTCTCATTCAGGTAAACAGGCACTAAATGAAGACATGAAAATACATGTAGATCACATTGGTTTGATTTGATTTTTGTTATTTAGCGACGCTTTTCTTCCACTTTGGGATAATCGTAACGATGAGATTGATGAAGTGACATTAACAATGAATGCCCATGTCCAGGCCGGGATTGGAAACCTGTCTAACCACTCCGCCAAGGAGGTAGGCTACATCAGCATAGGGAGGGGGGGCAATGCTAAAATGCAGTAAGCTTGTGCAAAGCTACATGCAGAAAATTACTAGATAAAAAATAATAATAAAGGTTTGCCAACCTCTGTAGTACATATTTAGCACAGCGCACTACGACGCCAGGGGTTCCTGGCTCGAATCCCGGTCTGGGCATGGTGTTCTTTGTGAGTGTACCTTCATCAATTTCATCATATCATCCTCATCGTCGCGATTAGTCAAAAGTGGCGAGACAAGCAAAGTAAAATGAACCAAATCAATCGACCAATCAAATTAAGTTTTTCATTTGGCGTGTATAAGAAAGAATATTGAAAAGAGGGCAAGGAATGAGCTAGTGAATTCAAAATAAAAAGGATTGAGGAGGCCAAGGCCCTCAAAGGAATATAGTTCTACACTGTGAAAAAAGGTTGAATAATTCTCCTACGCTTGTATAGGGTCATCCTTGCACCTAGTTTGTACCTGCAGCATGGAAGACAAGGAATCTTGTTACGCCTGTTGTTCCCATGCATACTTTTCAGCCCTTCCACGTGTTGATCGCCGCCTTTTGCAAGCTTCCTGACCGAGGTAAAACGAAAGATGGCCGAAAGGTTAAGCGGTTATAAGGGCTCACCTGAGATCTGCGCTGTCATCTGCTCAAATTGGTCCCCCTGCGTGCGTTCCACGAAGTCAAATAAAGCCACGAGGGTTTCACAAGAAAACGTAACGAGATGGAAGTTGAGAAAGGAAGGGGAAAAATGTGGTCGATGTTAAGAGGCTGTGTACCACCCTCTTTCTAACGTTTTCCAGCGATTCTGGAAAGTATGTGCTTCTTATATGGTGACATCGTGTAGAAAATATTGAAGGCACAATCGCTTCACACTTGCAAGTATGTTGTTATTAACTTTCATTTGATGCTTTGCACATGTCAGGACTGGGCCTAAGTTTAAATTGACTCATTCAGCGATCGAACGCTGGATCTCTTGATAAAACACTATCGCCGGAATCTGTGGAGCAAGGACGCGCATAGCGGCAGAGAAGGGGGGGGGAGTCGAGTTGGCAGAGCGAAGCAGTACACGCTGCTGTGAAAGCTGTAGTTGCAGTTGTTCCCCCAAACCACAAAGCAATCCCGTTCCCTCTCGCGTCACTACTTGCGCAGGGACTTGCTTTCGTTCCTTTGCTCCACAGATACCCGCGACAGAGTATAGTTGCCGCAGCCTTACAAATACGTCATCGGAGAG
This sequence comes from Lepisma saccharinum, assembly GCF_977018435.1. NCBI lineage: Eukaryota > Metazoa > Arthropoda > Insecta > Zygentoma > Lepismatidae > Lepisma > Lepisma saccharinum. The sequence continues at coordinate 26,382,934 of NC_139253.1, forward strand.
GCTTACTTTACACGTACACCCGACGGCAAAAGAAATAATATGCGGATTGTCCATCACCATTTTAATTGAGTTTGTTTTCCACCCTAACTAACTCTCTAGCCTTCTTGAACCCGAAGGTTCATGGCTGCAGCAACACAAGCCTTCCATCTGTTCCTATCTTGAGCAAGATCTATATACTCTTTTCCATCCGTAACCATTTTCTTTAGATCCACTTCAACGTTATCCCTCCATCTTCGTCTTGGCCTTCCTACAGGTCTCTTACCATCAGGTTTCCCAACAAGAATCCTGTAAACTCTTCTTTCCTCTCCCATTCGTGTCACATGGCCTGCCCACCTAAGTCTTCTTGATTTAATCATTCTAATAATATCTGGACATGAATACAAATTATGTACTTCTAAATTATGTAACTTTCACCACTCACCTGTCTTCTCATCTCTTTTAGGCCCAAATATTTTCCTAAGGATCTTATTTTCAAATACTCTCAATTTATGTTCCTCTTTGTTTTCCATCCACTAATGATAATGAATTGAAATAAAAACAACAGTAAGTAAAGGCCAACAGCTGCTTCGAATCAACAGATTTCCATTCCGTTCAACAACACAGGATGTAAAAAAATATAATGATAATAGCGATGGACAATTTGCCGTTGTCTGTGCAATAAGTGTTAACCATTTCTTAAAGCACGATTGCTTTTGTCTCACAAGTACGATGTTCTACATTTGTTGTGATGCATTATTGCTTGACACATGCAAGAATGATCAGTGTGTACCAATAAAAGCGACGGATTTAATATGCTGAATAGAACACTTTCTTAAAGAAGAATGACAAATATGTTCCAACAATACCTTTATCAGTGATTGTTGCAGCTTAGTTGACATGGGAGGGTTACGCAAAGAAATATCGAGTTTTGATAGTGAAAACTCATTACAAAAATGGCGAGTGTTATGTAGAGGAAGCTTTGTGCAACCCTTGGACGTGAATATGCACGTAATGAGAGTAAGTTCCTAAGTTGATCAAGAATTTGAGAAAACAGGTTCGACAGCAGACATTAAAACACAATCTAGCCGGTCTGTTGAGGACATCGTTATTGTGCATGACAGTGTTATTGTGAGTCCAAAAAAACCTTTCATTCTTAAATCGGAATATTTACTCGTTGTAATGATGTAAAAATATTTTCCATTTTGTAAAGATACAGTATTTTCTTAAGCATATTAAATCCGTCGCTTTTATTGGGACACCCTTTATAATGTTACATGGAATGCACATGCTAAAACTTTAAAAACTAGACGATGCATGCTTGCTTCGTACTCGGAAGTATATACGTACAACATTCTACACGATTGCTACGAGTAGTACATGGTAACGTGTTATAGAAATATCAGATTCGACAAATATGTTTCAAAGCATAACTTGTAGTTGCAATTTACTAAAACGTGTGGGAAATTTTAAACATTCAGATTTATGAACTTCAGTTATGCAGAATGCAAAAACACATGTTTATTTGATGTAACAATTGATGTTGAACCACAGAAAAATTGTTATGCGTGTTATTAGCATAGTGACGCGTGATAAAATCGTTACTGGAAGCAAAAAAAAAACGGTTGTAAAAGAGATGATTGGCGTTATGATGGCAGTACGATGTTGCAGCCAATGAAATTCGTGTGCGATCTAAAAAAAAAAAAACACCTGCAAGCACATCGTGTCACCATATGGTATACACATGTTGTGTGTGTTAATGGAAAAATATATATGTCGTAAAGTCCCTTGCAGAACCTTGTCCAATATTCATTTTTCGTTACATATGCGAGTGTAAAGGTTAACCTTTAAAGGTTGTAGGTTGAATGGGTAGCTACTGTTTAAGGGAAAGCTTTTTATTTGTGAAACGTTTAATTGTTTTATTATGTGTCGAAAAAGTTGTCAGTGAGATCACCAGTCACATAAGCAGCAAGAATTATCTAAATGGGCAATATCATTTATTGCAAAAATAACTAATTGGTGCTCTTGGATCTTTCTTTAATTAGCAGTATCTACACTATATTTAACTTTAGAAAATTCCAAGCAACACAGTACGAAAAGGTGCGTTAAAGTTAACTTTATATTGTAAATATAAAAGCAAGGTATGAGTAAAGAAAGTTCATCTTCTTTGTGGGAAACAAATAAATGTGCAAATATTTTAGTCATCACTGTAAGGAGCAAAATTTTGCATCTTTTGAAAACATTGAAACATCGTCAACTTGAGCGTGTGTAACCCCGTGTCTCGATGAGTAAATGTATAAATATATGTTATGTGTACATTGGTTACTTGGGGCAGTTTTTGAATGTCCTTGGTTTAATCGCAATTATGAGGATAAATAGTGCCGCCTAAGGGACCATGATGGACTCGCGATCTCGCTACCGAATGTCCCGCATTTGAGCCGTGTCTGGGTACGTGAACGTCCTTTTATCAATGCCACATCATTGCGATTAGCTAACAGTGACAGAACAGCGAGAGACAATAATGAAATTACGAATTTGAATAGTGAATCTATAAAATACTTGATGGACCAGAAGTCCATGTCTTTGTTAGAATTCGTACCCAGGACCCTTGTGTGTATACTCCACCAACAGTGGCGGCGATTGGGTTCGAAAATCGGGGGGGCAAGGTGCCAAAACTGGGGGGGGGGGCAAAGACAGTGTATTTCTCTTTTTAGATAAGGTTTAGTATAGTGAGGGGGCAAAAGTGGCGAAAAGTGGAGGAGGGGGAAACTGCTCCCCCTGTCCACCAATGAAAATTCTCTCCGCCTGAGAAAAGAAACTTACGGCTGGCTGCACGTTGATATTTCACACAAACCACGTCTATAATCATCAGCAATGCTTTTTTCTTCGGGAACGAAGGTTCCGGCACGCTTCAATTGGTTGTTATTGTGAAATCATAAGAACTACTCAAGATAGTGTGGCATGGTCATTAATAATTGTGCATCTGAGTAGTTACACATACACTTCTCTCGTTAAAATAAAACGTTGCTAGTTTTCTTCTTACTTGTAAAAATATACCGGTACGGCGTATTCGCACTGATCGTCAAACTTCATCCCATCTCGTCTTTGACATCACCAGAAAATACGGACGACATCCAAGAAAGGAATTATGCTCACGTTAACCTGTCTTCAATTTTCTCCACAGATGACGCCAAAGCAAGAATGTCTTACTCTTTCATTTTAGACTATGCTCCCATCTCACATTATGCTGGCATTACGCATTCATCCACGCCATACTGCCCACCCCTTTAAGCCATCTTTGTCTCTTCCTTCAGCGCCGTCTCAAAACTAATTCTTTCCCGTACTTCACCCCCCCCCCCCCATTTTTGCCTTCATTACATATTCCTTCACATCTATGCTTGTTATCCTCATTTCCCCAAGGCTTTATTCAGCCTCTCCTTCCTGCTGCGAATGGTCGGGTTTTGCTCTATTTTCTTATCCTCCGGAATTTAATTTATGTGTCTTCCAACCTCGTGTACTAATCCCAAACGTGTCTCCTTACTCGATATCCCTTCGTTTCCTGACTCTGCTCACCCTCTTCTCCACTCATATTCTCTCTCTCTCTCTCTCTTATTCGCTTCCAATGTTCTCCCCAGCCCTTGAGCAGTGTTGCCATATAGAGAAGTGCGAAAATTGTGTTGATGTTTGGAAGAAGAGTTGGTATTTATTCTGGCAACGTTGTGACACACTTGTGAAAGTCGAGTAAAGGCGTTCAGCGTCTTGTCCAAACTTCCTCACCTTCTTTCATCATGATAAATACTACCAGGAATTTCTTGAGTGTCCACAATCATATTCAACCGTCACGGTTTGCAAAATATATATCGCTCTAAGAAAGCAGAAGCTTACACAGGCCTCATCCTAAACCTAACAAGTTAGTAGGGTGTCACGTTCATGCAAATATGGCTACACCTTTCAATGCAACAGACAACTACATCAAATGGAGTAAATAGAGTGGAGAATCGTGGTAGTGCTCATTGCATTGGACCAATGGTAGGTAATTCATAGTTCGATTCTTCTACTGGCAAAACGATCCAGAAAATATTTTCCAATTGGCAATGTCCAATTAAGTTATACTCTATCCCAGAGCAAGGCTGCGCATAATAGTAGAGAAGGGGAGAATGCGAACGCTCGGAGCGAAACACGGTGCTGCAAACCGCTGGTAGCTGCATTCGCTTTTTCCCTCCACGCAATCCCGTTCCGTCTCACCTGTTCATTGGTCGAGCCGTCTCGAGTAACTACTTCCGCAGCCACTCGCTTTCGTTAGCTTGCTCCAGAGATTCCCGGGACAGGGTATAGCATGCTAAGGTCTCGGGTTCAAAAATGACCCTTGATAATTACCCCACCATTCCAACTCTATCAAAGTACTCATTTCATATTACGGATTCACATTGGTAACACGCTTTTTGTCAACGGACATTTTCAGATTCAACATGACTGCAGACTAATTATTTCCACAAAAGAATTCAGACATTTTTACCATTATGTATCCTCATGGGACCGTTTTTAACGAAAACTCCGAGGTATGGATCACAGACTCGCGAAACATAATTTGATACACCTACACATAAGGGGTTGGAAAACAAGTACTCGTAAAATACATTCAGGCAGATATTTACTCTTTGGATTTCAAAACACGCAATGCACCAGAATACCACGTGAAATGTAATTCACAAAAATAGCAACAGTAATTAATCACAATAACAATAACCGTGCATGTTATGAAACTACGCAGAATGTAATTTATGGCAGTAATTAACTTCAAGTCTGACCTTTTTTTTCACTTCTCTATTTTAATTCACGTCACACAATATCAAATTATCAGCAAGGTTCTTTCTTGCAGCTCATGTTCTCAGGTTTTTTCAGACTTTTGTTAAGATTTTCCGTCTACCGTTATGGTGAAAAAAGTTACAAGCTAACAACACTGTTTTTGTGTAAACTTCTCTATGGCCGTTTTCTTATTTTGAAATCATTACCATTCTTTTTTCCTTCTGAATTGTTCGCACTCATTTCCATACTTTTTATTGCAGTTCTCTCCCCTTCCTGTACATAGAGTCCTCCTCGTCTTCCCAGCCTCTTCCCCATCCACTGGAGCATACATTTTTCTCTCTCCCCTACCTTTATTCCGTTTCATTCTTTCTTCATCTCCCCACTTTGGCATTTAGGACTTTCTGCCTGAACGACTAGAAAGTGTGTGCTGAAAAGTAATGCTGGTATATGGCTTGCAGTATTCGAAGCCATTTTAGCAGTATTTGCTCGCAATTACGTGACACAACGACGTAGGATATATGGAACACAAAGAAGAAGAAATTAGTGGAAGCATGTGAAGGGGAAAATATTCACATAGTAACAGGATACAATTTTGAAATAAGTACCCTGAATGAATATGCTTGGTTGATTCGTTTCTTCATGTGCGTCTTGCAAAATTTTGCTCTAGCTAAACATCTTCATGTGATCCTGAAAGGTTAATTGAATAGATCCTTTAAGCGGCTTCTTACACGATCAAGTCGTTGAATGTCATTTTTAAAGGAAGTGACGTCAGAGTACACGTCATGCTCCTTCTTGCATTCGTGGTTAGCGTCCAAAACTTTCCAATGCAAGCCTTTCGTGACCGATCAGAGCACATGATATTTGTGAAATCAATTGTAGAACGGGACCTTTTTACACTGTTTTGGATTGATTTGTTTTGACTTCAATTTTCTGCCAGCTTTGGCTAATCGTGAAGATGAGTGATGATATGAAGAAGTTGATGAAGGGACACTCGCAAAGAACGCCCAAGCCCAGGACCCCTGGCGTCGTAGCGGGCTATGCTAACCACTGCGCCACGAAGGTCGGCTTTTTTTACACTGTTAAACAACACAATGAACAAATACTAGCAATAGGAAAATAAATATGTGCAACACGACACTGAAAAGAGTTCCAAATCTAAACGCAGCCATGTGAACGAAACCAACTGAACAAAGTGCCTTCTGGCCTATCTCCTCTCCCTCTTTAATGCCCCTCGTTCGAGAATTCTAATCACCCAAATATTCCCCTGCCGCCTTGTCGGGAACTGATAATTTGCTAATAGAAGCAATGCGCCGCCGAGTAACCCGATAAAGCACAATGGGCATTGTGCAACAGGTTATGTACCTGTTCTGGGTTGCATGTTAACTATTTATGCATATCTCCAAGCCATTAGGAAATTATCATAAATATCTGAGTTACTTGCGATCAATGTCTAAGAGAACCTCTTTACACAACAAGTTGCATCGGATCAATTCTGAACTCGGATCCTTCTCAGAACTAACTTACTATGGTGTTCCTAGTGGAGACATTTGATTACTGGTGATTTTTATAAGGAGTCCATAAAGCGAAACTCGGACCCTTCTTGATTCTAAAGTAATAGTATAATTGAATATTACACCTTTACGAAATCTTCATATTACATTTGTAATACGACGTGAGGGTAGAATATTCAATAAAACTTTATTTAGTGCATCAGAAGATCGTCTACGCTCAGATGACAGGAAATCGTCACTAAAGAAAATGCCTTCACGTGGATGATAACAGAAAATCGCCACTAAGCAAATGTGTTTACTTGGGCCCGACCCTGTGGCCGAGTGGTTAGCACATCGCGCTGCGACGCCAATGGTCCCGGGTTCGAATCCCGGTCAGGCTTGGTTGTTTGTGAATGTCCATTCATCAATTTCATCATTTCATCACTCATCCCCATCTTCGCAAATTAGCCAAGAGGCACAAAACGCGAAGAAAAATAAACTAAATCAATCAATCAATCGATCTTTACTTGGATGGTAACAGGATATCGTCACTAAACAAAACGCGACCTTGAAGCAAAATGGTTCTATATGCACTTTTGTGCGAAAATGAGTTTGTAACCTTAAGCAGACGATTGTTTTTCATTTTTTGTACTCCGTAAAGATCATGCTTCGAAGTATAGCTATTAGTTTCGAAGAAATCAACGGGGTAAAATAGTACTATCTGCTTTGTTTCCGGTCTTTGTGACTCCAGACAAATGGCACAACGTTCATCTCCTATGTATCCATCTATTGGAACATCCAACGTAGAGAATGAAGTAAAGAAAAAGTGTCAGATCTCACTTATATGATGATGTGGATGCCGGCTGTGGACCAACGTTACTATTGTATGGTGCTGAGGAGAAACATACGTATAAGATATTTTTTTTCATTTGTTTAAATACTTTTAATTTTCTTATCAGAAGGATATGTAGTAGCACGTTATGTTGTAATAAACGTATTGTGTTTCCACTGAGATTATATAGTACAACACTATTTACAACATGGTTACTTTTTTCAAGTGACTCACATGTCAATACTTTCTATTAAATATTATTTCAAAATTCAATCTTCACACTCTTACGTAATTGGTTTATAGTATTGCATGAACAATTTGTATTATTTTGTATTCTGGAGTACCTTTTACATCTTATTTACTTTAACATGTACATAGTTCATGCAGAATATAGAATAACTAGAATACTATAACTAATTCCTCACCTTTCTTTTTTTGCAAAATGTATGAATATTTAAGGGATAGCCTAACCATTTTTCTCTCATCTGAAAAGTTACTTTTGGAGTAAAAAGGTCAACTGCAAATTCGTCGTTGCAATACCTGAACATTAGTAATATTTTTCATTAATTTTCCTGTATATATTAGAGAGGGAGGGATCGCTATACAAATGCCAGAGGCACAACTTGTTGTAATAATTAGTTTTCCCCGTGCACATAGTCAAATCTTTAACAGCTCTCCTGAGAATATTACGACATGGCAGATAGAACCTTTTTACTTTAAGGTCGCCAAATGTCTTCACTTGGATGATAAGAGAAATTGTCACTAAACGAGTGCCATTGCATGGTTAAGACCAAGAAACAACTACGTCTTCGCCATGAAATAGAGAAAAAAACATGCTTATGAAGAAATCTTCTTGCATTAAAACTAAATTATTTTCCCAAGCCATACGATTTTGATTGATTGATATTGTTTATTTTACTTCGCTTTTCTGCCACTTTTGGCAAATCGCAAAGATGATGATGAGTGATGAGATGACATGATGAAACTGATGAAGGTTCATTCACAAGAAACATCGGTCCGGGATTAAAACCCGGGACCCCTGGCGTAGTATTGCGCTGTGATAACAGCTCTACTCAGAATTAACCATCAACAAATAAGCGCTTCAGTTTGAAGGGTACCGACAAATCGCGAACCTAAACAGATAACACTCACGATGAATGTCATATGCACAAATGAGACGATGAACTCCAATTTGAATCCCTAGAAGGATTCTTGCTCTGTGGTTATTCTCCCGTTCATCTCTCTTTGCGTTATTAGCCTATAGAAGTAGATAGATGACGTACTACAATACAGTGTAATACATTGGTTTTTACAATTCAACTGAAGAAGTTCAGTTTCATTTTAGAAGTGTTTTTTCAAACAAGGCTAAAAGTACCCTTTGGACATACATCGATATTTACCATAGTGGTTTGCGCATAGCCTTAATCTGTAAAGGATGCTGAACAAGTAGATTAAGTCTTTGCAGGTAATGTTTATCTTAACGATCCTCAGATCCATCCACTAGATGGGAATGCCTGCGCTTAACCAAGCAAGATTCTAATGCAAGCAGATGAAATCTCGGGAAGAGAACTTCCCTAGTTCATTGACCAAGCAATTACATCACTTCTTCAGTTGCACCGCGTTGAATAATATATATCGCGTCCTCAACAAATTAGTTTGCCTCAAGTTTCCATGGACTCGACAGAGAGAGGGGGAGTCTGGAACCACTTTTCCTCTAAATCAAATCCTCGGGTTGTTCACTTACATGTGTTTCTCTAAAGCTTGCAGCATCATTGAGCCAACAATTTTTATTTTTTGAATTTACTGGAGAAACTCTTTACGGCCGGCATTGTCTGCACAAAAGTCCCGAGAGGAAAACCTATCAGGAAGCATGCAATACGACTTATCGAAGAAACATGAAATATTCCTGAATGCAAACCTCTTAAGGATGAAGAAAAGGAAGAAATGATTTCGGAAGGTGCTTGAATATTTCATTTCGACTGACAGCAAGCAAATTCGTCTCTGGCGTTTTTGTTGTTCGAAACGGGGAGAACCAATTGAGCGGAAGGAGTATTCGATTGGTTATCGAGGAAAGCTCGAGGAAATTTTGCGCATTCTTTCCGTTCTATGGCAGAAAAATACTCTTCCGTTATGGAGGGAAGAAAACGGAAAAGACTTTTACTAATCTTTACTCGTCCCTTCCACCACTTCCTGATCTATAGCCCTCCCCTGGTTCCAACTTCTTCTGGACCGAATATCTGAGACGTCCTGCATCGGAGAGCATTTCTCCCCTTTGTTTGCGGTCAGACCGTGAAATTCAGTTTTCATTTTTTTGTGAACTCGAAGTAGTTCGGACCATTGGACACAAGCGGTCCGAGAAACACATATTTCCTGTCAAGCGTCCCCAAAGCTCCACATCCCACTCCACAGAAGAGGAATGGTGGATATTGTACGGCACAATGGACATCAAAGTACACAAGCACGTCACCTCTGGAGAAAATACATGAGGATATTTTGCACTTCCTAAATGTTGTTTATTTTATCATATTTTTCGTTACTGAAGTTAAATACTCAAATCCCTAAGATAGTCCACTGAATTAAAATATTTAAATTACGAAACTTCCCTTGGTTTCCAATTTGCTATCTTTAAGAACAGGCAAGGGCATCTACATTGCTTACTCAACAGTGTCTTCACTTGGATGATAACATGAAATCATCACTAAACAAAATCTTCACTTGGATGATATCAAGAAATCGTCACTAAACAAATGTCTCCACTCGGATGATACCAAAAAAATCGTTGGTAAGCAAACTTCTTTATTTGTATCATACCAAGAATAGTCACTAAACAAATGTCTTCTTTCGGATGATAACAGGAATTTGTCACTAAACGAATGTCTTCACTAGATAATAGCGAGAATCTTCAATAAATTAATGTATTTGCATGGTAAAGACAAGTAACCGCCAATAAAAAAAACTACGTCTTCATCAGAAATATAACAGGAACATGTTTATGAATAAATTCTGTTAGGGTAGGGTGGTACATTTTCGATATACAGGTACTATTTCGATCACACGTTCTAAAAAGTCAAATATTTTGCTTCCTGTTACTGTCAACGCTGATTTGAGGAGTAAAGGTTGTTGCGTGGGGTGTCAGGTGTGTTGTGCAGAAACATCGAGAAATTTTACCGAAAACCCAGGAGAACCAGATGTAATTTTGTATAGCAAAGTGGGTACGTTGTAGATAGAATAGATGTTTTGTATATAAACGACTGACTGACTGTCATTTGGCGTGCTCCGTCTTTATGCTTGAACGTAGGACAGCGAAATTCAGATCAAACGTGGACAGGCGTGTGGTGGCTGTAGCATGTGACATGTGTAGCCATGTGGTGAGAGATAAGGGAACTACAGAAATATTTGTCTCCATGCACAAAGTGGTACATATTCGATCGGCGGAAATGGTATAATCTCGATCAGCAAGGTATACAGTTTGAGTTCCATTACCGTAACACGTGCAACGCATTACTTCACACAGTAAATGCGTTGTTCAATTTATTGTTACAGATGCCTCGCAAACGAACAGCGAAGAAGGTATATCAACAGAATTTGTCCCGAGTTCTCGAAAATGCCGTGCAGAGTATTCTAGAGGGACACTTATATATACGCGGAGCATGTTCATTTGCCACCATCGAAAACAAAGTAACGATGGCACGTCAAGAAGCAGCGGGTATTCCTTGCCCTTCCAGGATTGATGTTGGCCATCCAACAGTTTTCTCCAAGAAGATGAAGTCGCAATCGTGGAGAGACTGATAAGGTTCAGGATTGGGATTGACACCGAAGGAAGTGCGGGTAGCTGCGTACCGTTTTGCAGTAGGAAATAATGTGACCCACCCTTGGGGTGAGAACAATATTGCTGGAATAGATTGGTTTCGGGCATTCATGAGAAGACATCCCGCACTGACGTTAAGGAAACCGCAAGGCTTATGGAGATCTCGTGCTCAGGGATTAGACAGAACAGACACTGAACAATATTTCACATTACTTTACACTGTTATGGAAGCGAGTGGAGTGCTACATAAAGCAGAGTGTGTTTATAACATGGATGAGTGTGGCTTCTTATTGAATAACAGGCCTCCTAAAATTGTGCTCCAGAAAAGGAAAACGAGAAGTTGAATCACTGACAAACGTGGAACGAGGAGAAAACGTCACGCTGTGTGCTTGTTGTAATGCAGTGGGGTTTTATGTACCCCCGTTAATAATTTTCAAAGGAAAGCGAGTAAAACCTGAATTTGAAGATGGTTTGCCTGCTGGTTCCATTGTGGCCACGAGTAAGGAAGGGTACATCAATGACAAGGTATTTGTTCAATTGTTACAACATTTTACGAGGTACAAAACGGATCGCAAAGTTGTCTTGATTCTTGACAATCATGTGAGCCACAAAAGCCTAGAAGCGCTGACTTCTTAGTATACATTAAGGATACTGTTTCTTCACTCAATGTTGATCCAAATTGTACCGCACGGTGATCAGGTTTGTACCTACCTAGGTACAATTCTAATAAAATTTTATCCGACTGAAATTTCATTCTCCTGTCTACAGTAGCAGAACTAAAAATGTCATGTTATGCCAGCGTCTTTAGTAATAAGTAAACATTTCATTGGCACAAAAACTGTAATTTTGCTGCCTATTTTTTTTTCAAGTTATATTGAATTTAATTTTTTGTGATCGAAAATGTAGCACCTTACCCTACATGAAAAGAAAAATATTTTCCATGCCATATGCAAACAACCATCAACGAATAAATATTTTTGTTTCGTTTGAATGATGCCAACAAACAGCTCGCATCAACAGATGTAACTCGTGAATCAAGTCACAAACAACATTACTTCCGCTCTCAAAAGTCTTGGGAGGCTGTGTTAATGTGACACACTCTGCACATACAAAATGTTTAATTTTTTTTTGTAGTGGAGAAACTTCTTAAAGAAGGACGGAGGAGGACATACAAAATCTGCACACTTTTCTTTACTGTTAAGAATATATTTAACGATTCAGACTACTAGTTTGTCAGTATTTTCTGGTACGAACACTAGAATTTGCTGGCCACTCAAAGGAAAATATGGATACGAAACCCGGTGAATATAGGTAATGAAATGTCAAACGAGCTGAAAGGAGAAAATTTAGCTCGTCCACTAGAATCAAGAGGTGTCTCCTCTCGTCGTGGACCAGTAAAAGAAAAAAGGGGGAACAGGATAAGTGTGTGTTCGACACTGGTCCAGCACAATCAGTATGGGGGGACAAAAAGAGAAAGAGGAGGAGGGGGCACGAAAAAAGAGGACGGGCTTTTTCCACTTGCCTCCAGAGCGTACTGCTTTATGGAGTTCTTTTGACGCAGAAAACCTCTGTGCTTGAAACGTAGTTGATCTCCCTCTCTTTCCATTCCTCCTCTCTCTGCCTTTGTTCTAGGCTCTCCTAGCGGTATTTGCCTCTTCTGTTTGTTCCATTTTCAGCGGCCGCGGCAGTCAGGAAGTGGAGCCAGGAAAAGGACCTTTGATAGGGTGTCTGAGCCCACAAAAGACTCCCCCCCCCCCCAAAAGCATCCAACAATCAGGTAATGGAATTCGAAAAGCAATGAATACACACAACTTTTCGATTCCCAACTGCTCTTGAGTTCGTTCCAACTCTTGCCCATTGTGATCCATATAGCAGATAATCCCAAAACAAGAAGTAATCCAAGTAAGGTTTAACTCGCCGTGCTTTATAGAATTTTCACCCTGTTATCCCCTGCACCCTCTTTCCAGTACCACAAACCTCGTTAGCAGGTAGAATCAAACAATAGTATTATAATGTTTATAAAAGCATGTACTTGATTACGAGAAACAGTTGAGTACATATGTTTAACCTTCTTTGTAAAACAGCATGGAACAGTAGTGGAGCAAAAAAGAAACATACGTAAACGTCGAAATTATGTGTATTTTTGTGTATGCGCTTACAATACAGACACAAGATGTAGTTTTACCAAACGGGTAAACAATTCTATTTGAAGAAATTATTGTAGATGGAACAAAACTTCTTCTAATAAGTACAGTTTCTACAGCACAGCAAAAATCCAAATAAAATTTATATCCTTGAAACAGAATACATTAACCTAATGTAACTTAAATGAGTGATAGTACATTTATCACAACCTATCAATGGCCTACTTCACAATATGAACAGAATATATGAGTCCTTTTTAAATAGAGCAATGTGCATCTATTGAGGAAAACTAAGATATGTAATTGACGAATATGTAGAGCTTTAAATTCGTAGAGAAGAATAAATGACTAACATAAATATGCTCCTGAAAGCCAATGAGAGTCTAATAGGTGTGATTCATACACTTGTTACCATACATGTGTACACTCTTTGTGAATAGGTCATGCGACGCTTTGCTTGGTTGACAGGAATAGATTTTCGTGAATATCTGGAGTCTCTTCTAATGCTAATGTCCTGTGGAAGTCCTCAACAGTAAAACGATTTCTGATTAACAATGCACAGGAACGCACAACCCGAGAACTAAGTCAACAGTTTAATGCGAGACAACTGGACCAAAATAAACGACCGAAAAAGAATGGCGGCAGTTTAGGAAACAAAGAAATTGGAAGGGAGTATTTCAGTAGAAAAAATAAATGTCTATGAAGTTAGAAGTCTCCGATATCCTGCCTTTTCAGAGCCTGGGATTCGAAGTGGCAATGTTCCAAGATTTCTAAGTACTACAAGGGTCTTTCACAATGCTGTCTCGAAGAACGCTCTTCAGTCGAGAGTTCTTATATCAGAAAAGAAGGTCATCTTTTGTATGGAATTTGCTGTCTTTTGTATATTCTTCTCTATTTTATTTTGCCTCTTCCAACCTTCGAAATGTTTAACGGACATACACGAGCGAGGAAAGAAGAGAGTACGGTAGACAGATTTTCGGTTCCTGGCGCCAAAAGAAGAACGTGGAATTCCGAAATAGGAGACCGGACAAATGGGTTGCCTTGGTGCGGTAGAGTAACTACCAACGTGCGTGTTGAGTCCCCTTTCTTGTTTTACTTCCAAGAGGGCTCAGAACATATAAATCTCGACTCAAAAGAACATACAGTTAAGATGGACGGTAGCACGCAAGAGGGTGTTACACGTTCGGTACAGGACGAGTTCTAATTACACATATATATAAATGCAGTCAGTTTCTGTGCATGAAATTAGTTTAACTTATGCAAGTATCATTCTATAAACTCGCATGCACCCAAACCGTGTGCAAATTAACGAGGGATCACCCCGGAAAACAATTATTATTAAAACTAAAAGATTTTTCCCCCTGCCAGGCATGTTTTTTTACCCCTCAAATAAAACTGAATTGAAATCATATAGTAGGTATATACTTACTATGTAACAAACACAATTAAAAAATCATTCGTGTCAATTAATGGTCCAGTCTTCAACAATTTCCGTGTCGAAAAGTATGCAGTCTTGTGGATTTACGTAAAAAGAGACACCATTCTGCAACTCAACGAGCCAACGAGGCTGTTTTCCACTTAAGTTCTTGTGTCATAGTGTTGATATTTTGCATGTATTAAAGTGTTCTCTAACAATGAATATCCTAACGAACCCTCTCAGGACAAATTCGGCTCTTATCATCGTCATTAAAGCACTAGCCACACTTCCAAAAGGAATAATTAGAGTGTGTTGTTGAAGGTTTTAATACTGCTGCATACACTTTCATGTCACTGGCTAGCTCAGCAAGCCAAATGAATGTTTTCTACGGAGTGGGCAGTGCACGCTTGGCCGACAAACACCAGTGGAACACTGAAGCAAAGCAGAAACTTCCCATTGTGAGCCATTTGTACTTTAAACAAGAGAAGCCGCGCCGAGCCGTTCTGTCTGCTCGAAAGTTTCTTCATCCGTCGACTGTAGGACAAACATATCATCCAGTACATTGCCCAAACACAAGCCCTTGGTGAAAAGCACAGGGAACCTCTCAACGCTGCTAAGTTTTCCGACTGTAACATGGTAATTATCAGATGTCTCCTGGCGGTGTGGATCCTCGAAAGCTTCCAAATATTATTCGTTAATATTCGATCCCTCCTCGTGGCGGGAAATAAACAAAGACTTTTGGCGGGAGAGCGGGCGTTCGCGGCTCACAGCGCCGTCACGGAGAAACCAGGTAACTAAAATAGAGCGAGGGGAACATATTCCCTGGATGTTCCATTATGTACATTTCGGGACGAGGAGTCTGGAGACAAAATGAAATCCACAAGCTCCCTTGGGACACGCTTAATGTTGGATGTGCCCAAGGATTAACATTGCAGCATCCGCAAAGCGCTGATGGCTAAGAAAATAAGAGAAACACACACACACAAGGATAAACACACGAACGCAGAGACACTAGGAGAGGAGAAAAAGGGAAGACGTCTTAAGATTTCAGGAAACTTTAAGCTTCGCTTCCGAGCCTGGAAGTCGGCATAAACCAAGTTCCGGATGTCCCCACCTATTGTCCTCCAGGGATACAGCCTCGCTAATGTCTCCCAAGTCCTGTGCAAACTCTCGCCTCATCCTTCCCACTTTTCTCAATTAGGGGACCGTCTATTTCTCCCTTTTTACCTAAATATTTATGAACACAGAATTCGCTGGTTTTAGTACAGGCGGAGGAAAATGTCTTGAGGCTGGCAGGGGTTAAGAAGGTCCGCTGGAATACAGAATTCGCTGAACGCATCAAGGAAGACTTGTGGGAGGTTTGGCGCTGTTAATTCCACAAGTGCGCCAGCAACTGAAGACGTACTCTAAGGGGAAATTACCAGTGTTTTGATCCTTACAATGTTATAGTAATTTCAATTTGTCTTCTTACGAGTGGAGATATTTTGAATATTACTCTTTACATCTACCACAAGACAGTAACTATGTGCAGATTCAACAGCCATGGATTCTAACTTGGGTACGGACAATGATACTGAATATAAAAATATATACACCATGTATTATATATATCGGGTGAGGCAGTCAAAAGGGAAGATTTAAAAAATTCACAAAAATAGAGAAAGCAAATATTAGTTAATTTTTTAACACAAATGTACTGTACACGAGTTGAAATTGCTAGTGTACCTGCAAAATGTTATATATTTTTTTTTAATATGGTGTCAGTATGATGGCGTTCTTGGTTTTGCACAGAGTAAATCCGCCCATGACGTTATGTTCACATATTGGTAACCTTTTTCCTGCCTCTCCTCGATGACTATGACCCAGATGAAGAAGCACTCTTCCAGCAAGATGGTGCAACTAGCCATACTGCCAGAGTGTATATGCATGTGCTTAGACTCGCATTTCATGGTCGTCTCATCAGCACATTCGGCGATATTCCGTGGCCTGCCCGTTCACCCGATTTGACGGCTGAAGACTTTTTCCTTTGGGGTTACCTCAAATCCAAAGTATTCAAGGACAACCCTCCCAAGAACCAGGGATAATTTGAAGGAGCGAATTCGGCAAGAGATCAACAACATTCCGCTGGAGATGCTAGGAAGTGTCATGATCGGATTTACTCTGAGACTCCGATATTGTGTGCAACACCTAGGACGCCATCGTACCCACACCATATTAAAAAAAATAACATTTTCCAGGTACACTAGTAATTTCAACTCGTGTACAGTACATTCATGTTCAAAAATTAATAATATTTGCTCTGTCTATTTTTTGTGATTTTTTTTTAATCTTTCCGTTTGACTGCCTCGCCCTGTATAAGGGTTCTAAGGGGTGACCCTTTTCGTAGACACCCAAATGCCAACCTCCGTTCCCTGTACTGCATTTTACAGACTAGCGAGGCTGTGGCGTCTGGACATACAGCCAGCATAATCATCTGTCGGGCTTGTGTTGTGTGCTGTTCTTTAGTGCTTGTCCTTTCATCCATTTCATATCAACATTCATCCTTATCTTCGCGATTAAGAAGCAGAAAAGCGAAACAAATTAAATCAATCAAATAGATACACACAGACGTACGTATGTATCAACATATTTGTTAGTGTTTTCGACAAGGAATGCCGGCACACCATAGTTCACCCACAGAACATATGAACAGTTCACTTAAAGAAAATCCGTCGATATATCGAATTGTTTAATTAAAAGAACTCGAAAGTGCTTCTATTGTTTAACCAATATTGAAGATAATTTTGGTTAAACACGAGGACAAGGGTTGCTGTTGAAACTGATTTGAGACAAAGTCGTATTTAAGTTAATTTTATGCTCATAAATGCCCAATCGGGGCTGGACCTACAGTTTAAAGTTAGATCCGAACCAGCATGTATTCTTACCGTGCATCGAACCTGGGACAATTGATTACAAGGTAACAGCGGTACAAATTACATCATGGGGGAGGCCTTAATTTGAGAAATGCGAGAGAGCGCTTCCAATCACAAACTTTTGATAAACGAGTGACTGACTGATTCGAAAAAGCTTGTCTGACTTTTCGATCTTACGCGCATTTTATCTTCCTCTTCTTTTAGATAAAATGGTTAGCAGATATTTATTAAAAATCGCCAATTGATATTACTGAGAGTGTTCAGTAGTAAAATAACATGGAACACGCTATATTCTTGTAATCGTATAACGTAAGAGCGTCAAATGATGATCAAGTGCCTCTAGAACAGATGCCTCAATAAAAAAAAAAAACTATTTTTTTTTTTTTTTGGTTACAGAACGGGTTCGTTAAAAATTTGCACGTAACACTGGAAGGTAATTCCGTGACCTGAATTCGGGAAACCATTTGTTTTATCACGTGACCACAATCTAATCGAGCTCATAGGCACGTACGTTGCTCAAAATTCTAATGCATAACATCGCACTCTCTCACACGACATATCGAGGATCCCTGCAGGTTAAACAATGATAAGGTCTATCAGGACAGACTGCAGTGCAAGAATATAATCTGCTGTTGGTACGAAAATTTCGGTTTGTGAAACATGCACCTTCGTCACGACTACGTTTTTACATGTTGGGTGAGGTAGAAAATTCCAGTTCAAATCCAATACATACACATAGCGAGGAATAAATTAATACAAAACGTTTCATATTCAGTAGAAAACGTGATTTTGAAATGTTTTCAGATGAAATAAATATGGTGCAAGTAATAAATGTGTCGAGAAATATAGTTATTGAGAAAACTATTAGGGTTAGCTTTAGTGTACAGAGCATTCACTTATCCCTAAAACTAGAGAACGAATCTTATCAACTAAAGGGGCAAGTTTACAAGTTAAAGAGCATGTACTGAATAACGACTAATACTGCATTCAATATCGCAATAAGTAATGGGAGTGTATTTCAAATTTGTCGGTTATTCGCAAGAAATTCACCCAATTCTTTCGGTCACACGGGGACATGTACGTAGTTACTGCGCGAATATGGAGTATGTGTTGAGAAATGTTCTGAAATATGGAATATGTAAATATAATTAAAATATGTAAAATATGAGCCAAAACCTAATAATATATGTAGCTACAAATATGGAAAATAAAAACTGAATTTTTCGAGTCTACATGCAATGATGCGCAGAGATAATACAAAATATACCTGATTTCAGCTTCATACATACATTCCGCTGCCTGTTTATAACCTTTACACAAACTATTAATGAGGATAATTGAATCATAATTTCCCATCGAGTCAAATTTCATTAGTACACAAAATTTGTTTTCTGTCTCGGGAATCCCTGGAGCAAGTGAACGAAAACAAGTCCTCCGCGCAAGAAGTGACTCGAGATGACTCGACCAATGAAGGCGCGAGAGGGAAAGGGATTGTATAGAGGAGGAAACGCGACTGCAGCTACTAGCCGTTTTCAGCAGCGCGATGCCCGCTACTCGTTTACTCCCATTCTCCATTGTTATGTGCCTCCACAAGCTATCGAACTCGGGACCCCCCTTGATTGCAAAGCGACTGCGTTACCACTATGCCATGGATTGATTGAGTTGGTGTTTTAAGTCCACTTTATGCACAGTAAGGCTGATCGGGACTGGACCTACAATTTACAGTGGGATCCGAACTACTATGTGCCTCCGCCGGGTATCGAACCCGGGGACCCTCGATTACAAGGTGACGACGCACTACGCCATGAAGAAAGCCCATGAAAACACTAACATATCATACAGAATACAAACTTCCGTGATCATTGCGAACCCCCTCGTCTTACTTTGCCGCCAGTCAGTTAAAGAAAAGGGAACAGGGAACTGACGTAGAAAAATCTACAAGAAGTCCTGGAGACGTATGTGATACAGAGAACTTCAGGATGGCAAATTTTCGAAAGATTGGTGAGATAGCTACATATTCAAAGAGTGAATTCTCCAGAACCGTCATCAAGGACACAATTCATTAGGAAAATACAATATGACCAAACAGCTCAAAAACACAGAGTTGCATCTTTTCGATACACGGTGAAATTTCAACATCAACTTTCACGTATTTACGAAATCAAAATGACCACACATTTCAATTTTCATAGGTATTCAAGCAATTTTCTTGTTACAAGAGTTAAATCTTTGCTCACTATGCAGTAAAGGAGTTATTAATAAAAATATATTCACAGCGCTATATTTATATTTATCTTCGTCGCTTTCCTGGCCTTTTATATAAAGCTATCACACCAATCGATATTGCTCTTCAGGACTCGTTGAGAGAATATAACCATAACATACCTCTAAGAAGTCGCGATCATATCTCATCCATTCCTTGCCCAGAACTGTTTGCTTTAAATACCTTCCCCTTCTGCAATTTTCTCATCTTCTTTTCGCAGACCTGCCTTTCCTCCCGGTGCTTAGATCGATGTGGAATAGCTCCATCATAATACATCACAGGAATGGTCGATGCTAATTATCTCAGAAGCTGCCTCGCTTATTCTTTCTGATCTTTCACTCTCAACTACAAAAGAATTCACGAAGGTTCTAAGGGCTATTAAGAAGAATAGGGAAGGATTGTTTTTGATTGTTCTTTGTTTCGGAACCAAAAAAAAGGGTATGTTTACAAAAAGGCTACTCTTGAAGCCTCTTGATAAATTCCCAAAATTTTAAAGATGAGAAGTGTTATGTTGTATGCAATTTCTGCAAGTATTTTGAGAAAATTTGCTGCAAAATCATCAACAATATTTTGTATCCGTCAAGTTCTAACCACTGAAATATGATGAAAAACGTAGTACCTGACAGTCTCCAAAACTTTAATATAATTATTAATTTTGTAGATATTCTGCCTTTGCGTGCCAATAACCACTTAGAACCATTTTCTTACAATATTCATGGCTCGTTTTAAAGGAGACGGGTGTCGTATGGAAATCTCTGCGAATCAAGAATTCCGTGACGCAGCCGAAACATTAGGCATTTCTTTGCTCTTCCAAAAAATGTCCAAGGATTCGAGAGCTTCTCTCGGCTTGCTAACCGTCACGAAATGCGCAAAAGAGATTCAGTTCCGGAAGGACGAACTAACAGTCGTCTTACAACCCCCACGTATTTATAAAAGCCTCTTCCAGCTCGAGGATAGGCTTTCTCCAAAGAGGCGACAAGCTATAATTTCCTGCTATTGTATGCAGTTATGAATACATTTGAAACCAGGGCAACTTTTCGAGTTCACAAAAAAAAAAAAACATAAATCCTCACCTCCACGTATTATGATATTAATGCACACCAACAATTCATTCTAACTTATTTTATAAAATAATCTGTTATTTTTTTATTTCCACCACGAATAGCGATAACAAATGAATAATAATCATAATAATAGCACGACAAATTATTCGGTTCACATACGTTGGTGCCACTGTTTAAAACGCTTTACTACAAAACTCATGGACTCCTGCAGCCACTATATATTTCCAATAAATTTGAAACAATTTTTATGCAAAAATCATGCTTCCTTGCTCCTGACTGTTCACGCCAATACATTTAAAATCACTTTCATTCAAAATTCATCTATATTACTGCCATTAATGCCGATTCAAGTACACTGAAAATAATTTATTGAACGAAATTTGTGGTTTCTCAACAGTGACTGTTGCTTCCAATGAATCATTTCTTCTGGACGTGTCATTTTTTTATGATATGGATTTCCTGTTCCCAATACACATAAAAACATTTTATCAAAAATAAACGGCATTCCAAATTTCGAAATCAGCATTAGCAGGAATTGGAGCGAAATGGTTCAAGATTTGACCTGCTGACTTCTTTGAGTCTTCTCTACGGGACACGTGGAGAGAAACCGACGGAATTTTTCTTTTATCTCGTACGTTTTCTTAACGCCTCTTTCATAATATTTGCTTTCCACTTTTAGCCAAACTTAAAAAGTCCTTGAACAAACAAAAGAAATAAACGAAGCTTTCTTCTTCCTTGTTTGTTGCTAGAGGGCAGCAGCAGCAGCAGGGGAAAATCTCAAATCTCGGCTTAACAGCCGAACCACTTCCTTAATGCTTTTCCTTTTTTCTCGCTTTCTTCACCAAAAAAATCATCTCGAAGAAAGGTGCTTTGGTTGTCTTCAAAGTAACCACATTATCTTCGTGTGAGCGGACGAACTGGGATGTTTTTACACTAGCACACGGTTGGTTGAGTTCATCAAGGCATATACTGGAACTGTTTTGGGCTCATACTGAGCGTCCACCAACTTTTCCTATAGTTTGTGTTTGTTTTTAAGTCACAGAAAAGCCAATTAGAACTGAACCTACAGTTTATAAAATGTGAACTACTATGTGCTTCCACCGGATACAACGTGACGATATTACCACTACGCTACAGGAGAGGTCTCAATCTTTCCTACAGTGTAAGGTTACGTTGTGCAGTGACTCTTATCACAGCCATGCTAACTGGAAGTATTCTGGTGTTAAAACAGACTACTGCAACTTAAACATGAAATGTAATCAAACAGGAGTTTAAAAAATACATTGAGGCTTGTCTGCAGAATAACAAAAACAATTTTCTTCCGACATAATTGAGAAAAAAATTGTTATTTTTGTTAATTTTGTTCGCTAACTGGAAGAAATTTTGTATGTACAGAAGATGGACAAAAATATGGAAACGCAACCACATCGGAACGGGTGATATCGACGCAATTTTTCCACTTGAAATCGGACGCGGTGCAACATTATTTTGTTTTGCGCCGTGAAATAGGACCTTGTCGGACTGGAGTCGACAGTTGCACTGTAGATAGCGTGCACTGCAGTTGATACTGAATCATGTCCGAGCTGACAGTGTTTCACAGAGGGCAAATTGTTGGTGCCCGCCTTGCAGGCGCCTCTCTTAACAAAGTAGCCATGTTATTTGGCGCATCGAGAGGGGGACTATCCAAGATCATGATGACATAATAGTGTGTCCGAAAAGACATCATCAGAAAAACACCTGCGTGGACGAAAATGTACACTGAGTGACAGAGACAGACGGACACTGAGAAGGATTGTGACCATGTTTTGCATGAAGAATGGTGCAAGATCCCATTATCCACCATCGAGGACTTGTATTTGTTTATTCCTCGGAGACTGCAGGCCGTTTTAGACGCTAACGGTCCTTCACCTTATTACCTTCAGCATTCCGGCTTTTCTTCGCAGGTGTTTCCATATTTTTGTCCATCCCCTGTATATTACTTTATATTTTCAGGACTTAATTGTATTGATTTTTGTGGAGAACTTCCACTGCTTATGCGTGCATTTGACATATTTATTTTTGTTATACTTCTGAATTTCCCTAAATTCTCATTCATTAGCATACATCTTTTAATTTTCTGAATTTATTTAAATTCTCGTCCATTAACACACATCTTTTTATTTTCTGAATTTCTTTCAATTCTCATCCAATAACATAGGCGACATCTTTTTTTCTGAATATATTACAATTCTCATCCATTAACATACATAGGTTGCTATTTATGTATCCGGAACTGTAGAACTGTAGGTAACATCTAATATATCCATCATAAAGTTGGACATTTCTATGGTATATTTACATAGAACGTTGTGCTTACACATGCTATTCTTGTTTGTTACAGGGACTTGAACATTTCATCGGAGGCCAACAATGGAATTAACTCGAGAACATTTACAAGCAATGATTTTCTACGAATTTCGACGTGGATTATCTCAACAACAGTGCATCGATCAACTCACTTCCACTTTTGGCGATGAAGCACAATCTAAAATCACTGTATATCACTGGTTTAGTGAATTCAATCGTGGCCGTCGTTCGCTCACGGACGAATCTAAAGAAGGCCGTCCAAAATAAAAAAAAGGCTCGTGTCGATTGGTGCAAACAAATACTAACAAAACACAATCGTGGTGGTTCAAAAGCCATGTATAACATCTACACAGGTGACGAATCTTGGATCTATGCATATGAGCCCGAAAGCAAACAGCAGTCGACGGTGTGGGTGTTCCAAGATGAGCCAAACCCAACAAAAGTTGTTCGTGCAAGAAGCACTTCGAACCAAATGGTCGCCTGTTTTTGGGGAAAAATGGACATGTGGCTACAGTGGCACTAGAGAATCGTAGAACCGTCAATTCTGAATGGTACACAACCATTTGTTTGCCAGAGGTCTTTGGGGAAATCAGAAAAAACAACTAGCGACGCAGGATCATTCTTCACCATGGCAATGCGAGTTGTCACACATCGTTCCAAACAACTCAGTATTTGACCGGTGAAAACTTTGAATTGATGGGTCATCCGCCGTATAGCCCTGATTTAGCACCCAATGATTTCTTTTTGTTCCCGTCCGTGAAGAATAAGCTACGTGGTCAACGATTTTCGACGCCAGAAGAAGCGATTGATGCGTTCAAAATGCATGTTTTCGAGATACCTCAATCGGAATGGACAAAGTGCTATGAGAATTGGTTCAAACGTATGCAAAAGTTCATCGATGATCATGGAGAATATTTTGAAAAACAATAAAACCATTTTCAATGATAAATAGCAACCCTCGTATATATCTTTTTATTTTATTAATTTTTAAAAAATCTCATTAATTAACATGTAATCTCTGTGAAGTTAATAGTAAAAATCCATCTTAGGCAGTATCCGGTGTTCACTGTTATCGCGATTCACTGGGTGATACAAAAACTCACATTCGCCAATGCAGTGTCAACGGTTGACATTCTTGCAATGAACTTGGGTGGGAGATATTTTACTAACATTCCGTCACTTTCAGGTTAGGTATTGCCTGTTGAAGGCATGGTATTGACCACCAGCAAAACTTCACGAGTAACGAGGCAGGTAAAAGAGTCACAGCTACTAGATGAAACTTACGCATCGTATTTGTCGACGCTGGAGGTTTTGGCAAACTCAACCCCTGTACCGTGTGGCATTGGATCTACCGGGAGATATACAGTCTCCATTTCAGAATTTATGCCTGGCCCCGCCTTGGTAGTATCCTGCTTGATACACTGCTTGTCTTTCGCTTCACCAACAGTTAACAAGATGAACGTACACGGCACACAGCCATCCATTTCTGGGCTCACTTGTTGATCCATTTCGTGAATACATCAAGCGCCCTTCGGAACGTCTTTCGTTACAAATTTCATTGGAATCGATACGAAATGAAAGAAGGTAAATATTTTTTTTAAGTTACATGGAAGTTAAACAGCCCTGGTGTGTCAGTTTCACACGGGATCCAGAACAAGAAACCCGTACAGAGAATCCAATCTGCACTCTTCGGCAAACTCTACAATAGTAAGCATCATCTTATAGGAAAGACCTTAAGTATGAATAGGTTGATTTGCAGAAGGTGCAATTAGGTTGCAAATTTAGTACTTCCATCTACTTTCATTATCCTAGGTTTTATATTACTACTTTCTTCTTTTATCCAACATTCCTCCTGTTACTGCAAATCGAACAAGTATATCCCTGTCAACAAACCGAACTTTCTTTATGTATCAACTCTACAGCTGTGGAATCAGCAACCAGAAAATGCTTATAAGACCGTAAGCAGACTGATTTGCCACCCTCTTCAGCAGGCGTCTGCCGAGTAGATTGAAAGGTTACATTTGTAAATATTGTTGATTTTTTTTAAATGTTCCATATCCTACTTCTTGCATGATATGACGTGTAAGTGTGAGTATAGTTGAGTGTCTGGGCACTTAGCGTTTAATGTTTAATTTTATAAGGCTGAGTGATAGAAAACCCTATCTGGACGGTTTTAACTCCGCCTTTTAAAACAATGCCTAAGCCTTCTCTGCCTATGGCAAAATATAGTAGCGTACAAATTGAACGAGTCTAAACTGATTATTTTGAAGATGTAGAGAAATTTGTATGCCTTGCTACCTATACTCTGTCCAAAAAGTCTATGGAGCTAGCCAACGAAAACAAGTCCACTGCGCGAGTAGTACCCGAGAGAGCTCGCCCAATGAATGCGTGAGAGGGGAAAACATTGCATGGAGGGGTCAACGCGATTGGAGCTACCAGACGTTTGCAGTAGCGCCCAATCCCTCTCTCTCGTTTTCTCCCTTTCTCTACCATTATGCGCGGCGTTGCTTCACAGACTCCTGGGGCACACTGTGGGGTGTGACAAGGATATACATTCCTTTGTGAATCATTCTAGACTACAGCTGGATTCCTATGCTTACAACGAGGATGAAATCAACCTGCCGTATTTATGAAAGAGCGCTCTCGCATGCACTTGTGGATTGCAGAGTGAGCAGCGGTACTGGAGCGTTGTAAGTGGGGCGGGAAGAAGTAAGTGAGCGAGGCATGAGGCATCGTCGGTCGCGTTCATGAAGTGGGAAACTTTTAGTCATCTGATTAGGTAATATAAGTGCAGAGTAGCATTGTAATCACGATGGTTCCGTGCAAGAGAAGCTGCGCCTCTTCCGCAGTATTGAGGCGGAGTGTGCAGGCGGGAAGCTCACGGAGCGCTCACTGGCCTCCACAAGTGCCTGATGTAACTTAATTTAAAATCAAAACAAACAATAATCCATTGCCAACAATATTAATGTAAATCTAGGTTTAGTGCCTCATAAATTATCACCTACAAAGATACGATCAGAACTTGCCCAAGCCTCATAAATTCTCGAGGATGCAAATCTAACTTGTGTATTTCACGAGTCCCCAGATTAGGACGAGCAGGTGAAACGCACAAACTTACATACTTCAATTAGAGCATACCCTCTCGTTTAAGTTGGGGGAATTTGGTTTCCATTCCTCCGCCGGGTCCACGCCCACAACCGAGCAACCCGAATGAAATGAAATCCACGGAATTTCAGCCTGCCAGTTCATTTGAGCGAGTTTCGCTTGTGTGCAAGCGAAAAAGCGGCAGCCGCGGCATCTGCTCTTGAGTGGGTTAATAACTTCAATTTCCATCTAACGGCAAGCTCGGAGATAAACAAATTGGAGCCATGGTTACGGCACCACAGGCGACGTACTCAAAGGGTGGTGGGGAATCGGAACGAACTAAAATATCAGCTTAAATTAGACCGCGATACTGGATAAAACCATGATTGTCCACTATAAACAAATCAGCGTTGCTTGGAATACCTAAATAAGCTGTAAATAATCGATATAGCACGAATTCAACACAGTTTCACGTTGACAGCAAGTGTTGCGATTGTTTCTAAATGTGTTTTGCGAATGACTTCATGCCTAGCTCTAACAACGATTATATTGGGTTGTTGAAGTCTTGTGGAATGGCCTCCGAGTTCACCAGACCTTACGCCGTACGATTTTAAGCTGTGGGACAGCCTGGAAGCCTAATAAGGTATGTAGAAACCAGTGATCCTTCGACTCCACTGCAACGAAGTCAACTCCTACAAAGTTTTACGATGTTGGGAGCATTCGGCACCATTCGGATGTTTTCATACACACCAGCAATCGTGCTCTCTGTGTACGTTTAAGTAATGTACGATGACTTTTGGATAACCCTGTATTCCTAATATATCCGTGTCACTTAATTCTCTATCTCTAACCTCGACTTATGTCTCCGTTAGTATATGTGTGCATAAATTGACCTTAAAACGAATGTGGGCTTCCCTATCGTCGTCGCCTTGTATTCACGGGGGGCCGGTTCGACACCCATGGTGCTTCGGATCCCACTTTAAACACTTGGTCCAGTCACGATCAGATGTGATACCTCACCTTCACCTTCACGCACCCTCACCATATCAAGTCTCCGGAGGAGGGTCTCCCTTATCGCACAACGCTAGGACAACCTTATGTTCTGACGTCAGACGAATAACGCCTACGTTGTTAGGTTTGGTTCTCTTAGCATAAATATTATGCTAAGAGAACTAAACTTAACTAACCTAACCTAACAACTTAGGCATTTAGCCTAACAATAAAAGCATTTCTCGGTGACGTCAGAACACAAGATTGTCCTAGCGTTGTGCGATAAGAGGTATGCCTCATAAGGGTCGTCCTTCAGAGGGTGGCCACCTCTGGTCCCGATTATCCTTTCTGTGCACAAAGTGAACTTCAAAACAAATGAAAATTGACACAAACGATTGTGTGCATATATCCCTCTCACACAAAAAGTTACACGTTTCAAACTGCGACCTGATTGTTCTAGATTCAGCATGTGGTGGAAATTTTGAATCCAGAACTAAATCTGTTGTCATTACAGCATAGAAACCAACGAGAAAAAGGCAGCGCCAGAGTTTCGACAGAGCTAACGACAACTCGCATATGAAATGGGTCTGGCAATAAAGAGAGAGAAAATGCTTAAACGTGCAGGAAGAGAAGACTTATTTCGACCGAGTGTTAAGTTGCCGGCGTGGCCTGAATTTGCAAAAAAGAACGCAACCATATCTTTCCTAAACATGTGTTTAGTATGGCCAGCTCGCTCCACACCCAAGACCTGTGAGAGGGCCTGTGGTTCTAGGGAACGATCGATATGCTCCGACACCTTAAAGCCGATGTGATTTTGAGGAGTGTCTCCCCACGCCGGGTCGGGGAGAGGAAGCAAACCCATTCCTGCAACCCTATCGCTACTGTTCTAGGAATGCTAATTAGTGTTCCATGCTGGAATACCGATAATATTGTCCCGAGCCGAAGAGACCAGTCGATATGGCCCGCCAGCAAAGATTTCATTATGTTCCTCACGAACAGATTTTGTTTACTATTTGTTGCTTTTGTTGTTGTTGAATTGATGTCTTAAGTCCACTATATGCACATCAAGGCTAATCGGGACTGGACGTACAGTTTAAAGTGGGATCCGAACCACTATGTGGCTCCACCGGGTATCGAACCCGGGACCCCTTCATTACAAGACGACGAAGCTACCACTGCGCCATCGGGGAGGCTTTTTTAGTATTTGTATTTTTATTATTTTATGTTGCTTTTCAGCCATTTCTTATTAATCGCGACGATGAGTAATGTTTAGATGAAAATGTTGAAGAGACACTCCCAAATTACACCCAGGACAGGATTCAAACCCGGGTAAAGGGATGACGTTTTCAAAAGGCAAACAAAAGTCAACCTCAGTACACCTCGGTAACTGCTTTTTGCAGGCTAACGAGGCTATGGCATTTGGACCTACAGCCGGAATGATCCTTTGTACGACTGTGTTTTGCCCTTACATGTGCTGAGGGCCCCTTCACTACCCTAGCTTTTAACCTAGGTAGGGAGACGCAAGTCCTCGAAGACACGTGCTGATTTTACATATGCTAAAGGGTGGCTCCCCTCATAATGTAACGGGTGGAAATAGCCTAAGTGCCGAAGCACCCAAGAATTTTATTTCAACCCATCGGACCCGGGAACTTTGGTGGTGAGATCCAAAGTCGACCACTTTAACATGCCCAAAACATTTGATTTGACTGGCCACCCAGGTGGCGTAGTCGTCACATAGGTTGCCTTGTAATCAAGGGTTCCGGGTTCGATACCTGGCGGAGGAACTTGCACAGTGGTTCGGATCCAACTTTAAACTCTAGGTCCAGTCCCGATTATCCTATCTATGCATAAAGTGGAGTTAAAACAATTCAAGCATTGTATTTGATTAGATACTTGTTATTTAGCGTCGCTTTTTTGCCACCTTTGGCTACTCGAAACAATTAGAATGAATAACAATTAGATGAAATGTTGAAGGAACACTCACAAAGACCACCCAGGTATCGCCCGGGATTCGAACCTGGGACTCTTGGCGTTGTGGCGCATTGTTCTAACTCCACTAGGGAGGGATACAATTATTCTGAAATATTGTTTCATCATATCAATATCTAAAAAACGCAACGTCAGTTATCGGCACACTCAAAAAAGCAAGATTCAAAAAAAATTCTCATTATTTTTTCTGCATAAATAACACAGTACAGGTACACTGCTGTAATTTAGGCACGTACTGTACGTATATTACAGGTGCTTTCTCATATTCTCATGTGTTTTGTTTTCTTGTACTGTATAGATATGTATGTTGTACTGTGTACTGTATGTATAAAATAAACCTGTAGTACTGTACGTGCTTTTCTTTGTTAAATAAACAAATGTTTGATTATCCGCAAAAATCGTTATCCGCATAACCTTCGGTGGCAATTAATGCGGATAAACGACGTTCTACTGTACTATAAACAAAATTTATTAGCATTCTTATCACAAATGTATGCAACGGTGTTGCACACGATCACTGTTGTCTCTCAACATCAACTTTGCAATTACTATAAAGAAACCCGAAGCGCTTTCAGCCTCCACCGGGTATCGAACCCCCGGGACCTCTTCGTTATAAGGAGACCCATTCCTAATTAGTATATCATACCACATACCCACTATATTATTTTAATATTAATATCAATTGTGAGAGAAACTCATCAAAATCGGCCAACCCGTTATGTGAACGAAGCCTCATGGAAAAAATGCAAAACGAATACAGCCCGTGGCCTTCCATTGATAAGACTATTAGATGAAGTTTGGATATCAAATATTGGTAAAAGGGAAACCCATGATTGTTTTTTTTTTCACAGCCGCGGGACTCTTTTGATTAAACATTATTTTTCTTCTTCTTTCAACCCCTTGCTAGAATGCCGCGAAAGTTAAGTCAGCCATAAACGTTTGATTGCATCATTAATATTCCTATTTCCCACAAAACTTGGGGAAAAGTTTCCATTTGCACGGCGTTAATGAAAACTTTTTGTGGGGTACCGTGGAAGTAAAGCCCCCGCTGGAGAAAAAGGGTGGTAGAGCAGGTAAAAAAAACAAACGAAAAGAAAGAACGGAGCATTCAGAAATGTTTTGCAACACTCCATCAAGCCAAAAATGAAATGAAAGCCGGGGGAAAATATGAGAAGTCCTAGTGGAGATATTTAGAGGGGGAGGAAAGAGGGAGGTACGCTTTAATTTCCGCTAACAGCCCAGCTTTTCCATAACCAATCATAGAGAATAGCGATTGCGACGGGAAAACTGGTAGCCGTTACGAAAGGCGGCGAGAAATATTAAGCTACGACATCGGCGTGCAAAAGCCAGAGGAAATTTCAGAATCATCTTCAAAAGAGGGGGAAGGGGGAAGGGGATGCTGTAAATTGTCCCCGTGCGTTGCCAGGGTCTCTATTATTGCCAGAATATCATGTAAATAGCAGCTGTAAATCTAAAACAAGACTACCCTGATGACACAATTAATTCTCGCCCCTACTCCCCTTCCTTCAGAACGCACGTTAAAGGTGTAATATATGATTTCATTATCGCCCCGCGTGCCTATTGACTAGATGCCTTTATTCCTTCCCGCAGTCGACGGAGCGTGGTTGGAGAGGAACAATTACAATATGACACTTGCCCGTTTTAACTTCCAGCCCAAGAGGCAAAGTTTGGAAAACAGGGTTTCCAGATGTAGGGATTTTTACATAAATATGCTAAAATGTTGGAAAACTTTTCTTTAATTTTGCCAGAAGGGTCTCTCAGCTTGTATGTGGGTTTAAAATTGCACCAGCTTGTTATCCACAATAGCTGCATCAAAACGTAAAAGACTTGTGTAACTGAACAGATATCACGTCTGTTTATTCTGCAGTTTTTACGATCACATTTATAGCATTCCTACCTGTCCTACTTTAGATCTGTTTCACTCAAAATGACTGGAACCTATGATCTTTTAATTATGCACCCACCCAGTAAGCTCTAACTACCACATCAAAATTGACAACTATACGTACGTGGAAAATAAAACCCTTGCTAACTATTTCCTGAGACTGGTGCACACACATAGAACTAAAAATGCATTATCATCAGTTTATGCACTTTTAATGTGTTACTGGAGTCAACATATTTGTGTTAATTGACGTATTTTTTGTGTTGCGTGTACATCGTGTAAAGGAGGTTAGAGGGGGCACCGACCCTCCCAGACGCTTCAACTAAACAATAAATCAATTAGCGTAGCAGTAAATGGGATAGATCTTTAATGTTGAAAATTCAGTGATCAGTCCTTGAGATTAAAATTAGACTATGGACCACACTGAAGTTCGGTATTATGCACTGCACATGCTGATTGAAAATAATGCAATTACCCCGTATTTATGTTTAAAATTAAACATTTGCGCACATGAACGTGGAAAAAAAAGCGATCGCCCACATGAACATGTAAAATTAAGCGATCGCCCACGTGAGCATGAAATATTAAGCGATAGACCCTATGAACATGGAAAATTAAGCGATCGCTCCTATGAACATGGAAAATTAAGCGATCGTCCACATTAAGCGATCGCCCAGGTGAACATGATAAATTAAGCGATCGCCATATGAACATGGAAAATTAAGCGATCGCCATATGAACATGGAAAATTAAGCGATCGCTATATGAACATGAAAATTAAGCGATCACCATATGAACATGGAAAATTAAGCGATCGCGCACGTGAACGTGTAAAATTAAGCGATCGCCCACATGAACGTGGAAAATTAAGCGAGAGCTCCACGTAAACATGAAAAAATAAGCGAGTGGCCGTCCAGAGACATTTAAAACTTAGAATAATCTTCAATACACGTACATAGGTGAGATCCTTGGTGTAGCCTAATCATCATTTAATGCCGCGATAAGATTGATTGATTGAATTATGGTTTAAAGTACACTATATGCACAGAAAGGCTAATCGGGACTGGACGTACAGTTTAAAGTGGGATGCGAACCATTGTGCCATGTGCCTCCACCGGATGCCGCGATAAGAGCTCCATCTCTATCCTCTGTAGAGAAAACGTTCACAAACGAAGCTGTGTATACTTGAAATCCGACTAATACGCCTTGATAACATCAATTAATTGATTGCTACAATCCGTGAGATACACAGTATTCGTATTGAGACCTTTGGCATTTCGCAAATATTTCTTCAAACTTTCCGTTTGTTTTGCTACAATTTCTGTGGAATTAAATATCGACACGAGAGATGGAAATAAAAGCATGCTCCACGCGCGATAAACCTCATCAATATGCAGGCAGTGTTCAGTAATGAACTGCAAGAGCATGTCCCAGATCAAACTTTTATTTTTAGTTTTTCAGAGCTATGAAGAGGGACTTGGAATGGAGATATACTCGGGTTGACACGAAAACAAAAAAACCTTTCTTTTCTCCAATATGTCGTCAAGGGATAAGAGAGGGGCAAAAATAAGAAGCGCAGAGAAAAAAAACGCAATGACAACAAAACTCGAACTTCCGCGCGAAGAGGAAAAAAGAAAAAATGGATAGCACGGAGCAGTGTTGCCACCATTGTCTGATTTTGTTAATTTCCCCCATCTCTCGTTCAATATGATGGAAATTTTGAGCGATTCCCTCATGGATTTTCTCTACGAAAAGTAGTTATGATTTCATTAAACCCGTCTTATTGCTTTAAGATGTAGTTTTAACACTGGACAAGAACTGCAATTCTTTTTTTGATTTTATACATAAAACTAAATTTTCAGATCGGCCACCTCGTCTATTCACCATAAACATGCTAAAAAAAGCAAAGTAGAAACAAGAAAAAAAAAACATAAATGTCTATGTAGGAAATTTCAAATTACAGCGTTATCTACTTTTCAATTGCCAAAACAAATTTACCAACTTTTCAGTTTCATATATTATTTCAAATCAATATCCAGGGTATTTTATAATGGTTTAACTTCTTTTAATTCCCTTTATAGTTATTTTAATGCAAATGCTCCAGTTGAAAGACAAGCATTATAATGTATTTTTAACTTGTGAACATCGATGTATGTAACATACTATATAAGTATTTATTTTTGACCTATGAACACCTGTTGTACCCAATTATTTTTTTAGCGTTTTTTTTACCTATGAACAACACCTGTTGTAGTATTGTGTATTTCAGTATTTCTTTTCTACCCATGAACATATGTTTAACATATTATTATTAAGCATTTCTTTTATTACATTATGAACAACAGCTGGTGCAGCATATTAAAGTTCACAAGAACTTTGAGTACAACAGAGATATATTAATATTTTCCGGCATTTCCAATTTTTGTAAACTTTTTAATAAATTTTAAATAAATTGCAAACTAATGGAAATCTTGTAGTAATAATTTGTCTGTAACAAGCGTTTACTGGGGCAAAAAAGTGTATTGCAAAAAAAAATAGTTTTCACATTGCAATTAGCAACATTTAGGAGTAAACAAAATTTCGCCGCCGATTCGAAGTGCTTCGTATTTAATGACAACCCACGTCGATATGTCCATGAATGAAGATGCTTATTTCCCATAATTTGCGATTTAGTCGTAATAACGGGAGGGCCTGCCTTTACCCTAATGAACGCAATATGCCACTCTAAGGGTGGCAATAATATGCTATTGGTTGTTCCGAATGATTTCACTTTTCACTGATCGAACAATGCTCTCTCTATATGCAAGTGAAAGAGTTGAAAATGTTTTCATATTCTCGTAGCCGTTACTAATGGGAGCAGTGATAACGTCCATGGGGATGGGAAGGGGTATTTCTTCGCTAAATGCTTTAGTTCTTACGTGGATCAGGTTTAGGGCTCTTAGAAGTAAAATAACGCCCCTAAGTGCCTTAAACACTTGTCATGTAATATCTGGTCTCGAACACAAAAACCCCTTCGAGCCTCTCATGAAAATCCGCAAAAACCAGTGTCCGAGTCGACACTAACTACGAACGTCTAAACGTGCAGCTGTTTAATTGTGTTAATTAAATTAGTTCCTTCAAGCTTCGACCTTACTATCACAATTTCCAATATTTTAAAGCACTTCCTAATATTTCTACAAAGCTTGCGAAAAGTCATTTAAACATTCTTAACCCTTACCGCAATGACACCTTTTAAATACCGGTGCTTTCATTCATCGTTATTGTTGAACAAAATTACATCTACAGTAATTCAACGCAGCATTCTGAAGCCTGTCATGCACTTAAAAAAATATTGTTATAATTTGGACAAAACAAAATCACTTGTATTCAATATTATCATTTAGTAAACATATTTTTTGTGTGTACATTTCAAATATTAATACTTAAGTATAAATGTATCCGTTCCTGACTGCAACCAACTCTTATACGGAGGCCGTTATGTTTACATGTTACAACTTTCACCGAAAGGTTGCATGAAAATAACGATGCAACGTTATTAGCAAAATACGTACACATATTGTTTTTCAGCTTCAACTTCAGCTTCGATATCAACGAACATGTACTTGTTTGCATTCACTAATGTCTACTCCTTGACATTTTATACGTTTAAACATTGATAACGCTGTGTGTCAAATGCATTATTAGAATTGTCGGACTGTACAATTTTTTTAATGTCTATATGTAAACACGGTTGAGACAAACCGTGGTGGGTAAGATACTTTACTCCACGCATTAATTCTGAATAAAGGTATTCATTAGTATTTTACCTTCACATTCCGTAGTACAGTGGGATCCATGAGTATTACCCTGCAAATTGTCCATGACTATTTTTATTAATTTCTTTTCTTACATCCTATGTATGTATTTTTATGTACGCTGGTGCAGAAGTTGTCAACAGCTTGTTTTGAGTTTTATTTTAATTCCTGAAGCTCTTATTGGGTCAAATAAAGTGCACGAACATGGTGATGGACAATTTGCAGTGTAATACTCATGGATCCCACTGTACATAGGATTACATAACATTTCCATGCAAGTTGGTTGCAAATAATTAAACAAACAAGTGACTTACGGCATCCAGGTAGCACTGTGTTTCGTCCTGACCAAGCTCGAAGTTCGATAAACCATCACTCTCCTCATAAACAAGTAATAGGCCTATTCTTATTATTTGTGTCCCCGTATCCACTATACCTTGCTGAACAATTTTGCGATAAAACATTTCACGAAACTCATGCACAGACGCCGATGATTTCGGATTAATCTACCCCTTGCGCACAAGTTTGGTTCTTATCAGCCATGTTGCTCCAGGATCCCGCAAAAGTGCCACTTCAACGTCCACTTCCTGGCTATGGGGAATTTACACCTTTGCAAAGATCTACACAACATACAATTTTAACGGTATAATTCGTTCTAACCTTGGTAAGTTACAAAACCTGGATAAACAACAATAAAAAGTTATCAATTCCACACATTTTAACCAGTGAAACATTAACAAAATTACATCACAAACGAACTTCGTCCGTGAAAAATTCAGGCATGTGGCTAATGTTTCCGATGTAGACACAGAATAATGATTTTATACATCGATCACTGACAGTAAAGTGACGTGTCTAAACGCACAGAAACCTGACTACAATATCACACAAATCGAACAACTGGAATTAGATTAAGATCCAATGTAACTTTCACGTTATAATACGGTCATGTGGTGCGTGCTAACCAGTTAAATGAACGTTGAAATCAGCAGACAGCCATTTGTTGCATCTTCTGAACTAGCAAAACATTAAATTGCCACAATTACGTCACAAACAAACTTCGTCAGTGAAGTGTTTCCTGTGTACACACAGAATAATGTTATTATACAGTTATCGCGGGCAGTAAAGTTACATGCCTAAACACACACAAGCCTGACTACACACAAATCGTATCGTGAATACCGATATTCTTATGTTCAGCGATTACTTGGTTGAATACAATTTCTTGCACAAGCCTGGCACTGGGATGCACCTGCACTGCACTTAGTGTCAAGTGCAACGAAGTAACCGGGGTTAGAGACGCAGAAGGTGTTGGCATTCTCGATACAGCCCTCCGTGGAGGTGATGATTCCCGATTATGAGTTGTAATCATATTCCTCGCTTGCAGAATCTGAATCAGATTGCTTATTGCTAGTTAGGCGTTTAATTTGGGGGAGGGAGGGGTCATTACGTTACACGTCATGTGATCGGGGGAAGAGCAGTCTCACGTGGAGTGTACGTCTCTCTCTCTCTCTCTCTCTCTCTCTCTCTCTCTCTCTCTCTCTCTCTCTCTCTCCTACTTTGGCAGCCGTTGGGGGTCACTTCGTCCTTCGATATATTTGTGTACTGGTAGTATTTATAATTAGGCTCAGTTTATAAATTTATTCATTCATATTGCACTTAGAATTTAATTGTTTTTTAGCACTAGTTATTTGTCGTATTAAATACTATCAAGACTCAGGTGATTATTTCCGGGTTTACCGACATCTACTTGTCACGGGTATCCACTTTCCGTCTAAACTTTAATATATGTTGAACCAACCCTGACAACTACAATCTGATTCGAGTAACGGTGATATTTCGTCTATGTAAATTATGGCCGTGGTTATAAGTATAATGTTGATGTTAATTAGATTCATAAGTTATAGGAACTTCTTGTTATGAAAATTTCTAATGTTACGTAAAAAAAATAGTTTTGGTTTAATCAAATTGAAAATTATAATTATTTTCGTACATTCCACAAAGGCCTCTAACTCTGCTAATATACATTATGTAATCAGGTAGTTACTTATCGACTCTTAGCATATATAATTGTAGAGGACTTAATTAGTCGTCCAAATCTAAATTATATACTTTATTGAGTTTTAAGTCCACTACATGCCCAGTAAGGCTAATCGGGACGGGACTGAACCTACAGTTTTGAAGTGGGATCCGAACCACTATGTGCTTCCACCAGGAATCGAACCTGGGACACCTTGATTACAAAGCGGCAACGCTACCACTGTGCCATTGGGGAGGCCCAAAATTATATACTTTAATTCCAAGAGCAGTGATAGAGTGCATAATCTCCGATTATGAGTTGAGATGCACACATAGACTAATCGGGACTGGACCTACAGTTTAAAGTGGTATCCGGACTAGTGTCCGGAAACTCTCCAATTACTTTTACCATCAGGGTTGCTTCCGGGGAGAAAGTGCTTGAGAATGCCCAACAGAAGAATCGAACCTTAGCTTTCCGCATGACAGTTGGACGCCCTACCGACAGGTGGCACGAATTTACTGGTGCTCACTTGAGAAGAGATGAAGACTTGTTTGCTGAGAAAACAAAAGCAAAAAGAAACGTAAGGGTAACTGGAAGAAAAGAGCCCGTTTAAGACACGCCGCACGAACATAGTTTACTCCATGCACGTCTGCGGTCCCTAAAAGTCAAGGGAACATTCCTTCTTGTCTCCGACAGCGGGACTTCTGTTGAGGAAACATCCTGCAGGTTCTTCTGGGAGAAGGAGAGAAGAGTTGAGCAGGACGCGCCGCAGTACCAGCTGGTCTCCGGTCGAGACCCGGACGAGATCTCATAATTCACGGTTCCCTAGCGACTGCGTGTCGGTTCCAGGCCCGAACTCAATAAGCGAGAGTGTCTCGCAGACATCGGAAGCCGGGCCGGAATCAACTGCGACCCATTTGTCAGGAAAGAGTGCGTCGACCCCCTCCTTTCTGGATTTCTAAATCTTTTATTTCCAAAGCCAGATGGTCGAACAGAGCACCTGGGTGGTGCTTTCTTGATCTGTTGCAAGGGAAATAACAACCGAGACATTGTAAGGCAGTGTTGCTACTTTGAAGGGAAATTTCCCTCGAACCAGGGATAATTTTAGTGAAAAGGGAAATGTGGCAAAATTGCGGGGAAATATTTAAATTTGTCTCGGAAAGAATCAATCCATCAATGGTTCCATTATTTCTTAAAATTGTTGGAATTACTGCTTTCAAATTGTTGTCGTGTAAATTTTCGTATTTCGAACATCTAATCTCACTGTTATGTTATTTCCTCATAATTTATCTTCATTCGATCACAATTGTTTAGAGCGATGTTTTCTATGAAATCAATAATTCATTAATTTTTATGATCAAGGTGCAAATTTTGCTAAGATGAAGGAAACATTTGTGTGAATAAAGATAACTTTTGTTGCAATGTTGTGGCAACACTGTGGAGATCAAACAAATTTCAGACAAGGCCTTCAATTCCTGAATATCTCCTCTGTTGTATTCTATGTTGTTTTTAGGTCTGCCTCTTGTCTTGCGGCATTTGAAGATGAGCGACTCCATTGGATGAAATTGGACACTCAGGAAGAGACACATACGCAGGCGGGACTCGAATCCAAAACATTCTGCAGCGAGATGAGGCCAACACGGTCATTCACCGAAGCTTAAAATGCTTTGTAGAGGAACTAGTTCTAATAACATTCGTTCATGTTCAAAAACATTTTTGTTGGGCTTTTTCATTAGCTATACATATTTGCTTCACTATCTGCAGTGTGGAGGTTACTATCAGTGCGATACGAAAGATATCGTGCTGAACCTTTACCGGTTAAATGGTCTTAATAGTGGTCCAACAAAATTTCATTTTTGGGAGAATGAAAAAGATTTCCCTGTTGTTGTTTTTGAGATGCACTTTCTGTACCTCAGAAGGCTTACCCTAGATCAGTTCCAGCCACTAGGTGGTCTGTCGTGCTTTCATCTCTGCCAATCAGAGCTTGCCGAAATTCGAATAGTTGGATGCCACATTCAAAGCGGAGAAGAGGGGGATGCAACCGACACAGAGGGAGCAGATGCTTCAAATGGCGGAAGGAAAACAATTTGCCTTCTAAGGACTACAATGGTTCACTGATATTATGTCATTCTCTTGTTATTCACTGACATTATGCCAAACGACTTTTCTGTCATTTATGAAAACTTCAAACTTACACGTTAGTATCTAAAGTAATTCACCAGCCATTTCATAACGTTTTTAGACATATTATTTAAAAATAGGGTACGACTTCCGGATCCTAATGGTAGCAATATTGACCTTACCATACGTTGAGACATTGTACAAGGAATGAGAAAACGAAAACTTTTCGCTTCCAATACGGTGAAATTGTTTTACTTCCTGATGGTTAAATTTCGTCTTCGAATTCCTCCCCCACCACCATCTCCTCTCAATCAGAAGCTTCTCACGGCAAAGGGGAGTTGGAAATGCGGCAGTTTGTATTCACGACAAGAAGGCTCACTAGAAGGGTACAAGCAGATTGCATTTTCCCCTCCGATCGTGAAAGCATTCTTGTCGACACTCCGGCAAAGGTAGGTAACATAAGTAAGCGACCCATTAATCCTAGAGAAGGGGGCACAAATGTGGAAATACGTCCATATTCCAGAAACTGGCTGGGAGATGTTCCGGGACGAACACGCAGCATTCTTGCTCTGGACCACACCCTTGAGAATGGCATGGAGACAAAAAGTTTTGACCCGCACGAGAGATGTACTGTGTAGAGCTTTAAGTGAGGAAAATGCAAATACGACCAGGGCTCGAACCCGGTCTCTGGTACACCTTGCCATTGCTCTACCAATGAGCGACCAAGACAGCCCTGGTTTCGCTGTTTCAACAGTGTGGAAATTGCTTCCGGCACTGAAATTTGTACAACCTTGGTACTTGATAGCTATACGTCGTTTGTTCTAACCCTGTGCTGTCTCTGTCTTTGAGTGTGACGTCACTTGGACGCTGTTGTCGATGTTTCTCACATCGTGTGCAGAAACACGTTCAAAGTGCCTCTCGTAGTAAGGAGCCTAAGGATTCTTCACGCAATGCTTCTTTAATTTATTTTCATTACGTCACCTTCAATGTTCATCTACATTCTGCACTATCTTCCTTGAATCCGGGCTCGGGAGGTGAAACCTTCTGACAAAACAATAGAAACAAGATTTCTATGTCGCACAAACTTTCGCGCATTATATTTTCAACAAGGGGTCTAACTTATAGCACACTTCTGACCCACCTTCTTGATCAAGTCCCGCCCTTCGACTTGTGACGTCACAAAAATTTGCAGTGTATTAATGCCAGAACCCTAAACCTAACAACGAAAGTATTTAGCGTGATGTCAGAAGAAGGGCGGAACTTGACCAAGGAAGATGGTTGAGAAGCTTGCTGTCAGTGATATCCTTCAGTAAGAAGGTGGTGTCAGAAAACATGAACATGCACCCGGCAGCCACTTTAGCAAAGGCTCGGTCGACAAGTTGTGGCAACTGTGGAGGCATGTTGGCTGATTTCATTGGTTATCGCGGACACAGCCCTGTGAATACGTCTACAATTGTGGCGCGAAGAGAACAAGGTTACGCCACACTGACTTTACATAATGTTAATTTGCCATTCAAAATGTCCTCTTGAATAACATGCACTAACCTGCTTCATTCTTCAAGAACCGTACAACACAGTATTAGATAACATTAGTATACAGTACTCACCTAGTATCTCGACAGTGTGAGTTATCTCCTGCGGTTCGATGGTTCCAATCTGGCATATGTAGTCGCCAGCATCCTTTGTCTGCACATCACTTATCTCGAGATTGTATCCATCGACTAATCGAAACCTGTCGTCCGGTGTGATCTTGGTCGGTCCAGCCGTCAGAACAGCGATTCCCCTCTTCCACGCCAGCAAGTATTTTCCTGGAAAAAAAACAACTGAGGGTTAATAAACAAGAAATCAGAATTTGTATGAATATAGTGCAGAGTTGTTTCTTAACTTTGAACTACATAAAAATATGGTAATGTTATTGTATATTACTTGGGATATCAGTGTATATTTTCTACGCAAGATGTCGTACTACATGATGAAGCGTGTTCTTTCCTCTATTCAGTTTTAATATTGGCATTTCCAGTATCTGTTGTATAGGGTTTATAGTCCAAAATCAAGCAAATGTACATAAAAGTTGAAGTTAGCTTCCACGTTCAGTTGTTACGCCAGGTAAGCACATTAAATATTATTTCCTTGTAAACATATAGTGTACATTCTATACAACAGACTTTTTGTCACCATTACAAGGTGAGGTCACAAAAGTAGTACTATGTCCATGTAATATGTAAGATGGTAATTTCGTATTCACT
Organism: Lepisma saccharinum; assembly: GCF_977018435.1. Taxonomy (NCBI): domain Eukaryota; kingdom Metazoa; phylum Arthropoda; class Insecta; order Zygentoma; family Lepismatidae; genus Lepisma; species Lepisma saccharinum. Next base: position 26,424,139 of record NC_139253.1, read on the forward strand.
ACCAAAGTTGTCAGGACATATGAAAATATGGTCTTGTAATAGTAATATTATTACTCAATTCGAGCCAACGAAGGACAACTTTTGTAATTAAACCAAGTTTTACCACAAATTAACCCTTTACATTCAATATGTGGAGGAATGAGAAATGTGATGTTTCCTGAGACCAAAGCAATGAAATATTGATTCCATCGCATTGTGATTCATTAGTTGTTTTCCACAGTGATTTGAGAATAATGTGTGTACAGATAAACTTTTCAATAAATAACCATCGTAATTGGCATTTCGTTTTTTTCTACTTACTGATTTAGTATAAAATGTTGATTCAGTAATATTCTTACTATTTTGAAGTGGAAATCGTATTTGTTATTATAAATATTGTTTAATGTTACTGACGTTACTCTATTTGTTAGTAACGATAACTTAGATAGGTTATCTACGAGTTTCAGCCATATTGGCTATTAGAATAAATTATTTGAAAGAAAGAAGGTGAAGGCCCCAATATTCCTGTTCATTTTCAGCACACACAATACTATTTTATCTTCAAAGTTCTTAAGAGACCTTCTTCACCGAACAAAAAAAAGGTGCTTGTCAAAATATCTCTTCTTCGAATTTCCAAGTCAGTAAAGGTATATGGTGCATTTGAGCCGAAAGAATAACGAACACCTCTTCTATTATCAACTCCTGAGCACAAAGGACATCAAAGTTCCTGGGGAAAGCACTTACGCTAACATATCCTGTTCTATGCTTTCAGAACAAACACTGGGAAATGGTTATAGAGGGGGGCGTATCAACGTTGGCTTGTTCTCAACGTATGACTTCTTTCAGGTAAGAGTAAATACCGTTAAAAATGGCTGCCTACGATTATCCACCTTTTATGTTTTTGCTCCAATTCATCTTTCAAGACGGTGTTTGCTTAGCCGCGAGCTGTCAAGAGCATACCGTTTTCAATTTTCACTCAAGGAAAACCAACGAGACAATTTTTTGAAGGTAGCCAACTGTGCTATTTTTTAAAAACCTAACTGGCAGCTGAGACATCCGGTTGTAGTTTGAGCAGAATTTCGACCCACTTTTCAGCACTCGTACACAGCACAATTATAACAGGAATTGCTTACAGAATGTCAATCTGTAAGGGCATAACCTAGATCTATGATACAAATGTCAAGAAAAGTCCGACCTTCGTGGCGGAGGGGTTACGCCCTGAGGTCACAGGTTCGTATCCCAGCCTGGTCATGAGTGTTCATTGCGAGTTCCAATATCAGTTTCAGCACATCATCACTCATCCTCATTGTCGCGATTAGTCAAAACTGACAGAAAAGGAAGTAAATTGATTGATTCGGTTTATTTTGCATCGCTTTTACGCTACTATTCGCTAATCGCGAAGATGAATATGAGTGATGATATGATGAAATTGAGGAAGGGGCACTCACTAAGAACATGTTTCATGTTCAAGTTTATTTGGAAATGCAATAGGAACCAGACCGCTCTCTGCATTGATGTTTTCTTTAGCTAGTGCCTTATGTAATCCTTATGTAATCATCTTAGCCAATAATGGGATAAGAGCGACGTTAAATAAGGCAAATACAAATTTACTACACAGGAAACCCAAGATGTATGTATAATTGTGTGTTCGAACTGCTGTTTTAAGTTCACTTTATGCACAGAAAGGCTAATCGAGGCAGGCTGGGGCTACAGTTTAAAGTGGGGTCTCCACCGGGTATCGAAGACGAGACCACTTGATTTCACGGTGGCGACGTTACCACCACGCCACCAGGGAGTCTCCCAAGCCAAGATGTGTTGATACATATTTGTATAATTGTGTTTCGATTCCAGTAACACATCAAGGTACATAAAACTGCTAATATTGCACTATTGATGCATCAAATTCCACACAGGAATGCATGAAAGGGTATTTTCATCAGTAGTTGTGTCGTGTGATGCACTAAAATGCATTAATTGAGGACAATTTCAAAGAAATGAAAATTACACGTTTTACTGTGCTTATCGATGCCGAAAATGCATCACCATTGATTTCATGCACATGGAGTTCTGTGTGTACACAACATATTTTCTTCTTCTGTTATTATCTTCTCCCCCTGTCTGTACACACCCTATGGTTTCCCTCTCAACAGTATTTTTACAAGGCAGTAACGACGCAGTCTGGCAATTTACGCTAGAGAATAGGATGTGCTATCGAACCATTAACCGCACTTTACACACTTGTCTAAAAACTCTTAATTATAGCTGATGTAGCTGTGGATGACGTCATAGCTACACGTCTCTCATATGTGCCAGGTCGGCAGGCATCCTTAATTAAATAAATGCAGCTCAGTGTTTGGGTTAACGCGCAAAATAACCACAGCGCTAAGATTTAATTTAACTTGGCGCCAAAACGTGATACCATAAACTTAGTTTATTCACGCTGTAAATAAACTCTTTAAGAAGTTTTCTCCTGGAAATAGAGGGAAAAGTATTTAGAAGTTCAGGTTACATCTAGAAAGATATATGCTTTAATTAATGTTGCAACTGCAAGAGCATGCACCAAAGTAGTTTCAAAATCATGCATGGCCAATGTTTACTGGGGAATTAAGCAACTGAAAGTTGAGAGCACTACAACCCTAGTAAACTGTGAGTAATAGCTACTGTCGGCATTGTTGTAAAAGAAATGTTCAACAGGAAAATTTTCATGGTTCAGATTCCAGACACATATACGAGGGTGTGCTGATAAGTTGTGACGTCAACGAAGAAGATAACATGACAGGATCATAAACCTCGCGAGAGTTGAAACATGGAAGCTGATGTGTTGCCTAGTCGCGACTGGGATATAAGTAAGGCACTCAATCTTTTTATATATATATTTTACCTTTTTATTATATATTTATTTCGCAGTCCACGACAAGCACAATTCCTGGCACAATGACCAAGTTCCCTTGCCTCACCGGCATCTGCCAACAACAGTACCAGGTGAGGACTTCTGGGTAGTTCTGCATTAAGTGTGAAGACCTTAGATATTCCACATAAATCAGTTTGAGCGCTATGCACACTTATGCAGCCTGCTGTTGATCTTCTAAACATATATGCCATGATGATATCTGGAATTAAACACAGCTAAAGAGTCGTGGAAAACATACAATCTCGTGCTGCTCAGTCAACACTACTTTAAATTTGAAACTGGTGTGTGCAGGCTACCTATCCCGAAAAAGCACGGAAATGATGCGGTGTGTATGTAACTTGGATTTTGTACCTCATTAAGGGCACCAAGGCGCATGCACTGTTTGGGGCACGAACCCAAAGCTTTCCAACACCTGCTTAGAAAGTTTCTGCATTATCATCCAGAAAATAACCTTACACTCCTACACTGAAAATTTTGGAATATGGCTTGGGTTCTGTAGCTGTACTTAGTTCCAGTATTTCCAGTTTAAGGGATGCTTATAAGGTTACATATACCCAAACCCCTAGGTCCATATTTCATTTTCTTTTAAATACGAAACAACAACTACGATGAGAGAAACAGCCTCCATAGTGAAGTGTTCATCATAAAGAAACCAGGAGTTCAAGGTTCGGACTCAGACTTTATAATTAAATACAAAGATGAAAGATAAAGCATGACCGCTACCTTCTTTACGGTACTAACGCACACCATACCAAGTCCACAACTCAAAATGCCTAAAAATGGTGCCATTTTTCACAGCTGGCACCACTGTCTCCATCTTCACTCGGCTCCGATATCTTGACAAGTGCGTAAGAAGTGCTGACTTGGATAACGAGCCAATTCTCCAGATGGAATGACAGCTACCAGGTGCTCCAGTAATTCTTACGTCACTGATGGCCTCGTGCAAATCTTCACAAAGATTCTCTTGTGCTGTATGAAAGGGTGTCATTATTCAGTTAACGCAGGGTAAGAAAATCTTAATAGCCAACATTCTTCATATGTTTGCGTTCCATCTTTACTTTTGCATTGCTTTCTTTTTTTAGGTACCCTTTGCTTTCTTCGTATATTAACTTAGTACTCAAGATGACATTTCTAGTGGCCTGAATTTGCTTAGGAAATAGAATACCTTTGGTCAGTTTTTTTCCCTTGCAGTCTCGAATCTGACGATATGCTTGAAAGACTCTTTGATGTCTTGGATCTACAATTCCATCTTGTAAATAAACTTACCTGTAAGTGAGTCAAGAGAAGTTGGTTGTGTTTTGTTTGCTGGCAACGCCATTTTTACGATATACGAAGGTTGCTTAAAATGTTCGCACAGTTTAAGCAGAGATGGCATTAGCATCGTCTGGATATTCTCAGTTTTCAAATTCGTTGAAATTATTCGAATAATAGCAAGTTATGTTATCAAATAATTGCAATCTGCATAGTATTATCTTATGTTAACAACATGTGAAACAATGCATACGCAGTAAAAACGTAATTTATTGTTTTCATTAAAAGTATGGAATGTATTTTAAGATTTTTTGGCTGTTCAGTGTCTGGCGGTCTACACAACTGTTTGACCCAATATTAGATGAATTTATTGCTTGTTATTATTGTGTTGGTAAACCATACCTGCACAGGTACAGTAACCCGCGATAATGGAAACTTAGATCCTGAAGGACCATTCTATTATCATAAGTGGGAAGCACAGACACGGCACAAACTACATTTTTGACATTAAAGTAACTATTCGACTAACAGTTAAGCAATTTTTTTCTTACACTTCCTGAGCATTGAATTACGACACTAAACACTGTTGATTAAACACAAGTATCCTTAGAATACTTTCCCAGATTTATACGTAACTATAGGTGAACAATTATTTTGTCATGGGTGGGGCAGGTTCCTTAATAAGAACTTTAATTTCTTAGAATTTTCAAACGATGAAAAATATATTACAAAGAGAGGAAGTTATTGAACTTTGAATATTCTAGTGGAGTTGTAGGAGGAATTAACTGTCTTCTTGATGTCACAAAACAAAGGTAAATAAAAAAAAATTATGTGAAATATCTTCTACTATTATCTAAATTATGTATAATACTGAAATTTGTATGCAAATTACAATTTTAGATTGTTGACCCACAAGATAGAATAAAATTTAATTTAATTTTAGAAATAGAGATTAAGGGACACTTTGGTATGGAATGCTCATTAAATAAAATGTCTACTTCTGTACACGGCGTTATGCATGTTACGTAACTCGACGGCGCTGGTCCAACTAGCCATTGAAGATTTGCTATTGAACTTCGCTCATTGTCGTTGAGGCAAGCAACACACACAACGTCCAGTATTTCACGATCTAAGCGTTCTAATTTTTATTGCGGTTAACCATAAAGATTCATCGGATGTTACGGTGCCATGAGTTTGAACTGCATGTACATCTAAGAAAAGTAATTATCTGAACGTTAGTGACGATGGTTCTACTTTAGCATACAATGTTAAATGGACATTATTCCTTGTCTAGTGCTTTAAATTATACTTATTCCAACATTACGTATCGAAATAGTACCTCTTCTGTTGTCTACGGGAATATTCTTTTAAGGTGGTGGGAATCGAGTCTACGATAGACCTATGATTTTACTACAAATCCTGTGCTCTAGCCAACTGCTCCACGGCGTCTTAGACACTAGAAAATGGATAATGTTCAATTAACATTACATGCTAATCCAGGGAAAGTGTTGGACTGACATATTTCTACCTCTGGAATCTGCTGGCTGAGCAAGGCAGTGCGCGCTGCTGCAAAAGACTGGTAGCTGCACTCACTTTTCCTCACGCGAGTTCATTGGTCTAGTCCTCTCGAGTCGCTACATTGCAGATACTTGGTTTCGTTCGCCCGCTCCAAAGCTTCCCAGGACAGAGTGTAGCATTTAGCGTTCACATGGTGGTATACCCTGCCCAGCTAACTGTAGAGCAGGGGCGCGCATATTGGCAGAGGAGGAGGAGGAAAATCGAGTGGTGAAAGCGCAGCGTTGCCAACCGTACGGTCCTGTCCGTACGCTAAATGCATGGCTTGTCAAAATTTGTTCTTGCACTTTTATCCCTAATATTTCCCTAAGAAATTCTTAAACCAATCTTACGGACGTGGAGATAAAAATACGGTCCATTTGCCATGTGCGTTCGGTATTATCAAGTTTGCAACGCTTACAGAGAGAACGGGTAACTCCCGTCGCCCATTACACAATCCCGTCTCTTTCACGTGTTCATTGGTGGAAACGTCTCGCATCACTACTTGCTCAGAGACTTGTTCTCGTTCGCCTGGTCTACAGTTAGCTGGTACGGAGTTTAGATGAAAATGAACTAAGCGAACCATAGATTGTTTCGCCTGGCATATTATTATGCTCAACAATTGACAATTAAAGTACAGTGCTTATGAACGACCTTTACATTGAAACATAAGGAAAAGCTTTGTCGAAATTAACATAAGACGTTGAACCATAACCCCCTTCTCGTCTCTCGAACTTGATGAAAAGAGAATATGTTTCAACACTCACTAACAAACCTTGGAGACGACACCATTTGCAATTTCTGAACCCATTAACATATAGGATACCATATTTTAACGCCCTCTTTCCCATCAAAGAGACCAACGCTTGATCCTATTGTATTAATTCCCACTTTCTGATTAAAAATCGTAATTACTTTATTCTCCCTTTATGATCGATACCGTGCAAAACACCGTTAGTAATTAAATGTTTACGTGCATTACTTCTACGTTGAATACAACCCTGGGCAGAAGGTGAAATAACCTGTTGGCACGTGAATCCATTAAAACAGATCTCTCAGAATTATTTGCCAATTGAACGCTTTGCAATTTCGCAATCAGAAAATCAATCACCTTTTTATTGCGTCTAATTAAATAACGAGATTATATGTACAGAAAGACAATTAACATTTTTATCAAATCCCCCCCCCTCTACACCTCCTCATGATAAAAGGGCATGCTTACTTTTAATCCATATACTGGTCACGTAATGCTGCTGATATTTTGTCCTGTGGTTTTATGCTCGAATCGGGGAAACCTATAAGGGGCAACCATTAATTAAATTGGGTATTTTTCACTTTTTTAACGTTGCCATTAAAGACTTCTCTGAAAATTATTTTTGACGTGGGATTAAAATATTTGAAAGGGTTTTATTTTTATAATTATTACGAAGCAGTAATGCGGGTGTGATTACGAATCTCTGGAAGATAGAGGCTTTATTTTAAATTTACTGGTCAGCATGGAACCGTTCTTTTGTTTTCACTGTTTTTACTAAAGATTCCTGTCCTTCGCTCCTTCAAATCCTCACTCGTCACCACGGTTCCACATCAGCACCAAACGTTTGGGCATTCACTGGGAAGGTTTAATGTAGAAGACGAAGAAGTGGTCATTTATCCAGATCCTTTTTCAACTCTCTACCGCCATCCGCTCCAAAACTTCACACCCATCGTAACCTCGATTTTTTTAGGAAGCCAGATTTATTTATTTGCAAATAAGAATCTCCTACTAGAATATCTATACCCTGTCCCAGGTAACTGTGGAGCAATGCCGCGCATGGCGTCAGAGAAGCGAGGCAAATCGAGTGGACAGAGTGAAGCAGTACACGCCGCTGGGAAGGAAGTCGCTTTCCCCCACTCCACGCAATTCCGTTCTTCTTGCGTGTTCATTGGTGGAGCCGTCTCGCGTCACTACTTGCGCAGAGACTTGTTTTCGTTTGCCTGCTCTACAGTTAGCTGGGACAGAGTATAAGTAAAAAATTCTATGACACCAGGTGTTTCATAAATAATTGAGGGGTTACAAAAATTTATTGCAAGTAACGAGGATATCAATCAGTTTTTTAAAACACCTACAAATGTTCAATGTGTACACCACGGGTGACACCGCACGCAACAACACGATCGGAACGCAAACAGTTTGTGCGTGCATGTTTAGGCAACACTCAAATCATCAACACTCAGGACGGGGTGTCCCGAGAGAACGTACCAGCGACAAAACATACCACCTGGGTTCTCGCGACGAAACGTACCACTCAGATAAACCTACCTTCAAGATATTTACTCCGCGACGAAATGTACCACTTCAAGGAAAGCGCTTGAACTTAAAATCAAAAGAGAATAAAGTGGTTAGTGGCCCGTCGAGTGATCAAGTTTGTGGAGTCCCGAATGATGCTCAGTTAGATGTGAAGAAGCGTATGCAAGAGGCGAAGAAAAGTGTTCGAGAGGGAGACACGCCAATTACCAAGATTTATAACGATACTCTAGGCAACCTACACGACAAAAGTTAGGTTAGGCTAGGTTAGGTTAGAACTGACAAAACTAAAACGAAAATCGAAATCAGCAAAACCGTCAAGTGGTACGTTTTGTCGCATCGCAAATATTTTTAGACTCATTTGAAGACCCTTCGCGGGTAGCCGGTCAGGTGGTAGGTACGTTTTGTCGGTGGTACGTTCGGTCGCGTATTCGTTCACGGGACGTTACACTGTGTAACTTCCTCTTATCAAAGACGCGTGATATCGCAGCCATAAGGGAGTGTATGATTGCAGCGAGATACACTATCGACAGGCCCATGTTGATACCATTGTGGCAAGAAGTAGACTATCGTGTTGATGGGTGCCGTGTGACCCTTGGTGCTTACATTGAACTTTGTAAACACCCGGTACTTCAGTAAAGTCATGCCTTATGTATGCTATGGTACATAAGAAAGAGAATTGAAGAGCAACTCTTACATCTTGAAGGGGAAAAAAATGCTGAAACAGAAAGCAAATAGTGATACCCAGGTGTATTAATAAAGGAAAATAATGTAGTGAGAGAAGACATCCCGGAGGACAGCCTTGATTGGTCATATTGAAAGAATGGAAACAATTCAAAGGAGCACTGATGATAGATGAAATTGATGCTCAGGCAGCGATTCCAACCCGGAACCCTTGGTGTCGTAACGCGCTGTGGTAATGCCACGGAGTTCGGCTGTGAATATGATAAAATTGTGTTCGAGCATTCGTAGCGTTGAAACGTGGCGTCAAACAGACACACGTTACAAGGAACGTTCATCTTTATGACTTCTATTCATGCAGTGACACGCTGCGTATATATTGCTTACACCATGTATTTCGCAGGTTTTTGTATGTCGGAACGAGACAGACTTTCTTGCACACGAGAATCTAGTCTCGATACGATTTGGATGGAGAAATATGAGTTTGGTTCTTGTGTGTAACGAAGTAAATATATCCCGACGAAACGAAAGGATGCCACTGTGAACAATTACATGTAACATTACTAAACAACAGGTGATTGCGCATGTAGTATCGAACTGCAATGAACTATTCGAGATCGGGTTGGGATGGGTATGGGAAGAAAAGCACGTAGATCGAGGCACACTTGAACTCGTTAAACAACGACTAGGAGAGATAGATCGACAAGAAATAATGATGGAAAGACAAGCATATTATATGAAGAAGCAAGGAAGCAAGAGAGGGTGTAGTATGGCTGAGATTGGAGGGTGGAGACAGTGCGGTGAAAATAGAGGGAGGCACATATCAATGTATAATATGTGAGGGGAATGATGGGTCGGATCACCTGTTTGCATGTCCGGGAACGCGCGCCCTGCAGGACAAATGGCTGGAGGGTTTGGAAAAGGAAGGAGCACTTAAATTAGTTGTGGAACAGAATGCAGCAAGTGTGGAAAAGTTGGAGAAAGTGAGAGTGTTTTTGGTGAAAGTGAAGGAAATGAGAAGTGAGGTGAGGAAGAAGGAAGTAAAAATAGAAGAATAACGAGTGGAGTGAATGTGTGGTAGGAGACGGAAAAAGAATGTGTACGTAGGAGAAATTCAAACTAAGACACAGCATAAGAGATACATTCAATGTAAAAAATATATATATATATGTATTGTAGAAGAAAAATTCAAATGTGAAGTAGCGCGTACAGCCTATGGCTCGCACATGAAAGGAATAAACTAAATCTAAATCGAATTGCAATGGTACAACCAAATATCCTATGCAGCTTCTTCATTCCGTATGGAGTATATTTTTTAAAGGTGGAATACCTTCATTATCTCTGAATGTGATAGTCATTACTTGGGAGTTAGTACTGCTCAAATTACATACATATGAAATGAAATTCCACATAATATTCGAAGGAAGTATATTTCCTTGCAAACTGAACCTAACCAAAATTTCTCTGCACTTAATGACATGATTAGCCATCAAACCGTACCTAAGCCTAAATTATGGCTCGGAGAAGTTCCTTTGATGGCATTCCCAAAAGGAAAATGACACAGCGCGTAGGTGCGCTGCGAACCAATAAGAAAGCCATATAAAAAAAGGCAGAGCTCATATTATCCTTTGACGCAGAAAATGTTACAAAGCAGATGAAATATTACTGCAGATAAGGTCAATATAAATGCTCAGCTCTATCCGTTCTCAAGATTATCCTTCAAATGGCACTTTTTTTCTTTTTTTTACATCCTCTCATAAAAGAAGGCGAAATCACGAGCTTTGGAGAGGGAAAATGTCGTTTCTCATTGGGATCTTTCATGCACAGTACACTAGCTACATTGAGGGATATGACATTAGAGGAGGAAGGGACATTTGTCACCCAGTAGGGTCACTCCTATCACTGTCTGCCATTTCGTTTGCGAGCGACCTTAAGCTCAGGGTCCAACAAAGAAAGAAGCGGGAAAAAGAGGAAAATATATATATATCTTTTTTGTCACCGTTTCTTCACGTTTCCTGAAAGGGGGAGAAAAGGCTACAAAAAGGAGCTTAAACCAATGTTTCTTAACATGTAGTCGTTGTCGTAGGAAGGAAGAATGTCAATGTTACCAGAGTTCAAAGTACATTTGCTTTTTTTTCGTTTTCCAGTAGTGTTTCACCCCGACCCGTGGCGTGCTCAGGATTTTCGGAAGGGGGATACTTTGTTTTACTAGTCAGTCCTCATTTTACTATATTTTCCCTACCTTTGACGTTCTGTTTTCTTTAGGAATAGTGGGCCAAAGTGGAGGTTATAACACGCAGTAACCTCCCTTTGGCACGCCCCTAATCCCAAAAATATACTTTGCATTCTTTTCATATCCATTGCTAGAACATGGTGCCTCTTGGTGATGTAGTATGATGCTAGAAATTGGCAAAGGTGGAGTGCTCAGGGAAACGCGCTAAGCAGCAAGAGGTTCCAGGTTCGAACTGTATTCGTCTCGTAATCCATTCATCCTCATCGTCGCCTATATCTTGTCAATGATGCAAGTGTTCAAATATACTCTTGGGATTGGGTTTTTTTTTTTTTTTGGATTTGCAGCAGTCAAATGTTACATTTTTGGATTTTTCTTATATTTTTTGCAACGCTTTTCTGTTGCTTTTGGCTAACCACGACGAAAACGAATGACGACTCTGCTCCTCTTCATCCTTCTCTCTTGGTTATTTGTCCCACATCTCTTATCGCATCACTTCTTTTATCTCTTTGCTTTCCTCTATCTTCTTCTTCTACCTCGTTTCTCTTTATCTCTCTCGGTTGCTTCTCTATCTCTCTCTCTCTTTCACTTTTTCTAATTACCTTATAACTCTCTTCCTTTCTCTCTCATCTCTGTTTCTCTTTATCCCTATAGCATCTTTTTATTTTTCTCTGTGTCTCTTTCACTTATTTTTGTTTCAGTCTACACTCTTTCTCTTTCCACTCTCGTCTCATCACTTCTATATCTGTTTATCTTCATCCCCTTCTTCTTCTCTGTTTCACTTCTATTTGTCTCATTTCTGTCTCTCTTCTCAGTCTTACATTGTCTAATGTCAGTCTCTTTCTCTATTGCTTTATTTATTTCTTTGTTTTTCTTCACTCCTCGTCCTTTTCTTTCTAATTTCTCTCTCTCTCTTTTGCGCGTTATTCTTGATAGGTGTTTCCTTTAAAAGTAAATAAATGTAAAATTCATATTACAGTACTTCCTACAAACATTTATATTTAATTAAATGTTCTGTTGCTCACAGAATTACCATCACACAATAGATAACTTTTCTTGAATTGCACGATACTGAGGAAACATTTCTAAATCTCCAGCTTCCTTCTAAGGTTGGCAGGGGAAGAAATGAAAGCAGCTTAACAGAACGAAGTACCGAAGGGGAGGAGGGAAGAAGAATTAAGCTCCAGAGAAACGAAAACTTACCTCGCCACAACACTTTTTTTGAAGAAAGAAAAAAAAATGAAAACCTAGAAGTGCCTAATTAAAGAGCATGGTAGATGAAAAATAACTCATTATGCGGAATTCAAAATCTAATTAAAACATTGGCATAGGAAAATTGGTTTTTGGAAACTGCTCCCTTTCTTCCGACGTGGGGGTGGGGAGGAAATAATAGGGATTTTTTCTCTCCTGTTCGCTTCCTTTCTTATTTAACCAGCGTGAAATCTTAAAACCGTTCACTTTCAAAGATCAGGTTTCATTTCTGTAGCTGGGGTCGATTTTTGGTTTATAATAGTAATGTTATAAGAAATTATTTGATTATCCTAAAGATTTTCTCATTAAAGTAAATGTTGTTTCAGCAATTGTGGTTAAAATAGTCAGTAATATTGTCAAAGCTAGTGCGTCGTATAGGTAGTTTCATGTGACGTCAGGATGCGCATAGCCGCCATGTTTGCGGCCAATTTTATTTGTCGTTTGCGAGGAAATATCCACCATGTAGCGTTCGTTACATCTGCACCAACTGCACGTTTGTTTTAAATCACGAATGTCTGTGTTAGTATCTTCCGCCCGCCCGCTTACAAGAACTGGCCTCAATTAAGGCTGCTCGAAGCTACAATGCAACAGTTTGTGACGTAAGTGTAACACAACTATAGATATTCGTGACGTCGTAGTCCCGAAATTGGTCTAATCTTCTTGCTTTTGGCGTGAGCAGTCCTGGGTTGCATAGGGAAATCCAGAAATATTTTTTGGGAGGGCACAGGTTAGTCCAGAATAAGTTTATAGAGAGTACCATTAGAAATGTATAATGTGTAAACTTTCTACATACTAAATGTAGCCATACTATACGCTATATCGCGAGTTCTTCTTTTTTAATAGAAAAAAGTTTAGCATAATTTATTTGAGGCCACTTTGCGTTGAAATAAGCTAATGGTAATTGTATTATGTACCTCCACTGGAAATTGAAACTGTGACCTCTTGATTACAAGGCTACAATGATAGCAATTGTTGTGAAGCAGGAGCTGCTGTACAGTACTTTTAATTAGCAATGATTTAAGATGGAAAGTATGAAAGTCGAGAATTCAGTTTCAATGGCAAAACTGTCACAAACATCGGAAAGAGTTACATGCGCGTGTGTGTGACCTTCCATAATAAACATTTCTTGCTTATCTCCGTTACTGTAATTTTGCCTATAATCTCTATCTCCACGTGTTATTATTTGAAAGACGTAGAATTAACGTGATCAAGGCGAAGCGAGAAACGCGCGATTGAGAGAAATACACTTGATCAAGTGCAGGCGTGTCCACTTAAGCAGGGGCAGAGCGGAGCAAAGGAGTGAGCTGAACTCACTTCCGCTCCAATGTGTACTCAAGGTACGCAAAAGCCTAATGAAACACTCAATATTTAGTTGCAATTCAGTCGCAATGAATTACTTGTTCTAGGCAGATATCCTTCTGCCGTTGCTACCATAAATACTCAAGTTCCATCAATTCACATCGAGGTCGTTTTTGCCCCATTGAAAGCCCTCGCAGCAATGACGTGGCTCGCAAGTTCAGCTTCCGCAAGTCGATAAGATTTGGAAACTTTCACCCGGCCAGGGGTCGCTGTACATAATAGGGACTAAGGGGACAAAATCCCTGCACTAATTGCGTATTGATCCGTGACCAAGTTTTGCGGTCATTCGTTACGAATGCTCCGGGCCTGAAGAACAATGCTGGATTGCATTGTTAGGAGTTCGTGAATTGGCCTTAAAGTACCTTGTTCGAGAGTGGGGAGCTAATTTGGTTCCGATCTTGAAGAACTTGGTAAGGAGGAAATCGCGGGGGGGGGGGGGATTTCGTGATCGGTAATGAACGACCCGAACTGAGAAGTGCGTGTGCTGGTCTCTCGAAATGATATTCGGAGACTTGCTTCTGGAACGAGGTCTACTAGCGGAAAAGTTTGGGAAAGCAAAGATCCAAGTTGGCGATGTCTAATTAGGTAGCGCTAATAACCTAGTGGTTGATACTATCTTCTTGGAATGTAGGAGTTCTGAGTTCGAATCCAGTCTCTTAGACCAACTTGTGTGGCGTCACTGATTTATTAACGCTACCAACACCAGCAAAACATTTAACAAGAACCCGATGTGACTAATTCTCTGCTGAAAATACCCTAACATCCCAGAGGAAAACCGTAGCGGAGTGGTTGCAATCTCCAGTATGAAGCCACCAGCGTTGGGTTCCATTTATGGGTTACGTATACGTGTACGTTCTCTCCGTGGTGAGAGGCCAATTAACGGTATCGCCATCGAAGGTTCCAGGTTCAAGTCCTGGCAGGGGAGATGGGTGTCCATTCATCAATTGCATATGTACACTGTCCCGGGAATCTCTGGAGCAAGAGAGCGAAAGCAATTGTGTGGATGGGAAGAGGGAGCAACTGTAGCTACCAGCCTTTGCAGCGGTGTGTAACGGAAAGTTAAGACGTGGGGTTGAAATTGGAAGGGTTTTATATATATATATATATATATATATATATATATATATATATATATATATATTATATATATATATATATATATATATATACACACACACACATACATACATACATACATACATACACACATTGCTTCCCTATTTCTCTGTACTACGTCCCAAGTGTTTGTGCAGAAAGCGAAAGAAAACAAGTAGTGACTCGAGAGTGATCGAACAATACAGGGTGGCCCAAAAGTCAGTTTCCCCTGAGAGAAACTGTATATGTAATTCTAAGAATTAAATTTCAAGTGTTGTTAAGAGTTCCACCGGGCAAACAGTGTTAAGCATTAGCGTTAAGATTGTGTTGTTCTGTTACTTTTCTCCAGCAATAAATACACATTGCCTTACTACAAGTATCATAATTTTGTTCTCTCCTAGGGGAACCTGACTCTGGGGCCACCCTGTGTAGACGCGTTAAGGGTAAGGGTTTGCACGGAGGGGCCAACGAGACTGGAGCTACCAGCCGTTTGCAGCAACGAACACTGCTTTGCTCCGAACACTTGCTCCACAGACTACATGGATGTAGTAGAGGTGAAATCATGCAGGGCAGTGAGGGCACCACGGAAAAGAGTCAATGTTGAAGCTGAAGGGGGTGGCATTCACAACTAATATTCTCCTAAATACATGATGTTCGAAACGTCAGGCAACGAAGACTTTGAACGTACTTAGTACAAGTAATAGACATAAAACTTACTCTAGGTACTAATTTTGTCTATGTGCATATTCTTTAAACATTACACAAGAAAATCATGCTCTACATGAACGTGCAGTATGCGGGGAAAAAGTTACTAAGGTATAAAGAAAAGTGTTTATACAAAGTAAAAAAAGAAACATGGATAAAAGACAACTATGAAGTCGCTAGCAAAAAATGTTCGATGTGTAACTATGGTCTCTGTGGGTATTTATCGAAGTGAAAATAGAACAATACATTTTTACGGATTTTTATGCATTACAGACTGTTTATGGGGTTAATTCATAAGAAAGTATGTTTCTTTGAAATTACGATGTGTGCTGGCAATGTTCATCATGTCAGAAGGCAGTACCAGGTGTGTTGTGTTATTCAATCAATGAGTTTTCTTGTATGTACGCATTGCTTGCATTGAAGAAATATTTCTCTTGTAGTCTACGATTATTACATGCATAAAAACACAGTTTCTCGTTGTGACGTTTCAGGAGAACAGACTGTTTGTTTTTCACAGTTAGGTTTCTATATTACAACAATGTGACATTGACAACATCCATAGCCCGACCCTGTGGCCGAGTGGTCAGTCTGCCTGCAGCTCGTGCAGGTATCAGTTCGTAGCGAGCTCCGCTCTTCGCGTGAGAAGGCTTAGTGATTGAACTGTCCGAGCTAGCTAGGGCCGTATGCGGTTTGCTAGTGTTGTGTTAGTTCTTTTTTCCTTTGGAGTGCAAGCGAGGTTTTGACTACAATTACCGTGAGCCAGTGAAGATACGATGAAATAGTTCACGATGAATACACAAAGAGAAAACACCTTGAAATTTGTTCTCCGTGAGGTCAAAACGCGACCTACGTCATTGGATTTTCATCGATGGTTTCATGATGTCTACCAAGTGCCTACGAACCAAGTGCTCAGTTTTGAAATAGATTACTTTCGTAAGTGTTTGTACGTGAAATTTGCGACAAAAGTGGTAGGAGAACGGTTACTAAATGATTTTGGTGCTGAGGTAATCTACAGTGACGTAGATGGTGATCATAAAGTTGAAGTAGAATGGGCCCACCAGCGGCATGTAATCGTCAGAATCCATGTAGTCCCAATTGAATTAAGTGCAGAAGTGATAAGTCGTGTCATGAGGTCTTATGGGGAAGTGTTAACAATTGAAGACGAGACATACTCTGCAGATCACATTTACCCTACTCGAACTGGACGTGTCTTGATTAAAATGATACTACGTAAACCCATACCCTCATATGTAACAATGAATGGAGACTCTTATTGGGTAACATACCCTGGGCAGGTGCGTACGTGCCTCGCGTGTTCGGGGGAGGATCATGTTGCTCAGTGCCCTAAGCGTCGATCCTCAGGGAACCAGCCCCGCAGGGGTCCGGTTAATATACCCGCTGACAATGTACCGATGGTATATGAACCAACTGTGCTACCCGTACGGACTAAACCAAGAGATTCAGCTCCGTTAGTTGCAGAAGTCCCAGCGTCAGGAGATAACAATGGAGGGAACACGGATAGCCCCAGAATCACCGACGAGGAGACAGGTACCAGACAGGAAGTTAGTGAGAAGAATGCACCAACAGGAAGGGAAGAGATGGAGCAGCCAACATTGACCACTGCAGAGGAGATGCATCACATACCCCCGCCCCCACCCCCAAGTGCTTTGTTCGCGGAGGCAGAATTCCCCGTAGTTACCTCTCCTAGGAAATCACGGTCAAGATCTGTATCAAGGTTACGGTCAGTGGCGGAAGAGTCCATGGTGCTACGTAGAAAGAAGAAGAAAAATAATGAATGCGTAAGTTCCACAATAGTTCATAACGAATTTAGAGTAGAACCTGGTACCCCAAAACAAGATGTTTCAAAGGGTAGTTTAACAAGTCATTCAGGAAATGTAATTAAAGAGAAACCTTCGACGAGTAACAAACTTACCCCAGATTTATTTAGTGGAAAGCATAGTTAATGCATTCTAGGCAGAAATTAGAGTTTAGTAATGTTGAAGAATGTAAGTAAGTTTAGTTTTCTTTTGTGGACAGTTCTAATCATGCAAACATTTACCTTGGCATCTATAAATTTGAATCAAATGCAAAGTAAGACCAAAATAATTGCTCTCAATGACTTTCTCATTAAATCGTCTATTGATGTGGCCCTCTTACAAGAGGTAGCCATAGACGATTTTTCTGTACTGAACATGTTTAAAGTTTACAACAATTTTACTCCCTTTGCACAAGGGACTGCCATAGCATGTAGGCGACACTTGGATTTACGTAATGTAGTGCCCCATCCCACGGGCAGACAAATAAGTGCCAAATTAGGCTCAGTGTTTCTCTGTAATGTGTATGCTCCGTCAGGAAGCCAAAACAGACGGGAAAGAGAAGATTTTTTTTCAACAGTTGTAGGGCCCGAGTTGACATCCCACACACTAGACACTATACTAGTGGGGGATTTTAACTGCGTAATTCGTTCACAAGATCAAAATCCAGGATACAACTTCTCACGTGCACTCTATGAATTAACGCAGGGGTTACAACTGCGTGACGCTTGGATACACACCAATGGCGAAAGTCAAGGTTACACACATATCACCTCCAATAGTGCGTCAAGGATCGATAGGTTTTATGTCGCACCAAGATTTCAGGAATATATCATTAGTGTTCAAAATTTTCCAGTATGCTTTAGTGATCATAGTGTCCCAATTCTCAAAATAAATTTAGATTTGATCAAACCCCGACAAGGTAGCGGATACTGGCTTCTAAATAGCACATTATTACACAATGGTAGTTATGTCCAGCTAATCAGGGAAACGTGGAACGAACTCAAGGCCTCTCGGCCAGTGCAAAAGACCCTAATCGAGTGGTGGGAAACTCGAGTTAAGCCTAAATTTCGTCAGGTCAGTAAATTCTTCAGTGCAGAGGTTAGTAGAGATCAAAGAAACAAATATAATTTTTTGTATGCAGTCTTGAATGATCTCCATCGTTTAGCATTGCAAGGTAATTTCGATCGTCCTTATGCAAATGAAATAAAAGCGCAATTACTTTCTATACATAGGAAACTAAAATCTGCAGCAATAATAAAGAGCAAGATTCTTCTTATAGACCCAGACGAGCAAGCCACACTAAGTCACATTCTTCAAGAACATAAACACGCCAGGAGTCACGTTATTCATAAATTAACTTTAGATTCCGGTGAAGTTTTCACCAGCCCTCATAGTATACACGACAGGTTTTTGCAATACTATAAAAATCTTCTTGGTCAAGCCTTTAATCCAACAGAAACGCAATGCAATTTTTTGAACTACCTCCCTGCGTCACTGACAGAAAATGAAAGAACTGAGCTCACACAACCGTTTTGTAAAAAGGAGGTTCATGATGCAGTATTCAAAGCTCCGAGGAATAAAACTACAGCCGAAGATGGATTACCATCAGAATTCTATCAATGGGCAATGTTTCTGGGATCTAATAGGAGACGAATTAACGGAATGGGTCAACGAAGTGTTGACAACAGGGACCATAGGGAAGACCAGTAGCACGGGAGTTATAGTGTTAGTTCCCAAAAAGGCAAATCCAAAGTTCGTCACAGATTTTAGGCCAATTTCCATATTGAGCAGTGACATCAAACTTATAAGTAGGTGTATAAATCAGCGTTTAAAAAAATATATGGTTAAACTTATTGGCAATTTACAGTTCGCTTGTAATACGTCCCAAAGTATACATCACTTGCTAGAAACGATAAGAGACGTAATTATTACCAAACAAAATAAGAATGCATCAGAGGCAATTCTATCTTTAGATTTTTCTCAAGCATATGACAGAGTGAGCCACGAATATCTGTACAAAGTCTTAGAAGCATATGGCTTCGGAGACACTTTTCTTAATTGGATAAACACATTATATAATCATATGCTGCTAAAACTCAAAATAAATGGTTTCTTGACAACAAGTTTTAAAATGCGACGAGGTGTACTACAAGGTAGTTTCTTGAGTAGCACATTGTACGTCCTCACAATAGCCCCCTTTTTGTTTAGTATCCAGCATCATTTACAGGGCATTTCTATGGCTTCCACCACAATACAAGTTGGCAGTTTCATGGACGACATCACGATTTTTCTCAAGGATGAAAGAGATCTGTACAGTGTTAAAAGCCAAATACATACTTTTGAGCTCACATCATGAGCAAAACTAAACAATCGAAAGTCATTCCTGATGCCCCTTGGCAAGGAGAATCCTTTCACAAACAATACGGAGATCCCTGTAGACAAGAAAATAAAAGTTTTAGGTATAAACTTCTATGCAAATATCGATGAAACGATCGAAGCCAATAGTAATCTCACGTGCGAGAGGGCAATCTACGTCCTCAGAGTGAACAAGATGCGCTCTCTGAGTTTAAAAACACGAGTAAGATTTATCAACGTTTTTGCTCTCTCTAAACTTTGGTATGTAGCAAAAATCCTGCCCTTCAAAACACAGCACTTAGCCAAGGTCAACAAAGCTGTTGGCTGCTTTTTGTGGCACGATACAATTTTCCGGGTGGCAATAAATGAGGTCACGTTATCAGAGAAGACAGGTGGTTTGGCACTACTACACGTGAACACACAGGCAAGAGCATTGTTTGTACAGACTGGCCTTAAAACAGCTTTCTCACTGCACGAGTCAACGACCCAAGCATGTATACAGACGATAATACAGGACATTCCATTAGAAGCTCCCATCGATATCCAAAGTATCCCCAAAAGATTTTCGTTTTATAAGGACATCGCTTTACAGGTATGCTACCAGTTATTACGACATGAGACAATTACACCATCTGTTAAAAAGTTATATAGTGAAATCAATAGTTTCAAGCACACAGTACCACGAATAGTCCGGGATCTCAATACACATAATTGGCCACAAATATGGGAAAATGTCTCCGCCAAACACCTTTCAAAAGCTGCCCAATCAATATGGTACAAAGTGGTTCATCGTGTTATAGTGACAAGAGATAGGACATACCAATATGGAATCAGTGACTCTCCTAACTGTATATCATGCAACGTGCCTGACTCTTTAGCCCACAGGATAACGAAGTGTCGCAACTCCTCCACGGCGTGGAACAAATTGCGAACAATGCTCAGTCGTATATGCCGCACCTCATTAACAAAGTTTACGGATACAGATATAGTTTTTCCTGCTTTCAATTTTTATTCACCAACAAAACAACGAGCAGTACAATGGTTGATAAGAGAATACTTATTATATATATTTCACAATGACGAGAGCAGTTTTAAGAAACAATTCAGTATCTTCTTGCAAGAACAATATGAAAAAATTCCTCTCCAAGCAAGGAAGAAATGGTATGCAAATTTCTTATTAGTGCTTTATACTTAATTTAGGTCAAACAAAAATGTAAAGGTTAACCAGATAGAAATACGAATTATAATAGCAGTACTACACTTATGTCAAAAACAATGTAATTCCATAACTTGTATATCAGAATGAGACAATAAAAAAAAATAGAAAAAAAAGTGGTTCGCACATCGCGCTGCGACGCCAAGGGTCCCGGGTTCGAATCCCGGTCGGGCTTGGTTGTTTGTGAATGTCCATTCATCAATTTCATCATTTCATCACTCATCCCCATCTTCGCAAATTAGCCAAGAGGCACAAAACGCGAAGTAAAATAAACTAAATCAAATCAAATCAAACAACATCCATTGTATAACTGATTCTTTTTTGTTTAATTTTTTTTAACCATTGTTATAACTATATCTTTAATCAAACTAAAAATACATGTCTGATGAAGGGAGCGTGTGTTCTCCTGAAATATCACAACGTAAAACTGTGTTTTTATGCTTGTAATAACCATAGACTACAAGATAAATAATTCAATCAATGCCCGGATGAAATAAAAATTTCAAATTTATCATGCAAAAAAAAAATAACCTACCAGCCTTAGCGAAATGCCCATGCCTTTTATCCAGGATTCGAAACTAGAGTCTAAGGCTGCGTAGCGCCAAACACTAACCATTACACCACGGAGGCTGACTCGAACATGTTCGCCGAAGACGAGCGCTGACCACTGATCATCGTCAGAGACCGAAACGTGTTGACACCATTGTCCGAAAAATATCAAAAGTTGGCCATCTTCAACCATACGAGGGCGTATCAGCTTATATTAAAATCAAATTATATACTCAGGCCAACATTACTGCGAATCATTTGTGCCAAAAGATTTATGCCTCATATTCAAAGTAGTTACATTTTGTATTCATCTTCTTGATTTAATCAACATTCATCTCAGCCGAACCCGGGCACATCGCAGACGAGCCCAACCTATCGCTGCACAGTATCTTGACATAAACGCGCATAAATTTCCATTCGCAATAAATTTCCCGGATGAAACGAATACGCAGACAAAAAAAGCTAGCAGGAATACGTGTCAGAGCACACTCCATCAAGAAGCAGGGTCCCTCGTAATGGGAAAGGCTTGTTTTTTCTTTTTTCTCTCATTCAGATACGCATGTTATGTGGTGGACCGGTTGCATGTTATTCGCCCATTTTCTGGAAAGGCAAACTGTGTCACGGAGGTTTTTTTCGCGACATGGAAGGAGTCAAAAGAATATCACGGCGGTGGATATCTCCCGCAAAAGACCATCAAAGGGACTCTCAAACGTGGTTCTTTTGTGTAGAGAATCCGTTAGGAGGAGGCCCAAAGTTAGATGCTGCATAGGTAAACATGTTACTGAAAGGGCACTGGCAAAATCTTGTTGTGGTTCCGTCTTGCTAAAGAAGAACAAATTGTCTATTCAATGGCCGTACCTCAAGCTTTGCAACAGGTTAAATATAACTGCTAAATAGAAGAAATTTCATTTTTGCTGCAAGTTTCTGTATGGGGTGCTAGAAACAGCCAATCAGAATCAATCGTCAGTCATGTGTTAACCATCAAGTCATATTCCCACACAATCTTATGGGAAGAGACAGGTGTGTAAAGTAGCACATGCTTTTAAATACCTGAATAAACACAAATCAAGTTCCAGAGATTAAAAGATAACAATAGATATTTGTACAGTTGGAACGAACAATACACATTTGTACAACGAAAAAGAAAAATAACAACAATAAATATTAGTCCAAGGAGAAAGCATGTCATGTCAGATATTATTAGAATAATTAAATCAAGACGACTTAGTTGGGCAGGCACGAATGGGAGAGGAAAGAAGAGTTTACACGATTCTTGCTGGGAAACCTGATGGTAAGAGACCTGTAGGAAGGCGAAGATAGAGGGATAACGTTCCGATGGACCTAAAGGACATCCGTAAGATTGGATTGATCTTGCCTCGGATAGGGACAGATGAAAGGCTTGTTTTGTTGCAGCCTTAAACCTTCAGACTTAAGAAGGCTAGAGATTTACTTACTTTGGAAAGGATGTGTCAAGCTTCATCATTATTAGATTAGCTCTAATAACGTGCTATAAATAGGAATTACCACATAATAAAAACTGAATTTTAGTAAGAAAGATCGCTTCATGACAGTTTTATCAAGAATAACTTGAGGAAAAGACACAGGCTAGCATGTGCTTATTTTCTAAATTCCTCCTACATAAAGTTCTTTATTTCCATTCAGCCCTTGGGTTCGTGATTGGATTTCTCTGGTCGTTTCAGTCGTACAACGCCCTGGAAGTTTCAATAAAACTTCCTACGCTGCTATCTTAAAGGCGCAACTACATCATGGTGCACCCCCTTTAAGCAAGCACGCCATCACAAAAGAAAGTAATTTTACTGCACCTAACTGGTATTGTTGTGTACCGAGGGTAAAGAAAGGGGGGATTGAAACTCCCAAAAGAAAGGCCCGTATTTCCTGGATCCCGAAGAACGAAACATAAGGAAACGTGGGGAAAGAGAGATGAATCCTACACTCCTTGCTCCTGGATAGTGAATTCCTGTTTACAGGTCCCGCGAGTCCATTTCGATCCCTCTGATTAGTTTACCCAGGTCACTTCCGGCGGGAAGGGCGGATTCCCCACGTCGAGCAGGAATTGGCTGGTTTTGTACGTTCTCATTAGCTACCAAAGAGAAAAGAAGAAACTGGAGGACAGGAGCAGGAGAAACAAGAGTACGAAAACATTCTACTCTACAGGTTCCCAGAGAAGTCTTCTAACTCAATTGACCACATTCGTAGGACAAGCGGAAAAACTGTCCCTAAGTTCCAGGGGGAAAAAAGTGCAGGGGTGCAGCCAACATCATGCTTCACACTACGTCGACGTGATACTGCCAAATGAAGTGAATCCAGAAAGTGGACACTGAAGACCAAAGTGGCAAGTTTGATTTTATCTACAAAACACAGTGGTAGCTTTATTCATGGGCGATTTTCAGTCTGTGGTTGCAGTACCACTTAAACCGCGAAAATTATACTTGCATAATCAATCAAACAAAAATATAATACTACTATGAAAAAGAGAACTATTCAATTACACTTATCCCCTACTAAATGAATCAGTAACTAACACTAAAAAACACAAAGACAATGGATAATATTCGACTTAACGTCATCACTCAGTGCACTCTGGGAAGAAATCGTCCAAACAAATTCACATGTTTCCAGGAAAGCGTATGAGAAGCTTTCTTACAGCGAGAAAATTTGCTTTTCCCCACTCTACACACTTTTCACGGTATCTGAAAGGCCTTCCGAAAAGGTAAGAAGTACACATTGCTCATATGATCACGATAATAGCACATTGAATCACTATGGCAAAGACCATACGCTCAATGTTCACCCGGCATGTTTTCAGAGCAGGATCTGATATGTTTGCAAGAAATATGACGTAATGAATTGTGGTAGAAGTTGTTCGCTAAATATTACACATTTTACTCATTCACACAAATCAAAAGTTATTCGTTCCTGGTTCAAATCCGCTCGTGTATTTGGTTTCCATTTCAACGTAAGTATGCTGAATCTAGTCATGTGCACCGAAGCTCTGTCTCTGCTCATCAAGAAATACTTTTGTTACTGCCCTTTTAAAGCTGTTGTATGTAGTACACGAGATAGTATCTGGTGGTAGTGCATTCCAGCAACATGTAGAGGTAGCTTTGAAAGGTGGAAGGAATGAATATAGATTTTGAAAAGTTGTCCATATGAAGTTTTGTAGTGTCGAGTCGTGTAGTTGTGTATTTCATGTATAAATTAGAGACTGTCGTATAAGTAATTATGT
This sequence comes from Lepisma saccharinum, assembly GCF_977018435.1. Lineage (NCBI taxonomy): Eukaryota > Metazoa > Arthropoda > Insecta > Zygentoma > Lepismatidae > Lepisma > Lepisma saccharinum. Next base: position 26,448,623 of record NC_139253.1, read on the forward strand.
CGGTGACTTTGTTTGCAGAATTTTAGGTATTGTGCAGGCAAGACGTACTTTTCTGCGAAGTGTCATACACAGGAAATTAAATTCACGTGTTATTCAACACCCTCCAAACACCTCTCCAAAATTTCCTCAACATGCACTAAAATTTCACATAAAGGTTCAATTTATCACCATTTTGTCTCTGAATTTACACTTAATTTCCCATAAATACGAACTACAGCCCTCAGATGGAAGATTGTGGATAAGCCCATGCCATCATATACAACGGCAACTAAAATTTCGACATTACCAACTGTTTGAAGCCACATCGAAGCAAGGACTGTAAATCAGGCAATTGCAGAGCATGTTCACAGAAACACAACACTTTGCTGCACGATGATCAACGGAAGCTCGGTGCTGTTCGAAGGGAAACACAGAACAGACACACCGACACCCAAGGCTCAGTGGCGGAGAGTGAGACTCACAATCGGGAAAATACGCAAGCATCTTACTGCAGTTTCAAGACCAGACACACATCGCATGTTCTACTTTCAACTGCTTTGGTACAAGTGAAGGATAAGGTCGGAAGATTGGTCACATGTCGTGCCTTACTAGATAATGGAAGTCAATCAAACATCGTAACGGAGGAAACCGTACAAAGACTGCGTCTCAAGAAACAAAGGGCGTACATTCCAATTCATGGGATAAATAACTCAAAGTCCGAAACTCGCTTCAGTGTGAATGTGAACATTTCATCACTCGCGAATGACTTCTCAACTACAATATCTTGTTCAGTTCTGCCAAAAATCAGTGGAGATATGCCTGCAGAGCACATAAACTACGATACATGGAATATTCCAACGGACATCGCACTGGCAGACCCCACATTCAATAAACCTGGCAAGATAGACATTCTTTTTGGCGCAGGGCTTTTCTACTCCATACTGAAGCCAGAACGTCTAAGTAGAGAAGGCAATTACCCGGTTCTGCAAGATTCGCAACTTGGATGGATACTGGGTGGATCCATGCCTCAAGAATGCAACTCATCAATCACTGCATGTTTTGCAAGAACAGATGACAGTTTGGAAAAACAACTTGCACGCTTCTGGGAGTTGGAAGGAATAGAGTCACCACACAGATCTAAGGAAGAAGAGCTATGTGAAGAGCACTTTAAATTAAATACAACGGGTTCCGAATCTGGTCGTTTCATAGTACGTCTACCTAAACGCCCAAATCATCCACACTTAGGAGATTCAACTCAGCAAGCCATGAGTAGATTGGAACAACTGGAGAGAAGATTGAAGAGGCAGCCAGATCTGAGAGAAGATTACAATAACTTCATGAAGGAATACGAGAATTTAGGACATATGAGAAAGTTAGAATCAGACACAGTCAAGGATGACACACAAGTATTCTACATGCCTCATCATCCAGTATTCAAGCCAGACAGCAGCACAACGAAGACCAGAGTTGTCTATGATGCCAGCGCCAAAACTACATCTGGAAACTCACTTAACGACATTTTACTAGCAGGTCCAATTCTGCAACAAGATCTGTACTCCATCATTCTACGATTTCGCACACACAGCATAGCATTTACGGCAGACACGGAGAAAATGTTCCGCCAAATTATGGTGCATGAAGACGACTTACCATTGCAGAGAATATTCTGGAGATACTCATCAGACAGCCCAGTAGACACTTATGAACTTTTAACGGTGACTTATGGCACAAAACCAGCTTCATTTCTCGCAACAGCGTGTACACAAATGCTAGTCGAACAACAACAACGCGTGTATCCGAATGCAGCAAGAACAGTAAAGGAAGATATGTACATGGATGATTGTTTATCAGGAAGCGACAGTGTAGAGGATGCACTGAAATTACAACAAGAATTAATCCATCTTCTACGAAGTGGCGGTTTCAATCTTCGAAAATGGTGTTCTAACCATGCCGCACTTTTAGAGGCAGTACCTCATAGCCACAGAGAAGTGCAGTTACCACTTCAGTTAGATAAGGATAAAGGTGTCAAAACTCTTGGTCTACTCTGGGATCCAGGCACAGACAAATTCTTAATCGCCAACAAGGCAGGATCAACATCTGCCCACGCAGCAGAAATAAGCAAAAGAAGAGTAACGTCAAAAATCGCTTCAATATTCGATCCTCTTGGATTGGTCAGTCCTGTAGTCATCAGTTTCAAGGCATTTCTACAACAGTTATGGCAACGCATCGATTGGGACGAGAGCTTACCACCGACGTTATTGCAGCAGTGGTTGCAGTTGTATAGAAACCTACCACGCATCAATGATATACGAGTCAGTAGATTCATCTTGATTGAAGGAAAAATCAATGACATACAGCTTCATGGTTTCTGCGATGCCAGTACAAAGGCTTACGGTGCAGCAATCTACGTTAGGTCAACAAACAGAAGTGGTGATGTTGCAGTTAAACTTTTTTGCGCCAAATCAAGAGTGGCTCCAGTAAAACAGGTTACACTTCCACGTCTGGAACTATGTGGAGCAGTTTTACTTGCCAAATTAATGAAGAAAGTATTAGCGGTACTCAATCTTGCAATCAGTCAAGTATATTTTTGGACAGATTCGAAGATAGTCCTAGCATGGCTGTCATCGCCGCCAAACAAGTGGAAAACTTTTATCGCCAACAGGGTGGCACAAGTTCAAGATTCAACAAGTCCTTCACAATGGAGACACGTGTCATCACATGACAATCCTGCGGACCTTGTATCTCGAGGTGTAGAACCGGCCACATTGCAACACAATACACTGTGGTGTAATGGACCCACATTCTTGAGTGAAGAATCTTCTTCATGGCCAAATTCTTCGTCACACGCAGAGAAAGAAGAAGTTACAGAAGAAAGAAAAGGGGTCACATCACTAGTCATTCAAGTTCCATCGACGACCTTCATCCATAAATTTTCGTCATTATCGAAACTAGTTAGAGTCATTGCCTATTGCCAGCGTTTCATTCACAACACAAAGAATCGTGAGAACAAGAAAACAGAGCAGCTAACAGCAAACGATTTAAGACTCAGCCTGGCAGCAATAATCAACGCAACACAACAAGATGTTTTCAGAGAAGCATTCCAGGAGCTTCAACGCAATGGACAAGTGGCAAGGGATAGTCCACTAAGAAGTCTCTATCCATTCATAGACGAAAACAGCATGCTTAGAGTAGGTGGGAGACTACAAAATGCTCAAATACCCTATGAGAGCAAACACCAACTCATATTGCCATCAGAGCATCATTTAACAAGACTCATTATACTAGCAGAGCATCAGAGAATACTTCACGCGGGCTCTCAGCTACTGTTGGCCTCACTTCGCCAAAAATACTGGATTCCGAGAGCAAGACAAGTCATCAGGAAGGTTATACATAATTGTTTACCTTGCTTCAAGCTAAACTCATCTGCGTCAGAGCAACTGATGGGTCAACTACCATCAACAAGACTTCAGCCAGGTAGAGCATTCCTCAATGCAGGAGTGGATTATGCTGGTCCATTTAATGTGAAATCAGGAAACGCAAGAAGCAAGATTTCGAGAAAATGTTATGTAGCAGTCTTCGTCTGTCTCACTACAAAGGCTATACATCTAGAATTAGTCTCAGATCTAACATCATCTGCCTTTATCGCAGCTGTAAGGAGATTTACTTCAAGAAGGGGAAAATGTAGAAATTTATACAGCGATAATGGAACAAACTTCGTTGGAGCTTACAGAGAACTACAACAATTGCGTCAGCTGTTTGAGTCTCAAGAATTCAAGACTGAAATACACAAGTATGCAGCATCAGAAGAATTCATATGGCATTTCATACCTCCACATGCGCCCCATTTCAATGGCCTGCAGGAAGCAGCGGTAAAATCAATGAAATTCCACTTAAGAAGAGCAGCTGGAAATCAGCACTTCACATTTGAAGAACTTTCAACTTTGCTTTGTCAAATCGAAGCCTGTTTAAATTCACGTCCTATCACTGCTATATCCAATGACCCTACTGACAATAGCTATCTCACCCCAGGTCATTTCCTAATAGGTAGTCCTCTAACATCCTTTCCTGAGCTTGATGCGACACATATAGCAGAAAATCGTCTGGATCGGTGGCAACGGATTCAACGGATCTACCAACACATCTGGTAGCGGTGGTCCAGGGACTATCTCAACCACCTGCAGCAGAGAACAAATGGACAACAACCAAACCCAATCTCCGACCAGGAATGTTGGTGCTAATGAAGGAAGACCATGTTCCACCCCTCAAATGGAGGACTGGAGTCATCGAAGAGGTCTACACAGGATCTGATAAACTTGTGATAAACTTGTGAGAGTAGTGAACGTTCGCACTACTCAGGGTACATTTCAAAGACCAATTCACAAACGTATCCCTTTTCCAACAGAGAAATAATTTGTTATAGTATTTTATGTTGATTTAGTAAATCAAGGAGGGGGGAGAATGTTCAGGTTTTAATCATTAATCAATATAATTTAGTGGGACTTACAGCACGCCAGTGAAGCGGCGTGAACAGTTGGCAACACTGCCTCATGACAGTCTCAGTCGGCAGCAGTGGAACATTCTACGAAGACGTGCGTGTGTGTTGCGGGAACACAATCTAGTTGTACTCGTTAGTTTGTGTATGTAATCATGTGTATTCTTCAAATATAGCACTTACAAGAAAAAAAAACGTCTACTGCATCCGTACAAAAATCAGTATGGTGAAACAGTTACGGCAATCGCAAACACCATGGATTCTTTATAAGACTGGTACAAGGTGGTACCAAAGATACTTCGAAATTCAAGGCCATCACAAAGTTAACCCTTGTACAGTAGTTTATTACGGGAACAACTGGCAAATTTCACATAAACATTATTCAAAACAATAATGTTTATGTGAAATATTCTAGAGACAAAGCAAATAATTCACTAGATTATCTAATCCTGTTGACACTTAATCAGTAGCAAGTTTCTGAAAAACAGAAGTGAAATGTGGACTTTGCTACCTAGCACTTCCATGTTATCGATTTGGTCCGTTTCGCTGTTGCATGCTCACTACACACTTGTCAAGGTAAATGCTGTGAATGACCTGCTTTCGGCTCAGTTGATTACATGAGACTGGACGGCAGTGTTGCCTTTACAATGCTAATAACAATTTCCAGTGGTTAAGCGTGCCCAAAATGTTTGCCAGACATGGCAGAAAAAATCACGATACCGTATGCCAGGAGAATTATGTTAGGGTTGGTAACGCTCATCTTCTGTGACACTTGGGACATTCTTAAGGAGTTGAACTTCTGCAAGACTGGATGAGGAAATGAAGGTTTTAGTGGTTATAAAGAGTGACGGACATGTCTTCAGTGGAAAAAATATACAGTGTTGCAAATTCTACTTTAGCTTTAAAGGTTAACCGCAATTGTACTTCCGTTATTGAAAAATGGAAGACAATTTTTACACTGTCTCGTCCAAAATTGCAGCAGTTACCTTTTAAACCACACTTTTGCATATTTTTAAAAAAATTAACTATACGTTCAGCAGCAAAAATGAAAATATTTCTCTCTGTCTCTCATTTTTTCCCTTTCTCTCGGTCCTTGCTCCATTAATAAGGGACCAGTGCGAAGACCAACACATAACTCGAAAGGCAATGCTGAATCGGACCTAAGATGAATTTGCGAGGGTGATCTAGATTGACTTGATCAGAGGATAGGGACCATGCGAGGATTGATATTTGTAGCGACCAGGAGCTACACATTGTCTTGGTAATCTATGGAACAAGAAAACAAGTGTCTGCGCAAGTAGTCACTCGAGAGGCCTCGACCAATGAACGCGTGAGACTTAATTAAACTAGCAAACCATTTACACTGCAAACTGACAACCAGCTTCTCTCTTGGTTGTTACAACACCCTGAGCAGTAGCCTACGGTTCGTTTGGACACTGGATCCTGTATCCTGCACACTACTCAGCATATTACATCAAAGCAGAGTCCAGAGGCGGATTGTCTGTCTTGGATGTACTCCCCTGCTGATTTCCAGCTGTTCTCTTACTCAGAAACAGCATCCCATTCAGCTGATTCCTTAGCGCCAAAGTTAGCCTTCTGATATTCGTCAACTTATCCTTTGTTACAGGATATTTGAGCTAAGGTTCAGACTGGGAAGACATTATTCTATTCACGTGAGAGGGGTGAGTGCATAGAGGGGTAAACGCTGCTTTGCTAAGTCATCTCGCTTTCTCCCCTTCTCTGTCGCTATGTGCAGCCTTGATCCACAGATTTGCGAGACAGAGTGAACATTTGAAAGCAAGATCTCCATGCATAAAATTTTCAGTTACTATCAGACCATGTTGTGCCAGATGGTTTGTTTTCATTACACCTCAAGTATAACGTTTTGTATATTTGGTGTCCTTCTCAAAGCAAATTTCCTCATTGGAGATTGTTTTGTAAAGGGGCCTGGGTAGTCTTCTCGAAAACACCCTAAACTTGGCCTCGTAGGGCCACATGGATCTTTGCTGTAAAGTTACACCTGTGCGTCTGCACACGTGCGATTAATGGATATGGGGGTAATGTGACGGTATAGAGCTCCACATATTCTTGATCTCGGCCTAGGTTGGGATGATATGACCAGCATCACAACCCGCCATCTTTACCCCTTAGGGTTGCCCCCAGGTTGCCCCGCGCGGAAACTTGGAAATAACTGGAAAATTTCCTGCTCCGGGATTCAAACCATGGTCTCTTCAGCGTGGTAGCCTGATGCTCTATCAACGTTGGTGTTGCGCTGTAGAAAAAATACTCCGGGCTTAAGAATACCATGGTTGAGGGTTCGATCCCTACCGGATCGCGTCCAATTTTTCCTAAGCAGGTGTCAAGATCGAGAATATGGAGGGTTTTTCTCCACATACGAGTCAAAAACACGAGAATCCGCCAGATATCAAAGTTGTGGTTACTCTCAGCACCAAAGCGCCAGCAGCTGAAGCGGTTGTAACCTCGCACCAGAGCGGCACCACAATCAATAGATGCAAAACATCCTATACAAGATCTTGGCACGTATGAGCGATCAGGTACAAGCACTAAAATGATTAATTACTGTTACGGGGATCAAAACAGATCATTGTTAATCACTGTGTTAATGAGATGCGCAGGGCTAGACGACAAGAGCCGTACACGTGGAAACTACAATACTTGAGTACATGCTTTCATCACGCTTCTATATCGGATATTTTCTTTTCAGTGCAGAGAAGATAACAAGAGATGAAGACGTTGAGATACTCTACACACTGTAAAACGTTCACTGAAGAAATATTTGTGCAGCACGTTCAATTTCCGGTGCCATACAGCCACCGTAAAAAAGTACGTTTAAAAAAATAAGCATGATAAAAGATTAAAATGCACATAAAAAATGGTTGGTTCAGTCAGAAGGTCAAATTTTAACGGCTGAATATTGTTAATTTAATAAGAGTATCTCTGTTGATTTCTTTCCAATTCTGATTTAAAACTTTGAATTTGACGGGTAATGCTATTTGAGGTGCTCTTTAACAGTGCCACCTAGGGGTGCTGTAATCAATTAGTTGGAAATTTAGCGTACCGTTAAATTTTCGACGCCCTGGTCTGGTGGAAAACATAGAAACTCGTCTAATGGTAACATTATTAAGTCATGTTTAATTAAACAGTCAAAATACTGACCAAGGGAAAATGTATTGTAAAGCAACACACTGTAAACGTAACGTTTCCACCATCTTATAGGTTTTTAGTGTAAATTTTCGTCTGAAGAAGACTCTGATAGAGGGGGTTATGTTCACAGTGTTTTATTTTACAATAAATTCTGCCTTGGTCAGGATTTTGAGCGTTTTATTGAACTACCCTAACAATATGCTCTAACAAAACAATACAGTATTCTTTCCATATGTATTGCTGAACTGTAAAGGGCGGCTTCTGAAAGGTATTCAAATGTCAACCTCTTCTCCACGGAGTTCCATGACGCACTCCCCCCCAAAGGTAGAACATTTGCTCCCCACCCGTTTATGCCGAATTAATTACTGAAATTATTTTTTTCTGACAAAATTTGCAAAAAAATATAATACCAAAGGTGTAACCACGAATTTTTGTCTGGGGGGGGGCAAGTAAAACGTACCAATAATAATGATAATAATAATATTAATAATGGCCTTATTATTATTATTATTATTATTACTACTACCAGTACTAGTAGTGGGAGTAGTAGTACTATCAAAGACGTTATTATCCTCATAAATTACGCAAATCTGTGCTAAAGCATTTGTTTGGAAGAAACGATTTGAAATATTTTTTTCAATACCGTCAATTTCACATTAGCTAATAAAATAATGGAAATCAAGCACACAAACTGTATTTTTGAATGGCAGAAAATGAATGACAAATGCATTCAGAAGATACATGTGTAACTTTCATTTCCAACGTATGTTTTACACATATGCAACATGGAGCGACAAAAAATATGAAAATACATATGCAACAAGCTAACACTAAATTGCGTACGTATTCAAAGCTTATTCAATACAAATGTGCAACACATATTATTTAAATACATGATATGGCAGAAAACAAGCAAGACTGCGAGCAAGAAAGTTTTTAGATCAAATTTTTGCAATTGAAAACAATATTGATTTAATAGGGCGCAAATTTCATTGGACCCCACGGCATTCTCTCTTTTACAACTTTTCTTAGATCATTCGGCGTCCATGGCTGACTTCCGCTGCCCTTAGCTACAGCTTTGAACTTGACGAAAAGGAGAAAAGCAGATAATGCGAGCGAAGCAAGCAAGAAAATTTTACAAAATGAATTTTTATTTGCATACAATTTGAAATCGAAGGGGTAATTGTCCTCTGAGGAGGTGCCCTTGGCCGTCAATGTTTGTCCCCCCTTGCCCCACTAGATTTGACTTCCGTCGAAGGTTGGAGGGGGGGGGCAATGGCCCCCTGCCCCTGTAGTTGCGTAACTGTATAATACAGACATATTTAAGCAATATATGTTTACTTTAGATACTTTAGGCTCACTGCCATTGTTAGTGTCAACCTTATTCTGCACAGTTTATCTGTTCGACTAACCCCTTCCATCCAAACCGATTCTAAAGGCATAAGAGGTAGTGTTTCATTTCAATCCTATCGCCGCGATCACCCACAGGTAGGTAGAAAAACTATACATAATAACCAAAACTAAAAATCAATATCAAGTCAATCGAACGATACAATTCCCCCATTTTTGTGTGAAGATATAGAATTGGTATAAAATTTTGACCCTCCCAAAAATTCCCATGAAACTCCCCTGTGGGCACCTCTGACTCCCAGTATGCGCGATTTAAAAGACAAGTGGGCAAACTAGCGAGGGTCTGGTTCACAAACCTGAATACGGCGTAATACGTGTATGTAAGAAAGTCATCGATGAATTAAAAATATTATGGCATTTCAGTAGCAAACTGGTGTAGCAATGATCCTAAAATTTGATTGTAAAAAGTGTAACAAAAAATATAATAAGTAATGTTCCAGACAAACTGAAAGAAACTCGGCCCTTATCTTAATCACAATCTTGACAAGGCATATGGCCACCACGCATCTCTTCAGTGTTGCCAATTCTTGCAAGCAGCTAAAGTTCAGGACAAACTTAAAGACAGTCGGACCTTATCTTCCGAACAGTGTTGGCGAAGTGGCTGGGCGCCACATGTCCAGGTGGGTGTATTTACAAGAACTGGCAACATCGGAGGGACGCCTCGTCAAGATTGTGAGGCAGATAAGATCAGAGCATCTTTCAGTTTGTCCTGAACTGTAACGCCGTAATGGAATTCAATAAAATTAGATTAAATCAAGGCTTTTTCTGCTGAACAAGCATGAACCTAGTATCGCTCAATCAAAGAAAAGCATTGGCACTAACGTAAATACTGGAAAAGTAGAACATTGTGAAATATTTCCTGCCATTTCCCCCAAAAACATCATATTGAAAGTGTAAAAGATAGTGAAGGATCTATTCTCTTTATGATCTTAGAAAGACAAAACACGGCGCCAGGAACCTAGCGTGACCAAAAGCAATTTTCGAAAAATAAGATAAGCTAATTACGACTTCGGTAATTTATGTGTTCACGATAACCACAACTATACGTATCTTGGTATATGGCTAGGCAGAGGAGATATATTGTGAGAGTGTGATAAGGAACCTTGCTCTCTTCGAAACTTCTCCATGGCGTGTTCCATCATCGAACCCGAGTCGTCGGACTATAATAAAATTTCAACTATAGCAATTCAAAAAGATAAGCATATCACTGACGAGGAAAGCAGAAATGACAATACCATATAATCTATAAAAGGGTATTATGGTACATCCGTTGAGTTTCAGCTTGGTGATTCGAAGGAACTGGGTTCGATTTCCAGCCGGGGAAGAAATTATTTCCAGGCTTCCCCGATATCCTGGCAATCAAGGAATCCCGCGTACAATGGCCGGTGGAGGCCAATTGCACTGCAGCTCCAGTCCCGATTAGCCTATCTGAGCATAAAGTGGACAAGCAAATTTGTATTGTTATGTGCCTCGGGAAGGAAAACTTCAATTGATGACAACGAAGAAATAGTTTCCATAATGTACGTAAACACATTCACGCGTGGAAAAATGTCAGCACGAAAAAGTACGTTGAGAACTGGGAGGGAGGTGAACATGAGAAATTGGGTGTACCTGTAACAAAAAACATGTAAGAGTGGACTACAACATTAGTATATGGTAACTAAACTAGAATCGACAACAGCTGTGAGGTTTGATTGGTTGGTCTTGGTTAGTTCGTTTCACCTAGTGTTTAAGACAATATACTTTCAAAACCTTCCCAAAACTGTTTCTTACATAGAAACTGTTATCAGTTTTCCTTTTGTTACTTGTGTGTAATTAACGAGCGAAATGTCATCACAACGGAATCTGTTCGCCATGTTCTCTCACGTTGAAAGAGTTTATCTTTTTTTAAGAGAAATGTGTTCTTGTACGGTGACAATGGGAATGTAGTGCAAGACGGGGTTCTCAATGTTTAACCACTTCGAATAACTACTAAATGTAAACGTAAATTTCTTTCAATATACATCCGTTTACCGAACCCTTCTTTACACCTAAAGATGATCAAAATTTACAAACATGCATGAATAATAGGTTTAGAAATAAAAATTGAACAAAATTTATTTTCACCGCCTCGCCCCACTCACCCTAAGACTGAAATTTCAAAATCAAGAAATAAAATGTTTACTATTGGCTAAGACAACTGTAAATAGTCCATATGTACAGTACTATTTCCCACACAGCTATGATATTACAAAATCTGAAAATGACATATTCTTGGAATTCCATCTAGATCATTCACGTGAATATACTGTAGTTTGCTTTCACGGTCGTCTATATATTATCAATAGTTTGATAACCTTACATAGCCACGAAACTATTGAGAATATCTAGGAAACAGCGAAGCAAATTATACGAAGATTCATGTGAATGCTCTAGAAGGAATTCCAAAAATATGCATTTATTTTTAGATTTTGGAGTATCATAGCGATTTTTCGAAAAGAGATGAAAATTTGAAAAAAGTCGAGCCTTAATATTGAACTCAATGGCAAAACCAGAGGAAGAGAGAGTTTGGGTGGGGTACGACGAAGAAAGTATACAAGAATGGAAAATCTTATCCGACAGTTATTACAGCACTCACATACATGGACGTCCGCAGGATTTTTTCCAGGGAGGGGCAAGGAAAGTATTTTTTTTCCAGGGGGCAAACCAGGAAGATTTTCCCCAAAAATAGTGTTGCACCCTAAAAAGGCATTGCTTAAATTTGAATTTATGGTGTTCATGAAATAAATAACACATATTATTGTAGCTAAAATGAGATTATATGTGTGTAAAACATAAATTTTGGTTGACTTTCATTTTCCAGAGGGGTTGGTGCGGCACTCCCTTGTGATCCCCTTCCGGACGCCCATGCCAACATATCGTTTGTTACAGATTGATTGATTGATTTGGTGCTTTAAGTCCACTTTATGCACAGTAAGGCTAATCGGGCCTGGACCTACAGTGGGATCCGAACCACTATGTGCCTCCACCGGGGACCCCTTGATTACAAGGCGACCACGGTACCACTGCGCCATCGGGGAGGCCCCGTTTGTTATAGCATCTTCGCAAAATAATTATCTGGATGCGGCCCGGTTGATAGAAATTTCTTAGGAATTGTAGAGAATATTCAAAGAACCTGTCAAAAATGTTTCAGTTGTACGCTGATTTTGCAGCGACCTTCAATCACCTTCCACCCGGTGAGCCACGGTAACTTCCTGTCTAAAAACCTCTTTCCTCAACAAAATCTGGAAGCAGGTTCTGACAAGTTTAGACAAGATTCTACCCGTACCTATGGGGGTATGTTACGTTATAATCAGTGTGGATATAAATATTAGTTACATTTGAAATAAAATTATTCGCGGAAGAACATCGAAATTAAAAAGGGACAAAAAACGATATAACGTGATTACGTCTTTCTTTGATTAAAACTCAAGTAGATAACCACTTAAATGAAAGCAAACGGGAGAAAGAAAAAGCCGACCAAAAGAAACAAGGAGACAGGAGTGAAAAGCCTATGCAGGGGTTGGTCTGTGTAATGAGAAATTTTTGTTCATATTACTTGACAACGTTCACACGATGAAACAAGCAGAAAGAATTCTTGTGTTTCATTTTCTCCTTTTGAGAAGAGCTTTATATAAAAAGGAAGAAAAGGCAAAATCTGAGGGGAATGACGAAAAGAGGACGAGGAGGAAAGGGGGGGAAGCACCAAAAAGAACAAAGAACAAAATAAGGCAGTTTTTTTCGTTTCCTTCTGTCCTCAAATATAATTTCGTTTCTGCAATATTACTCGGGGAGATATGTGGGACCGTGAAGGAATGATTTATCTCATGAAATACAAGATTCGTCAGTCGGGAGTGGAACGACGAGATTGTGCAGTGCGAGAATGGTTGCTAGACGAGTAACAGGCAAAATATTTCTTAAAAGTTCAACGTCCTTCGTCTTACTTCCTTTTTTATCTTTTGGTATTTTTCGGTTTCATTCTCTACCTGTCATTTCCTTCCCTTTTACCTTTTTTAATAACAGGATGGAAATTGTTCATATATTTTCATGTGAAGAGAACGTCACCGAGTGCAATAAACTTTTCTTAGCGTGGATGCACGTTTGCAGATAACCTGCACACGCTGTAAAAAAATGACTAATTTTACCGTGAAATCACAGGCAGCGAGAATGTCAATGATGTCACCGTAAAATTACAGTTGTCCTACTGTAAAAATGAACATTAACTTCAGAAACAACATATGACACCATAAGTTACAGAGAAAACAACACCTCAGCGTTGTTCGCCTTTCGTTTGTTTGCGGTTCCATTGAAAATAATGTAAATACGTTGTTACTGGAATATCAAATTTTATGAATATTTACACTTTTTTTTTTACCTTTGCACCCCTCGCGATAACGATAAATGCTTTACAACAATTTCAGAATACATTTTAAATTATTTATTGCCATATTCGGCATTTGGGTGCAGAAAAGTTTACCTTCAATTATCGTCATTTATTCTTAATTTGTTCAGTACTGTACGATTATCACCGGCAAAGCATGTGGTAACATGGCATTTTCAGCTACAATTGAGGTTCGTGCCAATGTACAGCCTGAACTGATCATGCTACGTTGAAAATTCAAACACTTTACATTGAAACATAAATATTTCCAACAAAAATACCCGTTTCATGTGCGTTAATTCATCAATATTCTTTTCACATTTTATTTTAATTTCTATTAGACTTTTTCTTTTGAATTAAAGTAATTTGTCTAACTCCATTACCTAACTTAAACCTAAATCAAAAGTAACTCCGGATCCCATTGACATCCCATTTTCAAAATTTTGTACAATTATTTAATAATATCGAAGTCTTTCCAACGATTTCTGAATCACTTCTACAGACGGGATGATTGTCGAAATATTGCAATTTAAAATTAACAAGACGGTGAACAAATTGGTTAAAATTGCACACCTTTCAGCTCTGTGTTTTCGGAAATACAAACTATATGGACCTGCAATTTTGCACAGGTACAAGCAGAAAGAATTCTTGTGTTTCATTTTCTCGGTATGCAAAATTTCAAATGAATCAAAACATGTGAGGTTGAGAAATGCATTCTCATTCGTTGATTATACATGGAAATGACCCTTATATACTATGGGGATATACGCAATTGGTCCGAGTGACACCCACACATGCTTCGACGTAAAGATGATACATTTTCTAATTTCTTAACCAGTTTGAGAACATTAACCAATTCCCTCATTATCCCGGTGACATCGAAGTAAAGAGGATGCATTTTCCAATTTATTAACCAGTTTGAGAACATTAACCAATTCCCTCATTATCCCGGTGACATCGAAGTAAAGAGGATGCATTTTCCAATTTATTAACCAGTTTGAGAACATTAACCAATTCCCTCATTATCCCGGTGACATCGAAGTAAAGAGGATGCATTTTCCAATTTATTAACCAGTTTGAGAACATTAACCAATTCCCTCATTATCCCGGTGACATCGAAGTAAAGAGGATGCATTTTCCAATTTATTAACCAGTTTGAGAACATTAACCAATTCCCTCATTATCCCGGTGACATCGAAGTAAAGAGGATGCATTTTCTAATTTCTTAACCAGTTTCAAAACATTAATAAATTCTCTCATTATCCCGGTGACATCCGAAGTAAATGGGATGAATTTTCTAATTTGTTAACCAGTTTCAAAACACTAACCACCGGTGACATCCGAAGTAAAGAGGATGCATTTTCTTGTACCTTAACCAGTTTCAAAACATTAACCAATTCCCTCATTATCCTGGTGACATCCAAATAAAGAAGATGCATTTTCCAATTTCTTAACCAGTTTCAAAACAAGAAGCCAATTTCCACAAGAGCCCAAGTGCCAACTTTCACATGGGGAAGAAATGGAGCCGCTATTTATTTGGGCGTGAGGCGGCAGACAGCAGCGAACAGATTCGCAGCTTCGGAATGGTTCGCCGACACAAGAAGACCCCCGCAAGAAAGACCGAAGAGCGACGGCCTGTCACAGCGGTAACGGAAAGACTAATCACCTGTGGCAGTTAGTGACTTCACAACAAATAGTGCACTATTGTTGCGTTGGACCGGATTCGGAGAGGACAAAAAAGAACCACCATTATTAATTCTCATTAGTTCTTTTCGCTGCACGATATTCCAGTACTGTTCCCTTTCTTTCTTTCGTCTTCCCGGCTTGTTTCTAGCTTTTGTTTCTTGACACCTCTTCCTGCTCGCTGAGAAGTTTAATCTAGAAGGTTGATTGCGTTGCTCTTATTTCCCCTTCAACTTTTTTCGTAGCAATTTTTTCTCGTCCTATTTTCTTTCTAAGGTTCATGTTGGTAGCGTCGACAATTGAAAGTGCTTGCGAATGATTTTTGATTTAGAAATCAATTTTAAATATCCCTCAGGAGATCTCTGGTTCGAATTCTGGGCCTTACTGATCAGGATGTACTTCCAAGGAAGGGGTACTATATGTTGGCCCTCAGATCTGAATGAGTGTTTTATTTGTGTTAAGGATCAACGCTTGAAATGGAAATTGTTACGCGGGAGGATGTAAGCTCGAATCTTTGGATTAGCTGGGGAAAGGGGTGCTCCATGGTAAAATACGGTGACAATGAGACAGCTGAGGGTATACTTTGCTTACATTATCTATCTTAGGTGGTATCCCAGTATCCCCACTTCGAGCACGGTTAAGGATCACAAACAAACACGCCTTGGACGAGAGTGTTTTAATTGTTTTAAGGATAATAAAGGAACACGTCTTTAAAGACGGGGTTTTATTTATGTTCAGGATCGTGAACAAACACGCCTTCCAATTTCTGTAATTAACCTACTAATTAAGGAAAGGAAAGTCTTATATTACGAAGTACACCTAATGCTATGTCGTTTTAATTGATATCACACATAAGTCACCCATGTGCAATGTGAGTAAGAATGCATTTATTTGAGTTTAGTGCACTTTCATTCAACATTTGATGATCTGTGCATCTTTACATAATAGTCCATAGCAGCTACAAGTTGTATGCATTTACTGAAATTGCGTATCCAATACACTACATAGGGATCCCATTTGCTTTCTTGATAGATCGGTTGAGATGTTCTTGTATTTTGCGTGAGTTTTTTTTTTTTGCTACACTTTATTTTCTTACTGAATTTTGATCAATCTTTTCTTTCCTATTTGGTTGCTTTCAAACCGTACATTTTCTGTAACAATTTGCCTTTGTGTGCTTCAGATCCTTCCCGTTTCCCGCTTCCGAAGACGGAGTATAACAGGGGAGGATTCAGCATTTTCGCAACTTTCCGTTTGTTTCTCGGAGATATAATTAGACAAGCAGAGCAGAAATATCGCGCATGTTAGTCCATTTACGGAAACCTCCTCACAAAGTGCTCATCCATTAAGCAGAACCTTTTGTGCTCTTCTATGTGTTGAGGTCACCGGGCCGTACGGCAAATGTAACTCCTCTCCCTGAGGATATACCCTTCGTTAGAGAGCTTTTTGGAAATTGCATGAAACGTATGCTGGAGCATAGGCATTTCAAAGTCGTCCCTTCCTTAGTGCAGTGTGTGCGGAGACTTGTACCGCGGAAACCGTTTCTCAGTCTGTCTCCCGCAAGCATGAAGGGAAAGTGCCAGGTTTGTCTCGATAAGGCAGGAAGTTGAAGCACCTTTTCCCCCCATTGTGCTTAACTTGTTCTTAACGAGGTCGAGTTTTTTAAACCACTTTGTTGACGGAGTTACTTCTCCTTGCTTGAGCTTTGCGCAAAGGGCTTGCCTTGTCTAGCAAGGCGAACAACATACAGCGTGGTTAAGGTTGGGAGGGTGGAAAGAAGATAAATTGTTTGCTAACTTGTAACTTTGCGCAGCAAGAGCAAGATTCGTATCTAAACGTAGACAGCTTGCAGACCGGAGTGACAATTGGGAACGAACCTTCAAAAATAAATGCAACCTTTCGTATTTAAGCGACACTACGAACTTTGATTGACTGAAGTATTTCGTAACATCCCAGCTCGATATCGTGCATAATCTTGCACAAACTTGCCCAGACCTGTAGCTGGTTTTAGCCGAGAAAGGTCTTTTTTCCCAGAAGAAGTGGGGAGACGCTTACCTTGAGAGGAGGTGGGTGAAGGTCAGGCAAAACCAACAAAATCAGAAGAATCTGGGGGCAAGGGGCTTTATGAGGATTGATCGCTGCCAGGTAGAGACAAAGGGAGACAAGGTGTGCGCGATATCGAACAGGGTGAGTTGTCACTATCCATCTATCTGACATTCTCAGTCAGAAGGATTGGGATAAACATCTGCAATGTTATTTATTTAAGTAGTTATCTCTTATCTGGCTCCCAAGCGAATAATACAATTTAGGGGATGAGCTCTTTCCCCATTGGTTCGATCCCCCGTTCTACAGGGTATAACGTTACGATTAAAAGGGGCCAAACCCTTACTACAACTAAACTTAACACCTGTGTCTGAGAACTAAAGTATCCTTACCTAAGTTAAATGCGGAGGGAGTAAAGGGGCGCTCAGCACTAACAATGACAAATCAAGATAACACACAGCCTCATAGAGGAATATACTGACTGTAGGTCTAGATATCCGAGCCTTGTTGGCAGGCAACATTGCAGTTATCGGGGTGTACAGCGTGGTACTGACGTTACTTTTGCATGCCTTCAGAGAGGGTCGTCGTTTACACGGCACTACAAACTGAACATGTCGATTGTCGCTGGCGTGTCGCTCCGACTGGACCACAGCGTACAACGTATTGCCTGGGTATTTTGGTCGCGCATGCGCCTGTCGCCTGCCACTTCGGTCTGAAAGTTCACTAAAAGCTTGATTGTATCATTCTTGATTAAATACTTTTATCTTCAGCCAAATGTTTCTTCTACAAATTTGAGAGAGTCATTGTCTTGTCGAAATCACCCTCTGTACTCCTATCACAATTTACCCTTCAATGCGAGCCAATGAGATGTTCGCCGCACCTAGCGTGTTGACTTCCAGTATCAACCGTGAAGGCTATGGGTTCAAAAGAGACAAGGCATGGGTGGTTTCAGACCCACTTCATCTAATTATTTCGCTTTCCCTGGTTAGTAGATATTGCCTTGTAATCGATGGGTCACAGGTTCGCTTCCTTGTGCAGTAAAGAGTACTGGAGTACAGGATTATGCTCGAAAATTATAGTTTTAGTGCCTATTAATTTCTTGCATAAGAAACGAACTTTGCTAAACGATAACAAAAGACCACCAGCGTAGATTTAACGCCCTCGCCTCGCAATCCAAGTGTCTCGGGTATGATCTGCGGTGGAGGCACAGAGGTTCGGATGAGTACGTCCAGTCACGATTAAATCACAGTCTGTCCCAGGAGTCGGCGAAGCAACCCCGCAAATAACGGTAGAGAAGAAGAGAAAGCAAGTAAGCAGAGCAAAGCAGTGCTGGAAAAAAATTGGAGCTGCAGTCAAATTTCCTCCTCCATGCGTACACTTCCCTTCTCACGCGTTCGTTGGTCGAGCTCTCTCGAGCCCTACCTGCGCAGAGGACTTGTTTTCGATCGCTTGCTCCACAGACCGCTGGGACAGACTATGGCTGAGAATAAAGTGCACTTGAAACAACAAAGACCACGGATAACAAGATTAGTGTATTTGTACTGGTGGTCGCATACTACCCGCTGAAAACAGAGGCATCGAATACATCTCGCAGATTGGTGAGGACCGCTTCACCTTTCCATTTCGTCACACGCGTACCATTTTGATTCAATTTACTAAATTCCCGAGGTGTTAAACCCAGAATCGGGTCCCGGGTACATTCGGCATGCTATTAAAACAGCCAATTTTCATTTAAGAAGGATGACGGCCGGAACGTCAATATGTAAAAGTGAGCTTAAAACAGGAGAAACGCCACACAGAGCAAACAATTAGTGTTAAAACGTCATAAAGCATTTGACATCGAGCACTTTAATCGCTGCAATAACACACTATAAGGCGGAGTTACTACTGCAGCGGAAGGAGTAAACGCCGAAAATGTATTTTACGGCGCAATATACAGACTTCGCGATGTCCCTTATTGCTGCAATAAATTACGATAATTAAGTTTAATATCGCATCTTGCATTTCCGGCTGCAAGAACAGGAGCCTGTAATATGACGGAACGTTTATTCGACCCGTTCCGTTTGCCCCAGGACTACTTTTACAGCTCTGCAGTGACGTTTGATTCAGAGGCGGGATGTGCTTACCGGAATTGGTCAGCTTTAAGAGCTTCTCCCCCTGGTAACTCTGTTTCCGTGTTAAGCGAAATATAAATGCGGATGGCCGACTGTTCAAAGGTTGCCAAAAGGAAAGGTCAACTTTGATAGGCTATTAACATTACTACAAGATGACCTGGATGTAAATAAAACCTGTGATTTTTCTGTTATTTACTAGCCCCGTTTTATGCTGTTGAACCCTTACGACACGCGTTGGTCTCTGCCGCTAATTTAGTCTTGTTCGCCTAAATGTATATGCAACCGAAAGGACACGTGCTGTGTATGGTTGCAGGTCTGTCAGGATGAAAGCTTATATTTGTTTGATGGAGCATTTCTACTCTTTAAGACTAGTGAAATATGCTTTTCTCAGCGTCCTTACAACTACAAGATTTGTAAAAGTCGTTCGTCATTTATCACTGAACTTGTCGGAGTTAAATCTAAGTTATGCTGATGTTATACAATGCTGAGAGTTTGGAATAATTGAAACACAAGTACACATTAAAGTGACTACATATTTACAATTTATGAACTTCCAATGAAGTTATAAGAACTGGAAACGTTCTGTGTAGTTTTGAACTTTAAGGGCAGTCTTCCGATCTTTCGAGCTTCATCATTCTTTCCGCCAGGAAAGCTTCACTTCAATTGCTGAAGATGAGAGTGACGTCAGCTCTTGAAAGCTCGGAAGCCTATCAGGAAATCACCTGGATGATATCCAGAGAAAAACCTACCCGTCACTCGCCAGCAAAGCTTCAAGAATTATATTAAACTGATATGTTTAAAAGTAATAGGAAACGAAGGAATGAATCTAAAACCTGTATCGAAGTAAAAGCTATGCTAACGAAAGTGGTTGGAAGCTATGTAAAAACGAAAATCTAATAGCAAGGGCAAATACATGCAATGGGAGGAGAAACTGAGAAGCTATGTGAGGAGTCAGAATACAGCAGAACAATCAAAATATTGGCTGTCAAGGAAATAATCAGAACCCAACTGCAACGGAATAAAAAATGATGGGAGCTCAACGTGAAATCAGAGTCGAATCGGGAAAAAAAAAGAGTAGAAAAACAGAATTGAACTGGAATGGAATAAAAAGGAAGTGAGTGACCTAGAAGTGTTAATTTATTTAACTTATTATTTATTGTTTAATTTTGTGTTAAATACGCATGATGTTATCTGTTGTGTCATTATTCGCAAAAATGTTGTGTTGTATGAGGTATAATTAATTATGATTACATTATTGATAATGTAAAATTACAATGTATAAATTTCTATATACATTTTGAGCATAGCAACGGATAATAAACAAAAGACGGTAGATAAATAAGTGTGACTAATACATGGAAATTTTAAATAGTAACGTCCAAGTTTCATTAAAGTTATCAAAATTGTAATTGATATTTGGTAAAGTGAAACATTAGGATGATCCGTTGAAGTTTAAGTAATAAGGCTTGCTTCAGTACGAAACTCGGGAAGAAACCAGAATACAATTGAAAAGGAATCAAGAAAGATTAGGAAAGTAAGAAAGTAAACCAAATAAATAAAGAGTACACACAGAACCCAAAACGTGTCAATTGACACATATATTTTGATTTCAATAACACGTTTACCTACATAAACTGCAAATGATGCACCTTTTAGTGTGTCAAAATACACATAGGAATGTATTAAAGGGTATTTTTATCAGATGAAGTTCCCTGTGATGCACTAAAATGCATCAATTTGGAAGATCAGACAAGATCATTTCTAAGATAACGAACTTTCACTTTTAGTGCATCAATTGACACAGCTAAATGTGTAATTTTGTTATCTTCGAAATGATCTTGTCTGATCTTCCAAATTGATGCATTTTAGTGCATTACAGGGAACTTCATCTGATAAAAATACCCTTTAATACATTTCTATGTGTATTTTGACACACTAAAAGGTGCATCATTTGCAGTTTATACACGTTAACGTGTTATTGAAATCAAAATATATATGTGTCAATTGACACGTTTTGAGTTCACGGAACTAATTCTATTGGAAATGAATTAAAAAAGGATATGAAACGAAGGACAATCAGCATCCACTTCAAAAGAATATAGGACAATTATAAAATTCGGGATGAAATAGCAAGGAAATGAATAAGTAAGTGGTGTATTTCAAAGGGAGTAAACGAGGAAACAAGTGTGAAAAGCAAAAAGAAATGCATCACCAAGTAAGGGACTGCAAAAATTACAAACAACTAAAAGCCGTCAAAACTTAAATAGCGCTTGAATCCACAAGGAAAGGTTTTTCTCGGGTTTTTTCTCATCGCAGTTCATCTTCCTTAAAGAGAACATAAGATAAGCAGACGATCTCTCTATCTTGCGGTATCCGAGAGCCAAAACGGGAGAGGGTAATCTGACGGTAAATACCCAAGATCCGCGATGCCCCACGTGCGGCCGCAATGTATATGAGGATAATCGAAGCTGGGTGCCGTCCAACCAATCCTCAAGGGACACCAGCTCCTAAGGGCGACGGTGTGAAATGGACGCCTTTATTGTGGAGGAGGAGGAAGCGGTAGCGTCAGCATAGTGCATCGATTTTGCCTGCTTGCAAATTTTCTTTTCCCAAAACCGAATTTTCAAATAGCAGCCCCTGGATGCGCATCTCGTCATCTAGAGTAATATTTGAAACCAATATGTTTACATTATATGCTTGGAGATTTATATTCCGTAACAAAGAGTAGTCAAAATCAAATTTTGAATAATCCAAGGGGAAAAACCTGATCAACATTTTTCCTGCTCTTACGAACTCAAACTTTTAAGACTCACAATTTTGAAACTTTCACCTTTCTCAGGATTTGCAGAGTTTCTCAGGACTTTCAGAGTTTTTTGTGAAAACAAGTGAAAACGTTCACACTAAAGTGACACAGCACGTTGTTCAGATTTACAGAGCGCAGAAACAAATGACAACGTTCACACTGAAGCAGTACAACATGCATTTGAGTTTTAAAATGTGTAGAAACTAATGAAATAGTTTAAAAGTAGAACAGCATGCTATTCAGGTAATGAGCGCAGAAATTAGTGAAAACGTTCACACTGAAGCAGCACATCATACTATTCAGGCTTAAAGCGCTCAAAAACTAGTATAAACGTTCACACTGAAGTAGGACAGCATGCCTTTCGCGTTTAAAGCGCGCAGAAACTAGTGAAAATGTTCACAATGAAGCAGCACAGCATGCTGTTCAGGCTTAAAGCGCGTATAAACTAGTAAAAACGTTCACACTAAAGTACCACAGCACGCTGGTCAGGTTTACAGCGCACAGTAACACATGGCAACGTTTAAACTGAAGCAGCACAACATGTTATTCAGGTTTAAAGCGGCAAAAAAATAGTGCCAACGTTCACACTGATTTAGCACCGCATACTATTCAGGTTTAAATAGTACTGGGTTTTTCGTCTGCACCATCATCATCCCATACGCAGTTACACTGACGGATCTATTTTTGCCACAACAGCAAACAATCGATAAAATTGGGCTTATCAGGTCCCCCCCCCCACCCATACTCGTCATCTGCTATATTTAAATTATGTTCTGAAGCCAAACAATTAAAAGCCATATTTTGGTGTTTAAAATCTTACCTTTTACATCTCAAACTTAAGCGACCTGTAGTGGTAACCTCGTGGCCTTGTAATCAAGGGGTCTCGGGTTCGATACCCGGTAGA
This sequence comes from Lepisma saccharinum, assembly GCF_977018435.1. Taxonomy (NCBI): domain Eukaryota; kingdom Metazoa; phylum Arthropoda; class Insecta; order Zygentoma; family Lepismatidae; genus Lepisma; species Lepisma saccharinum. The sequence continues at coordinate 26,471,612 of NC_139253.1, forward strand.
GGCACAGTTGTTCGGGTCCCACTTTAAAAAGTAGGTCCAATCCCTATTAGTCTATCTGTGCATAAAATTGACTTAAAACAACAATTCAATCAATCATTAAGCGAGCTTCAAATGATTAAATTCTGGAATTATTGATACACCTGTTTATTTGTGGTAATGAAGCGTATTGAAACATGTTGATTACTAAGAAAATTATTATGAAGGTAAAGACAAGACTCACATACACTCAATGCAGTTACTTTCAGTGTTCAAAATCTTGAACCACCCTGTAGATAAAATGTAAGATGATACTTTCTCTCCATATTCAAGACCTCACTTCATTTTGTTGATGACGTACCTTTGATGGAGATGAAACATTCAAATCAAATAAGGGTTGTTTAAAACAGCCAAAAGGGTGGTTATTAGGCTCCCTTTTATAAACACCGTTAGCAACTGCTCTTTATTAAATGGGTTTTAATGAAATCTCTAATATGTTTCCGCTACCATGTAACCAGAAGGTCGTGGAACCCAGGAATGGACGTTGAATTCAATTAATGAAAATTTCATTTGGTCTTTGATGTGATGTTTTGCTTAGAAAAAAAGGGAACGAAAAACACAACTCGGTACTCTTTATCAAAGGAACATGTGGAATGGGAGGGGAGGAAGGTCGTGTTGAATAATGATGAAAAATGGAGATAATTGGTAATTTTTCCTTTCCTGCGGAAGGTGGAATTGATCTGCATTCGATTCTGTGTATTCTATTTCTTCCAGATTGAACTGGTTTATTTCTATTGTGTTTTTTTTTAAAATCATCTGACAAACGCACACTAAAATTATTTTCTTTTCTACATTTTACACACTTTGATCGGAAATTAACAGTCCAGCGAGCATGTGAAACAAGGCTTTGGGATCAGTCGAACATATCGCACAATGTTCAAACACCTTTTTCTTTTTGTCTAGTCCCGTTCTTCGTCATGCGACGTCAGGCAAAATGCTTTCGTTGTTAGGTTTAGGTCTCTTAGCATAAATGAAAACTTTTTGGTAAACTCCCGAAAAATGGCTAAACCCTTTCTGTTGTCTTTATTTTCTTATGTGCTCATTCTGCTCGCTTCTTTTCTTACTCTTCCTACTTTCTGCCTTTTCTTAACTCATCCTGCTCTCTGTCTTTTCATACTCATCTCCTCTCTGTCTTTTCTTACTCTTCCTGCTTTCTGTCTTTCTTACTCATCTTGCTCTCTGTCTTTTCTTAGTCTTCCTGCTCTGTCTTTTCTTACTCTTCCTGCTTTCTGTCTTTTGTTACACTTCCTGCTTTCTGTCTTTTCTAACTCATCTTGCTTTCTGTCTTTTCTTACTCATATTGGTCTCTGTCTTTTCTTACTCATCCTGCTCTCTGTCTTTTCTTACTCTTTCTGCTCTCTGTCTTTTCTTACTCATCTTGCTCTCTGTCTTTTCTTAGTCTTCCTGCTCTGTCTTTTCTTACTCTTCCTGCTTTCTGTCTTTTCTTACACTTCCTGCTTTCTGTCTTTTCTAACTCATCTTGCTTTCTGTCTTTTCTTACTCATCTTGGTCTCTGTCTTTTCTTACTCATCTTGCTCTCTGTCTTTTCTTAGTCTTCCTGCTCTCTGTCTTTTTTTACGTATTTTTCTTTTCTTTTCCTTTCTTACTTGTTAGTATTCATTTCTGATACCTTTTTTCGTTGAACATTGCTTGTTTAATTTTTTCCTTCTGTTTCCTGTCATTTACTCTCTCCATAGCTCATTTCACTTCGCTTACTTTCTACATATGCTCTTTGCTTCCTCTCTGAAATTTATTACTTCCCTTTCTTTACTACGCTTCTTTCCCCTCCTATTTCTCTACTTTGTTTCTTTATTTCTCTTCTCTCTCTGCCTTTCTGATTTATTTCTCTCCAATCGTATGTTCCTTTCTTTCTCCCTTCAAATGTTATTCAATGATGGCATAAATATGACATCATTATATCCCCCACTTAAGGAAACAATTTTTTGAGCTTGATCCCTCTCCCCTCCCTTTTAGAAAATTTTCTGCGTATGCCCGTAACTTTTTTCATCAAACTAATGCTTAATTAAGCTCTAGTAAAACATTAAATATGAAAATCCTGAAACAATGCTGGAGACAATTTAAACATTACATTTATCAGTTCTTGAAACTTCGTAACCATCAATATAAACGTTCCTAGGATTACGCCAAACGCAGAGCGGAAAATTCATAAACAGGTACCATTGTAATTTATTAGATATAGGACTGCATGCCGTCCCATGTTTTGGGACAGGACAAACTCAAAATTCATCAACTACGAGCGGTTTCGAGTTAAAATATCTCATGTTACACCCTTTCATGCCTAAACCAATATTGGCATTTGTTTCGTCCGTTTCGTTGCATTGTTGTTTTAACAGAATTGCTCCCTCAGGATTGAGAATGGGGTGTTGGGTTTCCAGGAATGGAATTCGAACGGTAATAAACGGTCAAGAACAGTTTTGTAACATTTTCAGTCTAATTGCAATATTTTATAGGTTTAATGTTTGGAATGATGACCCTTCCAAATTAATTTTATCTTGTTTGAACTTTATGAATTATTCTGTGATGCGATTCCCTTGGCTTGGATATTTCGACAACTCTCAATGTGTTTTCTGGACTATGATTTGAGTGTTTCGTTTAAATGCAGACATTATTCCCTTAGTCTACAGAAGGTCTCTTATTCACACCGGACGTTCTTCCTATAAACTAGGCTTTATTCAGTCTTATTGCCACAAGTCAGTCACAATTGTCAGTTATAAGTCTCATAGGTGTGTACACGTGGGAGCAAGGGGGGCAGTTGCCCCTCCTAATACTCTCACTTAGAAATTTAGTGTAGGGAAATCTTATTATCGTCATTATACAATATTGTTATTTTCTTTAAAAAATAAAGTATTTTCAAGCCGACGAAAGTTCCAAGCAACTACGGCGGATTTATTTCCCATGTTATCGCGCTACAACGCCAGGGGCCCCGGGTTCGAATCCCGGCCTGGGCATGGATGCTTATGAGTGTCCATTCGTCAATTTCATCATGTCATCACTCATCCACATCTTCGCAAATTAGCCAAAAGTGGCATAAAAAACGAAGTAAAATAAAGCAAATAAAAAATATAATCATTTCGTTCCCCAGAAAATTAATTATTATTAAGACTCAAGCATTTTATTGTGTTACACCTATGTGGTCGCAGAATTAATTGGTCATATATTTAAAATGAATAAATTGTATGTAGGGTAGGTTCCTATAAGAGTACGCGGTCTTGAAAGAGTACGCAGTGCTAATTTCCAAAGTTGGCAGTATTGTGGGATGGTAGCTTCTAGACGTTAGCAAGCAGTAGTACGGAAGGTTGTGTATGAACATGAAGGAAGTAGCAAGCAGCTGGCAGGGACTGAGTAATTAGCAGGTAAGAACTTTAATGCCATTTCAGTGTAATATTACGCTTGTAGAACATAACGTCTGCCCAATAACGTTAAAACGGCAAGATAATGACCTGTATAGTAAATATCTGTGCACTCCTTGAGAATACATAGATGTCTAGTCTGATTGATTCTGCCATCTGGTGACCAAATATTAAATGTGGCGTTGTCCTCAAAGAGTACGCATTGAACAGTACCCAAAGAGTTCGCAAGCAAACTCTTGAGGGACAGGGTAGTTTCTACCTAATAAAATTCCTTGAATCTGTGATATTTTTTAAAAGATGTCCGAGGTCACAATTTCTCAATAATTTTCTGTAAAATTAGAGGAATTTACATAGATTGAATCACAAATAATCACAGTATCCTATGTGCATAAATTAATACGTAAAAACTTTGTGACAATAGTTATTATTTCATATACAGGAAAGATATCAGGCTACAAAAGGAAAACAAATCGTAAATTGGTGGAATTCCAGGAGGAAACCAGTCAATGCTCAGATATTTCAATTAAGCCTCATGAGGATGATGTTCACTGTCGAAGTGACAATGGCAGCAACAGACAGTCAGAAGTTGACTTCTGAATTGTTCCCCCTGCCCACAGTCAAGCATGAGTTGAAGCGCAGTACATGCGGAAAGAAATGCGAAATAATAACATCAGCACCATATCGAGCAACATTGGTGCATCATTCCAAAGTACGGAGCCAAGTAAAGGAGGCAAGCGTTGAAAAGGGAAAAAAGCGCTTGAAATTTGATGCTGCTGCACCTTCCACATCTACAGACCTTCAAGAAGTTGTCAACTGTCCATGCCACGAAATCTACGGGGAACCAATTACAGAAGACTGGATTCAATGTGGAGGTTGCGAGCAATGGTGGCATGAAGCTTGTTCTTCATATGAAGGACAGGGTGCCTTTGAGTGTGACATGTGTTGGAGGTTGTATTTCCTTCATCTCCACGACACTTTCAAGTGCGTACTTTTAGAGGACGTGTTGCGTACTCTTTAAGGACTAGTCCCCTAACAGTACTATTTTGCATCAATTTAAAAAAGATAACTGTATATCCTATTTTTTGTTTCCATACATTTTATTTTTAGTTCCATACGAAAGTAAAGATACTACTTAAGAAGTAGGTGCAGTTGTTTTGTGTTTCTGTTTGTTTACGTTCTCGTAATATGACTTTTAACACTAAGTGCGTACTCTTATAGGAACCTACATTAGTTGTTTTGTACTAAATCATGTATACCGGGTGGTCCATTTATAATGATAGTATGGAATATCGCATGCAGAATGCATCCAATCGAAAAATTGCACAGGAAAAAGTTTGATACTATTGAGGGGGTAAGTCAATGCCGCAAAAATTTCGTCGCCGCCACCCACCCCTTAGGGGGGTAAATGTGAAATTTCAAATGGAACACCCCCCATTCGTTTTACATATTTGGATTCCATGTTGAAAAGGAAGTATATTTTTTGTTCGAAAAATTTTGTAACCTTCGAACATTTATAAACATTTTGTAGTTTCAGTTTCATTTTGTTCCCTTTATATAATAACAGTTTTGGTTTCCGTTGAGAACATTGCAAAACGAATTTTATTTTTAAAAATGTGTGCAAAGAATTCGGCAAAAGAAAATTGTTTGCAATTTATGTTTTTCTGTAACAATAAATAATATTAATTTGTTCCAACTCTTTGGTTGCAAGGAACAATTTCATATGAATAACAAAATTAAGTATGTTACTACAAATTAGTTATCATTTAAAGTACACAAATAAATGTTGAATGGGGCAAATGTTCAAAATGATGACCGTTGAAATGCATTGAAGAGAAGCAAGGAAGCTGGAGTTCTTCTAATAGAATGATTTTCGGTGGATCCGGACACACACTATGTACGCCTCTGTTTCGTACCCATCAATACAAGAAAACGGCGAGATGGAATGAGGTTTTCCTTACTCCAACTGAACTTCCATCAAGGCTTTTGCCCCCTTAATCAGAGGGTCTGCGCACGGCTATGGTAGTCTTGTCCAGATTCAATATTCTTCTTCATTGCATAACTTATTTCTTTAGGTTTTAAAATGTCTTATACTATTCACATTGAACATTATTTTCTTTCAAGGTAGAACTAATTTAATTAGGTTTCACAAATGTCTTTATTATATTCACACTGAACATTCATCTTTCAATGTAGAACTTATTACCTCAGGTTTCAAAAGTGTCCAAATCTATTATCATTGAATATTCTTCAACGTAGAACTTATTTCATCTGATTCCAGAAATGTCTTATTCACACTGCTGTTTCTCTTTAATGTAGTCATTATGCAGAGTGAACTTTGCCACCTCGGTGGCTGACTGCGCTGAATAGTCGATTCACTATCTCGTCATCGTAGGTTCAGGTTCAGGTCTTAGCTGGCGTATTTTGTATGTGTACCTCTTTGTTATTTAGCTTCGCTATTCTGTCACTTTTGGCTAATCGCAGCCATGAGGATGAGTGATGATGGGATAAAATTGATGAACTAACACTCCAAAAGAACACTCATGGACAGGCAGGACGGGACTCGAACCCGGGAACTTCCGTGGCAAGATCGAAAGTCGACCTATATTCTTTTTTAAAAAATATTTCATTCGGATTGATCAGTACAAAACTGTCCCTGGATAGCGACATAAAATTTGAAATATAATATTGGATTTCCAAAAATTAAGTGCGCATCCCTTCGGTACCTTAATTATTTCGATTTTTTTTAATGGCTTACTTCTGAACTTATTTATTTTGGACATATTTCTGCAGGGCGACGAGAGTCTTGTTTACACATATTTGTTGAAACCGTATTACCTTTTTGAACCTGCAGAGAGTGTGTACGGATTCAAACACTCGCATTTTCACAACACTTCGCTCCTGGGGTGGGTGTCTTAGCTGATTAACAAGTGCCAACCATGCATTAAAATTAACGACTCCGCACTTTGCAAGTATAAAGTACACTTCGCGTAAACCATGTGAACGTATTTTGCCCGCGTGGGCACTTCTCCCTCTCGGAAATGAACATGACGTCAGTGATTATCACGTTATGAATCTTTACAGCGTCGTTCTCGTGTTTATTCTGGAACAGGAGAACAAGGGGAGAAAACTTTGTAATGAACCGAAATTTGCCTCTACGTCACCGGAAAATACCAGGGAGCAACTGTGACCAAACAAGACTGCGTGCTTCCTGGCCATTATCGTGTCTCCATGCTGAAATGGGGCTTCTATTACTAAGATTTACATTTCCTGGTTAATTGGGATTTTCTTCCAGACACGCGCTTCTCATGACCGGAAGGCTTTCATTTTTAATGCGGTTTGAGCGCGCAATATTGCTTTCTTTCAAGCCAAGAAAAGGTACACTTTTTCCTTTCTCCCATCTCCTTAAGAAGCCCCCACACCGAAGCAGCAGCGTAGAGCTCTTTGAAAAATTGTTAAAACATGCAGAAATTTCACACTGAAGTAACAAGCTGTCAGTGTGAACGTTTTCGTTTGTTCTTACGCGCTTGAAACCTGAAGTACTAGACCAGCATGCTGTTCAGGCTTAAAGCGCGCTTAAACTAGTAAAAATATTCGCACTGAAGCAGCACAGCTTGCTATTCAGGCTTAAAGCGCGATGAAACTAGTAAAAATATTCGCACTGAAGCAGCACAGCTTGCTATTCAGGCTTATAGCGCGCTTAAACTAGTAAAAATATTCGCACTGAAGCAGCACAGCTTGCTATTCAGGCTTAAAGCGCGCTGAAACTAGTAAAAATATTCACACTGAAGCAGCACAGCTTGCTATTCAGGCTTAAAGCGCGATGAAACTAGTAAAAATATTCACACTGAAGCAGCACAGCTTGCTATTCAGGCTTACAGCGCGCTTAAACTAGTAAAAATATTCGCACTGAAGCAGCACAGCTTGCTATTCAGGCTTAAAGCGCGCTGAAACTAGTAAAAATATTCACACTGAAGCAGCACAGCTTGCTATTCAGGCTTAAAGCGCGATGAAACTAGTAAAATATTCGCACTGAAGCAGCACAGTTTGCTATTCAGGCTTAGAGCGCGATGAAACTAGTACAAATATTCGCACTGAAGCAGCACAGCTTGCTATTCAGGCTTAAAGCGCGATGAAACTAGTAAAAATATTCACACTGAAGCAGCACAGCTTGCTATTCAGGCTTAAAGCGCGATGAAACTAGTAAAAATATTCACACTAAAGCAACACAGCTTGCTATTCAGGCTTAAATTAAAGCGCGCTGAAACTAGTAAAAATATTCACACTGAAGCAGCACAGCTTGCTATTCAGGCTTAAAGCGCGCTGAAACTAGTAGAAATATTCACACTGAAGCAGCACAGCTTGCTATTCAGGCTTAAAGGGCGCTGAAACTAGTAAAAATATTAACATTGAAGTAGCACAGAATGCTGTAGCACAACATGCTGTTCAACAAGTAAGAACATTCACACTGAGGTGGTGTAGCATTTTCTTCACCTTTAAAGGCTGCAGAAAGAAATGAAAACTCTCACTGAAGCAGAGTAGCGTTAAGTGATTTCAAAATATATGCTAAGCATTGAGCTTGTAGAAAGTATGTAGCACCTATCGGGAATCTCTGTAGGAAAGGAACGAGAACAAGTAGCGAGTCGAGAGGGGTCGACCAATGAATGCGTTAGTGGTGAAGTGGTTGCATGGACGGTAAACAAGGCCTGCTTTGCTCCACCCACTCGCTTTCTCCTCTTCTCTAGCCTTATGCGCGGCCTTGCTACACAGATTACCGTGACAGTGGAGGCGTCAGAGAACAAAGAAAACTTTAATTAAGTTTGTGCAGCGACATAATTAATATAGTTATTGTTTTTATGTTTCGAGACAAAACCGAGCGTATACCGATACTTGCCTTTCGAGACAGACGTTTACAAGTCGAGAAACTGGTAAGTCTTGTCTTGATCCTAGGTAGCTTTTGAAAGTCGACAACTTGAAGGCGCCTTGTCACCGACCCGGTACCAGTTTATCATTTTTGATCCAGCTTATCATTGCAAATAATTAGTCTGGAAAGTAGTGGTTTCCATTAATTAGATACGATCCTGTTCGTGCCTTCGTTTTACCCATTCTTTTCTGATGCATTCACTCTGAAGGGTAAAGAAAAAACCAGGAAGAGAGCACGGAAATAAGTCACGAGTTATTGCATGCGTTCACAATTAGCACCCGAGAACGAAACACGAAATTTCATACCGTGGACAAAAAGAGGACAATGAACACGCCGAGACCAAGTACTGGGTATTGACGGGGTCAAATCACACGAGATATACTTTTCTCCTTGTCAACATATCAATGAAGCCTATATGGTGTTATGAAATTTCAGGTACTGAGAGATTAGTACATGTTGACTTTCGCCCTCCTCCTCCATATGACCTAGATTAAACGGCGCTAGTTGTGTTTCCGAATGAATAATATTGATTTGTTTTTGTTTTTATTTAGTTTCCATGGGTATTTTCACATAACGTCCGGACTGAACGATGTCCGAAAGCATGAAGGCTGACAATCGGTATAAAATATAAATATACACAAGAGTTGAATGTCACGCTACAATTGCATTTTGTGCACAGGTAGGCTTCGAGATCAAGAAGGATTTGGATGAAAAATAATTTTGTACGATATACGAGGGTTGTCCAAAAAGTTAGATCCCAATAAAACTTTGGCTTGGAAATAAATGTATCGTGTTTCTTACAGGTAGAATAGAAAAACGCCATTTGCTGGCATGGTCAACGTGCGATAGTAAACTCTACAACTGCCTTCCAGTTCTAGGTACCTAGTATATTAAATCTTATGATAACATTTAGACGTAATTTAGAAACAGTACATTTACATTCTAAGAAAACCCAAACTCAGTGGTGCGATTTGGATCCAAAACTGGGGATGAAAGGACAGTTCACTTTTCCTTGGTATATAAAGCTTAGCATAGTGCAAAACTGGCAAAAAGTAGGGGGTCAGCGCCGAGAAAACTTGACCAAATATCTATTGCGAGTTCAACTCACTGATGGCGTTCAGTGAGAAATGTGATCTGCGTACCTCCAACAAATAAAGCTGACGAAATCAGCTCTCCTTACCATGCCGATAGGTTTTCTTCGTAGTTTATTTGGTAATGTAGAACTTTAAGTAGGGTTCAAGTGTTTTAAAGGTTAATTGCTTTGCAGATCTTTCATTGGTGTTTGCCCCGTAGTTAAGAAACGGTATATTATATACTTTCAATTCCATTTCTTTGGCTGGGATAAAAACGTCCCTGGCAGGGATTAACATTTTTTTTCCTGCCGGGGTTAAAAATATTTGTGGAGAGAAATGTCCGCACACTGGCTATGGTCTCTTCTACCTCACGAGCCCATAAAAACAACGATACCTTTATTTCTCCCCCATTTATTTTAAACATACCTTATCTATTGTAATATCTATTTTATGTCAATTGCGAGCATGTCATCATCAATATTCTATCATCAACGACTTTTTTGTGCAAGTCAAAGATTTGATCCATTAATGGAAACATAATCCCAAGTTAATGGAAAGGAAACAACTTTCCACTACATAAAGCGTATACCCTGAGAAAATTTTGGGACTATAGAGCTGGTAGCTACGATGCTGGATCAAAAAACAGCGATCAAACAAAACATTACTCGCCGTCACGTGAAGTGATGCATTTAATATATTTACTTGTCGATATAAATCGTATCCTATTGTAATGGATAAGTGTGGTGTGCTGCAAACACTACTGCTCGTCACGAACACTCAGCGGGGATGCAAATAGACTAAATAGCACGCAGAATTGATTTTGGTGGAAAACTCAATAAACTTCTCATTAGTGCATTAACAGAGCGAAAAATTTTACCAGGGCGATAAGAATCGCTTTCAAAACAAGAGGGGTCCATTTTACACGATCGAAACATCACGCACGTACTAAAAAGAAATAATAATGTCACAATTGCAGTCAGGTCAACAATGGATCGTTGAAAGGCTTCTTCGAAACACACACACGTGCATCAATACGTGTGCGTGCACACTAAAATTGAGTAATGGCTTATTTGTGGAAACAGCACAGAATGTGCTTTAATATTGCGATAGCACTTCCACATTCTGTTCCGATATCTCTTAGAAGTACTGGCATGGTTGTGGTCAGCAAAGACGGACGGACGGCTGGCTCTTTGAGGTCATGCTTTACTGTTTAAATATGCGTCATTTGTACTACTGCTAAGTAATGGGCCGCGTTTCCGTGACTTTTAACAATTCAAGGTATTAAAAAAACGTGTGTTATTCTTTGTTGGTTTAATTTCATCAGAAAAACAATGAACCACATTGTTGAGCTAGGTCACCGTGGTTACATTTTCATCAATTTTGTTGCTCAATTGTTCAGTTCTGTGATGAGAGCGTAATTTTTGGTTAATAATAATTGACTTCCACACCATCTGTGAGAAAACACAGATTCGAAAACTGCATGGCCTTTCTAGGAGGCCAGGAACAAACGAGCTGTGTATAAGAACTATTCACGCTGTGCGCAAGTTGTGTATGAATCTGATACATCTGGCCTGCAACGGAGACGCCCTCTGTATCAATTTGATGCACGTGACAGCTAAGTATTAAATTAAATAATTTCTCAAAATTATTGCTTGAGATTAAAATTATGGATACATCAGCGCTTAGGGCTATTTGCCCTCGTCGCTTCTTGTCGAAGTAAAAGGCCACTTTTGTAGTTGAAAACTCTTTTCTGAGGAAATAAATAATTACCAAAGAAATACCAGTGCTTACCTAATAATATAAAGCATAGCATATATATCTGAATTCCAAAATCCCCATACTTATAATCAAAAAATAAGGCTGTAAGGGGGCACTCAGCTGGCATAAAAATAAGACACGTGAGAATACAACGTTACACATTACAATTGGGTACAGACGCCAGAGCCCCGTTGGCGTACTCAATCCTTAGGATTATACTTTATTTCATCTAAAAGTTTCTCTAGAGGCTTCGAACTCACCAGGTTATTCACTTGTTAGTTACCAGCTGTCCATTCCTCTCAGGTATGTGAAATATGCACTGTCGTGTATCAAGCAAGCTTCCTGATGTATTGAGGCTGCAAGGTTGGCAAGCAGCAAGCTGTGGAGAATACTAGGAAGGAAAAACTCACGTGTCAGCGTGGAGGAAACTCCACGGACAGGGGTTTAGGGGAACGGACAGGTTGGCAAGTTACTCACTTTTCGTTTGGAGCGGAGAGAGGCAAGAAGACTTTGGAAAGGAGAGGAGTCAGCCTGGGTTAGGTGAACTACCTACGAAGCCTACAGAGAGCTTAGTTTGATTTTACTCTACGTTACTAAATTCACAATCATTGGTCTAAGTGTAGACAGGTAACTATCCTAACCACAACATGCATGATTTATGTTCAAAGGTTCACAAAATCGAACGAGTGACTATTTGTCATTTCTAGTTATATAGTTAGGTATTCTATTTCAGTTGTACCTTTCGCAGCCAAGCATCCAACTTCTCATGAGGACAAGTGGTCTCATCATTACCAGGATGAATGGTGATTAGCTACATTTTCCATTAATCTATTGGGAGTGGTTGGTTCGATCCCATCATTCAGTAGAATGATACGTGTGGTTCGATCCCATCATTCAGTAGAATGATACGTGTGGTTCGATCCCATCATTCAGTAGAATGATACGTGTGGTTCGATCCCATCATTCAGTAGAATGATACGTGTGGTTCGATCCCATCATTCAGTAGAATGATACGTGTGGTTCGATCCCATCATTCAGTAGAATGATACGTGTGGTTCGATCCCATCATTCAGTAGAATGATACGTGTTGTTCGATCCCATCATTCAGTAGAATGATACGTGTGGTTCGATCCCATCATTCAGTAGAATGATACGTGTGGTTCGATCCCATCATTCAGTAGAATGATACGTGTGGTTCGATCCCATCATTCAGTAGAATGATACGCTATGTAAAATAGATATTGGCCTGTATGTGCGCTCTTTACACTCCTTTTGGTATTGTATAGCCTGTGCATTTGAGCGTATGTGAGTTACTGGGTCCAGTCCGTTATTTGAAATCAGAACCTTCTGTGGTTAGATATGGGTATGAGCACGTGGCTGCGGACTCGGGAATGCGTTATTTCCGGTATTTTTGGCTAATCGTGAAGTTGAGTGATGATATCATGAAACTGATGAAGGAACACTCACAAAGAATACCCAAGCCCAGACCGGGATTCAAACCCAGGACCGCTGGCGTCATAGAGCCCTGCGCTATCCACTTCGCCACAGAGGACTGCAAGGAATGTTGAAGATCGATGACGTCCTATAACAGTTGGGCTGAAAAGTTCGTAGGCTAACATAGTAAAAAATATTTTTTTGACAAAATTCGATTTTATTATTCAATATAGTTGCCTTCGAGGGCGATACAACGATTATAGCGGTCATACAATTTTTCGATGCCATTTTTATAGTACGATTTCTCTTTAGCCTCAAAATAGGTCTCAGTTTCGGCGATTACCTCTTCATCAGTGCTAAATTTCTTTCCAGCGAGCATTCTTTTAAGGTCTGCAAACAGGAAAAAGAAAGTCACTGGGGGCCAGATCTGGAGAATATGGTGGATGGGAAGCAATTCGTAGTCTAATTCATATAATTTTGCCATCGTTTTCATTGATATGTGACACGGTGCATTGTCTTGATGAAACAGCACTTTTTTCTTCTTCGAATGGGGCCTTTTCTTCGTGATTTCATCCTTTAAACGCTCCAACAACGCTATGTAATAATCGCTGTTGATGGTCTGGCTCTTTTTGAGGTAATCGATGAATATAATACCATGCGCATCCCAGAATACTGATGCCATAACCTTGCCAGCCGACTGTTGCGTCTTTCCACGTTTTGGATTCGGTTCATCATGTGCAGTCCACTCGGCTGACTGTCGATTGGACTCTGGAGTGTAGTTATGGAGCCATGTTTCATCCATTGTAATATATCGACGGAAAAATTCGTGTTTATTACGGTTGAATATCGCTAAACATTGCTCCGAATCATCAAAACGTTGTTGCTTTTGATCGATTGTGAGCACGCGCGGCACCCATTTTGCACACAGCTTTCGCATGTTCAAATATTCATGCACAATATGTCCAACACGTTCCTTTGATATTTTTAAAGTCTCAGCTATCTCGATCAACTTCACTTTCCGATCATTTAAAATTATTTTGTGGACTTTTTTGATGTTTTCGTCGGTAACAGCCTCTTTGGGGCGTCCACTGCGTGCATCGTCTTCGATGCTCATTTCGCCTCGTTTAAATTTAGCAAACCACTTCTCAACGGTTGATTTTCCTGGTGCAGAGTCCGAATAATGTTTATCAAGCCAAGCCTTGGCTTCAACAGTATTTTTTTTGCCAAAAAGCAATGCTTTATTAACACACGAAATTCTTTTTTATCCATTTTTTCACAATAACAAAAGCTGCTTCACTCACAATGCTATATCTCACGAACTAATTATCCGGTAGCTGTGAAATTTATACACGTATCTTTTGAAGGTTAGTACTAAGTAAAAATCACATGGATTTAATTCTAGTAACGCCATCTATGAGTCAGCCTACGAACTTTTCAGCCCACCCGATACACTTTCTTACTGGAAAAAGTGTTAACTGTTCTGTGGCTAAAATTCGTCCTCCTGTAAAAATTTTCCAATGACGAAAGTTTTAAGTGCCAAAAATGTACTGGATATGTTCTGGCGTGCAACAAAAGCACATTTGCAATATTTACCAATTGCGTGACGAAATTCTAGATATCGTGCGTTTGTCGAGCGTAGATAAGAGATGACTTGATTGTTGGTAATTTATAGACGGCGCTGCTCCCGTTCATTTTTGTCCTTTTTCATTTCCTGCCGCTTACTCCGGTCGTTCGTGGAATTGTCACGTGCCTTTTCATTAAACGAAGAGTGCCTTTTGTGCATTAAAAACATTTTGCTTTATAATGGTAGAGTACGATTTCGAAATGTTCTGTGTGGCTATAAGATCAATCGGAATACACATTTCAAGGTCTAACCGCAGAATTGTTCAAATATGTAACCTGTACAAGCACGGAAGAAATACATATTTCATATCATTTCCATGTCTAAACTCAGTTTGTAAACATCAAGGACGCTAGCAAGTTAAGAGATGCATCCTGGGATATTAAAGATTTTAATGCTGATATTTATTTTGTATTTATGTATTATTGTTGTGCGTATAATGCTCGATTCTGTAACAATGATTTCTTAAATAATTGTTCTTAAAGAATTAGTCTAAGATAATGTAAGTTGTATCTCTGATTGATTAATTGATTTTGCTAATTTTACTTCGGTTTTCTGCCTCTTTTGGCTAATCGCGTAGATGAGGATGAGAGACGATATGATGACATGGATATATGGACGCTGAACAAAGAATACCCATGCCCAGACCGGGATTCGAACCCGGGATCCCTTGGCTCGTAGAGCCCTGTGATAACAACTATGACATGGGGACAGGCGTATCTTGTATTAATATTAACCCATGACGATAGTTCTTTTTTTGGCTTATGCTGTTACAACACTACTAAAATAAAACATTAAAACTAAAGCACCATGGTGCAACACCTCATTTTAAGACTAGAACCTGCTTATTGGCTTCTTAAGTACGTGACACAGAGTTAGGTCATCGAGCTTCATCGCCGCTGTTTTCTGACTTTCGAGATCGGAGCCTGCTACTTCTTGTTTCGAAGTAGCTCAACAATTGAAGAGTTAGCTGGAAGAAGAGCGTAACTCAAAAAACGTTATCTGTAAGAAGATCGTTACTCAGAAAACGTTATCTGAAACAAGATCGTAACTCAGCAAACGTTAGCTGGAAAAGAGCGTAACTAAGCAAACGTTAGCTGAAAGTAGAGCGTAACTCAGAAAACGTTAGCTGAAAGAAGAGCGTAACTCAGAAAACGTCAATTCAAAGAAAAGTGTAATTCAGAAAACGTTAGCTGAAAGAAGAGCGTAATTCAGCAAACGTTAAACGTTAGCTGGAAAAAGAGCGTAACTAAGCAAACGTTAGCTGAAAGAAGATCATACCTCAGCAAACGTTAGCTGAAAGAAGAGCGTAATTTAGAAAACGTTAGCTGAAAGAAGATCGTAATTCAGCTAACGTTAGCTGGAAAAAGAGCGTAACTAAGTAAACGTTAGCTGGAAAAAGAGCGTAACTAAGCAAACGTTAGCTGGAAAAAGAGCGTAACTAAGCAAACGTTAGCTGGAAAAAGAGCGTAACTAAGCAAACGTTAGCTGAAAGAAGATCATACATCAGCAAACGTTAGCTGAAAGAAGAGCGTAATTTAGAAAACGTTAGCTGAAAGAAGATCATACCTCAGCAAACGTTAGCTGAAAGAAGAGCGTTATTTAGAAAACGTTAGCTGAAAGAAGATCGTAATTCAGCTAACGTTAGCTGGAAAAAGAGCGTAACTAAGTAAACGTTAGCTGGAAAAAGAGCGTAACTAAGCAAACGTTAGCTGGAAAAAGAGCGTAACTAAGCAAACGTTAGCTGGAAAAAGAGCGTAACTAAGCAAACGTTAGCTGAAAGAAGATCATACATCAGCAAACGTTAGCTGAAAGAAGAGCGTAATTTAGAAAACGTTAGCTGAAAGAAGATCGTAATTCAGCTAACGTTAGCTGGAAAAAGAGCGTAACTAAGTAAACGTTAGCTGGAAAAAGAGCGTAACTCAGCAAACGTTAGCTGGAAAAAGAGCGTAACTAAGCAAACGTTAGCTAAAAGAAGATCATACATCAGCAAGCCTTAGCTGAAAGAAGAGCGTAACTCAGAAAACGTTAGCTGAAAGAAGATCGTAACTCAGCAAACGTTAGCTGGAAAAGAGCGTAACTAAGCAAACGTTAGCTGAAAGAAGAGCGTAACTCAGAAAACGTTAGCTGAAAGAAGAGCGTAACTCAGAAAACGTCAATTCAAAGAAAAGCGTAATTCAGAAAACGTTAGCTGAAAGAAGATCGTAATTCAGCAAACGTTAAACGTTAGCTGGAAAAAGAGCGTAACTAAGCAAACGTTAGCTGAAAGAAGATCGTTAACTCAGAAAACGGAGTTTGGAGGCATCATGGAAAACTATCTGCACCCTGGATCTCTTGCTGGAAGACAATATTTATGTAGCCTATACTATAGACAAATATACATGAATACTGAAAAGATTCCCTCGGGCTATCGACCAGGTGAGTTGTGGAAAACGTTCCAAGCTTTCGAGAGCTAACGTCACTCTCATCTTCAGGGTTGAAGTGAAGATGAGAGTAATGTTAGCTCTCGAAAGCTTGGAATCTTTTCCACAACTCACCTGGTCGATATCCCGAGGGAATGTATTCATCATTCGTCGCCAGGAAAGCTTCAAGACTTACTTCATACATGAATACTGTCATATTAGAGCACCAGATGCAAGGAGTAGATAGCATTCCTTGATTACCTCCAAACTCTTGAGATAAGGCCTTCTTCCAGCTAACCCTTCATTTGTTCGCACTAAAAATTTTGGTGCCTACCAAAAAAATTACCACACTACTAATATACGTATATTGTGTGGTTAAATGTTGTATGTGTGACATACTGTGTTATCGGCCTACGTGGCATAGTGGAATCCAGAGGTTCTGAGTTCGAAACCATGGATAGGACATGACAGTTTCTTTGTGTCTGTCTTTTACATTCCAAACAATCGATTTACCATCCGCTCTGATTGCCGTGAATAATCGAAATAAAAAAAGCTAAAATACAGACACGCGTGAACCGAATGCTACTGAATACGCTTGCGAAGAGATTAATGTGGGTTGTTCAGCAAAGCGAAACCTTTTGTTTTTATCCTGTCATTGAAATCTCTGCGGCTAGAGCCAAATAACCTACTTTGCACATGTAATTAATTATTTGGAAACCGCGCCTTCTTTATGCTGGATTTATGAACCGTTGCAAGAATTGACGTCACAACTGAGCGCTCATTGGTTGCGTTTCAAACATCAAGTTGGATCATTGATCACACTGTCAACTTCCACCAGAGAGAGGGAGCCTGCAATACATGTTTTATGAGTAGCTCTTCACACACTTTTCAAAGATAGAACAGTTTTGTTCCTCTCACTCAGAGTTGAGAGAGAAAGATCCCTGAATCTCTATTGTATGCATATATTTCTGAAGTTAATATTTTAAAACATGCGAGTTTACTGTTCTCCTGTGAGAGTTATTGACATTCAATGACGGAACTGAAGTGCAAGAGACTTAAAAATACATTAAATGTAGAAACTGAAGCAATCACGATCAACAAAGAAAAAACTGAAGCGATCAGATCGATGAAACCAGAAGAGAGTAATGGATATTACATGCAGGAATTTAAGTAGATACAGACTTAGCGAGATTAAAAGTAGAAACTGAAGAAATAAGGATCAACAAAGAAAACTGAAACGATAAGGTTGATCAAGCCAGAAAGAAGTTATCGACATTAAATGAAGCAACTGAAGTACAGAGCAGATAGATTTAGCAAGATGAAATGTAGAAACTAAAGGAATCAGGATCAACACAGTAGAAATTGAAGCGATCAGATGAACCAAACCTGAAGAGAGTAATCGGCATTATATGAAGGAACTGAAATACAGAACAGATAGACTTAACGAGATGAAATGTAGAAACTAAAGGAATCAGGATCAACACAGTAGAAATTGAAACGATCAGATGAACCAAACCTGAAGAGAGTAATCGACATTATATGAAGGAACTGAAATACAGAACAGATAGACTTAACGAGATGAAATGTAGAAACTAAAGGAATCAGGATCAACACCGTAGAAATTGAAGCGATTAAAGTTATCCAACCAGAGACATTATATGCAGGAACTGAAGTAGAGAGAGACTTGGCGAGACTTAAATGTAGAAACCGAAGTAATCATTATCAATAGAATAAATACTGAAGCAAGCAGACCGACCCAACACGAAGAGAGTTATTGACATTAAGTGCACCAATTAAGAATCATAAAACTAACTGAAAACTATCAAACTGCAGAAACTGTAAGAGTTCGTTTAATCGATTATTATAACACAATATTATAATAATTATTATTACACATTAACCAGCTACAACACCATCTACAATATTAAAATTTGAATTGGTACTCACCTAAATTAGTTGTGTCGCACGGTAGCACTATTGTATCTCCCGTCGTCACTCTGTAAGTCTGCCCAACTGTTGTGAACATCGGGATATCTTCTTTAATGTACTTCTGTTGCGCTGCACCTGTAACACAGTAAAGAGAATAGTGTCAGATATACAGGTTTCAGAACTGACAGCATATTGTAGGAGTCGGAGGAGTTGTATAAGTGATTTAAAAATGTTATATTGTACTTTATCCAAGCAAGCATTGAGAATAAACCAAGTAACTTGTTCCAGAAAAGATGAGCAGTGGCAACTGAATGATCTTAGATTATTATTTGACGTTGCAAAGACGTAGACTCACTCCTGCCTTTCCCATTACAATAAGGAAATAGAGAACTTTGCTCTCAGTTCAGGAATTAAACGAGATAACTTCCCTAAATGAAGTTGTTGTGGAAACGATGGAAGATTTGCAATAGGTCACGCAAATAGTCCACCGCGGCACACCATGTATGACATTACATTACGTGCAGACAATACGTTCCAATTTCAAAGTTTCAATCTGGTGCGGAGAATTGCCCCGTGGCAGAAGATGCCGTGATTGAGGCGCTTGAGAACACTTAGTGAACTTTTCCACGGTTGAAAGTTTCCGTCCCCTTTATAGGTCAAGGTCCGTATTGAATTTTATGAAGTTTGCGAATCAATCTTGTTAATTTTGAAAATATATGGTAGCTAGGTCTCAATAAAAGTTGCTATTCTCATACTAGTCAGAAGTTAACACAGAATTTACAATTTTTAAACAATTGCACTTAAAAATCAATGCAACTTGTTTTAGTACTGAATGGTAAGGCTACTCAAGCATTTATTGTTAACGAAAACAAGTCACACATACATACACCATGTCCCAAAAGACACCTTCTATTTCAACGAAAACTTTGGCATTTGTCTGAGCTTCCTTATTCTTTTAGACCCCTAACTAGCCATCTTTCGGTAAAAAAGAAAAGAAAAAGAGTGTTGTTCATGTATCGCGAACGAATAATGAATTAAATGTCAACGTTTTCATGATTCGCTATTTTATGTACTAAAATCTTCAGATATATTAGTTTGTACCCTTGGGATATTTACGATAAGGTTCGAGTTCCCATCTTCACTGCAGAGGTTAAAGAACGGGTGACTGTAAAGCATGGTAAAGTGAAGACACACAGAAGGGGTGTGGAGATAGAGCTCCACACATTCTCGATTTCTCTCAAAAATATTCGGGGAGGAGAGTTTGTCAAAAGAAAAGCAATTAGCTTAGACCTCAAATATAGTTTAATAACGATAATATTACAAACACACCCAAAGAAGCGTGATTGTGAGTGTTTAATACTTTCTCGCTCTCTTACCTCCACCAATAACAATACGCACACACAATAAAAGTAAACAAGATAATGCATGATATATATTAAAAATATATGTACATAATGAAACTATTTCAACTATTTGATGATATTGACATCTTTAATTAGTTAGTAAATGATATAGTTTGCTACTTTACAAATATCTGATGCATATAAAGTAACAAATTAATTCCTTTATGTGTATTCAATAATAGTGTTGTCCACGGGATGAGACGGGACAAGCTTTTAAAAATTCGAGACGAGACGAGATTGACCATGTGTCATGAGACAAACGAATATTTTCGAGACGAGATAGCATTTCCACGAGACGAGACAGGCCAAAGTCCCGTCTCGTGGGCAACACTATTGAATAATAATGTATTTTTAAATATTTAGTAATTTACTTTATATTTAATAGCATTAGCCTATATATAGTATTTGTGTGTGATATTAAGATCTTCCCCCCCCCCCCTCCAAAGTCTTCACCCTGCCTGGATTGTCGGAAAACCTCCAATAAACCACAGTGAATCCTCTCTGGGGAATAAACCAAACGTAGAAACTCTTATGCCAAGGAGGACACAAATGCATAGCTCCAATGTTTCTAAACTCAAATCGGTGGAGGCACATAGTGGTTCGGATTCCACTTTAAACTGTAGGTTCAGTTCCGATTAGCCTTACTGTGCATAAAGTGGACTTAAAGCACCCAATCAATCAATCTAAACTGAAATGTATCGTCATATCTTCAAATTTGTTGTTGGTATGAAATCCTAGTGCTAAAAAGTTACCACCATCAGGACTACTTATTACACACAGTCTAAATCAGTTCTTCCCGCAGTGGACGTTACGACAACAATAGAACAACGGAGAACTCACGAATGACGCCAAATATCCATACGGTATACAGTTGCCTATCTTGAATCCGTTATGTGTATCCTGAACATGAAAAGGGTCGTCAAACCATAAAGCAGTCTGCGAATTTTTGCGTCAGACCCTAGAGTAACGGCGCAAGATCCCTAAGATGGTTCTACACTGCTCCATTCCCATAATTCCTGCGGCTCACGTAAGACAAGCAGCTGGAGCCATCATTGGAGATGTAACCAGTGCCATCTATCGACGAAAAAAAAGAACGTGCGGCAGTAAAAGATATACAAGCTGAGAATACGGCTGGTTTTAAGGTTATCGTGTCGATAGAGCGAAAATACCACAGAAAACATCACTCCCTCGCCGCTCATGTGCAACCTATTCAGCCGACGTTCCAACTTCTCCCATAATGGTGTCACGCCTGTGGCACGACGCCCGGAGCAGCGTAAAAGGCCAACCGACGAATTTCCTTCCCATTCTCGCCTGTCGTCCGGGGGGCCCTTTTATATGAGAACTCATAAGTCACCGTTCCGAAAGGCAGAGCTTGGAAATACGACTTTTAGCATTCCCTCCGATGACATTAAAGGCGAATTGTCAGCATGAAGGTTGATTGTGTGACGACTTACAGCAAACGTCATTCCAATTTGCTCGCTCCTTGATCTTCATTAAAAAGAAAAAAAAATTGGCATCATCCGGTTACCCCTTTACTCGGTCTTCAACATTCAAGACGATATTTCACACAGATGCACTCAATATACAGTCCGGAGAATTTGTGGAGTAAAGAGAAGGGGAGAAAGCGAGTAGGTGGGGCAAAGCAGTGCGCGCTGCTGCAAACAGCAGGTAGCTGCAGCCGAATTTTCCTTTCCATGTACTCACATCCCCTCTCACGCGTTCATTGGTCCAGCCTTCCCGAGTCATTGGTTCATTGGTCCAGCGTCTATTCCATTTTCTCTCTCGCCTTTCACTACTGAAATTCACAATCTTCGGACTGTGAAACAATGCAGATTTGAATTACTTTGTATTTCTATTATAATTTTACGTCAATTACAACAATGAGGATGAACAGTGTGGTATTTGAAAACTTTCCAGTGGTGGGACATTCCAGTGACTCCTCTTCAAGCACAGGGATAGTGAATGATAATATTGTGATTTAGATGAAAGAACAATAACAACATTCCTGGCCAGGTCAGGACTCAAAGCCGGAACATTTGAGGGAGAGCTGGCGAAACGAAGCTTTGAATTTTATTGATTGATTTGGTGTTTTAAGTCAACTTAATGCACAGTAAGGCTAATCAGGACTGGACCTACAGTTTAAAGTTGGATCCGAACCACTATGTGCCTCCACTGGGAATCGAACCCGCGACCCCTGGAATAAAAGGCGACGACGCAACACTGCACCATCGGGGAGGCTTTGAATTTGATGTCGCAGATTATACCTACCCCCCCATATAGATACTGTTAAAAAGACGTAAAGTGCTCCCCTGTGCTTAACAACATGCCATGAAGGCGTCTAGGTGTGTTGGGGTAACGCGCCACACTTTCTTGATCCGGTCTTGAGTGGGGGTGATGTGATCAGCATCACGCCCCTGACCGCCTTTACCCCCAGGGTTTCCTCCAGATACCCATGTCATTCGACACTGGGTGGGCGCCGGGGCCGCTTCTAACGTTAGAAAAGTTCCCGGATTTGAACCGGCCGGGGATCGAACCAGGGACCTTTAGCATGGTAGTCAGACGCGATACAGACTTTTTTTTTTTTTTTTTAATAAAACGGAATATCCCTAAGCGGCAGTATTCCCCTTCTTCACTTTATTCTCGGTTTTTCATTTCTCGATTTATCTCAATTTTCAGTTTTTATCATTTGGACAAACACAAATACCCATGCCTTACCGGGACACGAACCCGGAACCCCTGGCGTCGTAGCGCGCTGTGCTAACCACTCCGCCACAGAGGTCGACTTCTGAGCCACCGCGGATAAACTATTCAACCCTAAGAAATATTTTCTTCTTATTAGACGAGGACGTTTTCCATCTGTTTGTGGGGCATTCGCAGTAACCAAAAGGGCGTATTTGACATCTACAAACTGATGTCTTACATATCAGCAACAAATTCAGAGTTTACCGGGACTTTAACCCGGAATTATGCCATACCGTGCCATCGCTCTACCAAATGAGTCAGTTGGTTTTGATAATTTTTCTTATACCCTGTTAAATTGCCTCTGTTAGTGACATTGCAACGTGAATCAGTGATGACTTGTGGTATATCTGTTAGTGCCAAAACCGAAGGCATTTTCATCAGCGATTATTGTAACAAAGAAAAGAGAAAAAATGCTCGCATGTGTGCTAGCAAATAATCTGGGCATTTTTCACGTCCTGCCTGGAGTCAGAAAATAGACGGGTCGTGGATTAGAAAGAAAGGAGAGTGAGTACCTTACTGTTACCACAAGCGACGCCCAAAGTTGCGATTTGCACGTGGGTATTGTAAATACGCTACAGGAACGTATCCAGTAGAGAAGCGAGTGCGAAATTTTATATGCGCATCATACAACAGATCTATTTGTGTGTGATATAACAATTCACACCAAAAGAAAACCTTTCAGCATGATTCTCGTATCATTAATACGGAATCAGATGGAGGCCATTGACGGTTCTTCAACACCAACAGAGTTTTCCCACTCTCCCAGTGCCAAGACGAAACTTCCACGGTTCAGCAACTTTTATCTACTTTCAAGCAGCGTCTTGGAAGGAGCAGAAATAATATTCAAAGGGAAGGAAGATGATTCTGATTCGCCCAGGAGATAGGGAGAGCGGAGGAGGAGGAGAGGGAGAGCGTCTACAAACAAGAAAAACAAAAGGCAGCCCGGCGGAAAGTTTTAATTATCCCACCGTCATCTCCGCTTCACACCACACCACTTGCTGTCTGCGAGCCTATATTTCACCTCCTCCGCTGTTTGGCACACAAAGCCGATGCAACTGTATACAGATATTAGCAAACGCCGCTTGTTGTACTCACCTCCCACCCATTCTCAACTCAGTGTTCTCGGATGGCGGGAAAATTCCCGCCAAACCGGAAGATTTTGTGTTGAAGGGAAATTTTATTCCAGACCAGTACGGTTTTTGAACCTTCTTAAAGAAATTATCGACATAACCTTTCTCTTAATTCTTATTGTGGTTATTATGTGTATTGATATTTAGAATAGGTTTATGTAATAAGTGTTCTTTTGTGCATGATCGCATACATTACACACATTTCTGTGCGTCTCCTGAGATCCAGTGGCGGCGATTGGATTCCAAAACTGGGGGGTAAGGACATTACTTTCCCTGGCTAGATAAGGTTTAGAATAGTGCGGGGGCAAAAGTGGCAAAAGGGGGGCGGCGGGAGACGACTGCCCCCCCACGCCCCCTTAATCATCGCCACTGCTGAGATCGTATACATTCAGAGTATGTATACAAACGCATTGTAGGCATTTAATAAGTACTTCATACTTTGTATAATTCTTGCTAAGCCCATTTCTGGCGCTTACGCCAAATCGCGACGATGAATATGAATGATGATGAAAAGACACTCGCAAAGTAACAACAAACCTCAGGTCATGGCTCGAACGCGGAACTTTTGGTGGCGAAATCAGCACTGATAGGATGATCGGTACTCGCCCTAGTTTAAAGTGCAACACGGGACCCTTTGATTACAAGGATACGACATTACCACGACGACATCGGGGAGGCACTATTTCACCCGAATATTGAGTTCATCGCGACGATGAAGATTAATAATGACATGATGAAATGGGCCATACAACAAACACGAGGACACATCCATATGTGACTATAAGGTTGGATATTGGGACGAAGCGTGGGTACGAAGGGCTTACAAAGTGACTGAGATTCAATGCTGATATAGTACCTTTCATAAAAGCCAAGAACTCTGTCTTCTACTTCCGCACTGGTATTCTTCCTCTATGTAGCCTATGTTTGAGTTTTTGTTTAAAGTTCACTTTATGCACAGATAGGCTAATCGGACCAGGACCTACAGTTTAAAGTGGAATCCAAACCACTATGTTTCCTCTATATACGTAGGCTCGCCTAATCGTCACAGTTAACCCAACAGTATAATACATGACATTAATTAAGTCAGCAAACTAACTGAGTTAGAAAATAGCCAAAAAATAAATACGAATTAAAATGTATATTATTTCCTAAATAAAACATAATTAGTAATTGTAATACAAGGGAGCGGTAATGTAACAGTTGGGCTGAAAAGTTCGTAGGCTAACATAGTAAAAAATATTTTTTTGACAAAATTCGATTTTATTATTCAATATAGTTGCCTTCGAGGGCGATACAACGATTATAGCGGTCATACAATTTTTCGATGCCATTTTTATAGTACGATTTCTCTTTAGCCTCAAAATAGGTCTCAGTTTCGGCGATTACCTCTTCATCAGTGCTAAATTTCTTTCCAGCGAGCATTCTTTTAAGGTCTGCAAACAGGAAAAAGAAAGTCACTGGGGGCCAGATCTGGAGAATATGGTGGATGGGAAGCAATTCGTAGTCTAATTCATATAATTTTGCCATCGTTTTCATTGATTTGTGACACGGTGCATTGTCTTGATGAAACAGCACTTTTTTCTTCTTCAAATGGGGCCTTTTCTTCGTGATTTCATCCTTTAAACGCTCCAACAACGCTATGTAATAATCGCTGTTGATGGTCTGGCCCTTTTTGAGGTAATCGATGAATATAATACCATGCGCATCCCAGAATACTGATGCCATAACCTTGCCAGCTGACTGTTGCGTCTTTCCACGTTTTGGATTCGGTTCATCAGGTGCAGTCCACTCGGCTGACTCGATTGGACTCTGGAGTGTAGTTATGGAGCCATGTTTCATTCATTGCAATATATCGACGGAAAAATTCGTGTTTATTACGGTTGAATATCGCTAAACATTGCTCCGAATCATCAAAACGTTGTTGCTTTTGATCGATTGTGAGCACGCGCGGCACCCATTTTGCACACAGCTTTCGCATGTTCAAATATTCATGCACAATATGTCCAACACGTTCCTTTGATATTTTTAAAGTCTCAGCTATCTCGATCAACTTCACTTTCCGATCATTTAAAATTATTTTGTGGACTTTTTTGATGTTTTCGTCGGTAACAGCCTCTTTGGGGCGTCCACTGCGTGCATCGTCTTCGATGCTCATTTCGCCTCGTTTAAATTTAGCAAACCACTTCTCAACGGTTGATTTTCCTGGTGCAGAGTCCGAATAATGTTTATCAAGCCAAGCCTTGGCTTCAACAGTATTTTTTTTCGCCAAAAAGCAATACTTTATTAACACACGAAATTCTTTTTTATCCATTTTTTCACAATAACAAAAGCTGCTTCACTCACAATGCTATATCTCACGAACTAATTATTCGGCAGCTGTGAAATTTTTACACGTATCTTTTGAAGGTTAGTACTAAGTAAAAATCACATGGATTTAATTCTAGTAACGCCATCTATGAGTCAGCCTACGAACTTTTCAGCCCAACTGTTAGCTCTGTAATTTTCTCTGTATGTATAAGAAGTATATTCATATGCCTGTGTATGTGTATGAAGCAGGTTTATTCATGTGGAAATGTGGTGAGTTAAGTTCTTGTTTGAATTGATTGATTTGGTGCACAGTGAGGCTAATCGGGACTGGACCTACAGTTTAAAGGATCAGAACCACTTGTGCCTCCACCAGGTATCGAGCCCGGAACCTCTTGATTGCAAGGCGTCAACGCAACCTCTATGGAGATTTTATTGCTGAAAATGGGATTTTTTTGCCCACAATTCTTATTGGCGGGAAACGCGAATACCGAACTTGGGAATTTCATTACACGTAAATGGGAAATTTTGCTTTAAGAACCTGGGAACACTGCTCCCGCCCCCCTACTTACTTTCCGAGGAGATATTGCAGGGTGCTCCCAACGTTCACACGCGCACACACACAGCGAGAGAGAGAGAGAGGCTGGTGCTAAGCTTCTGACGACGAAAATTTGCATCTCCCGGATCCTCATCAACGTCGAATCCCCGTGTGAACATTTGCTAATATCGCTGTCCTCCTCACTCCAGAGACGGTGCTATCTTTTACAGATAAGCGGTTGTACCCTTGCAGAGAGAGATCCGCGGGGAAAATAAACGTTTGTTTAGGGTATTGAGCAACGGTTGGTTCCGCTTCGCACCACTCTCGCATTTCGACGAAACCTTGCTATTACAGGTCTTTGTTTTATCCTTATTATCTACAACGCTCTTCTCGTATTTTCCTCACTCAGCTGCTTCTAGGATAGAACTAGTTATGAGCACAGTGGCATGCCCAGGGGAGGGGTTGTTCGCCCCTACAACCCCATCCCCAGCCTTTGATTCACGTTTTTCAAAACAATCGGGGTGGTATGTCGAGTCAAGTGTCGATCTTGTCTCATTTGAGACTTTGGTTACTTTTTTTTAAAAAATAAAAAAAAACTATGAACAACCAAATTTGGTTTAGTGTACAACTAAGTCACATATTTTGTTAGTGGTTGTTACAAATTCAATCCATCCCTTGCCTTATGGGCCAATACACTCCTGGACTGAAAAACATTAAAAGATCCTCTTCACACACGCAAATAAAGATTTTTCTTTAGAAAATGACAATTTTACCTAAGAAAATCTGGAAAAAAATATGTGCTGTTCGGAAAATTATTAAAAGAAAAGAAGCAAGCAGACCTCCGTGAGGAGTGGTTAAAACTGCGCGCTACGACGTTAGGGGAACCGGGTTCGAACCCCGGTCTGAGTACGGATGTTCTTTGCGAGTGTCTTTTCATTAATTTCATCATGCCATCACTCATCCTCATCCTCGCGATTAGCTAAAGGAGCAGAAAAGTGAAGTAAAATAATGCAAATCAATCACCAAATCAATTCATGTTCAGTTTTTGTCCAATCTGTTCTGCTCTTGATAAAAGTTCAGTTTAACTAACCGAGTTTCTTCAACATAACAAAATAAATAACTGAGAAACAGAAATAAATTAATCAATCCACAATTAAACTTGTTGCCAGGTAATGAAGCAAACACACAAGGAAGTGCAAGCTGAAAGAGGTAATATTCAACCCTTTAAAGCTAGAAAAACTGATATCCTTAACGCCTCTCTTTGGAGCATAAATCATTAGATACATTCTTTCAAATCGATTCCGTTGTATTCGTTCCACAAAGTCTTAACTATGAGGAAGTCGAAAGTCACACCGTCGTGCCTCTTGCGCAACCTTCCCA
Source organism: Lepisma saccharinum (assembly GCF_977018435.1). Classification (NCBI taxonomy): domain Eukaryota; kingdom Metazoa; phylum Arthropoda; class Insecta; order Zygentoma; family Lepismatidae; genus Lepisma; species Lepisma saccharinum. Next base: position 26,499,654 of record NC_139253.1, read on the forward strand.
AGGCTCGTGCTTTTTTATCACAGATGAAAACAAAGCTCATTAATGTGTTATTACCAGTAATAACGACCTGAAAAAAACATGGGTTCAAAGCAAAACGGATCAGGGGATTTATTCCCTTCTCCCCTATTGTGGGCGGAGGCGTATGACTCCCTCGAGATACAATATATTACCTTTGTGGTGTTAAAAATAGAGCATGATATTTGTAACGCCAACAGAGGGAAGCTGGAATAGATAATAAATGTAACGTAGAAAAAACAGGTGACGTCGGTGTAATATAAAGCTGAAACAAAGGCCTCCGGAACAGTGTGGAAATGTGGAAGAAATTCTAATTTCCTGAGGAAAGTGAAAGGAGTAATGTTTCCTCTTCCTGCTTGTGTACTCATTATTACAGGGTGTTGTGGTTGAATTCATCGAACCCCTCGGCTCTATGCAAGCGCCCACTGTTTCATTCCATAGCCTACCTGCATTGTACGTACAGTCATGGATAGCAACGACACCATTGATTCTCACCTTTGCAGTGCACCTTTGCGTGGACGTAAGCTGCTTTGTTGTGCCTACACGTCCACGTAAGTTGCATTTTTTGTTTGGGTTTGTTTTGAGTTTGATTTTCACTTTATACATGGAAAGGCTCATTAAGACTGGGCCTACAGTTTCAAATAGGATCCGAACCACTGTGTGCCTCCACCGGATATCGAACCAGGGAACCCTTGATTACAACTTGCTGCTTTTCTTGGGTCCACACAGCCGCTAAGTTGTCTTTGCTGTGCCCGCACGTCCAACAAGTTGCCTTTGTTGTGCCCGCACGTCCACCAAGTTGCCTTTGTTGTGCCCGCACGTTCACCAAGTTGCTTTTGCTGTGCCCTCACGTCCACGAAGTTGCCTTTGCTGTGCCCGCACGTCCAACAAGTTGCCTTTGTTGTGCCCGCACGTCAACCAAGTTGTCTTTGCTGTGCCCGCACGTCCACCAAGTTGCCGTTGTTGTGCCCGCACGTCCACCAAGTTGCCTTTGTTGTGCCTGCACGTCCACCAAGTTGCTCTTGCTGTGCCCGCACGTCCACGAAGTTGTCTTTGCTGTGCCCGCACATCCACCAAGTTGCCCTTGCTGTGCCCGCATGTCCGCGAAGTTGTCTTTGCTGTGCCCGCAAGTCCACGAAGTTGCCTTTGCTGTGCCCGCATGTCCATCAAGTTGCCTTTGTTGTGCCCGCACGTCCACCAAGTTGGCTTTGTTGTGCCCGCACGTCCACTAAGCTTCCTTTGTTATGCCCACACGGCCACTAAGTTACCTTTGTTGTTTAGAAACTAACGTTTTGGGTGTGCGTACTCTGATTTTGTACTAATACTCCAACTATTTTTGTCAATTTTCCTAATAATAAACTGGGTAAGTACTGTCCGTTTCAAAATACGTAGTTAGATGTTTTATATAAACGAATTCAATTGCAACGCCAAATTGGAAAAACGAGAATTACTTCTTTTTTAATTTTTACATTTATAAAAAAAATATTGAAAAATAATTTTTTTCTTTTATTCCCCACAAATTCTGACGCTCATGTTTTGAAATACGAAAATTCAGGTATCACTCACTCACCGTAGTTTTCGGGCTGAAAATAACTTTAAGTTCCCTAGCAACGTCCATTTCAATGGTCAACAACAAACATGGCAAACACGAAATTATTGTTACATCTCTAAAGATTTCATTAAAACAGACATGATGTAGCTATTTTCGTCTTGCGTTGTATATAACTGTTTATGTAATCTCTGAACTGAGTCTTCTAATGTAGATGTCACTTTTGTTTGATACACGTTTTCTAAATTCGAATTGAATCATCTGCATTGTTGTTGCGAGGATAAAGTATCAGGGGAAAAATGTTGTATTTTTAGCCTCTGGAAACGGACGTCGTTGGGGTCGTTATAAAGAGCATTTTCATTGTTAAAAATGGGTTAAGAGAGTATTTTTAAATTTTCTCGCTGTTTCCAGATAATTTCGTGGGGGGACGTAATGAGCATTTTTTTTTGCCTCCGAGGCTTCCTGGAAATCATTTTTTTTATATATATCAGTGAGTGAGTGAGTGGTGGAATTGGGGCTTTATATATTATGGATTATAAATTACAGTTGTGTGCTGCCGACTTTTAATATCAGTGTTCGAATTTAAACATGGACATGGGAGTTTTTTGTAAATATTCCTTCATTAATTTCATCTAATCACCACTCATTCACATCGTCGCGATCAATCAAAATCGAAAGAAGAGCGACGTAAAAATTCACATGCCAATTTAAATTACAATTGGGGTAACTATACTCTGTCCAAGTTGTGACTCGAAGAGGTTTCGACCAACGAACGCGTTAAGGCGATCATACATTAACGTAAAAAACATGCCGAGGTCATTAAATTTTGCACGCAACGTAGAAATCCGACATTATTTGGGGGCCTGCGGATGGTACGCACCGTAATTTGTGTACGCACCCTCGTTTTTTTTTCATACGGCACAGAAGTTTAGGAGGTCTTAACTTTTCTGCGTATACGTGTGCGTAAAGACAGCTGGGGATGAAATGGCAGGTTGCCACTGGAAGGAATCAGCGGAGATAAATGCCCTGCTCTTCCCTCGGCCAAGACCCAGCTGCAACAACGATAATAATTCGTGAGGTACCACCGCTGAAAGGTCGGTCCCTGGGGACCCCTTTGTAGTGAGCAGGCTACGGGACTACCAGAGCTTGAGCTTGGAAGAACTGAACTCCAAGGGAAGGGTGTACGGATGAAAATGTACGTCTCGGCAATCTGGCGTAACGTACTTGCGTAAATAAGCAGCGGATTTACGTCGCGTATTTGCACGTTAGTGTTTGGGCCGCTTTAGAGGGAAGGGTGAGGCTTGTAAGGCCATATGCACCGGCACGCACTGCTTCGCTTCGTCCACTCGCTCCTTCCCCTTCCCTATCGTTATGCGTGGCCTTGCTCCACAGATTCCTGGGACAGAGTAGATGTAATGGCGGTTAATACTTTTAAAACGGCCATGGTCATTTTATTAATGGTAGTTTGAATGGCAGCAGTAGCTCGTAGGTCGTAATTTGTTCTGTCAACTTTTTACAGTATAAGAGACATCATGTTCATCTATAAAACCTCGAACTTTGACTTCTTTTACTAGTTAGAACAGTGGCGTGCTTAGGGTGGGGGCTGGTGGGGGACACAATCCCTCCCTTTAACCCACAATTCCTAAAAAAAAAAGAACATCAATTGCAGGAAAACATGGCAAAATGAGGACTACTAAAAAAAAAAGTACCCTTTCGAAAATTCTTGGCATGCCACTAAGTTAGGATATCAGGTTGATGAAAAAAACTAAAAGATACGCGAGGAAAGACGCTAAATGAAATAATCCGGGATGCTGGCTTTCGCATCAATGTGTTAATTCAAGCGCTGCAGCACGTGATAAATGGAAACTTCTCATCTCAGAACCTCCTGGGTAAAAAGAGGAAAAAAAAACCAGTAGCCAGAATGGAGAAAATTAAATTCCTTTTCCAATAGACATGGCGAGGGAACCTCACGAGTCCTGCGAGCTGAAACAGATGAAGCCCTCCTCCATATACACCGCTTTACCTGGTTCCACGTCCTCGTTTTTCTTCCGAACGATGCAATATCCGCCGCCAGCCCTGGTTTTCCAGCGGCCCCCATCTTTCTTCTTTATGCCAAGCCTCATTCAGCATTTTGCTTCCATTGTTACGCCGTTAATTTATCGCTGTTAGGATTTCCACGTGTGTCCTCTGCAGGAGATGAAAACGAGAGAAGAGAGCATCATGGGCGTCGGCTCTCTATAGGCCCTCGATAATTTTTGATGGCATCCTCAGTTTTTTTTAACGCAGTTTAATATTTCAAATTTCACATCAACGACGCTACAGTTAGTTTCGTTCATTTGGAACACTCAGTATAGTATTTTTATAGTTGTTTCTCTTCTCTTCATATCGAACGTGTGTGATATGAGAAATGAAATGTTTCTTTGGATCAACCGTGAGACGGTAAAGCGCGGAAGTTACTTGTACCACTGCAAAGGCTTTTCAGGGACAGAGCGGAATTGAATTCAATTTAATTGACTCTATTGCTGGGCGAGGTTCGGCAGTTGCTGGTCTACCACCTAACCCCAAAAAGTACACATTAAAATAAAGATGAAATAAAACAAAGAAATTAAACAAGAAAGTACAATAAAATACATTAGGAATAAAATGAATGATTTCAGAAAAAGATTAGTACTAAAGCAATAACCGTGAAAATTAGTACGTGTGGCACAAATTGCCGTGAAAATTAGTAGAGGAAAGGTCTAAATATGGGCCCCCCTTTTTATTTTGTCATTTTCGGAGGAAAAAAATAATATATCAAGCACCTGCGTTTAAAATGCATATCTATGAATGTAATAGCATGATAAAGCAGTGAAGGTATCCATTTTTTTAAAAAAAAATGATAAAATGATGCATTTCAAAATCGTGGTCTAAATATGGGCTACTAGTGGCAATATCACAAAAAGCAAATACAATTTTAAAAAAACAGTCATTTATCGCTAAAACATTATAAAATTCATATTTATGAATAATCTGCTGTTTTGAAAATCACGCGGAATGGGAAGAATCGGAATTAAGAAAAACATCAAAATATTTGTTGAAAATGTGATCTTAGCATTAGACCTCATGTCATAGCCCATATTTAGACCTTCACGCTATTTTTCATCTTCAATTTATTTTCGTTCTCTGTGGTACATATTTCACAAACAAATCATGGCATTATAAAAGCTCACATTTGTTTTATGTACCGCTAATATCATAACCCATACAAAGCAGATGCAAATCCAGAAAACGTTGAGTTAAAACATACCTGCAAAAAGTTTTCGGAGGTCGCAATTCTATAACACCGTCCAAGGCCGAAACTAACCACCACTTTCTCTTGCGAATTGGCGCTGCAACCTTCGTCCTTAACAGATAACCAGTTCCAATAGCCTCTGCCAGGCTGCAGCACCCGGGAGCGCTGATAACTCCAAAACCCATATTTAAACCTTCGCCCATGTTTAGACCTTCTCCTCTAAGTGTGGCATGAATTGCCGTGAAAGTGAGCGTGAATGGAATAAGCGTGAAAACTAAGTGTGAAAGGAGGGACAAGGGGAAATTGGTAAGTTTGAAATGAATAACCATCAAAATGTTAAAATGTGAAAGGAATGACTGTGAAAATGAGGAATGACTGAAAATAAGGAATGACTGTGAAAAAAAATAAAGAAGTGTGAACGGAGTGACATTGAATAATGAAGAATTGTCAAAGTAATTACCTTGAATAATGAGGAACTGTGAAAGTACTGACCTTGAATAATGACGAACTGTGAAACAAATGACCTTGAATAATTACGAACTGTGAAAGAAATGACCTTGAATAATTACGAACTGTGAAAGAAATGACCTTGAATAATTACGAACTGTGAAAGGAATGACCTTGAATAATGACGAACTGTGAAAGGAATTACCTTGAATAATTACAAACTGTGAAATGAATGACCTTGAATAATGACAAACTGTGAAATGAATGACCTTGAATAATAACAAACTATGAAAGAAATGACCTTGAATAATGAACTGTGAAAGGAATGAACTTGAATAATGAATTGTGAAAGGAATGATCTTATTCATAAGGAACTGTGAAAGGAATGACCATATTAATGAGGAACTGTGAAAGGAATGACCGGGAAAATTATGAACTGTTAAAGGAATAATCCTGAAAATGAGGAACTGTAAAAGGAATAACCTTGAAAAGGATTCGATCGGAAAGGAATGGAATTGAGTATAAGAGGACCGATAGTAAGAAAAAATAAATGCGAGAAGAATAACAGTGAAAAGCATTAAATACAATCGACAACAGTGAAAACCTTAAACACAAAAGAACAAAACAAATAAAAAAGAAGATCTTGAGTAAGGTAAAAAGAAGCAATTTCACTTTGTGCTTAATCTCTTATTCGGTTGTTCCGGTAGTCCATCTAAACTCATAATGATGGAAACAATGTTTGAATACAGTATTTTATGCTTCCATAATTACTTCCACAGTGTGTTGTTTAGTGATTTTGCCTTTAGTGTGCGTGGTCCTGATACGATTCCGCGTCATGGTGAGATTTTTCCTTGTTATGCATTGTGTTGCCAAACTTACAGCACACACTGTCTTCCAAAGTTTATTATGTTTCAGAGGAACTAAAGATCCCTGAACACTGCTGAAAAGCTCAGCAAGTCCAGGTCCAAGTTCAACTCGCAGCTTCAAAAGATTCGGAGGGCTTTTCAGAGATGAACAGTGTAGCCACCATGCAGAAAATTAAATCCCCAGATTATTGCATTTAGACAGGATAATCAGCATTGGGCCTACAGGAAAAAGTGAGAGTTGCTGGAATTTTCCTCCAGGGGGGGGGGTTCGAACCAGGGATCTCTTCATTGGACAGTAATCAACAGGAAAAGAAAATTCCTGTCAATTTTTTGCTGCTCCGTATTTCTCTCCTCATTTTTCTCTTTTGATTCGCCATCGTCGCTGTATCTGACGTTAACGTCGTTTTGGCAAATCGCTCATAGTTCGATTTCACGCCACATGGGAGTAATCAATAACGCCCGGGGGAGGTTTCTGCTCGTCCTGATTTCCCTCTGAAAGGATGGGAGAGGATTAGAAATCCAGTTTGAGCGATGAATAAGGGTTGGTGGGGGAGATGGGGGGGACTGAAAAAATTAATTTTGCTACCCATCTTGCTGCACAAAGCCCTATTTTGCACCACCTCCCCTGTCGAGGCACTAATGAATGCGTCCTAAATAACCGAAACAGGAAACATTATTACCTTTTAATTATGTCTTGGGGTCCACTAGAGGGGGGAGGACATCAATTCCGATACTGAATGGTAGGAAGCTGCAGTTACATGCTGATTTTTTTTTTCAAGCCTTGCCCTTTCATCCAGGGTGTTTACATCCATGGCAAACTCTCAATATAATGGCTAGGATAGATATCCCGGGGAAAAGGGGCAATGGACAATGTGTTTCCCCCAACACAAATCCCCAGGTATAATGGGTGCAAATGCTCTTCTCAGCAGGGCAGTTCAAAAGGAATTTCCCGTTGGCTGTAATAACAATTTTCAATATCGCAGCATCAAATTTGAAACCTGATTCTGGGGTCAGAGGAAATTCAAAGGACTCAATCGTCGGACCATTGCTGCAAAATGTATTTATCTCATTTTTACTGCGCTTTGCTGCTTATCTTGATGAGAATGATTGATGATGACACGAAATTCATAAAGAGGCACGAAGGAATATGCATACCCATGTCAGAATTCGAACCCTGTACCTTCAACTGTTCCAACCCGGAAAAAATGTCCTGTCTAAGCCGGTGATTATACTTCATTTAGTACAGTCAAGTTGTAGTGCATGTGGGCGAAAATTGCCTATGATTATTATCAATCAATTTTCCTTTGCTGCACATGCACTAACACGGGATAGGTTAGCACTGGTGATTTTGCAGAAGATACGCTCTGCTTTGTGGATGATTTCAAACTGTGGAAAACAAAAATAACTAGCGTAAAAATAAAATTTGATTGATTGATTGATTTGCTTTAGTTTATTTCGCTTCTTGTGCCACTTTTGACTAATTTGAGGAAATGGGGATGAGTGATGACATGATGAAATTGATGAATGGATACTGACAAACATACAAGCCCACGCCGGATTCGATCTCGGGAACCCTGGATCGTAGCGCGATATGCTAACCAGTCCGCCACGGGAGCCGCCAATTTGAATACACGTAATCTCTGAACTTGACTGGATATTGCATCAGATGACTTTCCTCATCATAAGAATTAGCGTACTTTCTCTGTCGATCCAACCATTTGTGTGAGTCTGCACACTACAACGGATGCGTAACTTTCATCGAATACATAAAAGGAACATTAAAAACTGAATTTGCATAAAGAACGAGACAATAATGCTTGCAATACATAAATATTATCGCAATTATAAACCATAAAAACAGTTTCTTCCACACTGACTTCATTTACATGCAACAGCCACAAGGCTGAAGTGTAATTGCCAGACTATATATCGTAAATAACACGTTGCATGAATCCTAAATACACGTGCATACTGCGCACGTAATGAATTCCGTTGCGTGAAGCTCACTCACAAGGCACAATGAATGCAAAATAGTGTTGAAAATATAGCATAAAATCACTACAGAAGTGGTTTTTCACTATTTCATGAACCGTACAAATGTTATTCATGGAATACACCGCGGGTGGGACTGCAGGGTACCACAAGGTTGGAGGAAAAAATGAGGTGTCAGCGGTGGAAAGAATTGAATTCATTTTCCTCTTTAGGTTTTCAAATTTTGTTTCAGGGACAAAGTGAAATAAATATACAGAAGGGAACGGACAAAGGAAAAATAAACATAAAGCAGAAGGTGAAACCAAATCAACATCGCAGCAGGTGATAATGTGATGCATCAGACGAATACGGACAAACAAATTAAAAGGGTTGGGGAACGGAAAACATGAACTGTGCAACGTTTGACGTTCTTCTATTTTTTCTGTCTTTTTGTGCGCGTAGACAAACTGATGAAACCACAAACCCAATATGTTTGTGACAAGTTCTCTTTGTTGCGTTACCCATACTGTACCGTGCACGGTCCAACTGAACATACAATGAGTTCCTGTTTAGTGAACCAAAGAAGTTGGAGCTCAGTTTACGGACCACCGGTGACAGTTTCATCTTATTCTCTGTCTGGTGTAAGAACGAAGTGTAAGTAAACAGATACACGTGGCTCGTGAGAAATCCTATTGGTTATTCCAGCAATGCAGGACTCTTGGGCGTAAGAATATAGTGCAAATGATGTAGCCACATTAATATCGTGGAACCTTGTATTACTAGATGTGCAGCCACGACACGACCAATATAGTCATGGGCGTAATAGCACCAGAACTAACACATGGGAAAGGAGCCCTCTCTCAGAAGTCACGTGGTTTTTGTTGCCCCCCATCTCCACCACGTAACTGCATTTACGCGTTGCGCTAACAACGCGCTAAAACCCGCATCTATCACCACTTAACATACCCTACGGTATGTGGGCACGAACTTGGGTAATGTAACTCATTCATCATTCATCTCCTATTAATAGCAAACTCGCTTGTTGGATAGCTTAATGGTAAGGTGCGAGAGGTAATAATCACACACATATGAATGGCAATACACAACGCTTGAGTCTCACACCCCTACAGACTGGATCATGGCTAATGGAAAAGGTTTACCTGTCTGTATAGTAGCTGACGTTTGCGAAGAATGGTTATGGTTGTGACTATACAATAGAATCTGACTTGAGACTCGCTCCAATAGGTCTTTTCCTCAAATCGTACATCAAACTGACTACTGACCTCTCTCTTCACAGATATTTATTCAGATTGATTTTACTAAACAAATGCAGAGTCAGACCTGTAATCTCTTCCTTCATTGCGATTGTTATACACCTGTTTGCAACGATGGCGATCAAGGAAGCTCGGCAATGTCTAATTCCTGTCTGGAAAGGTGATGGTTAAACGTCTGGGATTTGGAGTCCTTTGTACTTTACATATTCAAATATTCTACAGACTGTTACGGTGTAGTTATGTGCACAAGGGCGCACCGATAAGCTGCTTCAACTACCGCCTCCAAATGAATGAACAATAAAATAACATTTTGAAGAAAAGATTGTGGTAATTTACATGTCATTTATAATAATGTGTGTGTGTGTATTGTTATGTACAATTATTTATATTGAGAGATTTCTCTGGAACAGAAATATTTTTCGTATCATTAATGTGTTATGACGTTAGAAAGAGTTGTAACTAATTATCTTATATCCAGGGCTCGAAGTGAGGGGAGATGCGAGGGGAATTTTCACCAAGCATCTCCGCAGCTGTCGCATTGTCACCATGTTAAACTATAGGAGCATTACCTTAGCCCTAACGCTCGATCTAACATCCGCCCAGCTAACATTTCCCACTTTAGGCGCTGTGTATCATTGCACTTGAGGTGTAGCCAACTGCGTAGTTACCTTCTGAGTTTTCTTGCAGTCTTGTACTGCCTCAGTACATATACGGATCTAAGTTAACAAACAGTTTCCAAAAGCGTCACGTTGGGAACATGGTGTTTGCCGGTGGGATGCAAGAGAAGCTTCGGGGAGGAAGGATTCTAAGGTTGCGTCTTGTTGTTCAAACGGGGGGGGGGGGGCAGCGGTATGCCTGCTTGGCTGTTTGACCGTAAATTCCTTCGTAGGTAAACGCGGCAACAGCGGGTCACGCCTGAAAATTGCCATGACAATATCAGGAAAACACATTTGAGCCAGCTTCAGTAGTGGAGTGGTTTGAGCAGCGCAGCACGAATCTAGGATTCTCACATTCTATTCCTGAGCAAGGCATCTATTTGATCAATTCGCAATTCAGGCCAGAGATCTGAGAATGCTTATATTTTGCCTACACCAGCAACACGCGAGGAGGGGAGAAATTAGAGACGAAATTTTGTCTCGGTGCCAGGGTATAGTTTATATAACCGGAAATCAGATCCAGCATAAACTTCACAATTAAGCTACAGGAAATGCACTCATCCGCTACGGGAAGCTGCATCTTCGCTTCTCTCATCCACTCCCTGGCCTTTTTCCTCTGAAAAATGGTAGCATCCTACCTACGGGAGCATACAAAATCATGGCGTCGAGTTGTATTGCGCGGGGGAAAAAAAGAAGAAAACAGGCAGATGCTTACAATGAACTCCCTCACAATCAACGCTGCAAAGCACCAGAGAGAGCGCTCCAATGAGCGCTTTGTGTGCAAACAGTGCATGTAAGCAGAGTTGCCAACTCTAGTACTTTTTCACTAGATCTACTGTTTGTTTATTTGCCCCAATTTCCAGCTTGACTCTAATAAAGGTACCAATTTTCAGCATTCCTTTTTATCCTACGCTATTCGACATGGCGCGAAATAAATTATGGTAGATTCATAAATTATTTTTGTAGTCACATCGTAAAGATCAAACATTTTTATGCCAGACCTAAGACTCGTGGATTTTTACTTGTTGTTACACGTAAAGGCCATCGTATACTGTAAGAAAATTTAGAAGGAATGTATTTGTTTTCCTAACGACAAAATCTATAAATTTAATTTCTTTTACAATTTCTCATAATAGATGGAACCTGTAACGTTAGTTCTCCTTCAAGGAAAAACCTGTAAATTTGCTTTGTAATAACAGATTGAACCTAGTATAACAATAGTCTTCTTTGCAGATAAAAGACGAAAATATGAAGCGTGCTTGCTCCCATGGCGGAATAGTTAGGAACATCACATTGCGACGCCAGGCGTCCCGGGTTCGAATCCTGGCCTTGTCATGGATGTTTGTGAGTGTCCATTCATCAATTTCATCATATCATCACTTATCTCCATCTTCGCAAATTAGCCGAAAGTGGCACAAAAAGCGAAGTAAAATAAAGCAAATCAATCAAAAGATGATGCGTGTTACAATTATTTATCTTGTAACTTTTATTGAAAGAACAACACTATGACTCTAACCGTTTTGTGTGTTGCTTCTTGGCACATGTTTTGTTCTGCATACAGTATATTGGCAAGTTTCCATTTCTACAGTTGGCAACTCTGATTCGCAGTGAAACCTGTACAGTCCGTTGGTTGTGGTGAAAACGAGGCAACACAGGCTGTTTGCTCGGCGGCTGTACACTTTCGACTACAATCGGGGGGTGGCAAACTAAAAAGGGTTAATTTAACATTTATGGGGGTTGTATCCTTTTTTTAGGATCGCATGCGACTCCTCAAACCTGGCGTTGCATAATTAAACTCTTGACAACTCTAAAATAGAACATCAAATCTAAGAGCGCGATTTTTTCAAACACGGCTCTTCCGACAATTCTACAAATGTTGAATTCGGAATGGCGATGTTTCAGTTCAGAATACGATCCCGATTAACTTGACGCTAAAATTCAGCCGTTGTCAGGGCAAAATAGAAAAATTCTTACCTCATTTCTAATTGAGATGTTTCATTGTTAGAACATGTACTATATTTTGCAACTGTTGGTGGCAAACACTGAATCTTTGTAGCACGGTTGCATACATGCAGGGTAAAATTTATAAGTTTTTCTAGGGTTCGTAGCGTCGAAACGGGGTGTCAATCAGCAAGAAATTCCAGAAAAATTACATGACATCTATACGCTGCAAAAGTCTGTACAGTGACATTCTATATCCGTTTGCACATACTATGTATTTCGAGATACGAGAACTAGATATCCTCACACACGAAACGAAACCATCCTTGCTAATATTATCGTGTTAATCGCACTAATATAATGCCAATTTAAACACTGGGGCATATCACAAAGTCGTTTAACAACGTGTACGTGAGTGACTTTCTACTGCTACAACCTGGAATTCAGAAATTACAAAACGTATAATATCACATTTATCAATCAAATAAACTTGCAAAGAGAAGCACAACGTAACACCAGCTACAGAAGAACCGTACTGCACTGTAAAATGCCACACACTGCAGTATACTCTGTCTCGGTTATTTCTAGAGCAAGTCCGCGCTAGCGGCATAGAAGGGGGGGGGATCGAGTGGGCAGAGCGAAGCAGTACAAGCTGCTGCGATGGCTGGTGATGGTAGTAGCTTTCCCCCTCCACGCAATCCCATTCCCCCTCGCGTGTTCATTGATGGAGCCGTCTCGCATCACTACTTGGGCAGAGACTTGTTTTCGGTCGCTAGCTCCAGAGATAGACGGGACAGAGCATGGTAAGAGGATAGAAAATAAATATATGTCTAACGAAAAGAGTCGACGAATCTTTCAAAACACTTATGCTTTGAAGCTCAAAAACAATAATCGTTCTGTTCTCATGAAATAGATGATCGTTGCGGCTGTGTTCAAAACTCAGTAGTGTCTGTGTGTATTGGATGAGCTCATACATGGATTCGAGCATTAGCTTGGCTGCTGATGTCTTTATTCACAAGAAGAGAACGAGAGAGAGGTGGTAGATTAACAACGACACAAGAGGATAGCGAAAACTAAATGCATCTCCTACAGCAGCCGACAAAGACATCCGCAATGGGACATCACTGGTGACAACGGCAGTTTGGAAACCGAGAAGCAATTGATTGGTGCAAACGTAGACTCCGTGCTGACACCCACTTACTCAACTAGCTCTGTCAAAGGTAAACAACTGTCTTCACCAAACAACTGTCCTTCTTCCTCTTCGCAGGAGACGATACATGTGGCCATAGAGGATGGTAGGAAGATTTTGTTCCTACATCCCTTGTCAGACCTTTATAACCTTCATCTTTCATTTCCATCCTTGCAACTTCTCCCTTAACCAAATAGGATGGAATGTTTTGAGTAAATGATAACTAACAATTTCAAGCAGAAGATATATATCTCAAACGTTCAAAAATACTAGTGGATGACAGGCACAAACTTGTTTTCTTCTTCGGACAAGTTTTGATCCGCCTTATGTCATCCCTTTTGCCTCTCTTCCGCATCTCAATATGTTCCCAACTTCTTTCTCCTTTCTGGATACTTTTAAGATATTTGCAGTCCATCCACTTGGTCTATTACACTCTGTCCCGGGAGCAAACGAACGGAAACAAGTTTCTGCGCAAGCACTAACTCGTGAGGGCTCGACCAACGAACCCGTGCGAGGGGAAGTGAGTGCATGGAGAGGAAGCTGCCAGCCGTTAGCACCAGCGCGCACTGCTTTGCTCCACCCATTCGCTTTCTCCCCTTCTCTGCCGTTATGTGCGACGTTGCTCCACAGATTCCCGAGACAGAATGTACAAACTTGTTTCCTTCTTGCGACAAGTTTTGATACGACTAATGCTCTTTTTCATCTCGCTATTTACCTAAGTTCCTTTCCTCCTTCCTGTGGTCCACTTGGTCTATACGTCCGAAAAATCGCCCCATGTTTTACTAAGCAAGTGGTTCAACGTTTTTCTCAAAATCATTGTGCTCAAGAAAGTGTCCCAGCACAAGCGTGCCCAAAGGGGGGTTGGTGAAGACCATAACCTCCCCTCTCTATCCCAGTATTCCTAAAAAAAAAATAAGGACAAAGGTAGGAAAAGATGACAAAATGATGAGAGCCACCAACTAAAAAAAGTTATTCGTAACCACCCCTTTCGAAAGTCCAGGGCACGCCATTGTATCCCAGTATTCTGATTGTAATATGCATAGAAAGGCATCTCTTCCAAAATTTAAGTTCATTAACCATTTCCCATGTTGACTGATTTGCTTTGTTTTACTTCGCTTTTTGTGCCACTTTTGGCTAATTTGCAAAGATGGGATGATGGGATAAAATTCATGAATGGACACACACAAACATCTATGCCTAGGCCGGGATTCGAACCCGGGACCCCTGGCGACGTAGCGCGATGTGATAACTACTCCGCCACGGGGGCTGGCAACATTTCCCATGCGTAACAAGAGCATCCCTGATGGGGTGGTAACGTCATCGCCTTGTAAGCAAGGGGTCCCGGGTTCGATACCCGGTGGAGGCAGACAGTGGTTTGGATTAGACTTTAAACTGTAGGGCCAGTCCCAATTAGCTTTTCTGTGCATAAAGCAGACTATCACACAAACTCATGTGCAACAAAATATCATCGCATCTTGTTAACTTCCACGGGCTACTGTATTATCCATATATTGTAATGAGTTCTGCGAGATGTTTGGAGGAAATTTCAATGCAGGCAGGAAGCTGAATCAACATTTAGCCAGACATTCAAAGAGCAATGAGCTTGAGAACCAGACAGAGAATACGAACAATTAAATGTAATTACTCCAGTTTCAATATGCATTTGCTCTTTCATCATACAGTCCATTAATCAATTATAATTATGGTTTACATAACTTTTTCTTGTAATGTGTTTGTGCCAATCTCGAACAGGAAAGATTGATTTTAACTTCGAATGAGGAAATGTCGGGGAAGTCGTCCATCGTCGATTCAGCTGCACTAAAGAAGAAAACTTCTTTGAACGTACGCGTATTTGAATTCACTTCTGCATGTCAAAATGATGGTGTAGCCTCTACTAGTTCCTTCAGTGGCTTGTCAAGGATTCCTCTAAGGAGGTATGTGATTGTAAAGATAGTTGTTGTGGCCACTGTTGATGAAAAATCGAAAGCGATTTTTGAAAGAAAGAAAAAAAAAGTTAAATTTCACAAAACCCTCTTTGGAAACTGACTCTCTCCTGGAAATTTCACGCCAGTGATAATCCACAAATCTGCACATACCATACACTGTTTTTGGTGGCTTCTACATGCATATGCACAGCCCGTCTCCTTTCTGAATGAAAAAAATAATTATATTTTTGATGGAAAAATCCATACCGTATAGTTTAAGAGCACAAGCAATCATAGCGTCTCCAAATTTACGAAAGATAATTACATTAATTTCCTAATTAAAAACTGCCCCTTTTCACTGAGAGTTTTGGTAAATAAAATGCACAACTCATTAAGTAATTGAATCAAGGAAAACTGAATGGGATCTCCTTGTTGGTAAAATCTATTAGTCCTGTCCTCTATCAACGAAGTAGACGAATAGCGGTGTTCTTGAGGCGAACACTTTAGTATAATGCACTTTAGTGCTGGACTACTTTAGTATGGATTACAAGTATAGCTCTCATAGTACGCTTGATTTCAAATACCATTTGGTGTTTTGTACTACTGTAGATATAGGGTACTGACAGGTAAGATAGCTGCACGCGCTAGAGAAATTTAGAGATATATGCACTACAAATTACGTAATGCGGTAACATTACT